>NC_090449.1:448949248-449590148 GCF_031143425.1 Pleurodeles waltl
TCATCACAGAGTAACACTTTTGAGGGCTCAAGTTGGTCTAGAGGAAATCCCAATTGCCACCTGATAGACTGAATCTAGTGAGCAAAAGCCTGTCCCAAAAGCAGTCAATCCACTCAAGATAGGGTTTGAGAGATGGGATGACGTGGATCTCCATGTACATGGTTCCTTTTTTAAATAAAATTTCTTCCCTGAGCTTTCTAGCTTTCTCCTTATAGGCAGTGTAACCAAGAGTATATCTGATTTACGGATAGAAGACAGATTTGTAAAGGGGGGGCTGCCCAGATTCATCAAAGCAGTGTTAATTTAACCAGGGAATTTTCATGCCTTTCACACCTGAGACAATCGTTGATGATCTCTCTATTCACATGACATGAGGGTAGGACCCCTAAAGATGCATGAACAACCTGTTTTGCTTAATTTGAATAGAGCAAGAGTCAGTAAGTCCCCAAATACGTGTGCCATAGATGAAGCCAGAGAGGCATTTTCTCCTGTAAATTTCCAAAAAAGGGTCAACAGGTTTTTTTAGGATATGCCTAGCCAGGGTAAATATGTAGCCTACTGAGTCTAAAACTTCTGGCAACACAGGGGCTCGAGCTAGACCTAGCATCAATGACCACTCCCAAATATGAAAACTCCTCAGTCTGAGCAACAGGTTGACCATGCAGATTTATACCCCTGCGTCTTAAACTTCCTGGGCTTATAATCAATAATAAAGGTCTTTGGTGGTCATTCCAACCTTGGCGGTAAAAGCCGCTTACCGCTGTCAGAAGACCGCCAACATACCGCCGCGGCTGTGGTAAACCGCCACGGTCATTCTGACCCACAACAGGCAAACCGCCAAAATACAGACATCTACAAAAGTCCGCAACACCAAAGGGCAGCGAGAAACTGGCGATGACCAAACCTCCACCGTCACGCCAACAGAAATACGCCCACACTATCACGACACACGAATCCACGCGGCGGTCTTTCAACCGCGGTATACCAATGGCGGTACACACCGCCGCGCTCAAAATACACACACACACTTACAAAACACAGCCACATTGGACAATTACAAATACACACACCTGATACACATACACACACCACTCCCACACACCCAACACAATATAAAACACACACCCACATCACCCTCAAACCCCCACTCCTACAGAATCGGGACCACGCACTGAGAAAAAGAGAACTGAGCACCCAGACGCGCATTTTACTTTCACCCAGCAATATTTCCACGCACTTCACACAACACACCAATACACATCACCACACAATCCACCCCACACATCACCCACACCACCCCATGGTGCCACAAAGACACCCCAGGTTCTCGGAGGATGAACTCAGGGTCACGGTGGAGGAAATTGTACGGGTAGAGCCACAGCTCTTCGGAACACAGGTGCAGCACACCACCATTGCCAGGAAGATGGAACTATGGAGCAGAATAGTCGATAGGGTCAACGCTGTGGAACAGCACCCAAGAAATAGGGACGACATCAGGAAGCGGTGGAACGACCTACGGGGGAAGGTGCGTTCAATGGTATCCAGGCACAACATCGCAGTGCAGCGGACTGGCGGCGGACCCCCACCTCCTCCCCCAGAATTTACAACATGGGAGGAGCAGGTCTTGGCAATCCTGCATCCTGAGGGCCTCGCAGGAGTATCTGGAGGAATGGACTCTGGTAAGTCTCATCTTCACTACTTCATCCCCCCCACCCCACCAGCATGCCAACTCATACCCCCACCGTCACCCTCACCCCCATCACATCCTGCTCCTTGCAAATGTCTCACCATCACAGCCCACCCATCCCAACCCCAAGCCCTGCATGTGACCACAAAGCATGGACACCCATCAACAAAGCATGCCCACTGCACATACCCATCCCCCCCCAAACCACCGTCACATAAGCCGCCACACGGGAATGCCAGCACTGGGGTACACGGGCACCCACCAATTACATGCTATGGCACACACAAATGCGATAACCATACTTTTATACCCCTGCAGGACCCGAACGCCACGTCACCGCGCAGGAGGGTCCACAAATGTCCACTCCACCCCCAGAAGAGGCCCACAGTGAGGACAGCAGCTCTGTCGACCTGGATCTAGATGACCAGCCCGGCCCATCGGGGACCTCTGGACAGTCGGTTCCCCTCAGACAGCCACAGCCCATAGCAGACCTTCCGCCCTCTGGGAACACCAGCACAGCACCCACCCAGTGGGCCCATACCTCTGTCCCCAGGACACGTCAATCAGCGGTGTGTCCACCACTACAGGGCACCCAGGTTAACCCACCACCCCAACAACAACAGGGACCTGGGGGCAGTGGTAGTGGGCACAGGGTCCAGGGGACAGAGGCCCAGGGAAACAGGGGAACTGGGAGGGCTGCTGTGAGACAGGGGGGGGACAGGCCCAGGGAACCCACTCTCCACGAGGCCCTCTCCTCCATCATTGGAGCCTACCACCACTCCCAGGAGACAATGGCGACGGTCCTGGCCAGGTTTCAGGAGATCCAGCTTCTGCAGGAGGAACAGTATTTGGGGATCAGGGAGGAACTACGAAACATCAGTTCCGCCCTGGCCACCATTGTAGGGGCTCTGAATCAGGTAGTCACCACATTGCGGAACACTGTGGAACCACAAAGGGCCCCTGACACTAGCATGGACCAAGAACTGCCTACCACCTCTACCGGCGCTAGTGGACAGGAGGCCCCGCCACAGGACCAACAGGCCACCAGCACCCCACCCCCTGCAGAAGGAGAACCACCCCGCAAGCGGGCCCTGAGATCCAGGAAGAAGACAGAGTAAGATGCCAAGACCCCCGCCAGGAAAGGATACCTCCCTGATTCTCATCCCACTGTCCCACATTGACACCCTGTCCATCCTTATACTGCCCATGCTCCACTTTCCACAGGCATTTGGACAATGCACCTGTGATACTAATAGTCTGGACTCTGCCATGGACAATCCTCCACCATCAGCCCTCACCGATTTGCAATCACCCACCAATATAGAGCACTGAAATAAACAAAGTTATTGCACAAAACAATCAGGAGTCTGGCTGTGAGTTTGTACAAATGTATTAGACATTACCGTGCCAAAAATGCATATTTACATTGTGATGCCAACATACCACTGTCACACAGCTGTAGTCCATGGGGAAACAAAGCAGATGTCATGCAGTGGGGCCCACATCTCTGAAATTGGAAGGGAAAGTCACAACTCAGTTACCATACACTGGGGGAAAAGGTCAGACATTAGAGAGGTAGTAGGGGTTAAGTATATGTAAAATGCCAGGTTGGAATCTTACCTGTGTGTCATTGAAAATACTGCTGTATTACTGCGTTCCTGTTGTCTATGTCGTCCTCTTCGGCTTCCTCGTCTTCACTCTTCACAGGCTCCACAGCTGCTACTACACCACCATCTGGACCATCCTCCTGCAGAAAAGGCACCTGGCGTCGCAAAGCCAGGTTGTGAAGCATACAGCAGGCCACGATGATCTGGCACACCTTCTTTGGTGAGTACAATAGGGATCCACGTGTCATATGGAGGCACCTGAACCTGGCCTTCAGGAGGCCGAAGGTCTGCTCGATCACCCTCCTAGTTCTCCCATGGGCCTCATTGTACCGTTCCTCTGCCCTTGTCCTGGGATTCCTCACTGGGGTCAGTAGCCAGGACAGGTTGGGGTAACCCGAGTCACCAATTAGCCACACACGTTGCCTCTGGAGTTGACCCATCACGTAAGGGATGCTGCTATTCCTCATGATGTACGCGTCATGCACTGAGCCAGGGAACTTAGCATTAACATGGGAGATGTACTGGTCAGCCAAACACACCATATGTACATTCATAGAATGATAACTCTTCCTGTTTCTGTACACTTGTTCACTCCTGCTGGGGGGTATCAAAGCCACATGGGTCCCATCAATGGCACCTATGATGTTGGGGATATGTCCAAGGGCATAGAAATCACCCTTCACTGTAGGCAAATCCCCCACCTCAGGGAAAACGATGTAGCTCCGCATGTGTTTCAGCAGGGCAGACAACACTCTGGACAACACCTTGGAAAACATAGGCTGGGACATCCCTGATGATATGGCCACTGTTGTTTGAAATGACCCACTTGCAAAGAAATGGAGTACTGACAGCACCTGCATTAGAGGGGGGATCCCTGTGGGTTGGCGGATTGGTGACATCAGGTCTGGCTCCAGCTGGGCACACAGTTCATAAATAGTGGCTCGGTCAAGCCTGTATGTCAGTATGACATGTCTTTGCTCCATTATCGACAGGTCTACCAGCGGTCTGTACACGGGAAGATTCCTCCATCTCCTTGCATGTCCCAGCGGAAAGTGCCTATGAAGGACAACAGCGAGCACAGAGTCAATCAACCCACAGGTACGTAACCACAGCTTGCACAAAACACGATTCCCAATGCATTGAATGGCTTGTATGAGTGTTGATGCAAGGCCTAGGTATGTGTGACGCAGTAAAAAGTAAGCCATGTGGGCCCTTGAAATGGCGGCTGCCTGACCTGTGAAGTGCAACAATGGGATGTGGGGTAAATGCGCTGGCGTGGCACACCGTGGCGGTAGACGGTCAAAGACTGCGGCGCTAAGCAGCATTGGTTAACATTGAACCCTATGGGTCTCAGGAGCCAATGAGGATGTGCGCCAGCGGTCGCGGTAGGCACCGCCGCGGTACGCACCGCCGCGGACGTGACCGCCATTTTCTATCGGCTTAATCACTCGATACCTGATCTTCGACAGGAGAGGACCTACATTGCAAGTGCTGCTGTGATCTCGGTCTGGAAGAGACAATGGCTCATGCGACTGGGGAAAGGGCCCCTTCCTTCACTGCTCAGGAATTGGAGAAACTCGTGGATGGGGTCCTCCCCCAGTATGCGCTACTATACGGTCCTCCAGACCAACAGGTAAGTACACTGGGGCCATGCTTAGTGGCCAATGCCTGTGTTGAGTGGGGTGGATGAAAGATGGTGGGGAGGGGAGCGATTGAGGCATGCATCAAACGACGGATGAGAGCATGTGCCACATGGCAAGGGAAGGGATGGGGGGCCACTCACATTGAGGGGGCAGAAGGTGATGACTCTTTTTCTCCCCCTGTACATTTCACATAGGTCAGCGCCCACCAGAAGATTGATATTTGGCGTGCCATGGCCAAGGACGTCCGGACCCTAGGGGTCCACCACAGACGGGGCACCCACTGCCAGAAGAGATGGGTGGACATCCAACACTGGAGCAGGAAGACCGCGGAGGCTCAGCTGGGGATGGCCTCCCAACGTGGGAGGGGTGCCAGTCAGACTTTGACCCCCCTGATGTTCCGGATCCTGGCGGTGGCCTACCCCGATTTGGATGGGCGAATGAGGACATCACAGCAGACACAAGGGGGTGAGTACACTCGTATTCTGGTGACTTTGCGCGCAGTGGAGGTGTCTGGGTGGGGGAGGAGGGCTGTGGGTATCCCTAGGCCAGGCCAATTTCTGTAGGCTAGGCCCCTCCGTAAGGCATGGCCCTGTGCCCCCGCCCCCCACCTCTGTAGGGTGCCAAGTACAGCTATTCATGGCCCTGTGTCATCTATGTGTGCAGATGTCGTCCATAGGCTTGTAGGCCATGTCCCACGGATTGAGTAGTGGACCCCAAGTGCGCGGCGTAGTGCAGGGGGCTTCTGTGTCTGTCCTGTCCGCCAACGGTGTCGCCAATGCATGCACTCAACATGTCTTTATTTTCTCCCCCCCCCCCCTTTTTTGTGGTTTTCCTGTTCATGTGTGCATTAGCATCATCAGGCGGAGGAGAAGTGGCATCGGAGCGCAAGGGAGCTGCATCCTACATGGCCATGGAGGGCCATGCAACGGATTCCGATTTCACCAGTGGGACGGAGGGCGAGGGGAGCTCCACAGCGGGGACTCGGGCAGACATAAGTGACACGGACTCGTCCTCTGAAGGGAGCTCCCTTGTGGTGGCGGCAACATCTGTGCCCCCCGCAACAACAGGTACAGCGGTACAGCCGCCACCCAGCGCACCAGCACCGCCCTCCCAGCAGCCCATCAGCGTTTGCCCCATGCCCGCTCACCCAGGAAGGTGGGCATCTCCTTTGCCCCAGGCACCTCAGGCCCTGCCCCAGTCACCCCTGCTGCCCTCAGTGAGGAGATCATTGACCTCCTGAGGACGCTCACTGTTGGGCAGTCTACCATTTTGAATGCCATCCAGGGTGTCAAAAGAGAGGTGCACCAGAGTAATGCATACCTGGAGGGCATTCATTCTGGTCAGGCTGCCCTTCAGCGATCGTTCAACACTCTGGCCTCAGCACTGATGGCAGCCATTGTCCCTGTCTCTAGCCTCCCCCCTCCAACTTCCTCCACCCAGACCCTATCACCTGTACCTCTGCCTATCCCAGACACACCATCAGACCAGCCTGCTCACACCTCAACACCCAAGGGAAGCTCAGGCAGACATAAGCACCACACATCACACAGGCATTCACACAAGCAACATCCACATACAGACATACCAACACCCACTGCCTCCACTGTGTCCCCCTCCTCCTCGTCTCCCTCCTCCCTCCCTGTCACGTCTCCACTCACACCTGCATGCACTACATCTTCAGCCACTACGTCCATCACCAGCACAAACACCAGCACCCCCCGCACACGTGCAGTCACCACCCCCACTGCCATTTACACGTCCCCTGTGTCCTCTCCCAGTGTGTCTGTGACCCCCTCTTCCAAGATACACAAACGCAGGCAGCCACCCACCCAACAGCCATCCACCTCACGACAGCCTCCAGCCCAAGCACCTGCACCCAAAGACACCAGACTTCAAACTCCTACAACCACATCCTCTTCCTCAACTCCCATACCCACTACACCTACCCCTCCCATTGCTCCTAAAAAGCTTTTCCTGTCCAAACTTAACCTCTTTCCACCAACTCCCCCACCCCGTCCATGTCATAGGACTCCAGTCAGCACCTCAGCCACCACAAAACCGGGCCCTGTCATGACAGTCTGCCATGGACTATGGAGTCCCCCACCCTCCAGGGCAGCCAGTTCAGTACAGAGCCAAGGCACGGGCAGCCCACCCCCAGAGAAACAATCAAAGATGGTCAGTGGCCGGCGCGAGAGGGTGAAGACACCAGGCACAAAAATCCCTACCATGGCTCCGGCAGGAGGTGTGGAGACAGCTGTCACACCGCCCAAGGTGGGGAAGGGCCACAGGCGATCAGGGAAGGCTGGGAAGGGCAGCACGCCCGACAACATCGCCATCAGCCCAGCTGGCCAGGAGGGCCCCGCCAGACCCATCCCAGGTGGGCAGGAGGCCACCAACATGCCTGGCACTGCAGCCCAGGAGGGCCCCGCCAGCCACAGGACAGATGGGCAGGAAGGCACCGCCAGCCACAGGACAGGTGGCAAATGAGCTCCACGCCATGCCCAGATCCGCTGAACTGGGCTCTTCATCTCAAGCACCGCTGAACTGGGCACCGCCGTCTCAAGCACCGCTGAACTGGGCCCTTCATCTCAAGCACCGCTGAACTGGGCACCGCCGTCTCAAGCACCGCTGAACTGGGCCCTTCATCTCAAGCACCGCTGAACTGGGCACCGCCGTCTCAAGCATCGCTGAACTGGGCACCGCCGTCTCAAGCACCGCTGAACTGGGCACCGCCGTCTCAAGCACCGCTGAACTGGGCACCGCCGTCTCAAGCACCGCTGAACTGGGCACCGCCATCTCAAGCACCGCTGAACTGGGCCCTTCATCTCAAGCACCGCTGAACTGGGCACCGTCGTCTCAAGCACCGCTGAACTGGACACCGCCGTCTCAAGCACCGCTGAACTGGGCCCTTCATCTCAAGCACCGCTGAACTGGGCACCGCCGTCTCAAGCACCGCTGAACTGGGCCCTTCATCTCAAGCACCGCTGAACTGGGCACCGCCGTCTCAAGCACCGCTGAACTGGGCACCGCCGTCTCAAGCACCGCTGAACTGGGCCCTTCATCTCAAGCACGGCTGAACTGGGCACCGCCGTCTCAAGCACTGCTGAACTGGGCCCTTCATCTCAAGCACCGCTGAACTGGGCACCGCCGTCTCAAGCACCGCTGAACTGGGCACCGCCGTCTCAAGCACCGCTGAACTGGGCACCGCCGTCTCAAGCACCGCTGAACTGGGCACCGCCATCTCAAGCACCGCTGAACTGGGCCCTTCATCTCAAGCACCGCTGAACTGGGCACCGTCGTCTCAAGCACCGCTGAACTGGGCACCGCCGTCTCAAGCACCGCTGAACTGGGCCCTTCATCTCAAGCACCGCTGAACTGGGCACCGCCGTCTCAAGCACCGCTGAACTGGGCCCTTCATCTCAAGCACCGCTGAACTGGGCACCGCCGTCTCAAGCACCGCTGAACTGGGCACCGCCGTCTCAAGCACCGCTGAACTGGGCCCTTCATCTCAAGCACGGCTGAACTGGGCACCGCCGTCTCAAGCACTGCTGAACTGGGCCCTTCATCTCAAGCACCGCTGAACTGGGCACCGCCGTCTCAAGCACCGCTGAACTGGGCACCAGCGTCTCAAGCACCACTGAACTGGGCCCTTCATCTCAAGCACCGCTGAACTGGGCACCGCCGTCTCAAGCACCGCTGAACTGGGCACCAGCGTCTCAAGCACCACTGAACTGGGCCCTTCATCTCAAGCACCGCTGAACTGGGCCCTTCATCTCAAGCACCGCTGAACTGGGCACCGCCGTCTCAAGCACCGCTGAACTGGGCACTGCCGTCTCAAGCACCGCTGAACTGGGCACCGCCGTCTCAAGCACCGCTGAACTGGGCACCGCCGTCTCAAGCACCGCTGAACTGGGCCCTTCATCTCGAGCACCGCTGAACTGGGCCCTTCATCTCAAGCACCGCTGAACTGGGCCCTTCATCTCAAGCACCGCTGAACTGGGCACCGCCGTCTCAAGCACCGCTGAACTGGGCACCGCCGTCTCAAGCACCGCTGAACCATGAGCGCCAGGGTCTGGCCCGCATCTTAGTCGGGCAGGGCTGCACGAAGCAGTCTGGGCACCAGGCCCCACCCAGAACCAGTGGAGACTGTTATCCACTTGTGAAACTTGAGAGACTGTGGCTTTGTACTCCCCAGGATGGAACAGTGGGCAACCCAACCAGTGTAGAGACTTGAGAGACTGTGGCTTTGCACCCCCCAGGATGTAACAGTGGGCAACCCACCCACTGTAGAGACTTGAGAGACTGTGGCTTTGCACTCCCCAGGATGTAACAGTGGGCAACCCACCCACTGTAGAGACTTGAGAGACTGTGGCTTTGCACTCCCCAGGATGTAACAGTGGCCATGGAGGCCCCTCGTGGATCTGGCGTCGTGGACTCATCTGGCAGAGGTGCCCCCCCTTCCCTTCCCCCAGAGGTGCCTGTAGTTTTGCTATCTGATGCCCCTGCAGTGTTCTCTCCATTGGAGTCACGTATCTTGTGTGGGCTTTGCCCATGTGATTTGGGCCCAGTGGTCCACGGACAATACATGCTACAATGCTCGGACTTGTACATTTATGTATATAACAGTTTTTGATGTAGAATTATATTTTTAAGCCAGTAATACAATATATTCCTATGTTTAGAATCATTTCCTTTTGTGTTTGCATTCTTCCGGGGGGTTTGGGGGGTGTCACTCTGATGTGTTGCTACGCATTGATATGTGTGTTGTAGTGGGTGAGGGTGAGGGTGGGTGTGTTGCGTATGTGTGTACCCGTAATATTTTCTCCACCCCCCTCCCCTGTGTCGTAGGTGCAGTACTCACCGTTGTCTTCTGCGCCGTCGTTCGTGCTCCTGGTAGAGGAGTAGGAACACAATCGCTGGGAGTATGTGGAGTTCGGGTTCCATGCTGTCCTTATTCCTCGTGGGCTGTATGGAGGTGAGCGTTTTCCCTTCGAAATGGCTGTTTCCACCGTGTTTTTATCGGCGGGGCTACCGCCCCAGAAAAGGTGGCGGATTGGTAGGTTGTGATACAGTCGCTGGTACATTGTCTCCCGCCTGTCTGTTGGCGGTGACCGCTGCGCTGTTTGTTTGTGCCGCCGTGGCGGGCGGTGTGGTAATGTGGCGGTCTCTGTTGGCGGTTTCCACCAGGGTCGGAATTCCATTTTTTTTTCCCGCCAGCCTGTTTGCGGTTTGGCCGCAGCTTTAACACCGACTGCCAGGGTTGTAATGAGGGCCTTTGTCTCATCTGTGGCAAAGCCCAGTGTGCCCATAAAAGCCACACATTCTTGGAATAAAACATTAAACCTGTTAGGGGTCCCGGAAAGCAATACTGCATTATTTGCATAAAGAAGAACAGGGACCTTTTTCCTGCCAATAATAGGGACATCTGACAAAGTATTTCAAAGGGCTGCGCCGAAGCCATTGATATGCAAAAGAAACAGAACCGAAGCCAAAAACAAAGCCCTGCCGCACCCCTCTTCATAACTTAAAAATATTGGTCCACTCCCCGTTTGGGCCAACCCTCCCTGATGCTGAATGATCATAGTGCAGAGCTCTTACAACTGCACCAGGTCCTCCTCCACCCTAAGGACAGATGAGATAGCCCAAAGTTTTGATCTGACCACGCTGTTGAAGGCATAAGTCTCGTCAATGAGGGCCAGGCAGACGGAACCCTGTTTGGCAACAGTGTACTTGCTGACCAGCAGGTGTATCCTGAGACACTGTTCCATTGGGCTGAGCCTCTCACGGAACCCAAACAGTACCTCTGAAAGCGCTTCCCACGATCTCTTCCAGCTAACTTCTCAGCTGAATGCAGCATGGATACTGGGCGGTAACACCCTGGAGATTGAGGGTTTCCATTTTTAGGTTGAGCCTAGGCAGTGGGCTCTTCCAGCTAACTTCTCAGTTGAATGCAGCATGGATACTGGGCGGTAACACCCTGGAGATTGAGGGTTTCCATTTTTAGGTTGAGCCTAGGCAGCGGGCGTGCACTTGTCTCTCAACGTACTGTAATGTACTTCTGTGGACTTTCTGCACACTCATCACTTTCATTTGTTTCTTGGGCTGCCTTTCTAAATTCCTTTGGTTTCGTTGGTAAATTCTGTACTTTTTTTCTTTTGCCTTGGCATGCGGTGCCATTCCCCACCACCTCCAACCCATGCTGCTTTTCCTGCTTGTGACTGCTACTGCGTGCTTAATCAGCTTCAGTGCATGACTTTCAGTAAACATGTCTGTAATCATAAAGGTAGCATGTGTGATCTTGGAGAATTTTCAGCTGCTCCCAGATGCCCAGGTCTTTGGTAATTTTTTGGATTGAGGTATTTTTTGTACTTTACCACTACACTGTGCATAGATGGTGGCATTTGTTCAGCTTTGGTGCATGTCGCTGCTCATGTCTTCGGTGTTAGTTCACTTAATCTCCCTGCGCCGTTCCTCCCCCGCCCAATGTCCACCTCCCAACCACTGCTGCTTGTTATTTTCAGTGTCTGGCTACTGTCCCCATTTACAGACTTTCATCACTGGCCTCTGACATACAACACATGGCGAACCCATGTCAGCTCCACTGCTCGTTGTTAGCTACAAGTTTTTCGGTATACAAGGCTGTAATTGTGTATTGTCTTGGTATATTTGCTGTTCATTTAATGATACAAGTTAAAGTTGTATAAAAAGGGTATTGCATCTTTTTTAGGTCAAGCATTCGAGGCCTCTTGTATACACTTTAGTATATACTCCTATACTTCTTTATGGGGTCTCTGCTTTTTCACTGATTTGTTTGTGTCCTCAAAAAATCCTTGCTTGCTAGTGGTCAATCCTTGCTCTTTGTCCCACCTTTTCCACAGTTGTACACTCCCCTGGAGCTTGGCCCTACTACTTGTACCCTTCCACTTGTGCCAATGCAGCATGTGCTTGCGGACTACTTTTTTCAAAGGCTAATAGCATTTGGCCAGAGCACTGGATGCTTCAGTGGTTCCAGTCTGTTTCTAGTTAAAAGGGCTCTAGTCTATTCCTTATTTTCATCTGCAGTCATGTGTGACTTTGTTTATTCCATTCCTTACTCTCCCTCGCGCATTTTCTGTTCTTCCATTGCAAATGCTTGTTCCTTTTGTCTGTCTCTGCAAGCTCACGGGGCGCTTTGAACCGGCCTTTTATGTCAACTGTTTTACTTTTTATTTTCAGTTAGTGTGGCAAGAAAACGCTAATAGCTCTACCTCGGGCGAACGCAAGACCCATTGTAGTTCAAATGCTTGTTTAACGTTGTTAATCTGCCGCTGAGAGGATTCCATGTCACCTCCGGGACATCTGATGGCTGATAAGAGCCCTGTTGACCTGGAAGGTTGACGTTTCAAGATTGTTTAAACAATGGTGTTCAGTGATAGATGGAGGAGGGTTCCTGGAAGCTTTTGTTCAGGTCCCCTTGCATTCGGTCTTTTTATCTAACCATCATTAACCGAATGGGCCTCTGCCAGTTCGCTGTGTTTTTTTGGTCGCTGACAGAGATGAGTGGCAGCCAGCTTGTTGTTGCTTGTTTACCAGAGGACCAGAACGCTGTCTTTGCTGAAAGATAAGAAACGTGCAAGTAATTTCTGAATTGAAAAAGGCCCGGGACGGAGCAGCGCAGGAGGCTCGCTTGAGTCACTCGGGCATTGCGAGAGGTGGAGAAACAGGCAGACCTACATGTGCCTGACCTTATCTGCTGTCAGTATCTGTGTACGGCCCACATTAGCATCCGAGTACCTTGGTAGTGTTGCCACCGTGTGCTTGAATTATTTATTATCTACCACTAGCACCTCTAATTAAGGGAACAAGTGTGAGATTCTCTGAAATGTACTGTCACGATTTACTCGTTGTTTGTGCCTGGAGTCCGCTGGACGTGTGACGAGGTTCTTGTTCTTGCAGGTTTTGCCTTGGCCCAGATAGGGGCCACTCTTTCTGATAGCCACGGTGCTTCAGGCGATGGGAACGCCAAGGGCATACCGTGTCCTTCAGAAGAAGTACCAGAGGGAAAAAAAAAACTTAAAAAGGGGAAAAAAACCTCAAAAAGCACCTCCTGAAATAAGAGCAAAAGATTAATAATTTCAGAACACGAGGCAAAATGTACAGGAAACAACTGGAACAAGAGCAGAATCAGTATCTGATGAAAAGGAGAGGGAGCGAAGATCACCATCCAAAAAGGAAGTGTTGCAGCGCAAGAAGCAAAAGAATCACAGCCCTTAGATACCCACAGAACAGGAAATGACCAGCAGGAAGTAAAAGGACACCATATTGGATAGGGAACCATACACAGAAAGCAATAGATAAGGCACCATTTTGAATAGGGAACCAAGGCAGGCTGGGAAAGAGAGGGGGAATCATGGGTAAAGGAAAATATAAAAATGAAGAGAAAACGAGGGCAACAGCAAGAGAGAAGGAGCAAAACAGAAGGTAAGTGGGGGGGAAAAACACAGGAGTCAATGGGGGAGTGCCACGCCAGTACAGAAGCGAGTCCCCATGCCTAATTTGGGGCCTCAAGTAAGATAGGAGAGGCTGGGGGCGCGGCGCATCTTACCGCCACGTGCCGCGTTCTGTGCTGAATGTTCGGCTCGTGCCGCATGCCGCTGCGCGACAGTAGGTCCCCCTCCCAGAGCTCCGGGTTTGTGCCGAAACAGGTGGAAAACTTGACGAATCAGAAGAGGGGCGTGAACAAAAGAGGCATCTTCTCAAGAGCATTCAATAAGAGGGTAACCCTTCCAATGGATCAGATACTGAAGATGGTTTCGAAAGAAACGAGAGTCACAAATTTCCTGTACCTCATATTCTGGTTCATCATTCACCAACAAGGGAGGAGGACACAGGAACTGTCGGGAGAAAGGATCAGGCGTATAGGGTTTCAACTGAGAAACATGAAAGACCGGATGGATCTTCCAGGTTCGAGGTAAGCGGAGACGGAAAGTGACAGGATTAATTATCTGAAGAATATGGAAGGGGCTGTAGTAACGAGGTTAAACTTATTCTGAGAGAGTCGCAGGGGAAGAAATTTCGAAGAAAGCCAGACCTTATCCTGGATGTGATATACTGGAGTCTCACTGCATTTCTTATCTGCCACTCTTACTATGTATCTCTTTGTGTCCAGCAGATTAGATTGAATCAATCTGTGGATTTCCTGTAGTTGTCTGGAAAAAGAGGTGATAGGAGGAAGAGAAGAGGTAGACTTAGGAGTAGTAGGAAAAGAGGTAGATAATTTCTTCAGCGCAGTGAAGTGAGCCATATTTGTAAAGGAATCTACTGTTACCATGATAACCCGATTTCCTGCTGATGGAGGTAGTGAACACATGAAATCGGTAGAAATTGTGTGCCAGGGAGCTGGTGGGACTGGTAACGGTTGCAGTAATCCTGCTGGCCTGGTACGGAGTATTTTCACTTGGGCACATATCGGACAGGCCTTAATATAACCTTCGACATCTGGTTTCAGAGTAGGCCACCAAAAGGATCGTGAGAGTAATTCCTGCGTGGCTTTGATACCTCTATGACCAGCAATCAGAGAATCATGACACATCTGAAGCGCCCTTTCTTGCACTCTTTTTCTGGGGAGGAACAAAAGGTCCTTATAATAATAGTATCCTTTCTGTTTGTGTATCTGGGGGCATAAATCCTTAAGTTCTTGTTCAGAAAGGTTTGCGTATTCCAGCTGTACTTCATCCAGGAATGATTGAACTACACCAATGATTTTGCTTGGTTCAAGAAGATATTGTGACGTGATAGGAGTACAATCAGGATAACAGCGGGATAGGGCATCGGCCAGAATATTTTGGGATCCAGGAATATAGGCGACATGGAAGTCGTACTGACTAAAGAAAAAGGCCCAACGAGCCTGACGACTGTTTTGGCACTGAAAACTACGTAAACATTGCAGATTACGATGGTCCGTTCTCACTTCAAAAGGCTCTTTGGAACCCAGTGAGAAATTGTCTCCACTCCTGGCAGGCAGTTTTAAGGGCTAATAATTCCCTTTCCAGTACCGAATAAACCTGCTAAGACACAGAGAGTACATGGGACAGATAAAAAACTGGGTGTTCTAAACCATTGTCATCCTGTTGTTGTACTAATACTGCTCCAATGGCTCTTTCGGACACGTCAGTAACAACAACAAATTGTTTATTGGTGTCCGGATGTCTCAGTATAGGTGCTTGAGTGAAGGCCTTCTTTAGGTTTTGAAAAGCTGTTTCCGCCGCGTCTGTCCAGATAAATCCATTTCTCTGATTCTCCTTTTTGAGTGTTTGTGTAATGTGACTGGTCTGTTCCGCAAAGTCCAAGATAAATTGACGGTAGAAGTTGGCCAGCCCTAGAAAACATTTAGTTTCCTTGATAGATGAAGGGGAAGGCCAGTCTAGGAGGGCTTGAACCTTCTCCGGATCCATAGATATACCAGTGGGACTGATATGATAGCCTAAGTATTTAATCTCGGTTTTATCAAACTCGAATTTCTCTGGTTTACAGTAGAGTTGATGTTGCCTGAGTCTCTGTAGAACTTATTTAATGTGTGTAGAATGAAGTTCAGGACGTCTGGAATATATGAGAATATCGTCTAAGTAGATCACAACTGTATGGTTCAACAAATCAGAGAACACTGACTCCATAAATCTTTTGAATATAGAGGGGGCATTAGTTACGCCAAAAGGCATAACCCTGTATTCATAATACGCAAAAGGAGTTTGAAAAGCAGTCTTCCACTCATCTCCCTTCTTGATGCGCAAAAGGTGGTAGGCTCCACGAAGATCTAATTTGGTAAACCATTATGCCCCTCTGACTGCCTTCAGAATGTCTTTGATAAGAGGTAATGGATAACGATCCTTTCTAGTGATTTAATTTAAACCATGAAAGTCCAAACAGGGGCGAAGATCTTTCGTTTTCTTGGGTACAAAAAAAAGGGGAGCCCCCGCCGGGGATGAAGTCGGTACAATAAGACCACTGTGAAGATTTTCTTGGAGGTAGTCTTTGAGAATTTCCCTTTCAGGTTCAGTGAGAGAATACAGTCTCCCAAAGGGAACAATTGCCCCAGGTTCCAGGGGGATTTCACAATCATAATCTCGATGTGGGGGCAAAACAGGCTTGGGTGGTTTTTGAAATACATCTTGAAAATCCAAATAGTGGTTAGGGACCCCTGGACTGTATTTATGGAACAACCTGCAGTAGGTTCAGAGGGTATCCTTTTTTAGGGTGACCAGTAAGTGTCTGAGGCATAACAATGTTCATGACAAAACTGAGAAGACAAAGAAATAGTCCTGGTTTCCCAATTTACGTAAGGATTGTGTCTTATGAAACATGGAATCCCTAGGATTATAGAATGACTGGGGGAAGATATTAAGTCAAAGGAGACGTGTTCTTGGTGGTTCCCAAATTGTAGACTTAGAATCAAGGTAGTAGTAAAAACTGGACCAGAGGATATTAAGGACCCATCCACAATGTGTACTTGTTCCGGGACATCCTTAGGCCGTGTTGGTATTAGTTGTGTTTAGCCCAAGACATATCCATATATATATGCCACTAGCTCCACAATCCACTAGGGCCAGAGTCCTTTCTTCACGACCCTCAGGTAACAGAAGGGTCACAGGTAACATGAATAAATTTGTGGCATTGTCCTTCAAAGAACTGATTGAACGTATTGCAGATGATCCCGTTCCCTCCCTTCTTACAGAGGACGGGAAATAGCGTTTCCCGATGGCTTTAGAGGACGAACTGGGCATGTACGGAGCATATGACCAGCAGCACCACAATAGAGGTGGAATCCCTTTTTCCGTCGTTCTTCACGTTCACTTAACGAAAGTGGGCCACGAGTAGTATCCACCTGCATAGGTTCACCTTCGGTTTCTCTTAATGGAGGTCGAGGGTCTTCCGGACGGTGCACAGAGACACGTGAGGTGCTTGACTGGGAAGGTCCTCTATTTCTTCTTTTCTCCAAACTTTGTTACTGGAGTCTGTATTCGATAGAGAGACCTAAATCCATCAGACCCGAAGATCTTCTACTCGGGTAGAGTGCACTAATTCGTCTTTGATTTCCTCTCGAAGCCCTCTACGAAAAAGAGTAACCAAAGTACGCTCCACCCATGTTGTTTCGGCAGCCAGTTGTCTGAAGCGTGTGATGTATTGGAGAACATCTTGAGAGCCTTGTTGGATGTCACAGAGTGCTTCTTCAGCAGAGGTCTCTAATCCTGGGCGGCCAAACATCTGTTTGAAGCGATTCACAAAGGTTGGATAATCAGACAACACCGGGTCATTGGAGGCTACAATCGGAGAAGGCACTGATGACATAACCCACCTTTGTCTTTTCTTAAGAAAATTGTGTGGGTCTGAAAGCAAAGTTAACAGTCAATGGATCCCGAAACTCTCGCAGCTTAGTTGGTTCCCCAGAAAACTGAGGAGTTGAAGTGGAAACGGTAGGAACGTCCGTACTGCAGAAGGCCAAAGCTTGTTGTAAGGCAGCATTCTTGTTTCTTAATTGTTGCAGTTCCTGGGCCTGTTGCTGAATGGTTGACAGAAGGGACTGGTCGGGGTCTGCAGTCGCCTCTACAGTATTATCCATCCTACTTGACGAAGACGGGTTAATTTGGCACTGCAATCTGTCACGACTTATTCGTTTGTGCCTGGAGTCCGCTGGATGTGTGATGAGGTTCTTGTTCTTGCAGATTCTACCTTGGCCCAGATCGGGGCGACTCTTTCTGGTAGCCACGGTGCTGCAGGCGATGGGAACGCCAAGGGCAGTCCGTGTCCTTCAGATGAAGTGCCATAGGGGAAAAAAAAAACTTAAAAAGGGAAAAAAAAACTCAAAAAGGACCTCCTGAAATAAGAGCAAAGGATTAATAATTTCAGAACACAAGGCAAAATGAACAGGAAAAAACTGGAACAAGAGCGGAATCAGTATCTGATGCAAAGGAGAAGGAGCGAAGATCACCACCCAAAAAGGAAGTGTTGCAGTGCAAGAAGCAAAAGAGTCACAGCCCTTAAATACCCAGAGAACAGGAAATGACCAGCAGGAAGTAAAAGGACACCATATTGGATAGGGAACCATACACAGAAAGCAATAGATAAGGCACCATTTTGAATAGGGAACCAAGGCAGGCTTGGAAAGAGAGGGGGAATCATAGGTAAAGGAAAACATAAAAATTAGGAGGAAACTAGGGCGACAGCAAGAGAAAAGGAGCAAAACAGAAGGTAAGTGGGGGGAAAAACACAGGAATCAATGGGGGTGCACCGCACCAGTACAGAAGTGAGGCCCTATGCCTAATTTGGGGCCTCGAGTAAGACAGGAGAGGCTGGGGGCGCGTCGTGTCTTACCTCCGCGCGCCGCGTTCCGAGCCGAATGTTCGGCTCGTGCCGCTGCGCGACATGTACATTGGTTCAATGTTTTTAGGCCAGATATTTACAGTTGTTTCATAGTCTACCATCACTCCCTCTACATGCACGAGCCTCCTCTCTCTTCTCTCCACTCCATGAAGCAGCCCTCCCCATCTGTACTCTCTGTTTTAATTAGTTGAACGCAAATACCTATTTGCTTTCTCATTTAAAACCTCTCACACACTAAAAATATATTGCTTACTGTCTCACTCTCAACAACATACACACACCATTTCTTACTTTTTCTCTCAATCTTAATTAAAAACAAGTAACAAAAAGTTGCTCACAACTACACTAATTTTGAGTTATTACAATTTAATTTACAAAACCAAAGTTCCTCTCTCTTTCATACCCTTTCACCAGTGTCTCTTGCTCTCACGCACTGTTACCACCTTTACTTCAAAACTTCAAACACACTTTCATTCCTACACATTTTCAAACTTAACATCACTAAAACACACACGCTACTCCTCTTCTTAAAGTTGCACGCAGACAAACACTATTACTTTATAGGTCTGTTGCATACCCTACCCTTTTTTCACTCTTTCACACACGCGTTCTACTGCTCTCTCAAAATCATTCACCAATTGATACACAAACTATCACTATCTGTCTTCCTATCTATTCTCTGCAAATCTCACATCCACATACCATTACACAAATCAACTACACCCAACACAAATGAACCACACACAATTCCACAACTAACAATTCCAAAACAAAACGCCTAATTCCACTACACAATACAAACATCCATAACACTCCAAACCAAAACATAAATAAAAGACATCGTAATTTACAACACCAATAGCTCTAACTCTTGCAAATGCAAGACCTATTGGCATAGCCAATGCTTGTTTATGTGTACATTCAAACCCTTCTGCTTGTCTGTATTTTTTGTTGAATGGGTGTTTTCGCAAAAATAAATTACTCTTAAACTAAATGGTGAGGGGTCTATCTACAGTTGAGAAGGCTTGTTATTTTTGTTAAAAGTAACACAATTTTTATGATTTTTGTATGTTTGGGCCACATAATATCCACATCTAGGGTCTTCTGTACACGTATACTCAATTTCGAGGGTATTATTTATAAATTAGGTACTTTGACCCATCCCTTTTTTTTTGCTGTTATCTATTGTTTAGAACATGCATTACTAAGGTGGCACAGATTTCATTTTGTGTACATTTCGTCCTTTCTGCTCATTTTTAACTTTGTGTCTTTAATGCTTTCGCTTAAGTACAGTTTTTGGGAATTAAGGCCAACCCGACCCATAAATTGCCGCAAAACATTGTTCTTTTTGGTTTCTGAACTTGTTCTGTTTGTTTGCTTTACTGTGTTGATGTTAAAAACAAAAAGGGTAAAACTTGAAAAATAAAGGTAGCGTGGCTTGTGTTCCTGTGTACATTCTATTGCAGCTACAAAGTAATCATCCTACTCTAGCCACTCCAGACTTTTCAAAGCTATTTTGGTGCCTTCAGGGAGTGCGGGTGAGGGGTAAGGGGGGACATTTCTTCAAAAGTGAGGAGAGTATTTTTATTAGGCTGCTGGCTATGTTCTGTTGCAAGCTGATTGTCAGACGCCCACAACTTTCTTGTCTTGAAAGCGAGAAGGGGGTAAAAATTGGAGTGGCCATAGCAATAGGTACTTGTTCTTAGAAAGGCGATATCAAGGTACATAAAGTAGAAAATTAGCATAGCTGTAAAGATCTACATCGCTGGTCCAACTTGTAAACATGTTTTGTTTCTACGTAAACACTGTATGGATTGCCTTAAATTACCAGATGTGAAGCTTGTCTCAAAGAAGTTGTTAAGCTGCAGTAATTTGTGGAAGATCTCAAGCCCTAAGTATGTACTGCAGAGATAGTTTTTCAAAATTAATTTTGAACATAGTATATTAACAATTTAAGTGTTCCAATTCCTTCGAAAAAAGGGTATTGTGCACAATTGTACCAAGGTGTAGTTTCTTATTGTTACTTCAAACTGAGAGAAGCTGTGTTTACAGGCCGCATGTGCACAACTGCCTTTTACAGGTACCACCTTTGGAAGCATGGAATCAAATGAGGTTAACCTTAGAACGGGCTTAATATTTTATAATTATTTTTAAACCAATTTATAAGCACAAAGCTTCAAGCACACACACACAAAAAATTGTCCAGTGCTGTTACACAAAACGTGGCAGGTTGTTCTATTTTCTAATGTTTGTAAACTCGTAACTTGCACCGCATTTTGTGGAAGGGCTACTCCCATACTCCGATTCATTACTAGTGTCACATCTGACTGTGTCCCTCTCAATGGTGTGAACTTTGACAAACCCTGTGTCTGTGCCTGAGGCAATAACATTGGAGTTGGCTCCGTCTGAACTAGTATTGGCCTCGGAATCACTTGCTCTGTAGGAACCACTAAGTTCGAGGTTGACTCAAGAATC
This sequence comes from Pleurodeles waltl, assembly GCF_031143425.1. Classification (NCBI taxonomy): domain Eukaryota; kingdom Metazoa; phylum Chordata; class Amphibia; order Caudata; family Salamandridae; genus Pleurodeles; species Pleurodeles waltl. The sequence goes on from NC_090449.1 coordinate 448,970,017, forward strand.
GGTAATTCTGGATAAATTCTCTGTATCGGTGGTGGGTGCATCTGCGCTTGGACTAAAGAAGTAGTCACTGCTTTCGGAGTACTCTGCACTACCCCCTGTACCTGTCCATTATCTGTTTGCACTGGTCCCGTTGTCCCCATTGCCTGTGCAGGGGCAGTTGGAACAGAATTAGTACTTAGACCCCCATCATGCGCCGCATATGGCGGAGGTCGATCCTTCAATATCTGAGTAATAAGATCCTCAACATCTGAATCTTCTCCTTCCACGTAAGACTTCTTCTTCTTACCCCCGACAAACTTTTATCACTCTTACTAGTCTCCTCTTCCTCTTCTGACTCATCTTCCTCTGCGATAGCAGGAAACAACTTAACACTCTGTAATGTCTCCATTCTCCACTTCTTCTGTTCCCAATCCCATCTTGCTTCTGCCAATGACTTCTCTACCTTCCTTATTCTCCTTTGGAATTTCATTTCTTGCTGCTGCCTTGCTATGAGTTCCCAAACCGCTAATGCCTCAAACTGTACCGGCTTTGGATGAGGCTTCGTCTCATATAATGTCATTCGCAACTGATCCAAAATTGTAAAATTAAACGTTCCATGTTCTGGAAATGCAAAGCTCCCTGTTTCTCTGTCAGTTTGCACCACTGCTTTAACCAAAGACATGGAGTGACACCTCGCTCCTCCATCACAATAAATGCCAGAGAATTTTCCGGTGGGGTCGGTTCCCCAACTGTCACCTTAATGTAAGAATCGCCCTTCATGGCACTCCTGAACGCTTTGAAAAACTTCATCTTTCTATCTTTTGTTTATTCGATTCGAATAAGGAAATTACTTTTACTCCCAAGAGTCCCTTCATCCGCCTTCTCAATCAATCGTCTCTTGTGGGCGGCTGTCAATCCACTTGCAACTCTTCTCTAACCAGCCTATCCCAGCAAGGCTCACTCTGACGTCACACTCTCACACTGCGGCTGACAAAGTCTTGCAGCTTGTCCTCCTGAACTCAAATTTGCGCAAAACAAATGCAAATTATTGCGAGCAGTAACCAATAACCAAATACAAATCAGCTGGTTTACTACAGGAAGGTACACAATAGCTTCAGAGACCTTACGGATTGTCACTGATGGCACTTTCGCTCATGAAGCTATTCCTCTTTCTCAGTCTCCCAAATTCGCAAGCAAAATTCGACCAGCAAATCTCACTCTCAACTGATCAATGGGTCTGTCCTGGTGCACATAAGACTTGCCAAATCTCATTCGAAAATTTCTCTTACCCACTTAACTCGCACACTGACTTGTTCGCCATGCCCGATCAACCTACTAAACCAGACATATTACAACATATAACCAAGTGTCTCCTACACTTGTCAATATACTCCGGAGTCTTAGACCACGCAGGGTCCGTACATCACCAACAACCACATGGACAATTTTTTAGCACAAAGCACCACACACATATGAAGTTCGACAACTTCCCTACTCTCATACTGCGGAGTAGTCACACTCCTACTAACCTCAACTGGAGTACGCAGACTCCCTACTATACGTCATGATTCACCTACGGTCTGCATAAGCCTTTGCAAGTGCAACCTACCACTTTCACACTATCACAAGAACGCTGAGAACATACCCAACTCTACTAGCAGGATCCAGGATCTGGGAAAGTCATTTCTGGGCCTAAGGGGACATCATCTTTGCTACAATTGCCATTTTAGAAAAACAAAATTCAAATCTCATAAAATAAACAACTAACCCTAGCTCAAACTACTACCATAACCACTAATCACAGCCTAACTAGTTCTCCAAGGAAACTAACCATCCTCTGCTACCAAAAACTGTTAACGCGCCTGGTCCTTAGTAAGTGAATTTACAAGGAGATGCATATAGGTCGATGAACCTTTTGGATCGCATGGAGTATCCTGGTCATGTAGTGACTAGTGTAATCAATATACAATCGATTACCACTAATCGAAAACATTAATCAACTGATAATTTCATCAATAATTCAGGAATAACCACAACCCAGTATGCGTTTTAACAATTGTATTTCCCTATCGGTTACAATACTAAGACATGAGGTTAATTCAAACTTTATTTGATCAGCTCAATATCAGTTCATCTGTGACCACAAATAACATAATCTAATCAATACTTGTGAAAACACTCTCTCTAAAGCTTCAACATACGCTAGCAAAGATGAATAAGCAATCATTAATAACAGAGATCAGCAAGCAGTTCGTCAATCATTTGTCACTGTCAGTGTCACCCAAGGTAATCTTACCTAACCCAGATTAGCATTAGCATGTGGGACTTTTTCCAGAAACAATTTAGAAAAACATGAATTTGGAAAACATCTAACTAAGAGAAAAACTATAAAAACCGCAGTTGGTACCTAGAAGAAAATAATCAGTCACATTGACATAGCTACCTATCCACAGAATGGATCAGCAACAAAGTCAGCCTTCGTCTTCAGGTCATCAATCGATCAGCAACGCATCAGGTTTTCAGGCGCATATGCCCAATGACAGGATCTCGGAATGTGTCTTCTGACGTCATCAATTCTCCCCTCACATCTGAAGTTTTAGCCCCTTGTCATGACTTTTTCTTAGAATTTTTCAGTCCATCCCCCTAATTCCTAATTGGACACTAATCACCATATGTGACGCTATCCAATATATTTAATTCTACAAATCTATGAGTTCTAGTATTTCGTCGTTCTCAGTTTGTTGATTGGTCCTCAGTACGATGTCCTCATCATCCGGCTCATCGAGTATCGAAAATGTTGCATCTTCCTCTTCAGTCAGTGTCCCTATTGTTCAAGTCCTGGGAAAGTATATCCAGCCTACTCTACACACAGTTGTATCCATTTAGTTCCATCATCTCCTGTTCGTCGGTACATTGCAGAAGATTCTAGCTAAGCAAACATTATCATGAGAGGGTCTAGGTTAGTTCACATCTCGATTTCAGTACAGTGTGCAATTATTCTGCTTCAACATGAGGCCTGGCAAAACTGGGTCATAACTCAAGCTAAGTTAGTTCTGTAATATAATGCAAAACATACGTTATGCATCTCATTATGACATATTACTACAATTTTATTATTCATTTTCAATATTTTTCATATTTTTAATCATTTTTAGTATAATTTGTGAACATTGGCAGCCACTCTTTGTGGTCGCATTTTCAAACGTGCACATTAATTTCTCTAAACTATTCATTTTAACATTTCTTTCATTAATTAATAATGCATAACCTTCATTAATTATTTTAATTAGCGTATCTGCTTGAGCACACTTATAAGGACCCAAAGGCGAGACCTACTGGCTATGCCAATGTTTGTAAAAAAAATATGGACTATCACAGCAGAATGCCTAGTCTGCAGGGGACCCAGATTGCAGGCAGGATTGAAAGAATTACACAGAAGAGGGATTCATAAATCCGGAGGCTTTATTGGAGGGGCTCTTGTGGATTGCTTCCAATATTTCCTCAACTGTAAAACTGATGGCCAAAGGGTAAACCCCCCTCCTCATCCTGATTATGAGTTAGTCTCTCGCTATAGACCTCTTTAAAACGGGCAACTCATGCCTCTGGAGTAATGGGGGTAACAAGAGAGTTAGGTCTGGGACCCACAGGTCCCAACCTGTTGGCCTCCAAGGCTAGAAGGCATTGATGTCCCTTAATCTGCATGCCTTTCTCAGTGTGTGCCAAGATTACTTTTTACTTTTTTCGTGAGTTGCATAGCTTTTTTATTCTCTGTTCTACAACTTTGTATTTTGCCAGGGTCCCTAGGTAACTCCTTTAATGCATCATGTAGCAGAGATGAGGTCCTCCCATAGGACTGGTTAAACCACCTGACTACAGGGGGTCCGAGGCTACAAGGCTTTAGTGGCATACTTTGTACTACCAAGTTCAGCTGTACAAAAGAGCTAACCCTCTCACTAAAATCATATGAAGCAGTCATATAACTAGTCACCAAAGGCAGATGGTTCAAACACAGCTGAACCATAAGGGTACTCTCATCCTTCTGTCTCCACACCAGGCACAAACCTTGTGATTTAAATGATAGCGAGACTACTGCTACGCTCTTAGCACGCCCCTGCCTTTTAAAAAGACGCAAATCAATACTAAGAGGGTTATGGTCACTGCAGGCACTGCAAACAATTTCAGCCCCAGCCACTCTGCCCATTAGACCCCTAGTAACAACTAAGTAGTCAATAACAGAGGAACAACCCCTCTCTCCTCCAAAAGATGGTTTACCTAAAAATGTGAGGTCACAAGCTTCATTTATGTTGACCATATCAAGCTAGCCCTAATCGATCCCCTTGAGTGAAGTTATACACATAATCATCATTATGACCCCTATTGTGGCTACTTACAGTCTTAGCATTAAAGTCCCCCACAACAATATCAAAACCTTTGTGCAAAATAGGCAAGTTTAACTTCCAATTATACAATAAAATCAAATAACTTGCTACAATTAGTGGGATTATCACACTCCAAGGATCCATTATGAAAAAGTATAAAAATCACATTATTGTCATTTGGCCATGTGAGGAGAAGTACTTGAAATAAAGCACACTTAGATGGGATTACACGGATTTTACAATCCAGGTTGATTTTAATCCAGGCTGTTACCTCTGCCCTAGCTATGCCTGATTTTGAGGGAACCACTGGGACTGAATGAGGGCAATACCCCTCGAGACATATGGTTTCAGTTGCCTAAGACAAATGAATAATACTTTTCATCCCTTTTCGTTTTGTTATCTCTGTAAGAGATGTAAATTGAAAACAACAACAAAAACCTTAAAAGCCCACTTGGGAAACAAAATGAAAAGTGATAGAAGATATTGCAGCAAACCTTTTGGTAAATGTTGGTGTAAGTCGATGGAGGAGTTTCCAGCATTAATTACACTGATATGCACAGGGTCACAATTGTCAGAGTTGATGAAGTGATTTTATCGGAATAGGTTTAGTTAGCAAATTTCCAACCTTGAGAATCCCAGCAAGGCAAACCAACTGCAACTGGGGAAGACACTAATTAAGTAAAAGGAAAACTAATGTTAGAAATGGGGTCTCTAGTTGGCAGTCGGTTTGCACCCTGTCCAAGTAGGGACCCTCACTCTAGTCAGGATAAGGGAGATACCCGCTCAGATAACCCCTGCTCACTCCGTTGGTAGTTTGGCACAAGCAGGCAGGCTTATCTCAGGAGCAATGTTTAAAGCATTTGCACATAACACACAGTAATAAGTGAAAACACTACAAATGGACACCACACCAGTTTTAGAAAAATAGCCAATACTTACCTATATAAAACAAGACCAAATTCGATAAAAATCAAACATACAGTAATAAAAATATGAATTCTTCAAGATGTACTCAAAAATACAGTTCCTTGAAGTCGAAAGCACCACCTGGGGCGATCATGGAGTCGTAATCAACAAAACCGACAGTTCAGGCTGGCTGCGGCGTTGCCAGCCAGCTATGGTGTCGGGAAGACCCACAAACAGTACCTTGGATTTGCAGGGCGTCGTGCTCCTCGCGGTGAGCTCCGGAGTGCGGCTTCGCTGACATTGCGGTGTCGGTTCCGGAGTCAGTGCAGGAGTCGTCGGGCTCTTGAGGTCACACGCGTTGCAGATCGAACTCATGGCTTATGAAGTCAGGTGCGCCGGCGTGGATGGCATCGGGGCTGCGGTGCGTAGCGGGATGATGCGACGCGCAGTGCCCACATGTCATGGTGCAGGCAGCGGCTCGGTGACGGCATCCAGCGGCGTCGGTGAGACCAGGGCTGCGGTGTGAAGCTGGGCGGTGAGACGTGCTGTGTCCACAGGTCACGGTGCAGGCAGCGTTGTCGTCGTTGCTGAAGCGCTGTCATCGGTAGGCCCAAGCCAGTGGTGCAGGACGAGACGGTGCTTCGTGACCTTCATGAGTGGTGTCCACAGGCCACGGTGCAGGCAGGATGCCTGGTGACGACACAGGAGTCGATAATGCAGGCGTCTGTGGACAGGGCTGCGGTGCCCAACGGGACGGTGCTTTGTGTACCTGGCGAGCGGTGTCCACAGGCTACGGTGCAGGCAACGGCGCCGGTGTCAGCAGGAGCGTCGGCGTCTGGGATGCCCAGGCTGTGGTGTATGGAAAAACAACAGATGATGGGCAGAATGCAGAGCAAATCAAACATTCACCCCGAGTCACAGATCTGGGTTTAATCCATCAGTTTTTTTTACCTTGCCATGCCATTCCAGTTTGGACCCAGCCGTATGCAAATCAGTCTTTGCCCTGTTCCCCATGGGAACAGTACAGCTCGAACTGCCAGGTCAGGTCCTCCCTGGACCAGAAACAAGCATCCTGGGACCTGTTTCAGGATATCACCCTTCATCAGCCAGGCTAGCTTGAATCTGGTGGCATAGCAAGCACGGGACCCACGTCTGGGCATACCATTCCCGCTTGGGGTGACAAATGCAAAAACAACAGATGATGGACGGAATGCAGAACAAATCATACATTCACCCCCATTCACAGATCTGGGTTTAATCCATCAGTTTTTCAGCTTGCCATGCCATTCCAGTTTGGACCCCATCCATATGCAAATCAGTCTTGACCCTGTTCCCGAGCGCAACTGTCCAGCCCGAAATGCCAGGTCAGGTCCTCCTTGGACCAGAAACAAGCATCCTGGGACAGGTTTCAGGGTATCACCCTTCATCAGCCAGGCTAGCATGAATCTTATGGCATAGCAAGCACGGGACCCACGTCTGGGCATATCCTTCCCACTTAGGGTGACAAATGCAAAAACAACAAATGATGGACGGAATGCAAAGCAAATCAAACATTCAACCCCAGTCACAGAATTGGGTTTAATCCATCAGTTTTTGTGCTTGCCATGCCATTCCAGTTTGGTCCCAGCCATATGCAAATCAGTCTCGACCCTGTTCCCCATGGGAACAGTCCAGCCTGAACTGTCAGGCCAGGTCCCCCCTGGACGAGAAACAAGCATCCTGGGATCAGTTTCAGGGTGTCACCCTTCATTAGCCAGGCTAGCTTGAATTCTGGTGGCATAGCAAGCACGGGACCCACATCTGGGCATACCCTTCCCACTTGGGGCGACAACTGCAAAAACAACAGATGATGGACGGAATTCAGAGCAAATCAAACATTCACCCCCAGTCACAGATCTGGGTTTAATCCATCAGTTTTTTTGCTTGCCATGCCATTCCAGTTTGGACCCAGCCATATGCAAATCAGTCTTGACCCTGTTCCCCATGGGAAAAGTCCAGCCTAAACTGCCAGGCCAGGTCCTCCCTGGACCAGAAACAAACATCCTGGGACCGGTTTCAGGGTATCACCATTCATTAGCCAGGCTATCTTGAATCTGGTGGGTCTGACTGGGGTGTGAGTAGGCGATGCTGGAGTGTGGGGCCCACAGGTCATGGTGCGAGCAGCGGCTCGGTGAAGTCATCTGATGACTGCATAGGGGAGACCAGGGTAGCGGTGCGAGCAGCGTCTCGGTGAAGTCATCCGATGACGGTGTCGGGGAGACCAGGGTCGCAGTTCGAAGTGGGGCAATGCGACTACGTGTGGAGTCAGCAGGTCACGGTGCAGGCCAGCAGCGTTGTTGGTGGCGTCGCAGTGGTTTCTCCTCTTGAACAGCAGAAAACACACAGTTCCCAGTGCTACAGTTCGAGGAAACTGAAGTCTTTGGTGTCCCTAAGACTTCGAACAGGAGGCAAGCTCTACTCCAAGCTTTGGAGAATTTCTTCAATCAGGACACACAGCACAGTTCACCCTTTGCACTCTTTTCAGGCAGAAGCAGCACCCGCAGGCCAGTCCAGCAAAGCAGCACAGCAAAGAGACAATATTCCTCCTTAAGCTCTTCAGCTCTTCTCCTTGCAGAGGTCCCTCTTGATTCCAGAAAGATTCTAAAAGTCTGGGGTTTTGGGTCTTCTTGTTATACCCAGTTCTGCCTTTGAAGTTGGCAAACTTCAAAGCAAAATCTCAAGTGTTTGCAAGATTCTTCCTTGTCCAGGCCAGGCCCCAGACGCACACCAGGGGGTCAGAGAATGCATTGTGTGAGGGAAGGCACAGTCCTTTCAGGTGTGAACGACCACTCCTCCCTCCTCTCTAGCTCAGATAGCTCATCATGATATGCACATTTTTATCTGCTCTCAAAGGGAATCCGCGCTATAGGGATATTATAAGGCAGCCCAATGTTAACTTATGAGAGGGATAGGAGTTACACGGTGAAAACCGAATTTGGCAGTATTTCAATGTTAGGACATATAAAACACACTAGTATATGTCCTACCTTAAACATACACTGCACCCTGCCCATGGAGCTACCTGAGGCCTACGATAGGGGTGCCTTACATGTAGTAACAGGGAAGGTTTAGGCCTGGGAAGTGGGTACACTTGCCAAGTCGAATTGGCAGTTTAAAACTGGGCACACAGACACTGCAGTGGCAGGTCTGAGCCATGTTTACAGGGCTACTACTGTGGGTGGCATAACCAGTGCTGCAGGCCCACTAGTAGCATTTGATTTACAGGCCCCTGGGACCTCTGGTGCACTTTACCAGGGACTTACCAGTAAACCAAATATGCCAATTATGGATAAACCAATCCCCAGTACAATTTAGATGGGGAGCACTTGCATCTTAGCACTAATTAGCAGTGGTAAAGTGCGCAGAGACAATAAACCAGCAAAAACAGAGTCCAAAACCAGGAGGTCAAAAGGCAAAAAGACAGGGGAGACACGCCAAAAAGCTGCCAGGTCTAACACATGTCCCCTCTAGCTGAGAGTAGGGGGAACTACCCAACCCCTGGGGAGTCCTCCTCACTAAGGCGGAAGAACCTGGAAAGACCATCAGCACTGGCGTGTTCTGTGCCAGGGCGGTGTTCCATCGTAAATTCCATCCCCTGTAGCAAAATGGACCACCTCAGCAGTTTTGGGTTCCCACCCCTCATCTGCATTAACCATCTGAGGGGCCTGTGGTCGGTCTGAACCCGGAAGTGAGACCCAAACAAGTAGGGTCTTAGCTTCTTCAGTGCCCAGACCACAGCAAAAGCTTCCCCTTCAAATACACTACACCTCTGTTCCCTGGGGAGCAGTCTCCTGCTGAGGAAGACAACAGGCTGGTCTAGGCCCGCCTCATTTAGCTGGGAAAGTACTGCTCCCACACCATGCTCAGAAGCATCTCTCAGTACCACAAACTCCTTGGAGAAGTCAGGGGCCAGTAGCATGGGTGCCGTGCACATGGCCTTGTTCAGGGTGTCAAACGCGGTCTGGCACGCCTCAGTCCGGATCACATGTCTAGGCTGCTTCTTAGAAGTCAGCTCTGTCAAGGGGGCAACAATGGTGCCATATCCCTTGACAAACCTCCTGTAGTACCCGGTGAGACCTAAGAAGGCTCTCACCTCTGTCTGGGTCTTGGGTGGTGCCCCAGCCCGAATTGCATGAATTTTGGATTGTAGGGGTGCCACTCAGCCACTCCATACCTGGTATCCTCAGTAGACCACCGACCCCGGCCCTATCTGGCACTTACTGGCCTTGATAGTGAGGCCTGTGGCTTGCAGCACGCCTTCAACACTTCCCAGAGGTGGTGCAGGTGGTCCTCCCAACTGGAGCTGAAAACAGCAATGTCGTCAGGGTAAGCGGCACTGAAGTTTTCAAGCCCAGCCAGGACGTGATTGACCAACCTCTGGAAGGTGGCAGGGCGTTCTTCAACCCGAAGGGCATAACACAGAACTGGAAGTGCCCCTCTGGTGTTGAGAACGCTGACCTCTCCTTGGCCCCTTCAGTTAAGGCAATCTGCCAGTACCCAGACGTTAAATCAAACGAGCTGAGGAATGTGGCTGCCCCCAACTGATCTATGAGCTCATCAGCTCTGGGGATGGGGTGGGCATCCGTTTTGGTGACGGTATTGAGCCCCCAATAGTCCACACAGAACCGAAGTTCTGGTGTGGCACCATGTGCAGCAGGCTTGGGTACCATAACCACTGGGCTATACAAAGGGCTGCTGGAGCGCTCAATCAACCCTAGAGCTAACATCTTGGAAACCTCCTCCTTGATGCTGGCTTTCACTCTGTCAGCCAACCTGTAAACCTTGTTTTTCACAGTCGGGCTGTCCCCAGTGTCCACATCATGCATGCATAGATGGGTGACCCCTGGAGTGAGTGAGAACAGCGTGGCAAAGTGTTCCAGTAACTGGCGACACACACACTGCTGTTCTAGAGTCAGAGAAGGGGAGAGGACCACGCCTTCTACTGACCCATCTTGCTCCTTGCTAGACAGGAGGTCAGGGAGAGGTTCACTCTCCTCTTCTGTCCCATCATCTGTAGCCAGAAGAATGGTTAACTCAGACCTCTCAAAGTGAGGTTTGAGGCGGTTCACATGTAGAACCCTCAAGGGGTTCCTAGGAGTCTGCAAGTCCACCAAGTAGGTGGCGTCACTCTTGCACTCCTTCACCTCACATGGCCCTGACCACCTGTCTTGTAGAGCACAAGGTTCTACGGGGGCCATGACCCACACTTTTTGGCCAGGCTGAAACTCAACCGGAGGGGTATTCTGGTCGTACCAGTGTTTTATGTCCTCCTGGCTTGCCTCAAGGTTCTCTTGTGCGGCCATCCTGAAGTGGGCGGTCTGGTTTCAGAAGGCCAGCATGTAACTAAATACATCCTGGGGTGGCTTCCTAGGAGCTTGCTCCCAGCCCTCTTTCAGCAGACTCAGAGGTCCTCTGACCAGGTGCCCATACAACAGTTCAAAGGGTCTAAAGCCAACCCCCTTATGTGGCACTTCCTGGAAGGCAAATAGAAGGCATGGTAATAGGACATCCCACTCACGCCTCATGGACTCTGACAGACCCCCAATCATGCCTTTCAGGGTTCGGTTGAATCTCTCATCCAACCCATTACTTTGGGGGTGGTAAGGAGTGGTGAATTTGTAGTTCACTACACATTCCTATCACATGGCTTTTATGTACATGGACGTAAAGTTGGTACCCCGGTCAGATACCACCACCTTGGGGAAACCCACTTGGGTAAAGATCCCCATCAGTGCCCTGGCAACAACAGGCGCTGTCCCTGTCCTCGGAGGGATAGCTTCTGGGTACCGGGTGGCATGGTCCACCAAGACAAGGATGAACCTGTTGCCTCAGGCTGTCTTGGGGTCCACAGGCCCAACTGTGTCAATTTCCACCCGCTCAAAAGGGGTGATTGCGACATGAAAGGGTTGGAGGTTGGCCTTACATTTCCCTCCACTTTTGCCACTTGCTTGGCAAGTCTGACAGGATCTGCAGAATGCATCAGAATGTTTTCTCATCTGGGGCCAATAAAAGTGGGTGACAAGCCTGTCAAAGGTCTTGCCTTGCCCCAAATGTCCTGCCAGAGGCACATCATGAGCCAAACCCAGTAGGAAGGCTCTGAAACGCTGGGGTGCTACCAGCACATGGGCTGTCCCAGGTTCAGCAACCTTAGGCTCGCTGTACAGGACATCATTCTCCCAGTATATCAGGTGATCCTCGGGCTCAGCACCAGCTGCCTGGTCTTTGGCCTGCTGTCTACGACCATGAGAGTAGGGCACACGTTCTTCTCTGTGCAGAACTCCTCCCTGGTGGGACCCCCCTCTTGCTGCCAATGGGTCAGCTCAGGTAGGTCTCCCAGTTCAGCCACTTGTTCCCCTGTAGGTGAAGGGGCTTCTCCCTCAAGGTCAGCGTCCTCCCAGAGCGTGGGAACTTCCGGGGTGGGTTTTCCATGCCCCTTGCCCTTTCTAGTGGCAGTCACCTGGGCCACGGTTTCAGGCTCCAGGTCTTTCTGATCACCCTGATTGGCTACCATGGACCAAGAGGTCACGCATGCCCACTCTGGCAACCCCAACATCCCCAAGTGTGACCTGAGCTCCACCTCCTTCCAGGCGGAAGTCACCAGACCTTTGCCCAGCAGATAGTCAACTAGCATGGTGGGACTCACAGCTACCCTCAAGGAACCTGAGACACCTCCCCACTCAAAGGAAACCTGCGCCACCTTACACTGCAATTACTTGGTGGAATACACCAGGGACTATGTGCTCCTCACACACCAGGTGACAGCGACCGTGGTCACACTGGCTCCAGTATCTCTAAGAGCCTCTACCCTCTTCCAATTGATGGTCACCCACTTCCTGTAGTTTTTAGTGTTATCAGGCATTAGGTTTCTCTGGACCATGTCACCATCCCTTAGTGAGACAAGGGTAATTTCTATGGGATCCCCACACCCCCCTGGGACCACCTCCTCCCCAAGCGCTACACTGCCCAACCCCTTGGTCTGCCCACTGCTAGGTGGTGGTGTCCACTTGGGATCTCCCTTCATGTGACCCTCCTGGCCACAAGCAAAGCACTTAAGGTGCCCTGCTTCTGCAGGCTTTCCTGCAGAGGTCCATGGTTTCTTATCTCCTGGGCGATGGGATTTCTTACCCGGGTTACTAGATTGGGGCCCTTTGGAAGACTCCTTTTGTTTACCCTTGTCCCCCCCTCCCCACTCTGCTGCTGGGAACCCTGCTCACCTTTGGCAGAATCTGCCCCATATACCTTTTTGTAGACTCTGGTACTCACCCAGCGGTCCGCCTCCATAGCAAGATTCCTGGGGTCAGTCAGCCTATTATCAGTCAAGTGCTGGCACAGCTCTGCAAAACACAGACTAGACAAGTGCTCCCTTGCAATTAAGTTGTACAGCCCCAGAAAATCTGTCACATTACTGCCTTTCACTCAAACATCCAGTGTTCTGCAAAACGAATCTACACACTCTAACCAGGTCTGAGACTCAGTGCTCTCACTCTGCCTAAACAGATCCCTGTACTTGTCAGGAGTGAGACCATACCGAGTGGGAGGGGCCTCCTTCATGTCAGCATAGGTGAGGTTGTACCTCTTACCAAAAGCTAGCAAAGTGCCCCTCCCCTCCTCTAGAAGTGGTTCCACAATCCTGCTCGCCAATTCTTCTCAGGGACCCCATTCATGTGGATGGATGCCTCATATCCCTGAAACTACCTCTGTATGTCATCTCCCTTCTTGTACTCTCTCCCTACATTTTTAGGAATGTGCACAATTCTTTCTGACTGCACTGCGGAATTGCTGCCACCATTCTGGCTGGACCTGCTCCTCACATCCAGCTCTTTCACTTTGAGCTCATGGTCCAAAAGCATATTTCTTTCCTCCATGGCTCGCTGCTCCCTCTGAGCCTCCATTTTTAATATCTCCAACTCAATCTGGTGCCTCCTGGCTTCTCACTTGTCTTCCAGCTCCTCTGAAGTCAGGCTTTTAATCCACCACTGCTGCTTGGTTGTACCTCACCCCGGCAGCTCCTGTACCCTCAGTACATCTTCTCTAGAATTTGTGTCTGCAGACTCTCCATTTGGATCCTCAGACTGCCCACTGGCTTTTCTGGCTGCTACCCAGGCCCTTAGCGCAATCTGTAGCTCATCCTTTTTGGTGAGGCCTCTGATCTGAACTTTGAGGTTTTCACAAACTGCCTTCAGGTCCTTCATGGAATAGGTTTCCAACCTATCCTCCTCAAAAACCAAATCCTGGAATGCAACTGAAGATGCTCTTGATTGAGACATGATGTCATTGGGGTTCCCTTGAACTCAAGATCAAAAATAGGTCAAAGAGGAAAAAGTAAACAACAAAAAACTGTGTGTGGTCTGCGATATGGTAGTAGTGTACACAAATCACTGTAGGTCAAGTGCAAGTGCATGTCCTATCCCACCGCTGCCACCAATGTTAGAAATGGGGTCTCTAGTTCTTAGTCGGTTTCCACCCTGTCCAAGTAGGGACCCTCCCTCTTGTCTGGATAAGGGAGATACCCACTCAGACAACCCCTGCTCACCCCCTTGTTAGCTTGGCAGTAGCATTCATGTTTTAGAAAAATAGCCAATATTTATCTATATTAAACATGACCAAATACAATAAAAATCCAACATACAGTAATAAAAATATGAATTCTGGAAGATTTACTGAAAAATACAGTTCCTTGAAGTTGATAGCACCACCTGGGGCTATCACAGCGTCGTGATCAACAAAACCAACAGTGCAGGCTAGCTGCGGCATTGCGGGCCAGCTATGGTGTCAAGAAGACCCACAAACAGTACCTTGGATTTGCAGGGCGTCATGATCCTTGTGGTGAGCTCCGGAGAGCGGCGTCGCTGACGTTGTGGTGTTGGTTCTGGATTCGGTGCAGGAGTCGTCGGGCCGATGAGGTCACACACGTTGCGGATCGAACTCCAGGCTGATGAAGTCAGGTGCGCCAGCGTGGATTGGGTCGGGGCTGCGGTGCGAAGCGGGATAATGCGATGCGCAGTGCCCACAGGTCACGGTGCAGGCAGCGGCTAGGTGATGGCGTTCAGCGGCGTCGGTGAGACCAGGGCTGCGGTGTGAAGCGGGGCAGTGCGACATGCGGTGTTCACAGGTCACAGTGCAGGCAGTGGTGTCATAGTTGCTGAAGCGCTGTCATCAGTAGGCCCAAGCCAGCAGTGTGGGATGGGACTGTGCTTCATGACCCTCACGAGCAGTGTCCACAAGCCACGGTGCAGGCAGGATGCCTGGTGACGACACAGGAGTCAATGGTGCTGGTGTCTGTGGACCGGGGCTGCAGTGCGGGACAGGACGGTGCTTCGTGTACCTCACGAGTGGTGGCCACAGTGCAGGTAGCAGCACCAGTGTCAGCAGGAGCGGCGACGTCGGGGATGCCCAGGCTGTGGTGTGAGCAGGCGATGCCAGAGTGTGGGGCCCACGGGTCGCGGTGCGAGCAGCGTCTCCGTGAAGTCGTCCGATGATGGTGTCGGGGAGACCAGGGTTGCGGTGCAAAGTGGGGCAATGCGACTACGTGTGGCGTCGGCAGGTCATGGTGCAGGCCAGCGATGTTACAGTGGTTTCTCCTCTTGAACAGCACAAAACACACAGTTCCCAGTGCTGCAGGTCGAGAAAACTGAAGTCTTTGGTGTCCCTGAGACTTCCAACAGGAGGCAAGCCATACTCCAAGCCCTTGGAGAATTTTCTCAGGCAGGACACACAGCAAAGTTCACCCTTTGCACTCTTTTCAGGCAGAAGCAGCAACTGCAGGCCAGTCCAGCAAAGCAGCACAGCAAAGGGACAGTACTCCTCCTTCAGCACTTCAGCTCTTCTCCTTGCAGAGGTTCCTCTTGATTCCAGAAAGATTCTAAAAGTCTGGGAGTTTGGGTCTTCTCCTCATACCCAGTTCTGCCTCTGAAGTTGGCAAACTTCAAAGCAAAGTCTCAAGTGTTTGCAAGATTCTTCCTTGGCCAGGCCAGGCCCCAGACGTACACCAGGGGGTCAAAGACTGCACTGTGTAAGGGCAGGCACAGTCTTTCAGGTGTGAACGACCACTCCTCCTTCCTCTCTAGCTCAGCTAGCTCATCAGGATATGCAGGCTACACCCCTGTCCCCTTTTGTGTCACTGTCTAGAGAGGTGCAAAACAGCCCAACTGTCAAAATGACCCAGACAGACAATCCACAAACAGGCAGAGTCACAGAACGGTATAAGCAAGAAAATGCCTACATTCTAAAAGTGGCATTTTCAAACAGACAATTTAAAAACCAACTTCAATAAAAGATATAGTGTGAGTTCAGAGACCCTAAACTCCTTATTTTTATCTGCTCTCAAAGTGAATCTGCGCTTTAAAGATATTTAAAGGCAGCCCCCATGTTAACCTATGAGAGAGAGAGAGGAGTTACACAGTGAAAACCGAATTTGGCAGTATTTCACTGTTAGGACATATAAAACACACTAGTATATGTCCTACCTTAAACATACACTTAACCCTGCCAATGGGGCTACCTAGGGCCTACTTTAGGGGTGCCTTACATGTAGTAAAAGGGAAGGTTTAGGCCTGGCAAGTTGGTACACTTGCCAAGTCGAATTGGCATTTTAAAACTGCACACACAGACACTGCAGTGGCAGGTCTGAGCCATGCTTACAGGGATACTACTGTGGGTGGCATAACCATTGCTGCAGGCCCGCTAGTAGCACTTGATTTACAGGCCCTTGGCACCTCTGGTGCACTTTACCAGGGACTTACCAGTAAATCAAATATGCCAATTATGGTTAAACCAATCCCCAGTACAATTTAGATGGGGAGCACTTGCACTTTAGCACTGATTAGCAGTGGCAAAGTGTGCAGAGACAATAAACCAGAAAAACAGAGTCCAAAACCAGGAGGTCAGAAGGCAAAAAGACAGGGGAGACACACCAAAAAGCTGTCAGGTCTAACAACTAACATTTGTTTCCAGATGGATGAACTGCCAAAAAATTCATATCTGATGATAAAGTCTGCCTCCAAAAGTATAGTTTATTGTTAAAAAAGTAAAATGAGAGTCTAATTAAAAATGGCTACTGGTAAAAAAAGATAAAGTTTAACTACAGTATATTTGCATATGATACGATGGCCCCCTCTCCCACACCGGATTATGTTTAATGTTGCCCTATTTATGTAACATTATGAAATTAAAAATACAATTTAAACATAAATTAATTAAATACAGACACAGTAGCCGGTTATCTATTTCTACTGCAATCAAAGCAGCAGGGATGGGAGAAAGGGGAAGAAGGTAGACAGGAAATGTAATAATGAAAAAGTCTGTGCATATGCTGGGGGAGACAAAGTGAAAAAAAAGAACAGTAAGGGTTTAAGTGAGGAAAAGGATGGAACAGGCAAGCCAAGCTCCCATTTACATTCGATGATCCACTCATGAAGACAGACGAGAAAAAACTTGACTAAAGGTGAACAGGAGAGAAGGAAGGGAAGAATGGTGTACGGCACCACAATAAAATGATGGAAAAGGATGAATAGACTAGATACAAGAAGAAGGCCCAGAACTTGGATGGGTAAACAAAATAGGCAAAATTGAGGGGTCTAAACCCAGAAAATAAGGGGTGAGCTTTGGATATGAAAAGGGAGTGATGGAGGTTCCTAAATACCAACATATATTTTACAAATGCAATATGTTTCCCTTGTCCAACCCTCTCCCAAAAAAAACCCAAGGAACGACAAAGACATTTGTTTTGGGTTTTGGTGAGATTAGCTAAGCATGTACACTAACATAACCATTACATATATTCACCCACACTAGTTCTCTTCTATGGCTGAATTTGAATGTATTGAACATAATTTACATTTATTCCTTGGCACCACCATTCAGTGTTTGCCCACAGTATGCCAGGGAGAACCACTATTGTGCAAGGGCTAACATGTTGCCAGGAATTAACACCATTGTGATAGGGTCAGCATGTTGCCAGGGATTAACATCAATATATGCCAAGCTCATCAAATTGCCAAGAATTACCCCAATTGCATCACGGCCAGCACATTGCCAGTGATTATCACTATTATACCAGGGACAGCATGTTGCCAGGAATTACCACCACTGTGCCAGGTCCAGGATTTTACAAGCAATTACCACAATTGTACCCGGTCAGTGTGTTACCAGAAATTACCACTATTGGCCCAGGACCAGCATATTGCCAGTGATTACTCCCATTAAACCAGGACCAGGGTGTAGCCAAGAATTATGACCAATGTGCCAGGTTTAGCATATTTCCAAGCATTACCACCTTTGTGTCAGCATTTTCCAGGGTTACCATTATTGTTGTAATGCCAGCTTGTAGCCAAGAATTATCACCGTTGTGCTAGTGCCAACATTTTGCCAGGAATTAATGCCATTTTGCTAGTGCCAGCATGGTGCTGGAAATTACCTCCATTATGCCACAGTGAGCATGATACCAGGGATTACCGCCATTGTGCTACGGGTGGGCCAGCATGTTACCAGGGCTTACCACCACTTTGCCAGGTCAGCATTTTAGTAGGAATTTCTACCACTGTGCAAGGTCAACATGTTGCAAGGGATTACCAACATTGCCAACGAAGTGCCACGATTAGCATGTGGGCAGGGATTATTACCACAAGTAATTATCGCCATTCTACCAGCATGTAACCATGGATTACAACCATTGTGTTGGGACCAGCATGCTGCCAGGAACTAACACCATTATATGATGTAGCATTGTACCAGGAATTACTACTATTGTGCCAGGGACAGCGTGCTGACAGGAATTTTCATCAGGGGCGAGATTTTGACAGGAATTACCACAGTTGTGCCCGGGCCAGCATTTTACAGGGAATTAGTACCACTATGTCAGCAATTACTTCCATTGTGTCAGTTCCAGCATCTTGTCAGGAATTATGACCAGTGTGCTAGGGTAGGAATCTTTCCAAAAATTAACAGCATTGTGCCATTGACATTAATTTTTCAGGGATCACTACCATTCCAGAAAAAACTAATATTTTATCAGGAACTCCTACAATTTAACTAGGGCCGGTATTTTGCCGGACATTTCCTTCCTTATGTCACAGTGAACATGTCACCCAGAATTACCTCCACTGTGCCAGGGCCAGCATGTTATCAGGGATTACCACCCCTGTGGAAGGTCAGCGTTTTACCAAGTATCACCACATTGTTTCAGGACAGCATGTTTCCAGGATTACCACCATTGTGCCAGAGGTAACATTTTAACAAGAATTACTACTAACGTGCCAAGGACAACATGTTGCAAGGGATTACTACCACTGGGCACAAACAGCGTGTTGCTAGGAAACACCAAACTGCCAGGCTTGGCATGTGTTAGTTATTACTATCACTGTGCTAGGGCTTGCATTTTACCAAGAACTACCACCACTGGGCCAGGGTCAGTGTGCACCAGGAATTTAGAGCATTCTGATAGTGTCACCATGTTGTCAAGGACTACCAACTTTGTGCCTGGGCCAACATTGTGCCAAGGATTACCATCGCTGTGGCAGGGCCTGCATTTTACCACAAATTCCCTCCATTGTGTCCGGCCAGTATGTCAGCAGGAATTACCCCACTATGAAGGTTAAGCATGTCACGGGTGGGGACAGTGTGCGAAACACTTATTATTCACACATACAGACATAAGTGCACCCAAACATACAGACATCCACACACACTTGCACATGCAAAGACGTAAAAACACTCAAACATGCAGGTAGCCTGCACACACACAGACAGTGCAGGAACGGTTCTTTAACCTTACCTTTCTCCCCGACTCCTGCTTTTGCTCCATTGGACCAATTTATTCTCGCCACGCTCTCAAACAGCTCCCGACAGGCGTTCAGGGGAGGGGGGGCGCCTCAGGCAGCCTGGAAGAAGGGAGAGTATGGTAGCGGGGATGGCAAAACAGCTATAAGTGGCTAGTGGGGCCTAGGGGAGAATGGGACCCCAGCGAATGAAGGAGGGGGAAAATGAAGCAGAATTGCAGAGGCAGAAGGAAGAGTGAATGAAAGTAGCTGGTGGGGCCGAACAGTAGTGTGTGGGAAAGCGAGATGTTATCAAGGGGAGTGCAGGCAAGTTACCAAATTCCAAAGCATGAGTAGCTCATCCAGTCCAGGATTTTTCATTCCATGCTGTAATCTGTAGTTCTTTCACCCGTTATAAGACTACAAATCCCAGAATTCAAAGAACCTTTCTTGACTGGATGTTCTACTCATGCACGGAACTGGGACATTTGAGAGCTCAGTGTTCTGGGGAAGTAGGGCTAGCATAATGGAGGCAATTCCAGAGGAATTAATATCCCTCTGCTAGTGCCAGTCAGTGGGCAGAGAGAGACTGTGCAGGTAGCTCTGCACGCCACTGCAGGAGACACTTGTCAACTTGCAAGTTGTGCAGGATGTCTAGAGAGGTGCTAAATGCCCAAACCCACATTTATTAAAGTTTTGCACTGCCCTTCCACCACGCAAGGGGACACAGCGGGACACAAAACCTAGATTCAGATTTACCAAGCCATGCAAGGCCACCTTGCGTGGCCTTGTGTGGCTTGGTAAAAGTGGAGTAACGCAAGGCAGTGCAAGTCACTGCTTCGTGTTACACTGCATGGTGGTGGCCTTACATGGGTGAAGTATGAGTGTTCGTGTGCATCCACTCATGAATTCTGAAGCATTCCCAGATTTACCAACACTGGTAGACCTGGGAATGCGTCCGACTTCTAGGGCTTCCCACCAGAGGCGCAACAAGGAGAAATACCTTTATTTCTCCCAGTTGTTTCCTCTTTTTAAGTATGCTGCAGAATGCAACACACTTACAAAGAGGAAAATGCCTCTGAAGATTGTGCTTGTGCAAGAAAGTGACCCTTACCGCACAACAACAATCCTGCCTACAACACAGGCACCCTTTTACAACTGCGCAATGGTGCCTGCTTGGCGGAAGGCAGCATATTGAGCACCAGCTTGCTATTTATATGACGCATTCCTGCCCTCTCCGTTTAACTAAGTGCAGCAAGTTGTCTTGGAGCAGGTGCCGGGCCAGCTCTCCTCTGCTGCTGTATTGCTCCCTCCTGTTTGCTGCCTCGTTCTCTCTACCTTCTCCTCCTCTCTCTGTTTTTCAGACTGCTTTCTGACTCATTTTCACTGCCTTATCCCTCCTTTCCCTCTGTTTTTGTGAGTGCTTTATCCTGCTTTCTGCCTTGTTTTCACTGCTTTCTCTCTCCATTCCCCCAGCTTTTCTGAGTGCTTTTTCTTGCTTTCTGCCTCTTTCTATGCTTGTTCCCTCCTTTCCATTTTTGCTGAGTGCTTTCTCCTGCTTTCTGTCTCATTTTCACTGCTTTCTCCCTCGTTTCCCCATGTTGTTTTGAGTATTTTCTCCTGTTTTTGCTTCCTATCCTTCTCTGTTCATTTGTTTTTTTCACAATTCCTGCCTGCAGTTCTTTTTCCCACCTCACCCCACCCACTGCCCCTCCCTCCTCGCAGGACCTACTTGATGGAGGCCGCAGCGTGACCACATTGAGCAGGTCCCAGGCCAGCTCTCCCATGCTGCTGTATTGCTCGCTCCTGTTTCCTACCTCGTTCTCACTACCTTACCCTCTTTTCCTCTGTTTTTCTGAGTGCTTTTTGCCTAGTTTTTTCTGCTTTGTCCCTTCTTTTTCTCTGTTTCTCAAAGTGCTTTCTCCTGCTTTATGCCTTGTTCTTACTGTTTTATCTCTCCTTCCCCCTGTTTTTCTGAGTGCTTTCTCCTACCTCCTGACTTGTTTTCACTGCTTTCTCCTTCCTTTCCCTCTGCTTTCTGAGTGCTTTCTCCCGCCATCTGCCTTGTTTTTCACTGCTTTCTCCCTCCTTTCTCACAATTTTTCTGAATGCTTTTGCCTGCTTTCTACCTCGTTTTTATTGCTTTCTCCCTCCTCTCCCTGTTTCAGAGTATTTTCCCCAGCTTTTGCCTTCTTTCTTTCTCTGTTCATTCCTTTTTCCCAATTCCTGCCAGCCACCCATTTTCCAACCTCCTGCCTAGCCCTTACCACCACCTCCCATCGCACCTCCCTCCTCCCAGGACCTAATTAATTGAGTCCGTGTTGCGGCCGCGCACAGTGGGTGTGCCCAAGGTGCACCAAATTCAAGTCTGTCTGCATCCGCCCAAGCATGTACCACACCCAGCGCCAGAACCCCTGACTCTCCCATTCCACGAAGATACACCACCGCTGACCTCCAAACCTCTGACGCACTAACAACCACTTCTGCTGCTCATCCCCGCATACCACCAGAGGACCACTCTTCTGCTGACACTGTTGTCTCACCTTCATCTCCGAAGCAACCAAGGCACCCGACATATCGACCTAAACCACCATGATACAATTCCAGTGCATGCTACTCAAAACACAAGTTCACTATTTAAACATGCCACCAAGGTCAGAGACACAATCTACTTCTGCACCATGGATGTCATCTTTCTCACAGAAACCTGGCTTAACCCCACCTCCACACGAGACACCACCATCCCCAAAGGGTACAAGATAACACACTGGCACTGAACCAAAAAGCATGGAGGCAGAATCGCCGTCATTTTGAGTGACACCATCCGCTGCATGAAATCCCCGGACAACCCGACACTGGTAATGGACCACCTCAACTTCCAACTCCACAAAGATGGAAAAAAGCACCTTCGGAGGCACCCTGGCCTACAGACCACCAGGACCACACCCCAGCTTCTGCAATGCTATCCCAGCACTCATCGATCGCAAGCAATCTACTCAGAGCACGACATATTCCTACGGAACATCAACTTCCGCACTGATGACCACAGCGATGCCAACTCCACTGATCTCCTGGAAAGCTTGAGCAACATCGGCCTCAGCTAGCTCGTCACCGACCCTATCCATATCGCAGGACAGACGGTCAACCCCATCTTCACCTCAAGCAA
This sequence comes from Pleurodeles waltl, assembly GCF_031143425.1. NCBI lineage: Eukaryota > Metazoa > Chordata > Amphibia > Caudata > Salamandridae > Pleurodeles > Pleurodeles waltl. The sequence continues at coordinate 448,992,240 of NC_090449.1, forward strand.
CAGAGTCAGGTACATTCACATCACACCACTCACCTGGTCCAACCACCACAGCATGCAATTCACCATCTCTGGACCCACATATCACAGCACCGTTCCCCCCCAGATCCGCGCGAAGAAACTGGAAAAAGGTATTAGAAGACCAGTGGAACAACACTCTCTACTCCCATCTCCCAGACTCTACACACGACCCTGAACAAGCAGCAAAGATCTTCTCCCAGTGTAATATACAATGTACAGATGACATTACCCCCTCCAAGACAGCCAGGGTCAAAGAACAAAGGAAAAGAGCAAGCTGGTTCACCGAGGAACTGCACTCCTCCAAATGCAACTGCTGACAACTTGAAGAAGTGGTGCATGAGCAAAAAAAGCAGTAGATAGCACCGCCTTCAAGACCGCCCTCAACCAGTACCACTGCCTCCGGAAACAAACCAAGAAGAACAAACTAGCAGACTGCATCAAAGCCAACTCAAACCATAGCAAAGAACTCTTCACCCTTGTGAAGGAGTTCACCTATCGCGCAGCCACCATGAACGAGATCACTCCCTCCCAGGAACTGTGTGATAACCTTGTGGACTTCTTCCACAACAAGATCTCTGCTATCTACAAAAACTTTGAACACCAACCCTCCGCCGCGGACAGCATCAACCAGTTCATGTGCACAAACACGAACCCTGAACACCTTCCCACCCACTGGGAACTCTTCACCAAGCAAGAAACTATCTCCATCATGAACTCCGTACACTCGGGAGCACCCACAGACCTTTGCCCCACCATGACTTCAACCTCAGAAGCAAGATAATCTGCAACGAGCTCAGGAAGGTCCTGAATACCTCCATCACTGTGGCCTCCTTCCCAGAGGTCTGGAAACACGCTGAAGTGAAGCCCCTCCTGAAATAACCATCCGCCAACCGAGCCGAACTGAAGAACTACCAGTCCATCTCTGTGATCCCCTATTCAGCAAAAGTCCTCAAGAAAGCAATTAGCCAGCAACTCACCCAACACCTAGAAGACCACAACTGCCTGCACCCCTCCCAATCTGGATTTTGAGCTAACCACAGCCCAGAGACAGCCCTGATTGCAGCCACAGATGACATCAGAGCCCTCCTGGACCATGGGGATTCAGCAGCCCTCATCCTTCTGGACCTGTCTGCCACGGTTGACACCATCTCCCACCACATCCTGATCAACAGACTGCACCACACAGATTCAAGGAAAAGCCCTCAAATGGATCACCTCGTAACAAACCAGCATAGCCAAAGGATCAGTCTCCCACCGTTCACCTCAAAGCCCAAGAGGATCATCTGTTGAGTCCCCAAGGATTACCCCTCAACCCGACCCTGTTCAATACCTACATGACCCCACTGGCCATTGCAGTCAGATCACACAGACTCAACATCATCTCATGCATCAACGAGACACAGCTCATCCTTTCACTGTCCGAAGATACCTTCACCACAAAAGCTAACTTCCAAAGATGCATGATGAACGCAGCAGACTGGATTAAAGACAACTGGCTCAAACTCAACACCGAAAAAAACAAAGTCCTCATCTTTGGGAACAACACCTCACTATGGACTAACACATGGTGTCCCGCAGAGCTCGGCATCCCTCTCCCCCCTAACAGACCATGCTCACGAACCCGGCATCATCCTGGACAGCAAGCTATCCATGAAGCTTGCTGTTCAGAAACCGCATCGGAATTTGGCTTCTATAGCGATGAATAGGAGCTCGGTGAGCTTCCCAGTGTAAATTGAGAGTATTACTTAGTTCAAGGCCTGTAATCCACTAGTGTCTACGTACGCCTGTTCAAGTTACTGTTAGGCCGAGTCGAGCATATTTGTACTGAAATATTGTCTCCTAATGGGAGCCTGTCTGACTGACTCAAGGCTCACAGAACGCAGGACATGTAGCTCTCAAATAGAGACATGACTCATGGTTCAGGACTACATTTTGGGTACCAGAATCAATATATGTATTTTGTTAATATGAAAGATGAAGCAGTTAAGCAGGTGACCCGAAACGTATACTGTTACACACGTTATTTTGGAAAATGATTGCTCAGACAAAATTGCAGTCCAGTCGTATGTGTGTATTTAGCTTTTATTGGCATAGGAAAACGACACGTTCACATTTTTTTCCAGATGTCTATTAATTTTTTGTGGACTTTATAAGTACTGTTTTTGTGGTGAAATTCTTTCCTGTTTCACTTGGATACATTTAAATCAAAGAGTGGCGGCAGCAACAGGAAAGCCCCCTACAGAGTTATTCCATCTATTATGTACCCGAATATGTAATCTTTGTAAACCAAAGAACATAATGCGGCTTAATTATAGTGCATTTGACGCAAAAGCGACTTCATTTCAGCAAAGGGCTGTATTGAATAGATGCATATTATAAACTTTCAATGCATTCAAGTCTCATTCAGTCGAGTTCCATTTTGCGAATAGGACACACTGCCTCTTACAAATGTGTAATAATCACAGACAAACTCTGAGGCCTGCATTCCGAGGGCAACGCATATCTGTGCTGACGGCGCGCTCCACTGGTGTTTGTCAGCAAGCATTATCGAGGTCAATCTTTCACAAATCATCCAAGTAAACTGTAGTTTGTATGTTTGCGCACCGAGAACACGGCTAATAACAAGTTATCGACCATGCCAAGGTCCAAAACTCGAATAAAGTGCAACTTGCTCACCTGGCTAATTACCTAACCCCGGTATCTGTATTAAGAGGGTGCTCAATCTGAGCATTGAATAACAAGTATCTCATAAGAATGACTAGGTGTTTCAAGGGTCACAAAGTCCACCATTTAATGTTCAGGGAGATGGACACACAGGTAAAATGTATTGTTGTTTTAGGGTATTATTTACAGAGTGTCGACCTAACACGAGGACCATAGCACCAGTAACCGAATGCATAACATTGTGTATAACAGACTAGAGAGATATACACATAGCATAGTTAAATATATACATTTACATTTGCATGGCATATAAAGGACGTTGGTAGGATACCAACAAGTTAGGAGCTAAGAGACTTATTTGTAGGCCAGATAAGCTAAGATGGAGTGGAGAAGAAATTGTTCAAACGCATACAGGTACAGGTCCTTTCTGAACTACAGTTAGAGAGGTGCTAGCTTTAGCGCATACACGCTGAAAATCTGTTTATGTGCCCTGGATAAGACAAGCTTCATTTTGGTAGGGTTGATATTTAAGTGTCCTACTGGCACCCAGAACTGAATGATTCACACAGAATTTTGAGGTGGACCTTGGTGTAGTTAGTGTATTTATTGAACGTGATTTCTCTGCTTGTAACGAGGTCTCCAAAGGTATGCAAGTAAAGGTATCAAGCAGCTGGTGTTGACAGATTGGCAACGTCACGAATAACAGGAACAAGTGAGGATCTGAAGATCTCCAATTTACAAATAACTGTTTACTGGATAAGGATATTAACTACTTCAGAGCCTTCAAATGCCTACGGGGGGGAAGAGCTTGGAGGAGATGGCTGAATGGGCAACTTTGTTGAAAGCTCCAGGAAGGGTTCGTTGGAATGGCATGAAGGGTCCCCTTTTCTGTTATGTGAAGGGTGGCAATGACCACCTTCTTGTTGGCGTTCCCCAAACTGAGCATACAGATCTAGAACAGCAGGTACTGGTCGGTGTGTCGAGAGAGTGCTTTTTGGAGGAGCAGAATCTTGGAGTCTCTTGAGCGAGGAGGGACTTATGTGCCTGGCACTATTGTGGAGCTATTGATTTTACGAATGAGTTGAAAGCTTTAGTGGAGAAAGAGGCTGTTGCCAGAGGACACAATAGAGGAGGAATGATATCCTTCTTGCAATTGGTCATGGGCTGTATTGGGCTATTTGAGAGGGTACACTGCATTTTAATCTTTTGATAAAGAATTTGAAAATAGAGTACTGCAAAAGATGTGAAGTGAGAAGTAGGTTGATGCTCTTACTGCATGATCGGAGGATCACTTTGATCTTACTGAAATCTTGGGCAATGGTCCTAGTGTAAAAGTTAGATGCATCTTATGAAATGTCCTTCATCTTTAACTTCCTCTGTTCCAAACCTCCTGGGAGTTCCAGATATGGGAAGGTTGAACTTCAGAGTGATAGGGTTTTTCCTGTGGCTCTAATTTTTTTCAGACTGTCTGCCCCTGCTCCTACTGCCTGACACCAAAGGATGGTTTGCAAAGGCACAACAGCGTTTCAAAAAGCATGACTGTCCGTCAGTGTGATCATCACATCCCTCCATTTCCCAGCAAGGCAATGACGGTACTGCCTCTTTAAAAACTGTAAGTTAAGTTATTATCTTATCTGTGAAAACTGGGGTGAAAACACTGTGCATGCTCAGTACACCCACCGCCGTTGCCAGTGCAGGCTCATGCTATGTATTAGCTGCCTGTCTTGATTGTCTTCTAATATCCAGTCCCTGTTGGTGTAGCGTGGGATATCGCATCGACTATTCTTTTCTTCATCTTTCACCACCTGTGACCACCCAGACCCATATGCACTCATGGGCTTCAAACAAGAATTGGCAAAGCCAATAGGCCTCGCCAATACAAGAGCTATTGGTTTGAATATGTATTTTTGCCATGTATATCAGCATGGCTGCTGTTCAGCAATGGCTAAAAGTAAGTGGCGTTGAGTGTCAGAGCGGAGTGAGGAGTAGTTTTGTAGAGTGAAATTGTTGAACTAGAGTGTCAGTAGAGTGGAGTAGAGAGAGTAGAGTGCCACAGAGGGGAGTAAAGTTAAATGGCAGAGAGGGTTTTAGATTGCAATGTCATTGATGGAGTGGTGTAGCGTAGGGTGGGGTGAAATAAAGTGGGGTGGGGTGAAGTAGGGTGGAGTGGGTTGGATTAGATTGATATAGTCTGCTGGATTAGGTTGAAGTAGAGTGGGGTGGATTAGATTGGGTGGAGTGGACTGGAGTGGCTGGGCTGGATGGGGTGGAATGGAGTTAAATGGGGGAGAGGTGGATTGTAATGAGGTGGATTCAAGTGGGGTAGATTAGATTGTATTGGGGGGTGGATTGAATTGGAGTGATGGGATTGGTGTAGATTGGATTGGGATGGTGTGGTGTGGTTTAAATTGAACTGTAGTAGGGTGCATTGGACTGGACTGGAGTGGGGTGGATTGGACTACAGTGGGATGGATTATAGTGGGGTGGGTTGGATGGATTGGATTGGAGTGGGATGGTCTGAACAGGATTGGGGTAGAGTGGGTGGATGGTAAAGGCTGGAATGGAGTGGGTGAATTGGAGTGAAGTGGGGCAGATTGGAGTAGAGTGGGGTGGACTGAAGTGTGGTGAACTGATAATGGGGTGGACTGGAGTGGAGGGTTTGGATTGGAGTGGGGTGAACTAGTTTGAGTGGGGTGGATTAGATGAGGTGGGGTAAACTGGATTGGGGTGGGGTGGATTGGAGTGGGGTGGACTGGAGTGGATTTAAGTGCAGAGGATTGGACTGGAATAGGATGGGGTGGAGTGGAGTGGAGTGGATTGCAATGGGGTGCATTGGATTGGTGTGGTGGATTTCATTGGAGTGAGGTGGATTGGACTGGGTGGAATGGATTGGAGTGTGATGACTTTTTGAAGTGGCGTGGAGTGGTGTGGGGTAGATTGGATTGGGATGGGGTAGACTGATTTGAGTAGGGTGCATTGTGGTGGATTGGACTGGAGTGGGTGGACTGCAGAGGAAAGGGGTGCATTAGGGTGGGGTGAACTGGATTGGTGTGGAGTGGAGTGGGGTGGACTGGAATGGGGCGGAGTGGGGTAGACTTTTTAGAGTTGGATGGAATGGTGGAGTGCGATGGATATGAGTGGGGTAGATTAGAGTGGGGTTGATTGGGTTGGTGTGGGGTTAATTGGAGTGGGTAGATTGGACTGGAGTGGATAGATTCAACTTGAGTGGGGTGGATTAGGGTGGGTTGGAGGGGGTGGATTGGATTGGAGTGGGCTGGGCTGGATTAAGGTAGACTGGATTGGACTGGGATGGATTAAGGTAAATTGGAGTGAAATGGATTGAGTTGCGGTGGATTTAGCTGCAGTGGGGTCGACTGGATGAATGGGATGGATTTGAGTGGGTGAATTGGGCTGGACTGGATTGGGGTGGGTTTGATTGGTGTAGGGTGTATTGGATTGGAGTGGGTTTGATTGGTGTGGGATGAATTGGACTGGAGTGGAGGTGGACTGGAGGGGGGTGGGGTGGACTGGACTGGACTGAATTGGAGAGAGGGGGATTAAGCTGGAGTGTGAATTTTGGAGTGGGGCAGATTGTTTTGGACTGGAGTGGACAAATCTGAGTGAGGCACATTGTTTTTGATTGGAGGGGGGGCAGATTGCTTTGCTTTGTAGTGGGGCAGATTGTTTTGGATTGGAGTGGGGCAGATTTGAGTGGGGTAGATTGTTTTGGATTGGAGTGGGGTAGAATGGAGTGGGGCAGATTGTTTTGGATTTGATTGCAGTAGACTGGACTAGTGGGGATTCTTTTGGATTGAAGCGGGCAGATTGTTTTGGATTGCAGTGGGGCAGATGGGAGTAAGGCAGATTGTTTTGATTGGAGTGGAGCAAATGTATTTGGACTGGAGTGAGGTAAATTGTTTTGGAATGGAGTGGGGCAGATTGTTTTAGACTGGAGTGAGGCAGATTGGAGTGGGGCAGACTGGAGTGCGGCAAATTGTTTTGGACTGGAAAGGGGTGGATTGTGGTGGATTTGGGTGGATTTGATTGGGGTGAGGTGGATTGAATTTGACTGTGGTAGACTGGATTGGGGCGGGGAGATTGGAGTGGACAGTTTGGAGTGGAGCAGAATGTTTTGGATTTGAGTGGGGCAGATTGGAGTGGGGTGGATTGCTCCGAGTTGGACTGAGGCAGATTGGAGTGGGGTAGATTATTTTGGATTGAGTGGGGCAGATTCTTTTGAAGAGGAGTGGGGTAGATTCTTTTGAATTGGTGTGGGGCAGATATTTTTTTCAGATTGAAGTAGGGCAGGTTTTTTTCGATTGGGGTGGGGCAGATGGGAGAGGAGCACACTGTGATTTGAGTGGGACAGATTGGAGTGGACCACATTGTTTTGGATTGGAGTGGTGCACATTGTTTTGGATTGGCATGGTACTGATTGGAGTGGAGCAGATTGTTTTGGATTGGAGTGGGGCAGATTATTTAGGGCTGGAGTGGGGCAGATTGGAGTGGATCACATAGTTTTGGATTGAAATTAGGCAGATTGTATTGGGGCAGATTGTTTTGGATTGGGGTGGTGCAGATTGAAGTGTAGCAGATTGTTTTGGTTTGGAGTGGGGCAGACTGTTTTGGATGGGCATCGTGCAGGCTGGAGTGGGCAGATTGTTTTGGATTGGAGTGGGGTAGGTTGTTGCAGACTGGAGTGGGATAGATTGGTATGGACTAGGGCAGATTGTTTGCAATTGGCGGGTGGCAGACTGTAGTTGGGCAGATTGCTTTAGACTGGAGGGGGGAAGGTTGTTTTAGACTGGAGTGGGGCAGATTGTTTCACAGTGGAGTGGGGCAGATTGTTTTAGACTAGAGTGGGGCAGATTGTTTTGCATTGGACCGGGTCAGATTGGAGTGGGGTGGATTGGGAGGAGTGGAGTGTGGTGGACTGGAGTGGGGTGAGTGGGGCAGTTTGTTTTGGATTGAGTTGGGCAGATTGTTTTGGACTGTACTGGGGCAGACTGATCTGGATCAGAGTAGGGCAGATTGTTTCGGATTAGAGTGGGGCAGATTGTTTTAGAATGGAGTGGGGCAGATTGTTTTAGAATGAAGTGGGGCAGATTGTTTGGGATTGGAGTGGGGCAGATTGTTTGGGATTGGAGTGGGGCAGACTGGAGTGAGGCAGATTGTTTTGGACTGGAGTGGAGCAGTCTGGAGTGGGGCAGCTTGTTCTGGATTAGAATGGGAGAGACTGGACTGGGGCAGACTGGAAGGGGGCAGATTATTTTGGTGTAGGGCATACATTTTTACATTAGAGTGGGTCAGATTGGAGTGGGGCAAATTTATTTAGATTGGAGCGGGGCAGATTGTTTTGGATTGGGGTGGGGCAGGTTGTAGTGGAGCTAATTGGGACTGGAGTTGGGCACATTGTTTTGGATTGGAGTGGGGCGGATTGTTTTGGATTGGCGTGGTGCAGATTGAAGTGGGGCAGTTTGTTATGGAATCAAGAGTGGCAGACTGTTGTAGATTAGAGTGGGGCAAATTGCTTTGGATTAGGTTGGGGCAGATTGGAGTGGTGCAGATTATTTGGGATTGGACTGGGGGACACTGTAGTGGGGCAGATTGTTTTGCTTTGGAGTGGGGCTAATTGTTTTAGACTGTAGCAGGGCAGACTGTTTTAGATTGGAGTGTGGTAGACTGTAGTGGGGGCAGATTGTTTTGGATAGGTGCGGGCAGAATGGGGTGGGACATATTGTTTTGCATTGGACTGTGGCAGATTGGAGTGAGGTGGGTTGGGAGAACTGGAGTGTGGCGGATTGGAATGGACTGGGGTGAGTAGTTTGGTTTGGAGTGGGGTGGGGTGGATTGAATTGGTCTGGGGTAGACTGGATTGAGTGTGGTAGATTGGTATGGGGTGAGGTGGGGTGAATTGGCGTGGATTGGAATGGGGCAGATTGGAGTGGGGTGGATTGGAGTGTACTGCACGATTATGTGTTAAAGCATCATTTTGGAAATTATACATAAGAAAGAAACTTTGTTGCTTTGCAATACTTAGAACAATATAATCATCATCTTTTAAGAACAGCACCCAGGAGGAAAAACAGAACATGAGTGCAAGGTGAGGAAAGAAGACTTGGCAAAATAAAATAAAAGAGGTAACCATAGAAAATAAAACTTTGCAATTTTGTTTGTCCTGCTGGGCGCATTTTAGCCAGTCACACGCCTTCTGTATGCAGGGGCCTAGGAGTTAAAAGAAGCACCACAATCATGTAAGGAACAGTGGAGTTGAATAAATCCGTGCTTGGTCCCTGCTAGAGGTGTGCGAAAAGCTCCGCTCCCCTGGCGGAGCTAACAGAGTTTTTGGAACTCTACGCTTAAGTCCAAAAACTCAGCTAGCGGAGCGGAGCTCTCAGTGCACGCTGCAGCCCATTCCATGGAGTCGGACTTCGTGAACTCCACCCAAGCCTACTCTCTGCACCACTGACAGGATTGTAAGTTATACTTGGCCTGCAGTGACAAATTACGAGGCTTTAAAGAAGAGTGCCACGCAAGCCTACAAATAGTAAGCAACGGGCTGGCTCCAAGCACTTTCTAGTTAACAACAGTCTCTCGCAGGTGAGACGCGTGCGCTAGCCCCTAAAAAAGAAAGGGCATTTCTTTAAAAATTTGGAATCGCTTCTGTGTGCTCGTAAGATATTATCCCTGCAGTGAAAGGCATTTATTATAAGTGATCGTTTTAAAAAACAAACCTGGAAACATTTTATGCCCCCCTGTGCCATTAATGACCAAGATGATAATGAAGGAAAAGAGCACAAAACCATATCTAATTTCAGTAAATGGTAAGCATTTTGGTCCCGTAACTTTTCGAAGAACTACACAAAAATGTCAAAATCAGCCTCCTAATATTTTGCCTCTAGTCCTTCAGAGAAGGAGCTGAATTGATGAAACCCTTGGTAAGGGAACATTGGCTCCTTACATCTGTCCAAGGTATGGAGCATTACTTAGCCAAAGAATCTAGTAGGCGTGACAGGTTTCTCTTGGCCCGGTTTCATTTTAATCAACTATACTATCTCCTGGCCAAACCCATTGGTTGGGTCCACTCTGGTAACAGGATGCCCTGAGGATGACAGCAGGTCTCCACAGCATACCCTACGTTTTGTAGTTACTATAGTTAGCTCAGAAAGCAGTTCTTGATTTCTCTGCTGAAGACATTGAACTTTACTCAAGCGTGACCCGCTGTTACGTATTTACAACTGCTACCGGATGAACATGTCTTATTTGTTGTGGTCAGTTTTATACGTGCAGCACTGGCGTCCAGGCGCTCAAGACTGGGCTGACTATTACATTAATGTATCAGGTGTTTCTTTTAAGTTATTTTTATTGTTTCTGGCTCCAAAATTGTATTTTATCTACTTGTCATATTTGTGTGGTTTTATTGATATTTATTGTCTTTTATGGTTGCTTGTGCAACCAAATAAGGATTTTACATCTACTACTACTATTTCACCTCTATGGTACTTTCTGTGCTCTGTACCAGGCACATCAACTTGCTGAACTCTTTAATGATAAATCGAGTGTGACCAGAAGAGATGCACCACTCACTTCTGCAGTGCTCATGCCACTATGTGACTAGTGCAGCCCTATTTGTAAGCACTCATGAATATATCAATATATGCATTTTCCGTCATAGCTATATTCTTAGTAATAAGCCCTAAAACGTAGGAGACACATGTCAACATCAGTGACAGGTGTTTTGGGTCCCTAAACTAACTTTCTACTCATTCTTTATATGACCAATAAAGTACGGCTGGACAGCTGAAAAATCCATGTTGTCAATTTCCTTGGGGCAAATCCATAGTAAAAGACGACCAGAACAGGGTTGTAGCGCACCCTCCGTAACATTGTATACTGGTGCCATTGTACCTGCTGCAGTAATGATGGTTGTACCATACGCGTCTGATTCAGATGGGGGACTTACTATTTTTAGGGCTAGAATTGGCTTTACTTCCCTAATCTTACGCTTAAAGCGGCATCTACATTTATGCATGTTAATATATAATATTTTAATATCAAGAATGATTAAAAAAATGAAAATTTGCAAAAGCCAACTTTTCCACCTGAATTTAAACATTAAATACAAGCCAAGACCAATTCAAACATTTCTTAGAGTTTTATAGTATTTTGCTAAACACTTATAAAAGTGACCAGAGATTGTTTTTGTTTTAACAAAGAAAACAAAGGACTTCATGGGGGGACGTGGCCTGATGCCAATGCCGTAGGACACAGATTTGCCTGCTCCCGCCCGGGAACCCCACATATGCTCTAATCCTGCCAAAATAATGCCCCAGGTAAAGCCCTAAGACCCCTAAAGAATTCCCTATGACGGAGGAGCTCGCTGCTGTACCGTATTGGTGCCCACATGAGAAATAAGAAGGGACCTATTGGCTTCCTGCCGGGCCAGTGTCGTGAAGACAAGATAGCAGCGTAAGGGGTATATGAGCTGAGTGATACTCTGCACTGAAAGGGTCCGACGCCTCGAGAGGGGATGCGGAGAGGCAGCCTCTGGCAGTCGGTCACGGAAGAATAGAGTACCTGGTCTGAGCAGTTGAAGCCCCCTGCATGGAAGCCGGGGGCGGGGTTTCTGACGGAGGCATGAGGCGCTGCGGACTGCAGGACTTCTAAGCGCCTGCGGGGGTGGAGCACAAGGCGGGAGTGGAGTGACCTGCCGGAGGACCGGGTGCTTTACCCACACTACTGGCCCTCTCCGGGCATCGGAGAGGTGAGAGGACCGTCAAGGGCCATGGATTCCTTTGCAGGGAGGCCCCTGAGACTCTGGAAGTGCGGTGGTAAGGGTGTGTGACCCAAAGAGGGAACTGAGCAATAGCTGAGAGGTGCGCCCTGCCTGCTCCGCTGATGGATCTGTGCCGCCGATCGGAACGGCCGGCGAGTGCTGCGGCGCCGATGCCCATTAGAATTACAGAGGAAAGAAGGGAGTTTGTGGGGCAACAAGGGTGGTGACATTGTGGCCTCGAATCGTTGTAAGGCCCCGCATCTCACCTATACATAGCTCTATCGGTTCGCCCATCCGCTGCTGAGGCCCCATTACTGAGGCACGGAGTGGGGCTGTGATTGCCTACTGCCAGATACAGCTGCTGAGAGCCTGCATTATTGCGTCTTCCAGGCACAGGTTACATGCCACTAAACTTGACAAATGGGTTCTTTACATCTGTCCTGGGCCCTGGGAACACCTATAATACTGTGAAAGGGGCGCACTAAAATACCCCAAATTGTACGGCGACTACTCTGCTTGTGGGAAGCTATCTTTTCCTTCCCCTACCCTTAGACTTGGGGGGGGGGGAGGGGGGTCTGGAGGCCCTTTTGCACCAGTACAAGGATCAGATTAAAGTATTTATGTGGAGGACACCCCCTCCATTGTCCTGGGTCCCCCTAGCGGAACCCTTGATAGGATCCTACCTGGTGGCCCAGCATATGACTGCGGGGGACCTTCAGATTTTCCGTGGCCGTACCCTGGAGGTCTCCGGCTGCTGCCTTGAGAGGCTTCAACGACCAGAGACATTCCCATGGGGCAGGAATGGGACTTTTACACCCTAGCCCATTTAAACTTGGCCCCCACTGGGACTTGGAGGGAACACTAGTGGGGGAGCCTAGTCGGCCACTTCTGTCAGCACTAAAGGATGTTGCTTGCTGCAGGTGGGGCTGCCCTCTTATCACCTGGGCATACGTGGAGGAGGGGTGGCTAGAGGCCGATGGCATATAGAACAGGACGAACACTGCTGTGGGAGAAAGCTTTTTGGGACACTCCCTGGGCCCGCGGGCCTCTGTGCTCCAACTATGGGTAAGGCAACTCACAAGCGCGATTTATATGCTGGGGGCTCAACCCAAGCTGGCAGTCCTGCGAACAGGCTGCTACTGTCCCAAGTGGGGACCCGGGAGGGACCTTTCAGGATATACTGCAGGCAATTACAGCCTCCAGGGAAGTGCTAGAAACCAAGATTGACACACTAGGAGCAGATTTGAGTATCCTGAAAGATGATCACAGACAACTTGCTGAGAGGGTCATGACTGTAGAGAGAAAGATGACGGACATAAACCTGGACGTCTTGGCCTTGAGAGAGAAGCTCACAGTCATGTACAACACAGTAAAAACACTGGAAGCCAGGACAGAGTATAGTGAAAACTGATTGGGGTGGAATAACATTCAAATTATTGGTCTTCTGGAGCACGCCAAGGGGAATACTAGCTTGTCGTTTCTGGAGCACTGGCTATGAGAGTAGGTGGCACTGGAGGGCCATTCCACATTCTATGCCCTGAAACAAGCACCTAGAGTCCCGGCTCGTATGCCTCCTCCAGGGGCGCCATCTCACCCGGCGGTGGCTAGACCCCTATATTACAGAGTCCAAGACCACATCCTTGCCCAGGCTACAGTTAAAGGGAACATTTGAGTGGACAACAATAAGATCATGATCTTCCCTAACTTTACAAAAGAAGTCCAGAAACAGAGAGCTACATTCACTTATGCTAAACAAAAGCTTTGTCAACTTGGCATGCATTATGCTAAGATGTTCCCAGGCTGATTACGTGTGGTGTCACCGGAGGGGGTGCGGTTGTTTCAGACCCCGCAGGAGGTGTGGGACTGGATGGAGACGCGACTTCAGGCTGGACCCAGTCAACAATCACCATGAGGAAGGCCAAAAAACAAGGCAGAGCTGCCGAGGCGAGGCTTGTGGACGGGCCCAACTGATGTAGAAACAGAGAGAGAACAACAGAAGGCAGTAGAAGTTGTGTTGCCAATGAGTGGAGGGGGACTTGGATTGACCTCCTCGTTGGAAGGAGGGGAGGCTCGGGGCTCAGACGTGCCCAGTAGTGCTGGCTCCACCAAGAAACCGGACAACTAACTGCCTGAAGTCACCCCTTGTACAGCTGATGATCTTTTCTGAGGAAGATGGTGTGCTGTACGACTTTTATTGTTCCATAATATGGGGTTTGAAGTCTCCTTGTTTTACCTAAGTTCATGTGTTTCAATTATGATTGGTGTCATGCTATTTTCTCCTGCTAGTGGGACTGGGTGAGGGGAGCTGGGTGTGGCACAGTTGGTTGGCCACTACCTCTGTTGAATTCCACAAATGCTTGTTCTTCGGTTGTGTGTCTAGTTGGGGAGTGTCGACCTGCTTGTCCTGGGATGGGAAGGTTGGGGAAGTTACTGGTGGTTGCTTGAGGGACAGGGAATGATTCATGCCCTGAATGTTTCCTGCATTCTATTTAGGAGGAAGGGGCTCCTAGATGGGGACATTACAGCTATTCCCAGGGATGTTTGCGTCATTCTGTGCAATGGTGACCCCCAAAACATTTAAAATTCTTACTTGGAATATCAGGGGGATGCATACAATGGCCAAGAGGCACAAAGTCTTTTCATTCCTCAACAAGCGGAGTGTGAAATAGCGCTTCTCCAAGAGGCACACCTAGCGACCAAGGAGGACATTGCCTTGCAGCGCAGATGGAAGGGCCAGGCCTATTATACCACCTACTCAGCCTATGCGAGGGGGGTCCTGGTATGGATTCATCCTGGGAATTCCTTGCAGCACACTGGTCATTTAGTGGATGCAGTGGGCCAGTAGGTGGTGTTCACGGGTGCTTGGATGACAGGAATATTACTATAGGCAGCATCTATGGACCAAATGCAGACCAGGTGGCATTCTTTGCGGACCTCTCCTGAGTGCTGGCCCCCAATCTGGTGGGCTCTATCATAGGAGGTGATTAATAATTGTGTGGATGACCCAACTTCTGATACATCACATCCCTCGCTGCAAGATTCTCTGAATTTTAGAGTGGCTCGAGTGTTCTCTGCATGGCAGAGGTAATGGGGGATACAGGACTCCTGCGTCTTTCTCACCCAGGGGTATGAGACAATTTTTTTCTCTGTCCTGCATGAACTCCATTGCCAGGCTGGATGTGGTACCTTGTTCACCAGACATGCACGAGCGGGTCCATACCCCAGAATATTTACCCTGCACTATATCTGACCATAACCCCCTATTACTGGGACTTGAAATGGGGACAGCGCATCCCTGCATCCCATCATGGAGACAGCGTCCAGAGGCACTGGAAGACTCGGTAGGGATAGTCTTCTGACAATATCTTGAAAAAAATAGTGGGACTGTGGCATTACCTCAGTTAGAATGAGATGCGCTCAAGGTTGTAGTCAGAGGTCGGTGCATCTTGGAATCAGTGGGAGTCTGGAGGGCTCTGCGTGCTCGTGAACAGTGCAGACCTGGGCATCCAGAGCTGTAGCCCAATTTACTAGATGCTAAAGAGGGTGTGGCCACAAGGCTAGAGCGGCCGCATTGTTTCGACTACAGAAACAATATATTGTGCGGGCACATGTGGAGAGGGACCGCGCTGGGTCACTGCTGGCATGGTTATCAAACAGAGTCAAACAGGGACCAGTAATTGTGGAGATGGAGGAAGACAGGGAGTCTAGGGTGTATCCACTAGAGGACATTAATCACCAATTCTATGACTACTACGCTACCCTCTACTGCAGCACTATGAGAGATGCCATAGCTGCTAATGAGGCTTTTCTGGCACCTCTGGCTCTTCCCATGCTCTCACTGGGCAAGGCAGAGAAGCGAGGGGGGGATATCACGATCCAGGAGGTCTGAGCTGCCATTAAAGCTATGGCCCGGAACAAATCACCTGGCACGGATGGACTGCCAGTCGACTTTTACTCTGTCTATGCAGACGTCCTAGCCCTCAAACTGGTGGACCTCTACAAGGCAGCCAGGGAGACTGGCCTGATACCACAGTCAGCCCTTGAAGCCCTGATTGTGCCATTACTCAAGCCAGGAAGACGGACAATGACAGGAGGGCCTATCAACCATTGTTGCTACTAAACACTAATTATAAAATATTGAGTAGGATCCTGGCAACCCGCCTCCTTCTCCATTTGCCCAATCTAATGCATTGGGACCAGGCGGCATTCATACAGAGCTGCCATACAGCACACAAAGTTTGCAGGCTCTTTACAATATTGGGGTCACTACTTACAATAGAGTGGAGGCTGTAATCTTCACCGTAGACGTAGGGAAGGTCTTTGGTAGCCTAGAATGGCTATTTTTGTATAGGGTGATGGTTTACTTGGGCCTCGGGTGTGGATTTGTAGCTCAGCCAGGGTCAGGACTGGATGCATTACCTCAGAGAGCTACAGAGTGGCAGAGGCACCAGATAGGACTGCCCCTTGTCAAGTAGGTTGTTTGCCCTAGCCATGGAACCATTGGCTTGCTATGGTAGAACTGGGACTATTTACCAGGGCATCACAGTGGGTAATCAAATCCACTACATCGTGTTATACGTGGATGACCTATTGCTTTTCTTATGGGATGGGGGGCTCTGACAAAAGCCTGGGAGATTCTGGGGCGATTTGTCTTCCTGTCGGGCCTGCGGGGTAATTGGCAGAAATCCTGCTTATTCCTGACTCTAGCATCCAGGGCTCCTCCGGAGGGTCTGGGGGTGCTGCAGTGAGAGTTCAACTGCCGTCCCTATTTGGGGGTATGATTTTACCACAGTCCTGCAGCTGTACTGGAAGACAATGTAGGTAAGGCCATACGCGCCCTCTGGGCCACTACTGACTTCTTCGGGACACTTCGCGATCAGTGGTGGGAGATGCGACATTGCTGAAAATAGTTGCCCTCCCCGACTATTGTACTTCTTTGTGATGCTCCCAGCCTGGATCCCTTAGGGACTTTGATAAGATCATTACAAGCTTCCTCTGGGGCTCAGGCCGTAGGAGGGTGGCGTTGTCCACACTTTGCCAGCCGGTGCTTGGGAGTGGCTTGGCTGTGCTTGACTTTGAGACCTTCAACTTAGCGGCACAGTTGCAATAGCTGAAGTAATGGGTGGCATATAGACTCTCCGCTGGGAGGGAGGTGTACCAACTGGTACCAGATTGTCGCAAGCTGGTTAGGGTAATCCTCAAACTTCCGAATCCCAGCACAAATGACATTACTGAATTCCAGGGGCTGCACCGCTGTTGGACCAGGTACCTGCAGAAGACACGGACATGGGTACCATATTCTTCCAATATCCCAATGAGATTCCTGATTTAGCTCTTGCACGGAAGAGACCGGCAAGGACTGACGGAGTGGGTCACAGTCGGAGCAAGGACAGTTGGGGCCCTCTACAGGGCTTATGGATTCCTTTCGTTTGAGGCATTCTGTCGGGGTCATGACTTACTCCTGGTTATTTTCTCTTGCGTAGGGCGATCACAACAGCTATTCATACACATTGGAGAGCGGGTGTGGCAGAGGCACCACAGGTGGCATGCTGCCAGTATGTAGTTGATTCCTCTGGAATCTTTAAAGCTGTCACTAGCTTGTATAGGAGGTTACGAAGGAGCATATTGCTTCCCTTGACTGCCCTGAGGGCCCGATGGAAGGATGATCTGGCTACTGCTATTCAAGGACTGGGAGAACATCCGAGAACCCGTCCCGAAGGCCACTAGAAATACCCGGTTCAAGCTTATCAAATTCTACATGTTGCACAGAGTGTGCCTTGCACCAGGGAGGATTAACAGATACTACACGCTGACTAGTGCAAAATGCCCCTGCTGTGGGGAGGGAGGAGCCGAATTCTTCCAAATGTTGTTCAGAGGTAGCCAGCTATGGGGAGGGCATAGCGGAGATACTAGCTAAGACCACTGAGAGGAAGGTCCTGTGTACCCCGGCCCTTTGCCTCTTGAGTTGGTTCCCGCACACAGCAAAGACTAAGGCTATGAGCAAATTCTGGGATTTAGTCTTTGTCCTTGCCAAAAGAGAGATCGCCAGAAATTGGAAAACTCTTAGGGGGCCCAATAAGCTGTATGAAAGAGGGAGCTGATTAAGTGGGCTGGGTATGAGAGCGAGGTGAGACTTTTGAGAGGCCAAGTGAGGTCAGGGCGCCTTTAATGTGGCTTGGGTGTTGGAGGCACTAATAGACACGCTGCAGCCCCCTGATCCCTCAGCGCCTGAGAAGACATAGCATATCCCCATCGTTTCACCAGATGTTCTACGGGGGTAGCTTCCACAATGGGTTGCACACACAGATGCTTTCGGAAACAGGACAGCTTACCACCTTTTTAAGTCTGAGTCACCAGGCAGACTTTTCTTCAAAGACATGTTCATTCCCACTCCCTGCAGCAGTGGGGTACTACGAGGTCACGCACCGGGGGCGAGGGTGGGAGAACGGGTGGGAGTTGTAGCTCTTAGTTCTACAAGAGAAGTGGATGTATGTGTGACTAGGTAGGGCATATCATGCTTTAACAAACACAAGTTCATTGTTCATAAACTGCACACAACATGCTCCCATTGTGCACCTACTATATCTTGGTTACGTCCACCTGAGCAGCAAGCGGATTGCCCCAAGGGGGGATTAGAACCAAAGTACACAGATTAGCTTCTTAGTCACTCCACCTCGACTCCCACAGTATTGTATCTGCGAATAAGTGCAGCTAGGCTTTAGTGTGTACCAAGTTGCCACTAGTACCAACCAACCTGACACTCATCTTAAGAACCCCTTCGCTCCCCGGCATCCTTGATGTACACCCAAGAAGCTGCAAGGTGCTATATCAACAAACATAGCAAGGCTTCTGATGGGACCATCATCCAACAATGTACATGGTGTATAATATTACAACTCTCTTTTCTTAGGAGAGGGGTTTTAACTACCATCCTCATGCTTTTCTCAAACCTTCAAACACCAAGGGGCAGATTTATTAAAAGTTCACGCAACGTAGCAAGGCAAGTTACAGCACTTTGTTGCACGAAAGGGAAAGAGCTGAACACTGCCATATTTATAAAGATATGGCGGTGTTCATCTTTCTCTCTGTGCACTTGTAGCTTCTTAGTGCCAACACAAGCACCCTTCTGCACAACGCAAGGGTGCCTGCACTGAGGTCAGAGTAGTTTTTGTACAGAAAAGGATAACTTCCTATAATAAGAGACATATTCCTCTTTGTACGCGTGCTCCGTATGCAGCACACTTGGCAAAGAGGAAGTAACAGAGAGAAAATTATTTCTCCTTATTACGCTAGTTTTGGGTAGGTACATCATTATGAAACAAACACAGATTTACTGACCTTAGTAAATCTGGGTTTGCATCAAAATACATGGGCGGATGCACAGGAGTGTCTAAGCTCCACCCATGTAACGCCTACCTGACACAAAGTTGGCACTGCATTACTTTTTTTTATCCCAGAGCCACCCAAGGAAACGCAAAACGAGCCTTGCATGGCTTAGTAAACTCCGAAAATCATGTGCGTCAAGGCTGAGACAAAAAAGTGCTGCAACCACTATGCACAATATTAATTAGTAAACCTACTTGAGCGAAGTGGACTTTCAGATAGTTTCACCGAGTGATTATGTATAATTTCTAAGAGTACATTGTGTCACAAGAGCATTCCTTTTTATGCTTCTCTCGGGACATACCAGACGCCAAATTAATTTATTCATATCTGCTATTTAATAAACTCACTAGTGTGGTTTGTAATTTATATAAATGAAAGCGTTATTATTATTAACGATTGCGCACAGCCTCATGTTTCAAAGGCCATTTCTTCCAATGTTTCTTGGTTTGACTATACTTAAAAACATACACTTTTAGTTAAATGAAACATTCAGATTAGGGAACTGTTTGCTAAAAATCATCCCTCAAGTGTCTCTCCTTTTTCGGTGATTAGTGAACGACTAGTGCAGGCACCTCTGCCAAGACACTCAATTATCACCTGCTTAAAGAGGCCAATTACTGATTCTTGTGTCATTGCTAGTGATAACGCGTCCCAATCTAGACAATTTATTCACTCTGGGACTCGTTTAAGGCTGATGAACCTTCTGACCCTGATTGAAGACACCTTAGGACGAGATCACTAGTCAACATGTCAATCAATAAGTAAATAACCTCATCAATATTCACAATAACAAATCAATCATGTTAATCAATTACATCAATAAGAATCGAGACACACCATGACCTTTCAGTCATGAATAAACACACCAGGTTTAGCAAAGTTTAGGGCGTTTATTCCCTATTGATTACACTCTACTAGCAAGTTTATTAGTCTCAATACCATGAAACACATCAGCACAGTAGAATATGGCAACTCTAATATGATTTCATCAAAGCAAAGATCATAAACATTAGAACATAGCACACCGTCAGCATGGGCCAACTTTAGCAGAGTATCATTAGCGCGTTGTTCAACAGAGCATAGATTCAGTCAATTGTCTATTTGCGTCCATTTAGTGAATTCCTTAACTAACCTCGAATCAGCATTAGCATGTTGGGCTTCATGCAAAACAATTTAGTAACACAAATTTAGAAAACATCTGTCTACGGTCTTTATCAAAAGAAGCAGTTGGTACATAGAATGGAATGGCAAACAGACAATTACAATTTCATCATCATATAGTTACCTTCCGTAATGGGTCAGCATACAGAGTCAGTCTTCGTCCTCAGGACAGCAGTTGATTCGCCATCAGCGAGGAAACACAGCAAAGTTCAGCAAGACCGGGAAAAAGGGAATACCTCCCTCATAAGGAAGAAAAGCATGAATCGGGCAAGGCAAGAGAAAGGATGGTTTGAAGAGCCAAACAGCAAAGTCTTTAAGCAGGGCAAAAGGTCGGCATAGATTGGCTCGGAATGGCTGATTTCTCCTTGTGTCCAAGAATTTTATATCAAACTTGTTGTACAGTCCCCTAATTTCCAATTGGGCAAGTTTTGGCGCACCACCATCTCCATCCAATTGTCTTCTTGTCGCCTCATTAAAATTGTCACCCCATAACAGTTCTCACATAGTTTATTGGCTCCTGTGATTGACGTCTCCAACGGGTAGAATGTCATGTAGAAATGTATACTTTCTCAGGCTCGGTCAGTAGTCCCATTGTCTAAACCGGTTTAGGCGACCTTGCACCTACTGCAAGTTTACACTGTTGCATTCGGCAAGAATGTCTCCTTGAGCAAGTCGAGTCTCATGAGAACGGATCTACTACAGTTACACTCATCTTCTAGCTTCTGGAAAAAATACGACTACATGTCCTTCAGCAAGTGAGCACACTGCACGTTAGAAAAACACATTTAATATGAAACCGGGCAGCTAGGCCCGACTCATGCTAACTAAGGCCTAGTGAATTAATTAGCAAATCCTTAATGTGTAACTCTTAATGCTAGTACAAAATCATGATAACCATAGTCCAAATAAACAAGCTAAGATAATCATTATTACCTGTATTATTTTTGCAAATATCCCATGCCAAATATTACTAAACCAACTTCCCACTTTAGCAAGTCCCTTTCCAACCTTTTCCCAAACTCCAGGTTCTTTTAACTCTTTCAAATCTGTACTATCTCTTGTTAGGTTAGTAAGCATACTTCTAATCTTATTACTATTGTCTGGAATTAAATCACAACAGTGACGCTCATTAAGCATCCTACAGACTTCGCCACTTTTTGCTAAAAGAATGTCTAAAGCAAGCCGGTTTTGAAGAGTCATAGCCCTCTCTGCAGCAAGTTCAGTATCCATCAGGAGTTTAGCCCCTGTGAAGTTTGTCAGCATGTTATCCACAACAGTAGACAACTTTTGGATCTTTATGGAGTTTAAGATAACTCCCACTGAAGGAATTATTGCTCCAAATATATCACCCACGACAGCAGCCACTGTCTCTCTTTTCTGTCTAGTACGATGTAATTCAGACAATTTAGGAAACTTCTTTAAGTCATCAAACTGGTAAATCTTTGGAAAAACTATTCCCAAATAACATGTCCCATACCATCCCTTTGGAAGACGGTAATAAGCATTAAGTCCACATATATAATAGATCCCAGGGATCGCTGGATCCTGTCCATTTAACATGAACGTCCACTTATTCTGAAACAAAAACACATGTCTGCACTCACTCGTTCCCACAAATAAAGTGTCATGGTCAAATTTTGCTCTATATATACAAAGCTTCCCTACATGTAATGCGTCTATAGCTAATTTGCCTTGTGTCTTTATCGCACTAGAAGCATAATCATTTGCAAACGTTAGTTTCTCTAATCCCTTTTCTAGCTTTTCCTTTAACGCTTTTCTTTTATCATCAGTGTGATCTAAAAAGCTATTCTCTACAAGCGTATAAGCTGTACCAAATGTCATTGTAGGCTCAAAGAAACCCCTAACTATTTTTATACTATGATCTCTTGCTATCTTAATCAAATATTCATTTATAGGCACAAAATAAAACACTACATCTAGATTAGAATAGAAGTACTGAATATATTCTTGATCATACAGCCTTGTTAATAGCAAACTACAACTTATACCGTAGGTCAATGGCAAACTATGATAAGTAACCCCTTCTTGTACTGACGAAGGAATTTTGTTGCACACATAACAATTTTTTGCATCCATTGTTTCAACATACTCATTCAACAAGTGATAGAAAACATTAGTAGATAGTTCACTTTTTGTGTTAGTTCCCTCATGCAAATATTTCGTATCCTGTTCAAACTTCCCCCATGGTGTTAGTGTAGCAGTCTCAGGCACTGTAGCATTGTTAGTTGCACTCTTATCCACCAATGGCATTCCCACAATCACAGCTATGATTACTATCACACACACAACACCCACAATAATACCCCACCATCTACAAATCCTACTCCTATTATTATTATCTCTGGTGTTAGTCATGATCTATAAAGAATCAGAAAGCAGAACAATATAAGGCAAACAATCAACTTGAGGAAGCTCTAAAGCTCTTTTTTTTTTTTTCAAGCAGTCTTTCTTTAGCACGTATTTACAGCGTTTCACTCACTCCCAGGATCCTTGTCAAATCAGGTTAGCAGCTTCTTACAATCTGTTTTCAAAAGTCAATTTGGTTAACAGTGTCACATCCGATAATTTTATCAGTCTCTTTTTCTCACAGCTTTTCAACTTCACTTTAATTTAACTCAATCTCTCTCTATTCTGTGGTCAAATTCAGGTGCCGTAGTATTGACCTGGAATCTCTCGATCAAAACAGAATGGCAAGAATTCTTGTTGCCACTCAGCTAATGTTGCAAACGCCCATTCAGGACCTGCGTATCTTCTGTTTGCAATTCTCTTCCTTTTCAGTCTGCGATCACCCTGCACCTCTCCCTCACTGAGGTCTTCTTTCCTTGTAGTATCAACTTCTTCCTCTATTGTTTCGTATATTACCACTTTCTCCTTTGCAGCTTGTGGCTCTGGCCATTTATCTCCTTTCAGTTGGTTCCTTTTGCTGTTTGTCTTCTCAGGTTGCTGTTCAGTGCCCTCCTCTTGTACTATGGTGTTTTCTCTTGAAGGAACTGCAAGCAGCTCAGGAGGTATCTGGACACTTTGACTTCCCTCTGCTTCGCCTCCTTCGCCTTCCGGGTCTGTCAGGGGTTCAACTTCAAACCCGTATCCGTCTGCTTCTGGGAGAACCAACCTCTCTTTGTGTTGGTTCCCCTGGTGCCTCAGTTGAAATAGGCTCACTGTCACCCCTGTGGATTTGGTTTGCAGTTTGAGTGACCAGCCGTTCTCAATGGGCTCTCCTTCAGTCTCAGTTCCCCTTTGATTACTCTCCGGCCCTGAGCCTTCCTTTTCTGTAGCTGTTATTCTCGACAACTCAAGTTCCTCATCAGTTGGACACGTCACCTTCTTTGTGTGACTGGCATGTATCCAGTTTGGAACTCCCGCACATTTCACAGCAGTAGTAGTTGTCAGTATCACTTGATACGGCCCCTTCCAACGTGGCTCCAAACACGACTTCCTCACGTGTTTCTTGACAACAACCTAATCACCGGCTTTCAGAGTGTGACCTGGATCATTTATCAGTGGCAGTGTGGTTGCCTCCACCTGGTGAGAGAAAGAGCGGACCACGTCAGCCAGACCCTTGCAGTAGTCCAACACCATATCATCCGTGATATTTACAAGAGCATTTGCAGGCACTGCGGGCAATCTCATAGCTTGGCCCATGAGAATTTCATGAGGAGACAGTCCTGTTTTCTTGTTGGGTGTGTTTCTCATTGACATTAGCACTAAGGGCAATGCATCTGGCCATTTCAAAATTGTAGCTGCGCACATTTTTGCTATTCTCGACTTCAAAGTACCATTCATCTGTTCCACTAGTCCTGATGCTTCAGGGCGGTAACTGCAATGCAACTTCTGTTCAATGTTCAGTGCTGCACAAAAGAGCTTAACCACCTCGTTGTTGAAGTGACTTTCCCTATCTGATTCTAAAGAGATCGGAAACCCGAAACGTGGTATTAACTCCCTAAGCAGCACCTTCGCTACTCTGAGACTGTCATTCCTACGTGTAGGGTAAGCTTCAATCCAATGACTGAAAATGCACACAATCACCAACACGTACCTCCACACACAGGCATCTCAATAAAATCCATCTGCATCCTGCTAAATGGACCTCCTGCTCTCCCAATGTGGCTCAAATTCACCACGGTCCCTTTCCCCGCATTCATCTGTTGACAGATGATGCACCTGTGACAAATTACTTCTGCTGCTTGTCTGAATTTTGGATTGAACCAGTCGATTATGAACAACCTAATCCTGGCATCTCTCCCAATATGAGCTTGTCCATGGTAAAACCTCGCAAATTGTGACAAAAGACTATTTGGCAAAACCATTTTGCCCTCATCTAAGACCCACAAATCATCAGGTCTTTGTACACATTGTAATTTGATCCAGGAACGTTTCTCTTCTTTGCTGGCACGTCCCTGCAACAATTTTAACTCTTCCATTGTGTCAACTACCCTCAATGCATAACCCGTGCATGTCTCATTTTGAGTTTCCGATAACAATTCCCACTGATCCTTGAACGATATACAGTTCAATGCACAAAACCTTGCGACTTGATCTGCATATCTGTTTCCCATTGACACAAAGTCTTGCGACTTAACATGAGCATTGCATTTCACCACGGCAATTTCAAGAGGTAACTGAATCGCGTACAACAACTCGTTCATTCTTTCACCATTTTTTACTGTAGAACCAGAAGAGGTCAGGAAACCCCTCTGTGACCATAGCTGTCCAAAATCATGAACAATTCCGAATCCGTATCTGCTGTCAGTATAGTCACTTTTAAATTTTCAGCAGCATGGCACGCTCTAGTAAGAACAATCAATTCTGCCACTTGAGCAGAATACACTCGTTCGAGACAAGATGCTTTCAGGATACCAGATGTTGTACACACAGAGTATCCAGCTCTCAGTACTCCTACTGAGTCTCTCAGGCATGAACCATCAACAAAGATAATGTAATCATATTCTTCTAATTGAGTATCTTTAATGTCAGGTCTTGGTTTGGTGCACAGTTTGGTTACCTCAAGACAATCATGTTCTACTTCTTCAGCATCATCAATATCTGTATTCTCATTGGGAAGCAAAGTTGCTGGGTTCAACACAGTACATCTTTTCAGAGACACATTAGGGGACCCCAATATAATCGCCTCATACTTAGTCAGGCGAGCATTTGTCGTATGCTGGGTCTTTGTTCGGGTCAGTAGTATCTTGACTGAGTGTGGGACCATTACTGTTAAGGGATGTCCCATCACTATACCTTCACATTGAGTAAGGCTTTGACCAACTGCTGCAACTGCACGCAGACAACCCGGTAAGGCTGCTGAGACTTGGTCCAAAGTAGCTGAAAAATATGCTACTGGGCGGTTTGCACCTCCATGGACCTGTGTCAGGACAGACAAAGAACAAGCATCACGTTCATGACAAAACAGTACAACAGGCTTTGTGTAGTCAGGTATACCTAAAGCTGGAGCCCTGCACATGCTCTCTCTCAGTTCAATGAATGCCTTCATTTCTTTCTCGGACATAGTCAGGGTACCCAGCCCATCTATAATCTCCTTGACAGTCAACCTTACCAAAGGCTTAGAGATAATCGAGAAGTTGGGAATCCACTGACGACAGTAACCCACCATTCCCAAAAATATCCTCACATCTCTCTTGGATGTCAGGGGATTCATCTGCAATATGGCTGTCACTCTCTCTTTGGATATTTTCCTCGACCCTTTCTCAATTAGATGACCTAAATGCTTCACCTCTTACTGACACTAATGTAGCTTCTTTAGGGACACTTTATGTCCGTTCTTCCCCAAATGATTCAGTAAGGCAATTGTATCATACCTGCAGTCATCTTTTGTTTTGGACACAATCAACAAATCATCAATGTACTGCACTAGAGTTGAATTAAAAGGCAGTTCCAATGATTCTAAGTCCTTCTTCAATATCTGATTGAAAATGGAAGGCGATTCTGAAAATCCTTGAGGAATTTGACACCAACTGTAAACCTTGTCCAAGAATTTGAAACTGAAGAGAAATTGGCTGTCCTCATGAAGAGGCACAGAAAAGAATGCTTGAGACAGGTCCACGACTGAACCACTCTGCATCACACAGGACCTGAAACATGATCACGGCTGGATTTGGCACTATGGGGAAACATTTTACCACTATCTCGTTAATTTTTCTCAAGTCTTGGACAATTCAAACTTTCCCACAAGGCTTTTTCAGACCCATTATTGGCGAATTGCATGGGCTGCTCATCACTTCTTTTAGAACCCCTTGCTTCACAAAGTCTGCAATTATCTGCGTCACCTGTATAAGGACATCTTGTGCCATATGGTACTGCGGTACCTGGGGAAACACAGCATTTGGCTTCACATCTACTTTGACTGGTTCTACTCCTTTTATCAATCCCACTTCCTTTCCTGTCAAATCCCACACCTTCTCAGTCACTGTTCCCTGTAACTCGGTTGGCAAATCGGTCATTGTGAACATCGGGAAGAAGCTTATCAAAGGGTATTCCTCATCTGTAGTCTCCGTCTCAGGCTCTGATATCTGACCATCGTCCCCTTCATCATCACTGTTTGTCTGCACCTCAATCCCTTCATTGGAACAGGTGATCGAACACCTCGTTTTACACAGTAAGTCTCTTTTTAGTAGGGACACAGGACTTGAATCACAGAATAGAAACCTATGTAATACCTGGAGGGTACCAATCTCAACTTGGACTGGATCTGTAATCGGATTTGTCAAGAGCTGATTTGCTACTCCTACCACCTTTATAGTACGCCCCGAAAGCGGCAACTTCGGAACCTCTGCACTTCTGAGTGTAGAGTTTGTAGCTCCAGTGTCAACTAGGAACGAAACCTTGTGACCCAACACCTTTCCCTGTACATAGGGTCCCCTCTGATCTACTTCTAGGGACGCTGCAAGCCTGCACTCCTCACTATCTGAACAATCATCCGACCATTCATCGTTTATTCCATCCTCACCACGCAATGGGAACTGTTGTACTATATTATTCTGGCTCATTGTTTGGCCTGTGGCCTGTGACCTGCTGAGGAAGCATCACCTGTTGCTGTCCCATTGGAGCTAAAGGTAACTGCATTTGCTGTCTAGGTACCATGGGAATCTGTTGTTGTACCTGCTGCATCTGTGCTTGTTGCATACGTGGCATTTGCATCTGTTGCATGGGCTGGAGACCCTGCATCTGAACCATGTTATTCTGGAAGTTCGCATTTGGACACCTCATTCTTGGACCCCTCACATTTTGAAATGTACCGACATCATTGCTTTGTTGAACAACACGATCCTGCACCATCATTGGGCACTCCCGCTTCCAGTGTCCCACGCCCCCGCACGCATGGCATGGTAACATCTTTTTCATTCCTTGCACATCATTTTGAACCACAACAGTATTTAAGTCTGGACCATGGTTCACAAAACCTCCCCGACCTCTGCCTCTTGGTTGCGCCTGAAACATTCCATTTCCTTGGGGTTGCTGTTGTACCATCTGCTGTACTCCATTCCCCTGCATCCCTGCTTGAGCTGCCTTAATTTGCATCACCATCACCTTCTCTTTCTACTTTTTCTGCTTCAATTCAATCTCATCGCTACAGTATTTCGCATACTGCAACACCTCATCAATCGGTTTCGCTTGCCAACAGATCAAATGATTCTTAATCATCTGGCTAATCTCTGGTCTCAATCCTTCAACAAACCTGAACACAAGGTGATTCATGTCTTTCGGCTCTATGACCTCTGTGCCACTGTAGTGTTTGAACGCCTTTAACAACCTTTCATAGTAAACATGTATCGACTCTTTGCCTTCTTGTGCCGTTCGATAAATTTTCTGCCAATCAGTGACTTTCGGCGACACCTTTTGTTTTAAAAACTCAATCACCTTATGGTAATACCTCATCACGTCAGGAGACGGTGCTCCAGTAATCTTATCCTTTGCCGGTTCCTCTGTCGGCCAACCCACACCCCTCTTGCATTCAAGCCACAAATCAGCTGGAACTATAATTTCAAACAGGGTGTTCAAGTCTTCCCAAAGACACTTCGCAAGTTTCACAAACTTGTCTGTCTGCTGATACCACTCTATTGGCTTTTCCCTCAGCCTGGGATAATCATTTGTGAATGACAAAATGTCACCTCTTGACCACAGTACATGGACTAGAACTCCTCCAGCTGTATCCCTCATCGGTAACACCTTTATTGTTCCTGTGTCTGGTGCAGCTTTTGCCTGCTGCGGTTCCGGGCAGTCACTTTTCCCTTTATCTCTCTTCTTTGCCCATCTGCCTTCCCACTTCTCTAATGCTCCCCAAATCTGTGCGCTCTGTAGTATCTTTTTGAGTTGTGCCTTCATTCCAGTGGATCTCATATGATCAAAATCTTTAGGTTCGAAGTCTAACCTATAACTCCTTTTCAGATGCTTAGTCTTAGTATTGTCTAAGTCTATGCCGTATTTATCGGGCAAGTTCGCTAACCTCTGGTGCACCTCACTCACTTCTTTTGTTATTTTCGCGCACAGTAACCTCAATTCCGCTTCAGTGTATGATTCTAATCTGTTCACTCCCATAGTCCCTTCAACTAGCTCTGCTGCTTCCACTCCCAACCTTATAAAATTCAGGTATTCCGCTCTCTCTGATCGCTCTGTTGTCACAGAAGTAGTCTGTGGAGTGTTAAGCTTGTCTAACCATTCAGTCAACTGTTGCACTGTTAAGCCTTGCAACAAGATGTTTCCAGCCTGCATCATTGGCGTCTGTGATGTATTTGCACTCATTACCTGTGGAGTCAGCATACCCAAACCTGATTGTCTCATGATCTCTAGTGGAACCCCAATCGGACTGAAGTCCAACAAGGACCTAGATCCCTCGACTGTCTGTTCTCTCGGTGTCGTCCCTTGGGAATTTCCTGTAAATCCTCCTCGTATCACATCTTGAGTCATTACTCCCTGATCGCATTCACTAGACTTCGTCTATGCATACAGCGGTACTGGTGGACCAACGGTAATCGGCAATGATATAGCAGCTGGTGCCTGTCCGTTTCCCAATCCCGGTGGAGCATTAGCTCCTATAGCTTGATTCATTACAGGTGCTGTGGCTGACTGCTGTCCTGCGACCAAAGTGTAATTAGGGACCAGCTGTTGCTGCGGCTGGGGCAGCAATTGTGGAGTTGGCTCAATCTGCACTAATTTTGATCTCATGTATACTGGATCAGGCGGCACCATCAAACTCGTAGTTGTTTCTAATACTGGGACATCAGGGTAGAGCCTCTGAATTGGTGGTGGCTGCAACTGTATCTGCGTCTCTGGTGCAGTGGATACACTAGCACCATTCTGTATCGGAGCTGATGTGGTAACATTATTTCCCTGTGCTGTGCTTGCGGTTCCCTGATTTGGTGTCGGATCTACAGGACCTGCACTAGTACTTGGTCTATTGTCATTTATGGCATATGGAGGCGGTCAATAATGTAACAACTGATTTAGAAACTCAATCATCTGAATCATCTGCATCTGCCCAAGACTTCTGAGTCTCCTTCTGCTTATTAGACCCCTTGACTGTTTTACAAGTTGCCTTTCTCCCCTGTGTTTCCGGTTCTTGAGTTATTGCCGGAAACATCCTAACTCCGTCTATTATTTCTCTTCTCCACATCCGGGTCTCACTATCCCATCTAGCCTCCGCTAGAGTCTTCTCTGCCTTCCTCATACTGCTCTCAAATTTCTGTCACTGTTTCTGAATTGCCGCCAGTTCCCAAA
Organism: Pleurodeles waltl; assembly: GCF_031143425.1. Lineage (NCBI taxonomy): Eukaryota > Metazoa > Chordata > Amphibia > Caudata > Salamandridae > Pleurodeles > Pleurodeles waltl. The sequence continues at coordinate 449,021,998 of NC_090449.1, forward strand.
TTGCTAACGCCTCAAACTGAGCTGGTCTCGGAGGCGGCTTCTGCTCATTTGACACCCTCCGCAAATTTTCCAGATTCCTTCTATTGAACGTTCCGTGCTCTGGAAACGCCAAGCATCCCTCCTTTTCTGTCATTTTGCACCATTGCTTTAGCCAAAGACATGGCGCGACTCCCTTCTCCTCCATTACGGCATAAGCCGGAGTATCCTCAGGCGGTGTAGGCTCCCCCACATTTGCAGTAATATATGTATCTCCCCTCAAAGCACTCTTTAAAGTCTTGAAAAACTTCATGTTTGCGTCTTTTATTTTGTTTAGAATCTAATCAGGAAGTGACTTTATTTCCCAGAACACTCTTCGCCTACCTTCTCAACCAATTGCCTCTCACGGACGGCTGCCAATCAGTGAGTGACCCCTCTCGGCAACTGACCTATCCCAGCGCCGCTCCAATGACGTCACACTAACACACACTGCGGCTGACAAAGTCTTGCGGCTTGTCTTCCTCACTCTAAATCCACACAAAACTCCTGCAATATATTGCGAGCACTTCAACAATAAACTCAAATTTGCCGGTTTACTACAGGAAGGGTAACACAATCGCTTCAGAACTTTGCAGAGATTTCACTTGAAGCCTCGGCCGCTACTCTCTCCTTCTCAGATTCCACACTCGCAAGCAGACTTCGACCCGCAAATCCTACTCTCGACATGTCAATGGTTCGTTCTAGTGCACTTTAGAACTTGCCAAATCTCCATCGGAGGTTTCACTCACAGTCTTTGACTCAAACTCGACTCGTCAACCACGCCCGACTGACCTATTAAAGCACACCAATTACAACATAAACCAAGTGTCTCATACACTTATTCATATACTCCGGAGGTTAGACCACAACGGGTCCGTACATCACCAACAACCACGTGGACAATTATTTTAGCACAAAGCGCCACACTCACATGAAGTTCGCCGACTTTCCTACTCTCATACTGCGGAGTACGCCCACTCCTACTAACATTACCTGGTCTAAATTCTCACAAACTTCACAATTCACCTGCGATATGCATAAGCTGAGCAACCGCAAATTCTACTTCACACATACTATCACTAGAACGCCGAAAACATACCCAACTCACTTAGGCAAGCTCAGAGATTCCGGGAAAGTCATTTGGGACTTAGGGGCACATCATATCTCCAATTTGCATTATCTCAAAAACAATTTCCCAAAACAATGGTCCCTCGTCCTAGGGCCCCAAAGGGCTCTAACTGTCCTCTGCTACCAGAACTGATAACGCGTCCCAATCTAGACAATTTATTCACTCTGGGACTCGTTTAAGGCCGATGAACCTTTTGACCCTGATTGAAGACACCTTAGGACGAGATCACTAGTCAACATGTCAATCAATAAGTCAATAACCTCATCAATATTCACAATAACAAATCAATCACGTTAATCAATGACATCAATAAGAATCGAGACACACCATGACCTTTCAGTCATGAATAACCACACCAGGTTTAGCAAAGTTTATGGCATCTGTTCCCTCTTGATTACACTCTACTAGCAAGTTTATTAGTCTAAATACCATGAAACACATCAGCACGGTATGAATATGGCAACTCTAATAAGATTTCATCAAAGCAAAGATTATAAACATTAGAACATAGCACAACGTCAACATGGGTCAACTTTAGCAGAGTATCATTAGCGCGTTGTTCAACAGAGCACAGATTCAGTCAATTGTCTATTTGCGTCCATTTAGTAAATTCCTTAACTAACCTCGAATTAGCATGTTGGGCTTCATGCAAAACAATTTAGTAACACAAATTTAGAAAACATCTGTCTACGGTCTCTATCAAAAGAAGCAGTTGGTACCTAGAAAGGAAAGGAAACAGACAATTACAATTTCATCATCATATAGTTACCCTCCGTAATGGGTCAGCATACAGAGTCAGTCTTCGTCCTCAGGACAGCAGTTGATTCACCATCAGCCAGGAAACACAGCAAAGTTCAGCAAGACCGGGCAAAAGGGAATACCTCCCTCATAAGGAAGAAAAGTATGAATCGGGCAAGGCAAGAGTAATGATGGTTTGAAGAGCCAAACAGCAAAGTCTTTAGGCAGGGCAAAAGGTCGGCATAGATTGGCTCAGAATGGCTGATTTCTCCTCATGTCCAAGAATTTTATATCAAACTTGTTGTACAGTCCCCTAATTTCCAATTGGGCAAGTTTTGAGGCACCATCATCTTCATCCAATTGTCTTCTTGTCGCCTCATTAAAATTGTCATCCCATAACAGTTCTCACATAGTTTATTGGCTACTGTGATTGACGTCTCCAATGGGTAGAATGTCAGGTATAAACGTATACTTTCTCAGGCTCGGTCAGTAGTCCCATTGTCTATACTGGTTTAGGCGACATTGTACCTATTGCAAGTTTACACTGTTGCAATCGGCAAGAATGTCTCCTTAAGCAAGTCGAGTCTCATGAGAACAGATCTAGTACAGTTACACTCATCTTCTAGCTTCTGGAAAAAATATGACTATATATCCTTCAGCAAGTCAGCACACTGCACGTTAGAAAAACACATTTAATATGAAACCGGGCAGCTAGGCCTCAACTCATGCTAACTAAGGCCTAGTGAATTAATTAGCAAATCCTTAACGTATAACTCTTAATACTAGTACAAAATCATACATTAGTACATTAATATTTCATTATTAGTCAATTTCATTAATCATCGTATACATTCGTGGCCACTTCCCGTGGGCACATTTCGAACACACGTTTAGTAAAAGCACCTTAATACATCTTGTATACGGCATTATTATGCATTAATTCGTAAACATTTCATGTTAATTTTGATTATAAAAACTACACTCCAACACTAGTCATAAATATTGGCAGTGCTAAGGGACCATAAGGGCTGTTTAGGCTACACGTGTCCCTGGCTGGTGAGTATCTGCCTGGCCTCAAGCTTAGTTGTTGCTCTTGAATGTGATTCAAGTGCCCCGTTAGACGTTCAGATTCGAAAACTCTCCCTATTACTTGCTGGCTAATTTGAAAGGAACAAACGCATTTTGCGCTTTTCATAGAGGCTAAATGTTTTTGCACTCTCCACCACACAGGTATGGCTGGCCTAAGTCCTCTCAGTCTGCAGGTCGGAGTTGCAGAGTGAGAGATCTTAAGGGACACTCAGCATAAAACAGACCACTCAAGTTTGCACTTTCATATTCACGATTTAAATTTAGAACAAAACCTGTTTTCATGCATTCACAATGTTTGCACATAGTACACATGAAGATACCATGTGTTGCCAAAGACCCCACAATTTGGTGAGGTAAGGAAGCAAGGGATTACAAGTTTTGTCATTTATTGCATCAGCTGACAGTTTACCCATTGTAACATCTCTCTCAGTGAACAGAGTGTCAAGATCTTATAATGACGAAAAAGGGCACTAGAGTAAAGTTTCAACTCCATTTTCCCCCCGGGAAGAACGTTAATTATTTCATGACGAGTAGTTGAGGATGGGAAATATTAGGGAGCCCACTGAGCCAAAATCACAAATGGGAACTGTGAAAAGATGGAATTGAAGATCAATAATGGACCACAAGTAAGGCACTATAAGAATGGAAAGACGGGGGTCAGGGAAATATGGGAAATGGGGACAATGGATGAACAGCAGTCATTGTTGGGTAATGTGAGGCACTTCTTAGGACCAAAAACAAACAAGCAGTAATAAAGGGAGTAACCAGAAAAATAAACTACACCTCACTTTTAACCATATAATAAATGAATGGCAGTGAGTTAGTGAGTGAGGCGAAAAAGCATGGCACTTCTTCGTCTGCTCCTTTGAATTTAGTCTTCCATTCATTCTTCTTCACCCATCCTTCTCTCCACCCATCATTATTCTCTTCCTCTGCTCATCTATACTGTTTGTCTCTCCATCCAGCCATCAACTGAGACATCCTTCTCTCCTTCCAAACCTCTTTCCATAATTCCTCTCCATCCTGGTCTCTACCCATACATTCATACATCCATTCTCATTTCCATCCTTTTCTCCTCCCATCTTTCCTTTTGTGCTCTCATTGCATTTGTTCCCTCAAGCCACAGCTCCAACATGTTGTTCTTTTGCAGTGATATTTGTGAGATTCTGTGTAAGAACACTGTCACTGATCAAAGTGATAGAAGCTATTAATAACCAGCAGCGGCTGCCGCAAATCTCAAGGAGGGAAAAGGGGAAGAACAACGGGGAAGGGGAAAACAACTTTTAAAAAACAACAAAAAAAACACTTTTCTCGTTGCTGCAGCTCACTGCCTCCTGCTGCCTCACGCTCTTCTTCTGGTGTACCAGCATTCAATGGGACACCAGCACTGGCTCCCCAGCAATCCTGGTGCTGCTTTCATGTTAAACTTAGCATTAATGCAAGGTCAGGATTGGTCTGAGCAGCTCGGACTGCCACTCAGACACTTCCCCGGGGTCTGTGCAGGTTCTCCAGCCCAGCTGTTCAACACAGCAGTTGAAACCTAAGTGCACATGTGTGTTTGGCCAGCCTAAGACGGCCAACCAAACACACATGTGAGCTTAGGTGCACTCTAAAAATTGTCAATGACTTGAGACGCAAAACAATACACAAAACAAATACAGAAACAAGCATTCAAACACATACACAAATAATAAATTTTATTTAATTTGCAAACAAATATAAATAAAAAAAAAAATTTGAATAGGAAGGTTGGAGCATTTTTAAATTCAATTGAAGCCACACATTGCTCATACTACATTATGTCTGATACACCTGTACTGCTCCCACAAATCAATCTCAGGATACTAATTTTATTTTCAGCCTCCAATTTCAAATTCTTTGACATTTAAGGTGTGTTTCAAAATTTACAATTATACATTTTGGCACTTCATTACTCTATTAATAGTATTTACTTTTCTAAGTAGTTGCTGAACCTCTGAGGAAGCTTCGCAACCCCCAGGAACACAGATTGAGAACCACTGCTGTAACCTATTACGTAATGATTTAAAAGTAACCCAGTCAGTCTCCCATAGCTTTAAGAGACTTTCTTGTATAGGTAAGAAATAGTGGATGCCATGGATTCCCCTCTTCTTCCAGCTGCAAGGTGGAATTAATGATGTACGTCACGTTTTCCTGGAGCCTAGAAGAAGAGGAAGATGCCACGGATTGCAATATTTCGGACCCCGATGGGTTTTTAAAGTAGATCTGATTCATCTTGAAATGTTCCTCACTAGCCCTGTCACAGTTATTAGAGGCAAGCCTTAATCTTCCTAAACCAGTAAAACTCCATCCCTTAGGTCTCCATGTATAGTTTCATATTAACGTCCAGCCCTGTGGTTCATCCGTCAACCCTCTTGGTGCCCTACCTGTTACTCCTGTTGGTCTCTCCTGTGAACTCACTCAAAGCAAAAACCCCTGCGATGCTCAGTACACTTCCTTTTTAGTCACATAAACTCTCTTGTGCATACACTCAAAACTTTGCTGTGAGCAGTTCACGAACTTTCCATTTTACCCACGTGGATTTTCATGTGTTTCACAAGATTATGCTTCAGAAAAAAACTACCCCTGCATATTGGGCAGGGAAAAGGTCTCTGCTCATTGTGTATTTGTTTGTGCTTTGCCAGATTGTTCTTCTGAACAAAGCCCTGCCCACATTCCACACACTGAAAACGCTTCTCTCCTGTGTGAATTCTCTTGTGCCGAACCAAGTGCTGCTTGCAGTGAAAGTCCTTTCCACACACACTGCACAGGAAGGGCCTTTCTCCTGTGTGTATTCTCTGATGAGTTTTGAGATCAGCCTTGAACATAAAGCTCTTGCTGCAGTCCAGGCACGAAAAGGGTTTATCTCCTGAGTGGGTCTTCTGGTGCCTGAGAAAAGCTACTTTTCTAAATAAGGTCTTACCACAGACCTCGCAGACAAAGGGTGTCTGACACACAAGTGGTTTATCTCCAGTAACAGTGAGCTTATGTCTTGAATTGGTACTGTTCTTGGAGAAACCTTGTTTACCTTCATCGCACGTAAAACTCTTCTCCTCAGTGTGTGTCCTCTGATGACGTAATAGGTGCTGTTTTCGCTTGAAGTTTTTCCCACAATTGGTGCACAAAAAGGGTTTCTCCCCTGTGTGGATTCTCTCATGAATTATGAGATCTGCCTTCCTGGAGAACCTCCGTTTGCACTCAGTACAAACAAAGGGCTTCTCCCCAGTGTGAATCCTGCGGTGAGTCTCAAAGTTTCCTTTGTGAGTGAATTTGAGGCTACAGTCGCAGCAGCTATAAAGCTTTTCCCCAGTGTGGATTCTTTGGTGCACCACCAGATGGTGCTTGAAATAGAAGCGCTTCTGGCAATCCTGACAAGCATACGGTCTCTCTTGCATGTGTGTCCTCTGGTGCCCTACAAGATGTTGCTTTCGAAAATAGCTTTTCCCACACAGATTACATAGGAATGGTTTCTGGGTGAGGTTAGTGGTATGGTGCCCCACACAATTCTGGTAATTTAATGCTAATCTGGTTTCAACTCCTTCTAATTGTTTCTCTTCAACTTGAATTTGTTTATGGACTGCTAGATCTTCATGAGTCCTGCTAGATGTCTCCAGCAAATACGCTTCTTGGTGGCTTTCCAGCTTTACCAGCGGTAGGTGGGCGTTGGTTTGTTCCTCCATTTCCTGCCTGTTCTCATGTTTTACCACAGCTGCAAATCTAGTACTGGTATACAAACCCAAAAACATATTGTTTGAGTTAATCTGATTCACGTGGAATCTGTGTCCGTTTTGATGTGGACTACTCTTTCCTGAGATAACTGCAGACTCCTCGCTTTGGGGTACCTTAATCATGGTCCCTGGAAGACTCTCACCTGCATTGCAAAACATAGAAAGAAAATAAATTTGTTATTGCATGATCTGCGATACAAGAAATCAATTTCGTCAGGTTACCTTGCCAAGATGTTTCAACTGTAGGCTACCCCAAGAACCTGTTACGTCTGTAGCATGCAGGTGTACAATTTAGGATTTAGTGCTGGGGGATTGTTTGTTAGAGGAGCATTCACCCAAGGTCGTCAGAGGCACTGCTTAAGATCTGGTGGTGGGGGTGGTTCGTCAGCGAGAGAAGCATCCTGCCCCTGAGTATGGAAAATGCACTACTTGAGATCAGGTGCTGGGGGTAGTTTGTTATTGAGTGATGTATGCTGTCTCTGAAGATGGCAGGCACACTACCTGAGATCAAGTACTGAGGGTGGTTTGTTAGTGAGAGTAGCATTGTGCCTCTGAGGATGGAGACATACTACTTCAGATCAGGCGCTGGGATCGATTGTTAACTAAAGTAGCAGCCTGCCTCTGATGATGCGGGCGCACTACTTAAGATCAGGTGCTGGGGTGGTTTGTTACAGAAAGAAGAATACTGCCTTTCAGGTGAAAGATGTGCTGGACTGGTCTCCAGTTTCAGGGATAGTTTTATTAGTAAATGAGAAGTTCCTCACAACAGAGATAAGCACACACAGTATGAAGGCCTTGGAATACAAGAATGTTTTGTTAATGAGAGAAGTTCCCGTTTCTGAGCTGCTGAGGCACACTGTACTGGGCTCCGGTGCTGTTTTGTTAGTCACATTTTCTCAGGTGTGTAGATGCATTGCCATAGGGTCGGACTGTAGGGAGAGACTTACCAGCCTTGGGACTGTAAGGACACACTACACTAAGCTCTGAGGCTGCAAATATTAAAAATAGCACCAAGAAGATTTGGTGACGTAACACTTTGTATGAAATAACATATATGAGTACCAGCTAAATGTGAATTAGTTGGAACACAGAGAGTTGTTTGTTTCCTAATGTGGGTACTCACTCTTGCAGCACCCGCTTCGAAGGTAAATGGAAGTGTTTTGGTTATATGCAAGGTCACTGGAATTATGTGGCAGGAACATACCAAATTATGAGGCAGCGTTGACCAATTTATGTGGTAAGAAAAGTCCAGTTAACAATTTACAGTGCCAATAGCTCCAACTCAAGTAAATGCGAGACCTATTGCATTGTAAATGCTTGTTAGCGCTGGAGTTTTATTCAAGGTGTCTGCGCACCTCAGAGACGGGTGGTATTTGTATCAGTTCACTATTTCAAATCCAAGAGAATATAGCTTACCTTACTGGACACTTCTATGATTACACCGCCACCGAGGGCCTAATACAGTGACCACACACACCTCAGAGACATTAGCCTCTGTAAGAGACTTACCAGAGTCTTCACTCAACAGAGGAAGGAGTTTGCTTTGATATTTTTAATATCCATGACAAGAGCATGTCGCCCATCCTCAGCCTTCTGAGCAACTCAAGCACATAACCCCATTCCAGCGAATCAAATATTTTCTCTATGTTTTAAAGACCATGGTGACTCGACTCGACCTCTGGGTTATGCAGGTCCATTGTAATGAAGAAAGAGCACAAATTATACTCAGTTGATTGGCCAGGGACAAAGCTAGTTTGGTCATGTTGGACCAGGCCCGACATATGGAAAGAGATGGTTGGTAGTGATGTTAGCAGCCATCTTAGAGTCGATACTAAATAACAATAACGGGAAGTATTATGCACATCCGGATTCCAGTTTACCCAGTTTCAAAAGCATAGTCGTCACTGTCTCCTGAATGGTAGGGCCGAGGTTAACACTGGCATGTACCCTGCATATGTCAGTAGTACATGTGGGGCCAGGTCGTCCAGGTATGATTTATAAATCTCAGCTGTGAGCCCATCCAATTCAGGAATTCATGAAATATGGGGGGTGTCCATACATCCACTAGATTGTTGTGTTCTATTAATTGTAAAAATCATATTGGCCGTTTCTAACAATCGCGTAGGGCATTCGTTTGATTCATCTAGTGTTGTTTTTAGAGTGGTGCTAAAGTACTTGTCCCAAAGTAGGGAACGTCTGTCCAGTTCCTAGTGTATGGTGTACTCCAGAGTAAACTTTTTGGCTATGCACAGACTTCAAACGCCATGTACTATCAGATATGTAATTTCGAGTCTGCAACTGTTTTCACGTGGGAACAGTACACCCTGTCCTATCTTTATGACCAGTCCCCTAGACTGAACAGTGAATGAGGTGAAGACACAAAGCCCCTCAACTTATCAGTCATTGCTTTCTCTGTAAATGAGGATGAGTTTCCTGGTGATAGGCTATGCTGATCTTATGTTTGTCCAAATATGCTTAGAATATTTTAACTATAAATGCGTTACTCAGTCCTTCTTTGTATCCAGACAACAAACAGGGTTATAACTTATGCTAAGCAGACATAGCAAAAGGTACAGTATATAGCAAGCAAATGTTTATTAGTGTGTATGAAATGCAGCAATACTTCACAATAATACCAGCTAATGGTGCATTCAACTTCTAGTGACCGTAAACAAAGCAACAATCTGTGGCCTAAACATAGCTACTAAGTATAACCAGATTTGTGGCATGCTGGGAGCGAAATGCACTGTACCCAACAACTAGCATTTGGCAGAGGACGAGTATTCTCCCCCGTATAAAAATGGTTATTAATACCTTCACTGCATGGCCAAATGAATATGGTATACCTTTGCACAGGAGAGTACGCTATATATACATATACACACACACAAATATAGATGGAGAGAGAGTACACAGTATACATGTGCGTGCAGCAAAGTGTTTGGCAATCCTATTCAGGAAATTGGCCTTCTACAATGTACCAACTAGGCACCACTTAAACCACGCGGTCAATAGTGTTGTTATGAGAGATTTGCAAGGTAGCAGCCAGAACCCCAATCTTATCAATCAGCAAGGTCCATATGAAATTTACCGAGGGCCAAGCCTAGATGTTAAATCCATATAAATAAGAGTATAGCAGATACCTACACAAACAGCAAGTACTGTTGTAACCAATGCTTATTAAATGAACACATTCTTAATCATTGCCATCCACTGTTTCTGCTGAGCCTTCAAGCATATTCTGTGGTGGGGAGGGGGAAACCGAATAATCGGGAACCGATTTTTCCTTCACATGTTTCCTGAAGGACGATGAAGCAATCTGAGGGTTATTGAAAATGCAGTTTTTGTAATCCACTATTAAATTTAAGTCTGGGGAGGCAGAGAACGGCATACGGAAGATTCATATTCTGAAGTGTCTTCTGGCCCCCTGTAACGGCTTTACGGGAGTCCTGTATGATGTGAACGCCGAGAAGAAAAATACAGAGCACAATGATCAACACATCTCTCCCTTTTCACATGCCAGTCAGTCAAATAATCTTTATTCGGTTTATTGAAAGCCATACAAGCAGGCAATAAAAACAATTCACAAATCCAAAACTTCACACTTATTAAAAAGATTGAAAAACAAAATCCTAAAAAATTTAGCAGCCACATGCCAGACATAATGCCACATCGTGGTGTAAAAAATTCTGAAGGTGAGCTACTACTGATCGTAGCCGTGCGCCCAGGACAAGTCAGGCCTTCTCATAATTCTGCCATCAAACAATCTCTGTCTCAAAGCATTCACATAGATCCGCAGGTGAGCCTTAGTACTCCTATGGCCTAATGGTACCGCCTGTAAATGCTATTTTCCCTTTCAGGTGCTTGTTGAAACAGTTTAGAAATGATCATTATTTTTGAACCCAGAGCCCATCAACATATTGGTCTTCACTCACTCCTACCATCACAACACTATGAACTTCTTCAGTCTCCCACTGCCACCACCAGTTCTTCTACTTCTCCACTCAACTTTGCTACACTTTTGGACGACAACCTTGTGACTATTACGCTGCACGTTTATTGCACAACTTACTTGCCACAAAAACCTCAAAGTTTTCCACTTGCCTCTAACTCCTACACGAGAAACTGCAATTTCTCCCCAATAAACAAGGTTATCAATCAGGGTGGTTTCTCTACACTTAACTTTATACATAATCAACATTTGCATTCCGATCAAAAACACAACATAGAATACTCTAGCCTTTAAGCAACCTCCAACACTTCACTCAGGCTATGATTCTTTTCCCCCATTAACTCTTCTTGGACATTTTGATTATTGCAATTTAACATAAAGTGGTTTTGCAATCTGTCCTCCAAGCCAACACTTTTATGTCCTATGATGAACAATTCCACTGTTTAGCAGTCCCCTTGCTTCCTAATTACGAAACAGTGCCTTTCTAAAATCAAGCTAATCTGTGGTTAATAATGCATATCCATACTTTTTATTTACATATTCCAAATTCATGAAAACAACCTATGTACAAGGGATAACAACAGACACGGGCAGAAACTGACTCAGATGAAGGATGCTCAGGAATATCACCTTCCATGAGACCAATTACTTTTTTGGACTAGTTTATGCTACTAGGACGGGGCAGGAATACCAGTCAGAAACAAACAATGTCAGAAAAGAAGGAAACAGAGATGAGGGGGACAAGGAGCCAGGATGTTTCAAACGTCAACAATACACAGATCATGAAAGAAGAACAAGAAAAGGAAATGGAAAGTAAACTGGTAATTCATTTGAGTGAAAGAGCTAAGCTCTGCGGAGAAGCAGCTGTTGACTTTGGGCTTATCACAATGTCCTGAAACTAGCTTTGATTACATACAAACAAGGGTGGATGTGTATAAGTTCATAGCAATGTGAAACTGAAGAAGTTGTTTTACTTCTAACGATAGAAAAGAAAACAATCACACCCATTCAGAGAACAAAAGATCAATAATTATTTATTAGTGATAGAAAAGGCCTCTATGATTTATTAATACTAGAACAAGAATCATGGGACAACAGCTCCGTGAAAACTAGTGGGGACATAGATGAACCTGAGTTTGTGTTAAGACTGGGTGTGTAAACCTCCAATAGTGTAAATACAGGTTTTCATCCACCTTCAAAATTTCTCCTTCAAGTAGAATATGATGCAATTGATACTTTTAACAATCTAGTGATCGTTGATCTGAAAAAAAGACATCTTGCTAATATAGTAGTGAACTCAGAAGACAAAAGGGCGGAATATAGTGTTGAGGCTCAAGGATTTGTATCTAGTGGAAGAAATATGACGGAGCTCAGATGAAGAGTGCTATATGAAAACTTCCAAAACTTACTATGTTAAATTAATACAGAAGTTAAACAATAAATTACTGGCTTGGTGGAAAAAAAGGTGTTTTGGAACAAGAGTATTTTTCTAAATGATCCTCCTGGAAAACCAGTATTTTACTGATCACCAAAGGTGCATAAAGATAAAACTAAACCCACAAGAAGATCTATATTCTCAGCCAATGGAAGTGTCTCTGAGAACCCATCAAAATATGCTGATCATTTTGTTATGTCCCTTTGTTGAGATTTTGCCCTCATACATAAATGATTCAGCAGCTTTTCTGTGGAGAATATTTGATGTGAGATGGGAAAGAGAATATATAATGGTTACAATGGATGTTACATTTCTTTACACCAGTATAAGACAGATGGGATAAAAGCATGTCATCATTTTTTAAGGTCAAGACCTATTACTTTATATATGATCATTTCAAGACATTGTTGAAAATGTTACAATGATGCCTTAAGTAAAATATATTCCTGTTTAAACATGTGTTGTAAAAACAATTAAGAGGAATGGTTACGGGTACCTGCTTCACCCCAGTTATGCAAATTACCATTTTGGCTTGTGGGAGGGGCAGGGACTACATAGAGTGGATTTGGAGATATCCATAGAAAATACTGCTGTATGGATGACATACATCCATGATTTATATGAAATGGCAAACAAGATTATGGTGAAAAATGTGTACAACTTTTAAATGACAATGATTTGAAACTGATGTTCACTTGTAATATGAGAAAAACAGTGTGTTATCTTTCTTGATATATGTGTGGAGGTAGATAGTCTCTTTAGTATTAGATTTTCATCTAAAGTAATTTTTATTGTTTTTTAAATTAACAGTCTTGGGTGGAAGCTTTGTTATTTTAAGTTATTTTAAGTTATTTGTATTGGCAGATTTGTTGTGTAATGCCGTGTGTGCAAGAGGGGTCATGAGGAATATAAGTCTCTGATAGTAAATAACCAACTGATTGGAATGGTTACACCATAGGAAAGAAATAATTAAAAAAAAGTTTAAAAACAAGGTGTGGAGCTGAACACTGTTGTGGTATTAATAAGAAGTTGTCAGATTCTAGTATGTATTTCTTACTCTGGCTGCTATTTTATGAAGCATTACATTTCACCCCCCTAATGGCTTCAAAACAGATGGTTCGGGCTGCAGACCAAACTGGGGGCTAATCGTTGGGATTCTTGCTCCCTAATTCCCCTACAGATGCAATATCCCCCCATGCTTCACTCACCCAGATTTAGGTTTGGGAAGGGAGCTTTGCGCATCCCTCCTGATGAGTACACAATTGAAATAAATCTACTTGCTGATGTTTACTGGATTCTGGATGGAGGTGACTTCTGCCTTCTAGTAAATCTCGTCCTCACAGCAGCATTTGATTATATCACTAGCCTTCACCTTCTCTCCTCACTCGAACATCTATTTGGGATCAGGACCTTCATTCTAAATTGGCTCTCCTCTTTCTTATCAAATCGATCTCAAATTGTAAAGGCTGAAGCAAATAGTTTAACCTGAGGAGGTTCCATTTTAGCCCCAACACTTTTCAGTCTATATAAGGAGCCTTCATACAAAATATGCGGTGGAACGGGGGTCGCAATCAACCAGTACATCGACAACACCCATATCGACCATAATACTTCCTCCGTGATTGTAATCTTCATCTTCCTTCTTACAAACATTCAATCCTGGATGTCAGAAGACTTTCTCACATTCAATCCACAAAACACTGAATTTATTTTGTTTTCCCAAAAATACAAAAAGAGCTTCAAGCAAGATCAGTTTAAGTAATTAGGGAACTGTCACAGTCTCTCACCCAGCGTAACACTGCATTATATAACTCTTGACCCCTCCTTACTCATGTTCCCTCACATAAGCAAAATTACCTGGGTGGCAAACTTTCATCCTAAAACTTTGATAAAATTAAATCTTACCTCTCGAGCTCTTAAAAAATGCAACCCAAGCCCTTACCCTGTAAAAATGGACTGTAGAAAGGCTGTTCTTGCAGAATTACCACAATCTTCCATATGCCTTTCAAAGCCACTCTTCTCTCCAATGCAAAATTGCTCTCTCCCTTTAGAAAGTTTTGCCATACCAACACCACTACAATCATCATTGAGTTACACCCACTTTCTGTTGAGGAACATATAGAATTCAAATTGGGATGCCTAGTCTATTAAGCAGTACACCTGAACTTGCCACCCTATTTTTCTAACCTCAGATTAGGAGGTGGCAAGAGAGGTCTCAAGAGTGAAAATTGTTCTCCTGGTGGAAAGTCCTTCATCAAAACATTACAAAGCAGAGGGATGCTACTTGCATGATCTGTTGTGTGAAAGAGAACTGGTCATCAAAAAGAATCCCTAAGTTTCTAGTGCATGTATTTCAACCGGCCACCAGGTTGAAGACCAGGTGAATGGTTGTGTGCCAAAAAGGAAGATCTCTATTTTGTTGGAGTTAAGCTTACTGCTATTATTGCTCATCCATCTTCCCAACACTGCGATACAAACAGTAAATCGTCCGTGTGTGTGGCTAATGTTATCAGAATTTCATACCATACTCTGCGCATTACCTGCATAGGAGAACATGTTAAATCCGATGATTGCAGAAAGTGGAGCAATATGTATGTTAAACTTAGGGCTCAGGGATAAAACCTGAAGAACTTTGCGTGTGGATATTAAAATAGGTGACTGAAAATGCCGCACTGAAAGGCACTGCACTCTGCCAACCAAAGAAGACTCTAGCTAAATCAATGCAGATCTGCGGATCCCTGTGTATGCTATGTTGTTGAAGCCTATTATGAGAGACTATGAGAAGTCACAGAGAATCAAGAGGACCTTTACAGATGTGCCTCCTTGGTCTAAAATATATTGCAAATCATCTCATACTACAGTGGGCGGTAAAGCCCGACTGTATGTCATTCAGCACATCGCTGCACTTCAGACACCATATGAGTTGTATGTTAATATGTTTCTCTTTAAGTTTGGTTGGAATGACGAGAGGCAGGTGGACCTGTACTTGGCTAATATGCCAGGGTCTGCTGAAGGCTTTTTAAAGAAATGGTGTGATGGAAGCATGTTTTCAACAAAAGGGTACAGTGCTTGTAGCCAAAGAGACTACAAAGCTGTGTCGGGGTCCGCAATAAAATCATCCATAAAAACGATTTATATATTTATAGTACCTGCAAAGGGCGTCAATCATCCCCAGGGGGTTATCATGGCTCTTGGAATGTTTGCTTCCAAAAGATATGGTCGACATTTATTCACCAGGTCACATTGTGATCATGTTTTTATTTTTTTCAGCATGGTAAAAAGTAGCAAATCCAGTGGCAGTGAGTACCATTGCACAGCCGCCTGATGTGAGAAAGTATGACCACCTTCCGTTGCTTCTTGTTAAACTGTGTTCTCTTCGCTGAACTCTGAGCTCTTAGGTTGCACAACAGTCTATAAAACTAGAGCCTGGAGCAAAGAATCTCAGGGTCACTCTGGCATAGTGTCTTATCTGCATAGCAGAGAATTTCGAACTTTGCGCATGGCAGCCAATGGAATGTTTTCAGACAAGCTGACGCTGAACTGAATTTGTTCTTATTACAAACATGTCTGGCTACTGCATTCTGAATTACTTGGAGGCAAGAGAACAAATAGCCAGCCATGCCAGCATAAAATGCAAACAGCTTGTTACTAGAGCCTGCACTACAGTTCTGCGCATGTCAACTGGAATCCACTGGAAGAGTTTCTGCAGCAATATAAGTATTCCAATACATTTCCCATATGTGGAAGTAACCTGCTCTTGCATCAACAAAGAGTTGTCGGTGAGAAAGCCCAGATTTTGTGCTGCATTCATAGGCTTGGGGCTGCACCGAGGGCTGTCGGCCACCCAGAGAAATTCCAGATCAGTTGGGCCTTGCCAAACAGTAGAATCTCAGATTTTTCAGCATTCGGTTTCATGCACTGTGCCCTCATCCAACTGGAGAGCACTGTAAGACAATTGGATAGCTTCCCCATGACTTTCTGATGGTTGTCTCCTACTGAGATTACTAGATGAATGACACCCACAAAAGGAAAACATTGCAAAGCCCCATTTCCTAACAATTTATGAGACGGATGACACACAGACATTAAAAAGTACGGGGCTCAACGAGGAGCCCTGAGGAATTCCACAGATGGAAGTACAAGGGGACGGCCTGAAAGTGCTGAGCTGACTTTCAAAAAGGAGCCAAGTCATTTTAAGGCTTTGGAATGGATCCTTTTCTCAAACAGGCTCTTTTTCATAAGTTAGTGGGACACCATATCAAAGGCCGTGAATAGGCTGATTAAGATCAAGACTACAAGCTTGTCCTGGTCTACCTTTGATCTGATATTGGCCAAAAAGGTAGCTTTGGTGCTGTTATACGCCATAAATCAAGTATGAGATGTATCCAACAGTTTATTGTGTTCCAGAAAAGTAGTGAGTTGGACATTAGCAAGCTTTTACCGAACCTCTGACATATAGGGAAGCAAGGAGATTGGTTGATAGTTTGATAGGATAGTTGTATCAAGGCCAGATTTCTTTACTAATGGTTTAAAGCTTGCTCCCAAGTGCTATAATGTTCTGCAGTGGATAAAGAAAGATTAGAAATTTCTGCAAGACGGGCTTAAAATAGGAGTTAAGCGTGCAAAGATAAAATGGGGCAGTGGTCTAATGGAGATCCCGACTTGACTTTCAAGATAGCTTTTTCTACTGGATCCGCAGTGCACTGAGCAAATCTGCAGAGCATGCCGGAAAGGAGTTAAGCTGATCCCAAGAAATCTCATCTAATTTGGATTGTTTCTCAAAGCAAGTATAGATGCTATCAATTTTAGCACAAAAAGTTACTTATTGTTTCGCAGTTGATGGCAGAAGGGGTAATGGCTTATAATAGACAGACTGGTTGTGTAAGTTCCTTTACAATCTTGAAGAGTTCTCTAGAGGAGCTTCTTTTGTCTTTCAGATGCTTAATGAAGTAATACTTTTGGCTCTTCTGAGAGCTCTGTAGTATGTATTCAGCTCTTGTTTATATTTCTGGTAGTCCTTGTCACATCAAGAGTGTCTCCACACTTGCTTCACTGTTTTACACTTGATTTTCTTTGTTCTTAGCTCTGATGTGTACCAATTCTCCCACGGGGATTCACACCTATTGATGGCTACTCTTAAAGGGGCACTATTGTTCAAGGAGTTAACAATGGCAGAATTGACCTTCTCTAAGTGGGCATTGGGTGATGACTATGTCAGGCACAGGAGGTGTAAAATGATCTAGCAAAGTTTCCGAACTCGCCTTACTCCATACTCTTTTGAGAGAAGGAGAAGAGTTGATGTCTCTATTATGTTTTAATGGTAGGGTCAAGGAGAAATTAATCAGAGAGATCTGTCCAGAGAAGGGTATCGATTTTAAGAATTGTAGCGTGCTCTGTTAGCAAACAATAGGTCTAAGGTATGTCCTGCAATATGCGTTAGTCTAGAGACCAATTGATTAAGTATGTCACACTATAACTAGCTGCAAATAGGGTCATCAAGATTCTCATAATGCAGATTTAAATTGCCAATCGCTAAGTAGTTGTCATTGCTCAATATTAGAGGGGACAGCCAAGAAAGTAGGTTAGTGAGCATTTGAGAATTGTAACCAGGCAGCCAATACAGTGCTGCAACTCCGAGCACTCTTTTCCCATTGTGTGAAAGCTGAAAAGCTAATAATTCGCCATCCAAGGAGGTGGAGCTGAATTCAACGGCACAAGTAAACATTTCCTTAAAAGGGCCGTGCCTCCCCTGGGCGGCCCATTCTATTGCATTCCAGGATTTTATAGCCTACTGGTAGCGAAATAGAAATATCAAGTAAGGTACTCTCACTGATCCTGGTTTCGGTGATAAAAATCAAGTCCAGGTTGGAATCATTAATCTGATCCCAGATCTCAATAGTGTTTTGGTAGTGATCTGGCATTGACATGCAGGCCGCTTAATGTAAAATCTGTGTCCGAATCAGTCAAGGTTATCAAATAGGGGGAGTGTTCTTCCCAAATTCCTCCTCCTCACCTGCAATTCTTGCAGGACAATGACTCTGCATGAAATGTGGGCCTCCAGTCATGCAGGGTGCCAAGTCATGCTTAGAGGACCTGTCTAAGGCCAGAAGCGATTCATGTCAGTAAGATAATCTTACTGGTGGTTCTGATGAGCGAGGAGCAGCGTTCCTGGCCCCTGGTCGCTTCAGGAGCGGGCGGGTGCAGATGGGTTTGCCTTTGGTGCGCGGGCAGCGCACCCGCTGCGCACTTCCACACCTTCGCTTTTATGCTTGCCTGTCATAAGACTAAAGCGCTAACCTCCAATGGCAGTCAAGTCAACGCTTCTTGTTTCCTCAAAACAAGCCCCTCTCGTTTTAGTAGCAAAGCATGAGCAAAAAGGAAAATGCAAGTGCCCGAAATGACAATTGAGAGGCAGCAATTTTAAAGTGCAGTGACGCACCCTCACTTTTATGCTCGCCTGTCATAAGACTAGACTGCTAGCCTCAAATGGCGGTCGCGTGAACGTCTGATTCCTCAAAACAAGCCCCTCTCATTTTAGTGTCTGATAAAAGTCCCTAAACTGACATAAATCCCCAATCATTAAATTTCGGGTGGTGTTTAAAAATTGTTCCTTTTAAGTGTCTAATAAAAGCCCCGTAGCTATAGTAAAAATGCCCCCAAACAATTCAAATTCAAGTGTTAAGAAATCGCTCTGGTATTAAAATTCAGTCTATAAAATTTCAGAAAGTAGTTTAGCAGCAAACAGTTTCAAAACCAAATATAGCAGCAAGGCATGTGCAAAAAAGAAAGCGCAAGTGCCTGAAATGACAATCGTTAGGTAGCAGTTCCAAAGTGCCATGAGGCTCCCTCGCTTTTATGCCTGCCTGTCATCAGACTAGACCGCTAACCTCCAACGGCAGTCGAGGCAACGTTTCTTGTTTCCTCAAAACAAGACCCTCTCATTTTAGTGTCTTATTGGATTTTTATCACAGATTTATATACTATTCAATTTCAGGTGTTGTTTAAAAATCATTACATTGAAAGTGATAGTATAGTCACTCAGAGCCAGTGTGAATACTGAAGTGCATGTACAATGTGAGAGCTGATATCACCATCACAAAGTTATCTCACAGCTGCGTTCATTGTGGATTCACTGTAGCTTTCGAATCACTTGGTGGGATACTAAAGATGTATGCAGCTGCCATTATCTAGATGGGAGAGTACTGGATTTATGTTACTCTGGAGGACACCTAAACAAAGGGAGATTTTTCCATAGGTATCTCATCATTCAAAATGGTCACTTTGTGACTTTGTTCTATTGAGGAATCAGGCAGACGGCTGAATCAATGGTTGTATATCTAAAACACTGAACAATGGGTTGGGAGGTTGGCCAAGCGCTTTTGGCCAGATAGTGGACTGGTGCTAGTTGGACCATTTATCACAAGCTAGTATCTCAGTTTTTGATGTTTTTAGTATGAAGTGATTCACTATCTCCAATGGTCAATCTCTAGGACATGACAATTGTAATTAAGCTTTTTGCCATTCTGACTGCTTCTTAATAGGCTTTTGAGTGATACTGCAGCGTCAGCTGGCATTGTTTGGCTTCTTCTAGTGTCTCTCAAAGTCTGTTTGTTTGACTGGTAGATTTGAGATCCAATATCATCATGGCAACTTCTGATCTCAGTCAATGAGAAACTGTTGAATTAAAGCCACTGTGCTGTTAGGTAAGGAAGAGGCTCAATTAATATAGACGATGGTCAGGTCAACATTTTTCAGCCTCTGGCAGTTGGCTTTAGCAGCTGCAGCTATAGACTTGGTCAGAGGAGTAGATAAATGAAGGATGAATTGAATTATAACACAATAGGTGCAGATCACGTGATATTTGCTAGCTATTTCATGAAATTCTGATGGTCAAAAACTGCTTTCGTTGATGCTTAACTGTAGAGTTTGGATTGGCAACCATAGGACTAGATTCAGTGATTTAATGTTGGAAAGTATTGTGTTAAGGACAAATCGGGTTTGTCAAATGACGCATTATAGACCATGAGAATATATATAAATTGGGGGATGTTTTAACCTACAAAGAGATCAGGAATTGTAGGATTATGAAATGGAGGTCTTTAGATGAGAAATCGGAAGTGGTGGAGTTTATGATTGATGCTGTGGGTAGTGAGCGTTTTTGGGAGACAGCTACTCCTCCAGTTTTCTTCATGGAGAGACTGCTCAAGAGACAGCAGGTATGATTTGTATTATCATTTTGCCAAGTTTCAGTGATAAAGAGAATGCCTATATTGCAGTATGACAACAGATCGTAGGTGTTAATGCAATTCGGCTAATCATCGTAGATGTTTATGTGATTCAGTCGTTCATTGAGTGTTGGCTCAGTAAAGCATTACGGGAATGGGTGGGGTAGGCAGGGTGTGTTTTCAGTGGCCCCTTTGGCAGTGTGTTTGTAAGCATCAAAGCAAATATGGGCCTACCTAACTTCAATCAGTAGGAGGCTTGGTGAGGTCTGCAAGGACATGCCAGAGAAACATCCAGGGCCATAACAGCTTTCAGAATAAGTAATTAAGTAACACAGTGCAGAGCGCATGGATCATTGACAGTTAACCAGGCCCTCTTGTGAAGGCAGTGGAATGGGGATTCCTAAGTAATAGTAAGAGTTACATTCAGAACCAATTTAAGCTACAGACCACATTTCCTACCGAATTAATTTGACAGGAAAAGGGTTTGTCCATTTGGAAATATGTACCAAATGTGGACATGTACAAAGAAAGTCCAGGGATTTCATATAATAAACGTGAAAAATGGTGATGGGAGGGGATTTATGAAATACTTTCATTAGTCTTTTCAATGTGTGATGTAAGGCCATAAGGGCTAGTAATCTTAGTTGAATAACTTTCTTAATCAGTCCACCACAATCTTGAAACAAAATTGGAGCATCCTACCTTTCTTATGACTACTCTGAAAATGAAACCAACATTTTGGTAGGACAAAGGTCTATTTGGGTTCTTTCCCTGAGGAGCACTCGACTTCTGTAGAGCTGGTCTATTGGGCATAATTCCTCTAAAATATTGAGGGGGGGGATGTTGCTTAAACTCGTGGACAACCACTGTCCCCCACTTCATCTCCAGAGCGGTGGAAAAAGGAGCTGGACAGATACATAGGCCCTCATTATGACTGCGGCGGTCTTTTCCGAAATCTGCCGCAGCCGCCGGAAGACCGCCAGTGCTGGCGGTCTTCCGACCGCCGTATTATGACTGCCAACGTATATCCGCTCCGCCAGCGGTTGGATATCCAGTGGCATTCGTGACGGCGGTCGGTGGCGCTTAAGCGGTTCCACCAGCGGCATCGCCGCACCAGAAAAAAGAACGCCCACAGAATTACGACCTGTAATTCTGTGTGGCGGTCTTCTAGTGGTGGGGTGCTGCTGGCAGTGGGAGCACCTTGTCCGGTCCCCTCACGAAAGAGCACCCCATCGGACGAGGTAAGTGTCGTCCGGAAGCGGAGGGGTTGTGTGGATCAGAGTGTGTGTGTGTGTGTGTGTGTGTGTGTGTCATGAATGTGGGGGTACGGAGTGGGGTGTTTGTGCATATATCTGTGTGTAAATGTGGTGATGCGTGTGTGGGTGAATGTGTATGGTGGGTCAAGGTGCATGTGTGTATGCATGTGGACAGGAATGGGGGGTGTGCATGGGGGAATGGGGAAGGGGTGTGAGTGAGTGTGCGTGCCAGTACGTGTATGTTTGTATGTGTATATGGTGTGTGTGTGTGCTGTGAGGTACCATTGGGGGGTGAGGGTGTGGTTGTGTGAAGATGAGTGAGGGAGGGAGCGGGTGGGGGGATGGAGAGTGTATGTATGTGTGTGTGATGTGTATGGGTATGTATGCGCGTCTATGGGGTGAATGCTGTGAGTGCATGTGTGAGTGGGGGTGTGTGGGGGTGTATGCGTGCCAAGGTGTTGGGGGTATCCCAACGAAAGGAACACAAGTTCCTGTCGCTGGGATACCTTTCCACCAGCATTTTCGTGGCGGTGTCCCGAGTGCCGGTTATTCGACTCCCACCAGGCTGGAGGTGGAAACAAGCCTGGCACTGTAAAGCGGTGGGGATATGGCGGTCTTCACCGCCGGTCCTGAGGTAGTGAGACCGCCACCACAGCTTTGGCGGTATATGGTCTGGGTCATAATGAGGGCCATAATCTTTATATAAGACCAGAGGTTGCCCCGTTAAACACGATCACATTTGGGCTTCATAGCGCCAGTATTGAGGCATCAAACTGCAAAGACCAGAGAAACATGGTGACTCTTTAGAGGAGAAGATCTGGATAGGTGGGAAACGGTTTGAACTTTCAAAGGTCAGGAACATTGGGGTCAAGGGACTCGCTGTTGGGAAGGTTTAAGGAGGGACAGATTGTGTGATCAACTTTACACGTGATTTACTACTCTGCAATGCTAACTGGTGGGCTCGATTAGCCACTTTACTGTTGTTAAGGGAAGGGAAATGGTGTGTTAAAATTTTTTTATCAAAAAATACAATTTTGTCATAAAAACAATAATCAAATACAATTGTTGTTTATTACACTGATTTTTCTGGGAATATTTCTTAACAGGCTATAGTCTCCCACAATCTGTCCCAAATAGCTTCTTAAACATTTGCCTGAACTTCCCAGAATGATATCTTCAAAACGAAAACAGCATTGTATAATGTGTGGTCTAATTTTGAAGGGGGGCGGGTTGCTTTTAGGGCTCATTTTAAGGCGTTTCAGTCAGAGCAAGGCTTGGCTCAGGAGGGGGTGGGGGTTGGTGCTATTCGAAACTGGTAACATGCACTCAACCATAGTCGTTCAGAGCTAAACCCAAAGTCTGAGGGGGTCTCTGGTCAACAGCTTTGCTTAGTCAAAATGGGACGTGTCTAGCTGCCACCTGTGGCAAAAGACATGAGTGACACTTCAATCATGTCCCACATGGTCTGGTGGCTCAGTGGACTAATGCATCCGCTCCAGAAACCCGTGTCTGATCTCGTGGCCACAGTTTCAACTCCTGGATGGTTTACTCAGCCTTTCATACTACCAACGCTGCTAAAATGAGTGCAACTGGGATGGGTAAAAATAAATACTTGTTATTCAAGATGCCCCTGTTGTTGAATGAGCGCTTTTCAAACACATGCTGTTAATGCTCTACCTGTTGCCACCAAACGTTGTTGATACTAGCTACTTTATCTCTATGTTATTGTGTGTTGAGACTTTCTACCATGCTGTATAAAGGCACTGCATCGGCAGGGCTTTATTCGTATTAATACCATACCAAGTTTATTGGTTTTCTTGGCTTCTATCCTTATGAACTTTGTTTTCATTGTGTTTCCATGTTAGATTACTGCATTAGTTGATACACGTGTTACTACTGCACCAATTATCCTTTGGTAAGTATTCATCCTTAGTCCTTGATGGATTCTGGACGACATATATTCAGTATGTTTTCAGACATTTTTCTTCATCCAAATACAATGGATAGTAGATATGTATGAAGAATTCAGTAATACTCTCCCCATTCTCCATACGATCCCATTTGTTTTCCTATCATTTAACATAATTTCCGTACACCCTTCACATACAGGTAACGTCTATTCACAATCAGCAAGTGAAGTCCGTGGCATAAAAGTGGCTAACATATAACTAATTGTAGGCCTTTCTGTCTTAGCTTAACAAAATGCTGATGATCCTGGAGTTATTGCAGTGAGAGGGGCATTCCTTTGCAAATGTAGGCTGTGTGGCTGGGGGTAGTGAGTCAACTTCTTAAACGCTAGCAGTTGCTAACGCTTACCAAACCAGTGAGCACTCAGTACAGGTTTCTTAATCAATACATTTCTTATCAAGATTTTAATAGCACCCAACATGTGCTATAGCTGAATTTTTTCGTCCCAACTAGAAAGTTCAAATTAGTCACCTAAAAGGCCCAACATCCAGGACGAGCAGGAACTTAGTGTCCCACAACATGTGCCTCAACATCTCTTTCCAATAGACAGTGACGCCAGAGCAATAAATAAAGTGTGCAGAAAGGTTTCTTTTTCAGGATTCCACCATCAAAAGGTCTACAACACATTTGAATAGTTGTGGTGAAGGGACAATAAAGTTAAATAGCATTGATATAGCATCTTTTTTTTAACTCTCTTCCCTGTGTGGAACACTTTTATATACTTGACAAATGGTTGACCAAACCCCAAACTTTATCAGAAACCTCTATTAAGATCCCAGGCCACACTCTCGGAAATTCCATGGGCCCTTTCTTGAGGACTCTTGTATAAGAGTCTTACAGTGCCTCACGATTATGCCTAGAGTGCCCAGAAGTGTTCTTATGCATTTTCCAAGAAGGGTAGGTCCTTAATAGATGCCTATCTGAGCGAGGAGTGTCCCAATGGGTTATTCTAAAGTACTACAATCTATCCTCTTATAAGGCAGTGAGGCTTTGTTTGTACTGAGCGAGACTTTCTCTCTCCTCACAAACATTTCAGAAATTACTTGACATCCCCCTTTCATCCAATATTTAAACCTGTATGCTTGCAAAGCGGGGAAAAAATGGTTTTACGTGTGTTGGGGTCTTAGGGAATGGAAACATCTCTATACTTCCATCTTTGGAAACCTAATTCCTCACCTCCTGTAGCGTTTTGACTGGAATGGATTGTTATGTATTATGTTTTCAAATAGTTTTAACACCTGCAAGCTGAATATATTGTGGTTGCCATTTATTCCAATGATCCTTCCTTACTATTATCTATCTTATGCTTCTAGTAGACACAGTTTTCGTTTGGCAAATTGTGTGATCGGCACACACAAACAGTCTTCTTAACCCCTTCGCTGCCAGGCCTTTTCCCCTCCCGTGCCGAGCCTTTTTTTGGCTGTTTGAGGCAGTTTGCGCTTAGGGCCTCATAATGTTTTTCTCCACATAAGCTACCCATCCCAAATTTGCATCCTTTTTTTCCAACATCCTAGGGATTCTAGAGGTACCCAGACTTTTTGGGTTCCCCTGAAGGAGACCAAGAAATTAGCCAAAATACAGTGAAAATTTCGTTTTTTTCAAAACAATTGGAAAAAAAGGCTGCAGAAGGCGGCTTGTGGTTTTTCCCCTGAAAATGGATCAACAAAGAGTTTGCAGTGCTAAAATCACCATCTTCCCAGCTTTCAGGAACAGGCAGACTTGAATCACAAAACCCCATTTTTCAACACAATTTTGGCATTTTACTGCAACATACCCCATTTTTACTATTTTTTGTGCTTTCAGCCTCCTTCCAGTTAGTGGCCGAAATGGGTGTGAAACCAATGCTGGATCCCAGAAAGCTAAACATTTCTGAAAAGTAGACAACATTCTGAGTTCAGCAAGGGGTAATTTGTGTAGATCCTACAAGGGTTTCCTACAGAAAATAACAGCTGAAATAAAAAAATACTGAAATTGAGGTGAAAAAACCTGCCATTTTTCTCCACATTTTACTCTGTAACGTTTTCCTGCGATGTAAGATTTTTGAAAGCAATATACCGTTACGTCAGCTGGACTCTTCTGGTTGTGGGGATATATAGGGCTTGTAGGTTCATCAAGAACCCTAGGTACCCAGAGCCAATAAATGAGCTGCACCTAGCAATGGGTTTTCATTCTATACCGGGTATACAGCAATTCATTTGCTGAAATATAAAAAGTGAAAAATAGGTATCAAGAAAACCTTTGTATTTCCAAAATGGCCACAAGATAAGGTGTTGAGAAGCAGTGGTTATTTGCACATCTCTGAATTCTGGGGTCCCCATACTAGCATGTGAATTACAGGGCATTTCTCAAATAGATGTCTTTTTTACACACTGTCTTACATTTGGAAGTAAAAAATGTAGAGAAAGACAAGGGGCAATAACACTTGTTTTGCTATTCTGTTTTCCCCCAAGTCTCCAGATAAGACTTGGGGGACCTCCACGTGCGTGGGTAGGCCTAGCGCCCGCGACAGGAGACACAAAATGGACACATCACAGTTTCAGAAAGAAAACAGAGGTGTTTTTTAATTTATTTTTTACGATGTGCCTAGCTGTGGATTTTGGCCTGTAGCTCAGCCGGCACCTGGGGAAACCTAGCAAACCTGTGCATTTTTGAAAACTAGACACCTAGGGGAATCCAAGATGGGGTGACTTGTGGGGCTCTGACCAGGTCCTGTTACCCAGAAGCAAAAACAACAAGTGATGGACGGAATGCTGAACATTGTCAAACACTCACCCCCAGTCATAGATCTGGGTTTAATCCATCGTTCTTTTGCTCACCATGCCACCCCAGTTTGGACCCAGCCATATGCAAATCAGTCTTGACCCTGTTCCTCATGGGAACAGTCCAGACCGAACTGCCAAGCCAGGTCCTCACTGGACCGGAAACAAGCATCCTGGGACCGGTTTCAGGGTTTCACCCCTCATCAGCCAGGCTAGCTTGAATCCAGTGGCATGGGAAGCACGGGACCCACGTCTGGGCATACCCTTCCCACTTAGGGCGACAAAGCAAAAACAACAAGTGATGGACGGAATGCTGAACATTGTCAAACACTCACCCCCAGTCATAGATCTGGGTTTAATCCATCGTTCTTTTGCTCACCATGCCACCCCAGTTTGGACCCAGCCATATGCAAATCAGTCTTGACCCTGTTCCTCATGGGAACAGTCCAGACCGAACTGCCAAGCCAGGTCCTCACTGGACCGGAAACAAGCATCCTGGGACCGGTTTCAGGGTTTCACCCCTCATCAGCCAGGCTAGCTTGAATCCAGTGGCATGGGAAGCACGGGACCCACGTCTGGGCATACCCTTCCCACTTAGGGCGACAAAGCAAAAACAACAAGTGATGGACGGAATGCTGAACATTGTCAAACACTCACCCCCAGTCATAGATCTGGGTTTAATCCATCGTTCTTTTGCTCACCATGCCACCCCAGTTTGGACCCAGCCATATGCAAATCAGTCT
Source organism: Pleurodeles waltl (assembly GCF_031143425.1). NCBI lineage: Eukaryota > Metazoa > Chordata > Amphibia > Caudata > Salamandridae > Pleurodeles > Pleurodeles waltl. The sequence goes on from NC_090449.1 coordinate 449,049,053, forward strand.
TGACCCTGTTCCTCATGGGAACAGTCCAGACCGAACTGCCAAGCCAGGTCCTCACTGGACCGGAAACAAGCATCCTGGGACCGGTTTCAGGGTTTCACCCCTCATCAGCCAGGCTAGCTTGTTGTTTGCATTTGTCGCCCTAAGTGGGAAGGGTATGCCCAGACGTGGGTCCCGTGCTTCCCATGCCACTGGATTCAAGCTAGCCTGGCTGATGAGGGGTGAAACCCCGAAACCGGTCCCAGGATGCTTGTTTCCAGTCCAGGGAAGACCTGGCCTAGCAGTTCGGGCTGGACTGTTCCCATGGGGAACAGGGTCAAGACTGATTTGCATATGGCTGGGTCCAAACTGGAATGGCATGGGCAGCAAAAAAACGATGGATTAAACCCAGATCTGTGACTGGGGGTGAATGTTTGACAATGTTCAGCATTCCGTCCATCACTTGTTGTTTTTGCATTTGTCGCCCTAAGTGGGAAGGGTATGCCCAGACGTGGGTCCCGTGCTTCCCATGCCACTGGATTCAAGCTAGCCTGGCTGATGAGGGGTGAAACCCCGAAACCGGTCCCAGGATGCTTGTTTCCAGTCCAGGGAAGACCTGGCCTAGCAGTTCGGGCTGGACTGTTCCCATGGGGAACAGGGTCAAGACTGATTTGCATATGGCTGGGTCCAAACTGGAATGGCATGGGCAGCAAAAAAACGATGGATTAAACCCAGATCTGTGACTGGGGGTGAATGTTTGACAATGTTCAGCATTCCGTCCATCACCTGTTGTTTTTGCATTTGTCGCCCTAAGTGGGAAGGGTATGCCCAGACGTGGGTCCCGTGCTTCCCATGCCACTGGATTCAAGCTAGCCTGGCTGATGAGGGGTGAAACCCCGAAACCGGTCCCAGGATGCTTGTTTCCAGTCCAGGGAAGACCTGGCCTAGCAGTTCGGGCTGGACTGTTCCCATGGGGAACAGGGTCAAGACTGATTTGCATATGGCTGGGTCCAAACTGGAATGGCATGGGCAGCAAAAAAACGATGGATTAAACCCAGATCTGTGACTGGGGGTGAATGTTTGACAATGTTCAGCATTCCGTCCATCACTTGTTGTTTTTGCCTGTTACCCAGAATCCTTTACAAACCTCAAAATTTGGCCAAAAAAACACTTTTTCCTCACATTTCGGTGACAGAAAGTTCTGGAATCTGAGAGGAGCCATAAATTTCCTTCCACCCAGCGTTTCTCCACGTCTCCCAATAAAAATGGTACCTCACTTGTGTGGGTAGGCCTAGCGCCCGCGACAGGAGATGCCCCAAAACACAACGTGGACACATCACATTTTCCCAAAGAAAACAGACCTGTTTTTTGCAAAGTGCCTAGCTGTGGATTTTGGCCTCTAGCTCAGCCGGCATCTAGGAAAACCTACCAAACCTGTGCATTTTTGAAAACTAGACACCTAGGGGAATCCAAGATGGGGTGACTTGTGGAGCTCTCACCAGGTTCTGTTACCCAGAATCCTTTGCAAACCTCACAATTTGGCCAAAAAAACACTTTTTCCTCACATTTTGGCAACAGAAAGTTCTGGAATCTGATAGGAGCCACAAATTTCCTTCCACCCAGCGTTCCCCCAAGTCTCCCGATAAAAATGGCACCTCACTTGTGAAGATGGGCCAAGTGCTTTGACAGGGAAGAGCCAAAAACATGTTGAAATTGAGGGGGAACCAAAGCGGGTCCAAAAGGGCAGTTTGAGAAAAAAACATTTTTAGGCTGACAAGTGCAGCAGAATTTTTATCAGTATAGATGAGACAATGCTGGGTGGTAGGAATTTTGTGGATTCCTGCAGATTCCGGAAGGTTCCATCACAAAAATGTGGGAACAATGTGTGATTTCCAGCAAAGATGGAGGTTTGCAGGGCATTGTGGGTAAGAACATGGTGCGGGTGCCTGTGAAGCACACCACCCTGGAATCACCTAGATGTTTAGTATACAGATGTGTCTAGGTCCTGTGGATTTTTCTACATGGCAGCGTCCCAAAGTCCATAAAGTGCAGCCCTCACCATTCCAAGTGGGACGCTTTTGAGAGTTAGCCAAGCTCTCATGGCCCAAATGTAAAACCTAAACCCCAAATAATCAAATGTCCTCTTGCTTGCCGTGGGATAAGATGTTTTAGTGTGTGGGGGAGAGCTGAAAGACTGTTACCCCCTTCAGTTGGGGTGGGGACATAACCAGGCCCATACCGTTGGTGGCCACCACCCCACTATTTTATTATTTTTTTATTCCCTGGCATCTAGTAGACTTTCTGCCCCCCCAGGATGTGGATTGGGGGTAACTGCCCCATCTGCCCACTGGTGGGCACAACAACTTTGTCCCCATTTATTTGGGATGGGGGTATGGCCATATCCCCACCCTCTTATTTTGGAAAAAAAAAATCTTCCCTGGTCTCTGGTGGGCTTTCTGCCCTCCTTGGGGGAAGATGGGCCTTTCAAAAATAGGCCAATCTGCCCCCAAAGGGGGCAGATATGGCCAACAGTAATGTGCTCCATGGGGAGCGACCCTTGCCCAAGGGGCTGCCCCCCCAAACAAAACACACACATACACACACACCAATCCCTGGTGCATAAGTGGTTTCAGCCCCCCCCTCCCCCCAGGGACAGATCAGCCTAATAGAAATAGGCCGATCTGCCCCCTAGGGGAGGAGAAATGTCCTAAAATAAAATACCCCCCCACCAGGGGAGCGAACCTTGCCTAAGGGGTCGCTCCCCTTGCATGAAATTGGCGCAAAAAAAAAAATCCCCGGTGCTATCGGCCTAATAAAAATAGGCTGATCTACCCCCAAGAGGGGCAGAAAAGGCCTAAAATAAATCTGCCCCCCCCAGGGGAACGACCCTTGCCTAAGGGGTCGCTCCCCTTGCGTGAAATTGACGCAAAAAAAGAAAGATCCCTGATGTCTAGTGGTTTCTGCCCCCCTTGGGAGTAGACTGGTGTAGCAAAAATCGGCCGATTGGGGGCAGAAATGGCCTAAATACAATTTGACCCTCCAGGGGAGCGACTCTTGCCTAAGGGGTCGCTCCCCATCTGTAAAACAAAAACAACAACAAAAATCCCCGGTGCCTAGTGGTTTCTGCCCCCCTTGGGGGCAGATCGGCCTAATTAAAATAGGCTGATCTGCCCACCAGGGGAGCAGAAATGGCCTAAAATAAATTTGTCCCTAAGGGGTCGCTCCCCTTGCGTGAAATTCACATAAAAAAAAAAACTCCCTGGTGTCTGGTGGTTTCTGTCCTCCTTGGGGGCAGATTGACCTCATAGAAATAGGCCAATCTGCCCCCAAGGGGGGCAGAAATGGCCTAAATATAATTTGCTCCCTAGGGGAGCGACCCTTGCCTAAGGGGTAGCTCTCCACCTCTAAAAAAACAAAAAAACTAAAACAAAAAAACTAAACAAAAAAAAATGATCCCTGGCGCCCAGGGGGGCAGAAAAGGCCTTCAAAAAAATGTCCACCTCGGGAGCGACCCTTCCCCAAGGGGTCGCTCTCCTTATGCCAATTTCTGATAAAAAATAAATCCCTGGTGTCTAGTGGGCATTTTAGCAGAGAGACTTCAAAGGGAAGGAAATTCCTTTCCTTCCCTTCCCTTTGAAGCCTCTCAGGACTCCTCCACATGATAGAAAGAGAAATGCTGAGCATTTCTCTTTCAATCGCGCTGGAAGCTGAGCTTCCAGCGCGATGGGAGGAGGCCTATGTGATGGTCAGCGAGCGATCGTGCGCTGACGTCACAGTGGGTGGGTGGGTCAGGGGGGTTGTCGGGGTGGAAGGGCTTCCCCTTCCATCCCTGCCTTTGGGGGGTGGGAGTGAAGAACACAGTGGGAGCGCTAGCGCTCCCTCTGGGCTCTGTGCCCAGGACGTAATGGTTACATCCTGGGCACACGAGCTCTGTGCCGCAGGACGTAACCATTACGTCCGCGGCACAGAAGCGGTTAAAACTAATATCACTAGCTGTACACTTTTAATGATATTATTAGATACCTCCTAAAATTTAGATATTCTTTGACTTTTTACTTAATTACTTCTACTCTATTTCCTTGTGGACTAACACTTTCAGTAGCACCAGTGATTATTGGATTTACATAATGTAGTTCATGCCTTTTTTACACTTCACAGTATCTTGCAGTTGTCTCAAGCTCTTTCATGTCAATTGTTATTAGCTTGAGTAATAGTGGCACTTATAGTTAATTTGGGAAACAGTGAAACCATCTGGTGGTATAAAATGGTTTAGGTATACCTTTATAACAGTTTACAATACAGTACTTTTTGATAACCTTTTATGGTTTATATTGACCTTATTGCCTTGATGACACCCGGTATGTGCCTTGATGAAGTCCTATATGAAGATACGAAACATGTGGCGGTTGTAGATGTGCTTTTGAGATGTGTTTGTATGCATACATTGGAAGACCAAGCACTTTCATTTGAGGGTGGTCTTCTAGACAGCTTTAGTTGTCTTGCCAGCCTCATGTAAAGATAGTTATACTCATAGAGAGAAGCTTTGGGTTAGCCCTCTTATACCCTGGATCTGTTCAACTGTCTTTTACATTTTGCTTCCACCCACCACAGCATACAGCTTAGGACAAAGGGTCCCCTCACTTCAGGCACTGCACTGAGCGGTGGCATTTCAACTAATCACTTGTGCACACCTGCCTGAAAAGAAACACACTGCAGTACCAGAGTTGATGGACCATACGTTCCTTTTCAAATGCTTTTTTCTTTTCATGTTTTATTTTATCATCAGTCTAAGGTCTTTAAACTAGGTCTTTTGGGTATATTTCAAAGTCAGACGTAGCTTTCATGTGCACCAAAAAGAACCATCTTTTGTGATGTGCATTAGAAGTAAAAGGTTTCTACACCTGTTCTAAATACACTCACCTGTTCTAAAGCATTGTGTTAAAATCATATGCAATGATTTATTTTTTGAATTAATGTTTGAGTATTACAAACAAATGGCCACCATTGTTAGGTGGTAGCATACTTTTTTCTTATTTTTCTCTTTTTATTTTTATAGCACCTGCTTGTAATAAAACAATAACCATCACACCAGCTTGCCAAGGCGAGAACTACTGGCGTTGGCACTGAATGTTTTACATTTGTATTTAACAAGAGTTCTTAAAACAAACAACTTAATACAGCAGCCACTAACCAAAATATTTCTCATGTTTGGAGTTATCGGAGATGAAGTTTTTTACCACTGTTTTGACTATATACTGACATTGCTCACACTTTCATGTGTGTTCCCTCACATGCTAAAAATAACACCAAACTGTAGTATATAACATGTAAGCTAATCTTGTGCCTTACATATGCAGCTCGACTCCTTTTGCCTCGAGCTCCTCATACACACGACTCCCTTTCATTATAAGTACCCTTGATATTGATAGCCCAATGCACTCTTTATTTTTAAAACATGTTTTATTGGTTTACATATGAGCACCAATATGTACAAAAAAGGGAGAAAATTGTATGCAAATATACATGAAGCTTCCTCATAGTTTTTCAGAAGTCACATTCTAATTGCCTTCAGTAAAGGTGCATATAGATCAAGAGATGGACAACAGTGTCCAACCTTGATAGTAGGTTTGTGACCCCTAAGTTGTAGACAATGCATAAAGTTATAGTATAAAAGGAAAAACAACTACGTTGGGAGGAGGGTTGCGGTGAAAGGAGGGGGTTTGTGAGGGATGCATTACTATTTACTGAGGCAATACAAATCGATATATTCAGGAACTTCAAAATAGTATCTACTAATATCTCATGGCTATATTTGGGTTGTACAATCTTTGTGAATATAACATCTTCAGTTTTTTATAACAGTACTAAAAATATCAATTACGACAACTAACTAATATTGAAAGTTACATTCTCAGTCAGGACCAGGCCTCATTTTTTTTTTTAAAGAAGAAGTATTTGATTCTGTACGCTAAATAGAACTCATTCACAACAGTGACGTGTTTATTTTTTTTTATGCTGCATACAATACACGCATGGTTTTGTGCTAAAATGTTTGTGCATTGCAGTAGTTTGTGCAAAGACAGGACCTAGAAAGTAGGCTACCTTCTGGATTGTGCAGCTAATAAATGTGTGCTTGGACTGCCATGTCTACCTTAAGTCATGCTAACAGAACACAAAAACAAACATTTCCAATCTCCGGTACACTCACTGTTCATAAGCGCAGCAACTGAAATAAGGATAAGAGGGGAGATGGTTGTGTGTGCTCCGTCTCATATGAAGACAGAAGAAAAGTAGCAATGAGATTACGCATATATATTTTAAACAAGAATCACTGTTCAAATATCCTGTATAATGACATGGGAGTCAAGGATTACCCAACACCTCCAGGGTCCACAGAACATCAGGTTTAAGAAAGGTATTCATGATGCCAGTGAAAGGGCCGGATAGGATACACAGACTGACTGCTGGAGGGGTTGCCAAAATACAGGGGTAGACAGGGAAGCAACTTGGCGTTTGATGTAGAACCCTACAATCATGCTGTTAGACAGCCAGTTACAATTTTGGCAGACTGATAAGATAGAGATGTGTGATGAGCTATGGTTGGAGCTTATTTACCCTTTGCTCTAAATCAGTGGTTCCCAACCTTTTGACTTCTGTGGACCCCGACTTTATCATTAATGGAACCCAGGGACCCCCACTGAATATCATTGGAATCCGGGGACCCCCACGGAGTCATTACTGGAAGCATGGGACCTAATATGTCAATATTTTTTAATTTTCTAAGCAGTCGCGGACCCTCTGAGAAGGCTTCGTGGACCCCCAGGGGTCCCCGGACCACAGGTTGGGAACCACTGCTCTAAATTGTATATTTATCATTGATCTGCTAACAATACTTACACATGACCTTTAGGCAAACAGTGTAAAAAATTACTCTTAAGTGGGAATTAATTTTTCCTATTTCTGTGGTTTCTACCTACCTGCAGTTAGTGGTGGAAACAGGGCGAAAACCCAGGGGTGACCATGGGAAGCTAAGCATTTCTGAAATGTAGACAACATTCTGCATTCAGCTAGGGGACTTTTATGTAGACTGCTCAAGGTTTTCTCAAATAAAATAGGTTTTCATCTGTAACTTTTAGCCCTGATGGCTGGTTTACAAAAGTAACATACAGGTATGCCTGTCAGACTTTTTTGGTTACTGAGATATATAGTGTTTGTTGGTTGTCTAAAACACAAGATAGCCAGAGCCATCAACTGAGCTGCAGCTTATAACGACTTTTCATTGTACATTGGCCACGCATCAAATCATATGGTAAAATATAATTTGTGTAAAATGGGTACAAAGGAAACCTATGCATTTTTTAAAAGTGTAGAAGATAAGTTTAAGAATAGCGGTTATATGTACAACTCTGAATTTTTGATTCAACATTTTCCATGTGATTCAGAGGGCATTTTCAAAATGTGTTCTTTCTTGCACACTAGCTTACATTTGGAAGCAACAAATGGGGAAAAAGTCTACTGAAAATGTTCTACTTCTCTGTGTTCCAACACTTCTTCTGATACATTGTCTATTGCCTGCAACAGGGAAGATCCCAAAACGCAACAAAGAAACATCAAGATTTTTTATTTCAAATTCACTGATTCTGACAATGTGGGTAGCTGCAGTATTTAAGCACGGGCTCAGCGTCAACCAAAGGAAAACTACCAATCCCTTACTGTAGGATAATGCCACTGTTCGCATGGTTGCCACCCAACTTTTTGCCTTTTGTTGATGCCAGCTTTGAAAGTGTGCTGGGACCCTGCTAACCAGGCCTCAGTGTTCTTTCCCTTAAACTGTACCTTTGTCTCCACAATTGGCACAACCCTGGCACACAGATAAGTCCCTTGTAAAAGGTACCCCTGGTACTAAGGACCCTGTGGCCAGGGAAGGTATCTAAGGGCTGCGGCATGTATTATGCCACCCTGAGGACCCCTCACTCAGCAAATGCACACTGCCTCACAGCTTGTGTGTGCTGGGTGGGAGAAAAAGACTAAGTCAACATGGCTCTCCCCTCAGAGTGCCATGCCCACAACCCACTGCCTGTGGCATAGGTAAGTCACCCCTCTAGCAGGCCTTACAGCCCTAAGGCAGGGTGCACTATACCACAGGTGAAGGCATAGCTGCATGAGCACTTTGCCCCTACAGTGTCTGAGCCAATTCTTGGACATTGTAAGAGCAGGGGAGTCATAAAGAGTATATGGTCTGGGTGTTTGTCAAACACGAACTCCACAGTTCCATAATGGCTACACTGAATACTGGGAAGTTTGGTATCAAACGTCTCAGCACAATAAACCCATACTGATGCCAGTGTGGGATTTATTGAGAAATGCACACAGAGGGCATCTTAGAGATGCCCCCTGCATGCCAGCCTAACTCCTAGTGTTAGGGTGACTGGTCTCTGCCAGCCTGCCACTTCTAGACCAGTTTCTGGCCACATGGGGTGAGTGCCTTTGTGCAGTCTGTGACCAGGAACAAAGCCTGTCCTGGGTGGAGGTGCTTCACACCTCGCCCTGCAGGAACTGTAACACCTGGCAATGAGCCTCAAAGGCTTAAGCCTGGTGTTACAATACACCAGGACACTACAGCTAGTGGAGATGCCCTCCCCCCGGACACAGCCCCCACTTTTGGTGGCAAGTCCGGAGAGATAGTGAGAAAAACAAGGAGTCACCCCCTCAGCCAGGTCCACCACTGAGGTGACCAGAGCTGATGTGACCCCCTCCTTAGAAAATCCTCCATCTTGTTTTGGAGGATTTAGCCCAATAGGAATACGGATGTGGCCACCCTTCACCAAAGAGAGGAGGCACAAAGAGGGTGTAGCCACCCTCAGGGACAGTAGCAATTGTCTACTGCCCTCCAGCCCTAACACACCCATAAATTTAGTATTTAATGGAGACCCTGAACCCAGGAAATAAGATTCCTGACAACCTACAAAGAAGAAGGACTGCTGACCTGAAAACCCCGCAGAGAAGAAGGAAGACGACATCTGCTTTGGCCCCAGCCCTACTGGCTTGTCTCTTGATTCTAAGAACCTGCACTAGCGACGCATCCTGCGGTCCCAGTGACTTCTGCTGATTCAGAGGACTGCCCTGCAACAACAAAGGACCAAAAACCCCTGAGGACAGCGGAACGGTCTACCTCAAGCAAGAAGAAACCATCTTTAAAGGGACTCTCACCTCACTCCAGAAGCGTGAGTCCCCACCACTCTGCACGCGACACCCCTGGACCATGTCCAGAGAAACCAACAACCCAGAGAGGATCCCCAGGCAACTCTGACGATGTGTCTGCCCTGGGATAACCTCTCTGCACCCCCACGACGACACCTGCAGAAGGAATCCCAAGGACCCCCCTGACCACGACTGCCCGGTAAGAAGAAACATGACCCCTAGAAAAAGCACTGCACCGCAGCCCCCAGGCCTGTGAAGAACCAACCACCTGTGCACCAGTGACCAGCAGGCAGCCCTCATCCTTGCCCAGTCGGTGGCTACCCCGAAAAGCCCCCCTGTGCCCTGCCTGCAATGTCTGAGTGACCCCCGGGTCCCTCCATTGATCTCTATTACAAACCCGACGCCTTGTTTGCCCACTGCACCCGGCCTCCCCTGTGCCGCTTAGGGTATACTTTGTGTGCCTACTTGGGACCCCCCCAGTGCTCTCCAAAACCCCCCTGGTCTGCTCCCCAAGGATGCAGGTACTTACCTGCTAGCAGACTGGAACCGGAGCTACCCCTGTCTCCATAGGCGCCTATGTTATTTGGACCCCTCTTTGACCTCTGCACCTGACCGGCCCTGTGTTGCTGGTGCTGGGTGTTTGGGGTTGACTTGAACTCCCAATGGTGGGCTGTCTATGCCCCGGAGACTGAACTTGTAAGTGCTTTACTTACCGTACTAATCAACTTGTACTTACCTCCCCCAAGAACTGTTGAATTTTGCAGTGTCCACTTTTAAAATAGCTTATTGCCATTTTATGCCAAACTGTGTACATTACTGTTTTGATTAAAAGTCCTATCAATACCTATGCAAAGTACCTTACATTTAATGTACTTACCTGCAATTTGAATCTTGTGGTTCTAAAATAAATTAAGAAAATAATATTTTTCTATATAAAAACCTATTGGCCTGGAGTTAAGTCATTGAGTGTGTGTTCTCATTTACTGCCTGTGTGTGTACAACAAATGCTTAACACTAACCTCTGATAAACCTAACTGCTCGACCACACTACCACAAATAGAGCATTAGTATTATCTATTATTGCCTTTGTCAAGCTTCTTTGAGAACCCCTGGCCTCTGTGCACACTATCTCTCACCTTGTAATAGTATATACGGAGCCAGCTTCCTACACTTACATTTCTGAACACTAGACACCAAAAGGAGTCTTAGGTAGTGTTACTTGAGTGGATCCAGTTACGTTTTCTTATCAGAATGCCCAGCTTTACAGTTAAGGAGCACCTGTAACAATTCATGCTAGCCCCATCTTCATGAGTATGCACGTTTGCTTAAAGTTAATTGATATCAACTTGAATTTGTACCCAGTCACTGCTGCACACCTGGTACCGCTCCATAGTGGCAAGGCCTCAGTCTTTCCAAATTAAATTTGTAGCCTGAGAAAGATGAAAACTTAGTGTGAGGAAATGCGGATTATTATATGGTGCGACATCAACATGTAATAAACTCACAAATCCATCTTAAGTCCCGTCAGGGTCGTTTGTAAAAGCTTAGCTGACCCCTGGGAAGCTGTGGCTTCAAGCAGTCAGGCTTTAACAAAGGAACAAGTACAAAGCATTTAGAAGTACCAAAACAATTGAATAAGAAAGAAATCTGACATAAAAGAAATCCAACACCAATTTATAAAAACAGGTCTTATTTTTATTAATTTTCTAAAGACCAAAATTAACAACATCCAAGAGAGTTCTGGAGATCTAAATTATTCAGCAAATCATAAATCGCTCTTCTCACTCAAAATGCAAACAAGCACTGGCAATTACCACGGTTAGCAGACATTATGAAAACTTTAGAGAAGTTTTTACAAATTTGTGCTTGGGTACTCAAGCTTGTTTTGAGCAACCAACTCTGTTAGGGTGCAAGTTAGAAGGGCCAATAAGACTTAGCAAGACAGTTATCTTGCAGCCAAAGCAGCCTCCAGTCCAGTTCCAGGCTCTATGGACAAACTCCCATAGAAATATGAGTGGTCCTAATGTAGGGGATATACAATGCTGAAGATGCTGATTTAGTTGATGGGGGGGATTCTTCCTGGGATCACTCCTCGGTCCACAAACTTTGGCCACAGGGATTGATGTCTTGAAGTCTAGGTAAGGGCCAGCCAAAAACCAGATGCCCCTGGCCTACTGGTCTCTGGTCACAGCAAAACCAGTGGTTCCCTTCAACTGCAGCTAGTGTCTATCTTGGGCGACCAAACTGCCCTTTATGACAATTCCGCCGGGTCCAGCAGTCTTGGGTGCAACTTATGAGTATCATGGTTCGGTCTCCTGGGCAGCGCTTCAGCGATCAGCAGCAACTAAGTGATTGTGGATATCAACTCGTCAAGGTGGCTTCTTCAGCTTTTGAGGCCCTGGAGCTGTAAAAGGAATTCAGCCAACTGGCCCTCTGGGGATGCAGTGACTACCAGCAAATGGGCTATCAGGTTCCCCTCCCGTCTGATGATGACTTCTTGCAATGTGTGGTATCTAGCTACCCCAGAATGCAATACCCTGCCCATTCTCTCCATAACAGAACCCTTCTCCCAGTGTATGGAGCTTGATAGCCCACCCTAGAGTTATGGCTACGTGCAAGCTACACACCCATGGGAAAATCGGCTTCACAGCTGTTTTTTCCATCTCTGTCCCCAAATCCAACATGTCTACCAGATCAAAAAAGCAGTCCCTCTCGTGTGTGTCCACCATTTCCCCTTCAAAGGAGGCTTCCCTTTTGAAATTGACCTTTTGGACTCATATCATGTGTCGCTTCCTGCCAGGGAGAGGGAACATCTCTTCCAATGACAGACCTCTATTGTGTCCTTTCCTGGGAGACGCTACTACCTCTCCCCTAGAGGCCAGAAGGCGGTCTCATGGCCAAATCCTGAAAAAAAAACCTGGAAAACTTTCTAAAGTTGCCTTATACTCAAAAGTTAAAATATATAATCGGTTGTGCCTCTCTACTTTTCAACTGGGCTGCAAGGATGCTTCCCATTTTCTCCACCTGGTTGTAATATCACTATTTCCGATGTGACAGTACATATTCAGCCTTGAAGTTGAATAATGTATTCCAATCAAATTTAAAAAAATGTAGCAGGCACCAAAAGAGCTATATACAGGATACAATTACTTCTGAGCCTGTATACAAAAATGTATTAGAACATCAATTCCTAGCTCCACATTTTGTAAACAGTTTCTTAAACATTAGTTGAGATGGAGATCTAAGAATGAATGTGTTAATTAGCAGTTTTGGATTGATTGTGTCACTCTTGAGGTATTCTGTGTGTTTTATTTTAGGTCTTATTGAAAATTGTGAAGTGGATACCCATGGATGATTTTCATAGGTGACTGTGCAGATATAATGATAACAAATAAAGACCAAGTGGTAAATATATTGCTTTCCTCTGGCTACGTTCGCAAAGTTTAATTTATTTCTACACACATAACTTCTACTTAAATTATTGGCTTAGTCCATGAACGTTTAAATCTTGTTTTTTTTATAATTCTCTTATTAGTGAACAAAATGTTTATGGTGTGGTGATATGTTGCTAAGGAGACCATTGCATGGAAACCAAAAATGTGAATAATAACCTTGTGTCCATGAGTGGCGACTACACCTATTAGTTTCAATACTGAAGTATTTTAGTATTATGCATAATCATGCTTTGTCCTGTTTATCTGGTCTGTAGGGGACTTTTTGTTTTAATTTGTTTCCTGCTCCTGTCCAGGGAAGCTTCCCTTTTCATCTGCAAGGCATTCTTCCTCTGAGCTTAGCTGTAAACAAGGCTATAAATCAGGCTGTTATCTTGGTCACATTTGGTCTTTGTGGGCTCTCTGCACAGTCTCTCAGCTGCCTGGCTCCCCGCCCTTCCTTGGCTTAGATTTTCTTTACCAAGTGTGCCTGCCTGTGTGCTGAGAGCAAGGGCAGAGGATCAGTTGTAATTGCTTATAGCCTAGGCACCAAGCTCTACCAGGGCTCCACAATCCTTAGAGACAGTGCCCACTTCTGCTTCATACTGGGATCCCACTCGCAGCTCCATCAGTGCACCTCAGTTCACACACTCCTAACCCTCAGCCACGCCAGTGCCTGGAACCTCACACATGCTATCTGCCACAGCACCTCAGTTCTTGCAGTCAGTACACTCTGCTGCTCCAGTACTAGGACCTCGCACGCAGTTCCAGCACCGCACCGCAGTTCACACACTCCAAGTCCCTTAGCCGTGCCTGAACCCCACACACGCTGTCTGCCAAAGCACCTTAGTTTTTGCAGTCCCTACACAGTGCTGTTCCAGTACTGGGACCTCAGGCGCAGCTCCATCAGTGCATCTCAGTTCACAAACTTCAAGCCCCTCAGCTGTGCCAGAACCCCACACACGCTGTCTGCCAAAGAACCTAAATTCTTACAGTCAGTACACACTGCTGTTCCAGTACTGAGACCTCAGTGCAGCTCCATCAATGCACGTCAATTCACACTCCAGCCCCTCCGTAGTGCCCCTGCCAGAACTTCACACACGCTGTCTGCCAGAGCACCTCAGATCTTACAGTCAGTACACAATGCTGCTCCAGTACTGGGACCTTGGGTGCAGCTACATAAGTGCACCTCAGTTACACACTCCAAGCCACTCAGCCGTGCCCGTACCCCACACCAGTTGTCTGCCAGAGCACCTTAGTTCTTACAGTCAGTACACTCTGCTGTTCCAGTTCTGGGGCCTCGGGTGCAGCTCCACCAATATACCCCAGTTCACACACTCCAAGCCCTCACCTGTGCCAGAACCCCACACATGATGTCTGCCAGAGCATCTCAGTTCTTACAGTCAGTACGCTCTGCTGTTCCAGTACTAGGACCTGGGGCGCAGCTCCATCAGTGCACCTCAGTTCTACCCCAGCAAAGTCACTTCCTTTCCTATACTAGGACTCCAATCACATACAGCTCCATTACAGCAGCTCAATTCTCATATTCAGGCCCACTGGCAAGACAATACTGGACCCAAAAGAGCAAAGCACAGCTCAGTCAGTGCACCTCAAGTCTAACATCCAACACCACTGTTGATGGGAACCACCAAAACTCCACTGTAATCCATCAATTCTAACATTCAGTGCACATTTCTTCTTATTACTAAGGCTCACACATACGCGCTTCAGGACTCTGCGCTTCTGTGGTTCAGAGACAATGCCACTCCAATACTAGGCCCCACTCGCAGCTTCACCAGGGTACCTCTAGGCTAACACTCGGCAACACTGACACACCAATACTAGGTTCCACACATAGCTCCATTAACATACCTCACTTTTGACCTTGTGTGCCCGTTACTATTCCAGTACTGCAGCCCACATACAACTCTGTCAGTCCACCTCAACCCTAACTTGCAGCCCCCCATTATTCCAATACCAGGAATTACATGGCGCTCCGTTTCTCATTCCTCACTCGCACGGCCACGACACATCTGAGTCTATATCCCCAATTGTGATCTGATGCACCCCAATATTGCTGTACTGGGGTTCACATACAACTCTGGTAATTCACCTCCTGCTGTTCCTCACTCTGACTTCTGTTTGAGGACCTGGGGAGCCAATTAAATCTATTCTTAGCTGCCATCTTTATTTAGGAGGGTCTGTTTCACCTATCTCACTCCATTCTTTCCTTTACTCTGTTTACTCTCAATATTTCTTTCTCCCCAAATGTTCTCTTTCCAGCTCTACAATCCACACGTTAACAGTTTCACTTTCACTCTTTCAACTATTTCTACTCCTCTCCCTTTCTCCTCTTTTAAACTCTCAACAACGTGGTGATTTCTTTCCTTGCTTATTCTCTTTTTTCTTCATCAGGCGTTCATTCTTTCTATGACACTGTTACTACGGCACATGTTCTCTCCATCTTCACTCCCGCCACCCTCTTTCCTTTCACCCTCCAATCTGTCCCAAATTATGGTGTTCATGCTGGCGGTCGAAACACTGACCGCCAGCGACCCCGGAACCCCGCTGGCCAAATAAAGAACCTTTCTGTGGGCTGGCGGGTGGAAACATTGTTTACGCCCGCCGGCTCACAGAAAGGCCAGGCCAGGACATTTCCGGCAGCTCCACATGGAGCCGCAGTCAATGCCTCTGTGCGGCAGGTGCAGCTGCACCTGTCGTGCAGATACTGCCAGAAAATCAGGCAGTGACCTGCGCGACAGGGCACTGCACCGGGGCCCTTGCACTGCCCATGCAAAATGCATGGGCAGTGCAGGGGTTCCCAGGGGTGACCCGGGGCACCCCCTCCGCCAGCCTTAGGCTGGTGGATATGGAAACATTATCTGAAGGGTAGTGCAGCTACACTGTCGGATAGTGTTTCCACTCACCGCCAGGCTGCCTGACGGGGGAAGCCTGGCGGTGAGTGAGGGCTGCCGATGGTGCCCTCAACAGGTTCATTATGCGTCGAGTTGTCCCGCCATGCCGGCTGGCGATTTCAACCGCCAATGCCGGCATGGCGGGACAACCCACCATGTTCATTATGAGGGCCTATATTTTTGTTATGGTGTTTTGAGCATTAAACTCTATATCCAAAAGTTTATTTCTGATAAAAGGTTTATATGACAATTGTATATGTTTTAAGATAGAGGAAGAAGGTAAATGAAAGTGCTTTAGTTAATTGCTGGGCCATTGAAATTATATGGCAGGAAAAGACTAAATTATGAGGGTGGGTTGACCAATTTATGTGGCAAGAAATTACAATGCCAATAGCTCTAACTCAAGAAAATGCGAGACATGTTGCATTACAAATACTTGTTTCTTTCTCTCTTTATCATGTTATGGCTTGAACAGAGTAGGTTTGTATTATTAAATGTATTCTGTGCATATTGGGTATATAATCTTTTTTATCCAACTAGCCACATGATTATAAAGTTTGTTTATATCGTCTCAGCCATGAGAAATGGGCAATGGCTGTGACACACGTGTCATCTTTATCTGTGTAGAAGGATTGTAGTTGTGTTTAAAGAAATTCAACATGACTGCTGCGCCAACACTGGATGGGAATATTATCATAATGATTAGTAAATGAAGAAATAATACATGAACTGCTATACCTACACTATAAAAGAATATTATGTTTAATAAGCTGTAATTGATTTTGAGTATTTTTACAAAATGTGAATGTTATATTACATTTTTGTACACAGACTCAGACGTAATTGTATCCTTTATATCACTCTTTTGGAACTGTCTACGATTTATTTTTTTATTTGATGCATTGCAGTTGGTGGTGGGCAACAACCAATTTGGGGTGCACTTTTTGTGCTGGACATTTTGACCCTTTCTTTGCCTTACTTCTCATTTAGTACTGTATTCCAATAAAAGTTCCGTCTTTCTAGCTTCAAGTAAAGGTCTAATGTTTGACTGGTATAATACTGAAGCGTCATGTCATTTATCTTTTCCTTTAACTTGTTCCGTTTCTGCTTCCCTCTACAGCTGACTTACGCTGAGAAAATATAATAATTATCATCTTCAAAGAATGTGGTCATATATTATCTGAGGGTTTACTTCTCAGCGGATAGCTTACACGTGAAAATATGAATTCAATATATTTTTGAGGCAGGGGCTACATGCCTTAAATCCAATCCCAGTAGCACCGGAAAATGGTATGAAATGCCACTTTCAATGATGGAGCAGTCTGACATGACTGGTAGAACACTGCTTGATGCCAGATACAAGTTAATCCTTGGGCAAGAGACATGAACACACAATACAAAAGTGTACTCCTTGTTTCTAGGATTGGTAATATGCCAAGGGTCCTGAAGACCCATCTTCTCAGGTAGAATCTGACTATCTTTGGCCCAAGATTTCTCCAGTTGACCAGTTCTGTCCAGAATTTTGACTAGTGTTCACAACTACCGTTTACTATGCAGATGGAACCAAGGTTAGTCAACAGTTGTGAAATGAGGGCGAAAAGGGGACTCTTGTAAGAAGCATATATCAATTTCACAACCAGCTTGGAGCCCATGGTGTCTATTTTCTCAAAAATATATCTGTCCTTCTTCTCAGTCCATGTTTTGAAAAGCATGCTAGACAGGAATTTTCTAAAAAGAAGAGCCACCCCACATTTCGTAGAGGAACAGAGAGACATGGATGTTGTTTTCACTTTCATTGGATGGGAGACTGTACTGCCCTTAGCAAACGTCATGATCCAGTTCTTTTTAAGTTTCAAAAATGTAGACTGATGATGGTGGGTTTCCCGAATGACAGCAACACCAAGACTTCTTTAGTTTTACATTGTGGGGGAATCGTTTACATTTACGGACGTTAGGACCAGTGGTTATGAATGAAAGTGCGCATGCATTTCACAGCGTAGAGCTTAACTGAGGGGGTTAATGAGGAAGTTAAACAGAATTACCCAGCCAAAAAAACCAAGAGGGTGGGGGAATAGGTGGGTGTTCACAAAGGAGAAGAATGCAGAGGAGATGAGAGTATATCAAGAGATACACGTGGGCTAGCTGACATCAAGAGGGGGATAGAAAATTGTAAAACAAGGGTGCCCAGAGGAGAACATGAGGAGAGGAATGGTGTGTTATCTTTAAATAGAATTGGTCAGCAGGCTTTAGCTCTAACCAGCAAGGAGGGGAATGGGAGTCTTGGTCACTCAGAGATAGGCAGAAGGCTCATTAAGCAAATAATATCGTGATGGGGGTCTTAATAGTACTGTGGTCCGCAGTTGGGTAAAATGATGATCAATCAGTTGGGTCAAAGGCCTCTTCAAATATGATCTTAAAAGAAAGGAAATACAGAGGCATATGGGAGGGAAGGGAGTAGAAAAAAAATAGGAGTAAGAAAGTTGCACAGTTGCTTAGTGGAGAAAGTCTATGCAAGTAAACGAATTCCACTGCAGTTTTTCACTCCTGGACCATACAAGGAGTGGACATTCAACATTTTACATACCATTGCGGGCAGATACGTCAATGTTTGCTTCCGTGTGGAGCAGAATTGGTCCTTTTTAACACCAGGGTTGTCATTACCTTGTTTAGTCAGTCCATCTATTGTGAAACAATTTTGTGACAGTCTACAAAATACTCTAAAAAATCAAGATGAGTGTCTCAGATTAATTTCTCTTTCTGCGTCAGGAAGAGTGGATATTTTCATATTGGTTGATTCACTTGTGTCCAGAAAACGTTCTAGGGAGTCTGGGTCATTTTTCTCCTTAGTTTTGCTATCCAGCATTATCAGCATGACTTCCGGGTCAGGTAGGCCGTGTTCAATGTCCCATTTTCTGAGCCAAAAACTAAGTGCAAGAAATGTCTTCCTCTCCAGATTTGTCTCGAATGAGAAGTCCGCAGAGATATTAATGTTGTGTCCTTTAAATGAACCATTTTCTTAGCAGCATTATCACGTGTCTAGCCTGGACATGTAGCAGAAAGCAGGATTTTTTTTGCCCTTGCAGAATAAGATTTGTTTGAATTCCGGTGTCTAATTCTGCCTCCTTGTTAAAATTTAAGAGGAGAGGAGAAAGTAATACTCGTCAATTTAGGAAAAAAGCCAGTTAGAAGTCATGTTCACTACTGCTTTCCGTGGTATACCATAAAATAAAATTATCACTTCAAGGACAGTCTTTCATCTCCACAGTTTCAGCATGCAATGTCGCAGTTCATTATCCCAATCAGGGATGCTGTTAAATCTCCAGCCAAAGTCTCCCAGTCTTTTTTGTGTTGTTTCCAGGTGTTGATGAAAGGAAGCAAGACCTGCCATCAGAGACTGACGTCTTTCCTTATTTCATTCATCTTTCAATCCATAGATGTGATGGAGAGAAAACCAGAGATTTCCTTCAGAGTCGTTTATAGCATTGTATCGTCATGGTGGAGGTATCACTCAAGTCTTTGTCTTGGCACCACTGAGAAGAACAGTTACATTGTGATGCTCTGCAAGGTCATATGATTGTAGAAAACATAACCTTTCTGTGATCAGAGTACACCATTACACAGGCATTATAAGACTGCTATTGGCTCCTTGGTGACAGTACTGATCGTATGTCACCTATTCATTATGTGTGCATCCAGTGAAGCAGGTATGTTACATGGGCCTTTAGTCAACTTGTTCCAATGTCTCTACAGGACTGCATTAGAGGCCAGGCACCAAGTATCTACAGGCAAGACTTCAATGACACAGCAATTCAGTCATGTCTATACTTCTGGGACCCTTCAACTGAGTACATATATGATTAGTACATGTTTCTGTTTAAGATACATCTTTACTGTGTACAAGGCATATCTCTCTATGCGAGCAGGACAGCATGATGATAGGCTGCTAGATCGGAGCAGTTTCACTTTCAGCTATGGAGTCTGTTAGTGCCATAGTTGTACAACTAAGCACTTGAGAGTCTGCAAGAGTCGGTTGGGGGTGGGGGTGCAGGTGCATCATAGGTGTACTGTATTTTTACAATCTACTGAACCTCCACCCTTATGAGAGGTGTGTTAACTTTCTGCCTCCCAGCATCTGCACTTAACCTGCTTGGCTCTGTTCACGTCACCCATGCTGGGTCAGCCTAAGGCAACAGCAAGGTGTGGTGAGAATTCACTCTCTCTGGCTAATCTTCCAAAAGCTGCAAACTCTACCTGTCAAGATTGGTTCTTCTTCAGGCTCCCTTTTCCGACATCATTATCACAGCAGCTCAGCCATAAAATCCAAGCTCCTTATCTCCATATGTCCTCGAGCTTGCAGGCTCCTCAGAGCTTCATCAAGGAGGGGCCATTTTATGTGACACCTCGCCCCTGCTGCTGTCCTAATGCACGATTGAACTTCATGTCCTCTACTGTACTACCTGATTAACTAAATCTTTTTTGTTTGTTTTTTCCTTTGTCATAATAATGCAGCAATCTCCCAGCAGAGGGATGGCTGAAACCATGACCCCTCTGTCTATGTGTCTCAACCTAAGCAAGACCTTATCCAACATCAATTGCTTGAAAGTGCTGACCCGGTGACTTCCATGTGTTGGGCCACAGGTCCTAATCATCGGACACCTTTCAACTCATTATCGACCCTTCCCAAGTTCTGTTCCTTCCACCAGCCCTCTAGTGGCAACCACATGGAAAGCATTGATAGAGGATTCACCTTGTCAGAGGAGATTCTGAGAAGGAACCTGCCGATGTTGGAGCTAACAAACTTCTGACAAGTATCTCTGTCTATGTTATATGAATCAGTGAAATTTGCATTTCTCAAGAAGAATCATCTGTTCACATTGCATACAGCCTATTGTATTCCAAAAAACGTGTAGAGGTTTGGAAATCTAGCGGTGAAGTCCTGTCCCAAATGCAGTCTTATGTTTATGCAGTGTCCCAGTATTCAGCTGTTCTGACAAGAAGTGAGAAAGGCTCTATCTGGGATGTTGGTTAGAGAAACTAAGGAAAGCCTGGTGATCCTTGGTATCTTGTTAAATTACCTAAGAAACGGAGACTACTATTATTTGTATTAGTTCTGTTTGCAAAAAGGGAGATATGCATGAAATGGGTATCCTCTGTTTCACCGGGGCTTACAGAGTGGGCACATGCAGCATAACAGGTTGGTAAGCTCAATTGCTGATAAACTAAATCTTCTCTTATGCCCTTGAACACCATTCAGAATTTGCTTTCTGTGTCATCATGCATGGATGCACGTGTTTTAATTGCATTTTATTTAACGTCAAGTGAAAAAGAGAGCTGAACACATTTGCACAGTACTTCTGAGTATTTTTATTTAGGATTTTCGGTGACCAAAAAAGAGCTTTATACTTCATTATCTACTGTACAAAACAGATAACTCCTCTATGAAGACCCTCTTTTACACTCTGCTGCTTTTACATTGATTCTCTCCCACTTTTGTTTTCACTGCCTTGTTTTGGAAAAAGAAAGTGCAATGGTCTTTCCATATCCAGTGAATAATAAAAAAACATCATCAATAATTAACATATAGAGAGCTATCCAGTGGTAGCATAGGAACATAAAACATACTGATGTGCACTATGAGTCTGCAATTTACCTGCATACCTAAGGCATTAGGTTTTCCCATTATTTCATTCATCCTTCATTGTAAGGTTTCTAGGTGCTACACACCCTGCGGCCAGCCATCCAAAGCCCCTTCTAAGCCACTAAGTTAAATAATTGTACTCTATGGGGTGAATCCGACATAGCCAAAAGATCTAGAGACAGTTCACCAATTACCAATTCAAAAATGAATTGGTAATTGTGAAGTTCCTTTATCTTCTCTCAGGTCCACTGCAAGGATTCACACCATCTACATCAAAGTTGAACTTCCGAATTTTCTTCTTTATTACTGTTTATCAAAAAGTCCTTGAAAACATCAGCCCAGCTATCCATTTTGTAAACGCCACTCTATCAATGGAATGTGATATAGTACTAATAACTAATGACATTGTTTTCACTTCTAGTTCATCAGTACCATCAAAACATATTAGCAATGTGATCAAATTCTTAGTACAGGACCTCCTAAATACCTCCTAAACACATAAAGGGCATTCTAATGCATTGCCTAAATATTTGTCTGAAGACTGGACATTTCCTCAGTTTAAGAGTGAAAAGGATGTTATTACATATCTTGTCACCAGCACCATATTTGAGGTGGGGGAGGGAAACCAGAAGAGTTATAAACACTGAGTTCTCTTTAAAAAATTCTACCCTCATTTTGTAATTCCATGATCCGTACTCATTTCATGCAACCCGGTCCTGTTGCTAGCACAGGACCACATAAGAGTTATTAAGACTTCAAGAGTATCCTATAATATATCACTTGACCAGAGCAAAGAGTGACTTGGATGTCATTCATCAAGTACCTTGTCTGTGCCATATTTGTGAAGAAAGATAATACAGTGAAGCTCTAGAAAACCAATGCAACACCTACTTTCGGATCTCTTGTCAATTAAATTTTATAGACTCATATCAATAAGGCTATACAAGCCATCCTTGTAAATTGATGCTCATGTTTTAGGTGGCTTCATCAGCATTCTGAACCTATAATCTTTGGATCTATAATAATATATTTATCTGATATAGCTAATTATAAAGACTGTGGGAAGAAATGGCATAAGACTTACTCAAACATAGTTTTGGTAAGATACAGGATTTGAGTAATAAAGAAAAAGTGGTCCAATAGAAGGCTTAAAAGAATTTAATACAATGAGAAAGGTTGAGAAAGGCTGAACTTTTCAAAAGGAGGGATGGTACTAGACTTAAGAAATAATTGGAGAATAAGAAAGTCTCCAGGGGACGGAGGATTGTAATCTTCTCTAAATCCAGCACTTTGGATGATGATCTATTAGAGTTTTGGAAGACAATTTACACAGAGCGTCATATGGGATAATAATACAGTCTGAACTCAAAGGGAAAAATTAGAAAAAGCAAATAGATATTTTGGAGAAACAATAAAAGAATTGTATTTGAAAGAACCAACTGAAAAACTTCATTACTTTAGTGATAGTAATCAAAGAACAGGTTGCATTGAAAGAGGGAAAAAATAATACAATTAGGAAAGATGTGAAACTATAATCAAGGCCTTATCTTTACTCTTGATAATATTACTGCAAATGGTGAGCAGATTCTCCTGAAACAAGCTGTAGAGACAAGCTTAAATGCTAGCAGTAGCACTGAATTATCATTGTTTGATGAGGCTGGGCCAAGTATTATACTACGTCCACTACAGGTACCTAAAGGAGAAGAATGAACTGCCCCAAGAAACGTCTCTGGTTGTTCCTACTTCCCTGTGCTAGTCCCAGAGGATGCCGAACAGAAATGTAAAGGTAGCCTCACCCATGTATTATTTTGAGATGCATCATCACTGGCGAGCTATCCACACAAGAAGGGCCTATTACCACTCTGGTGGACTCAACCCATGTAAGAGCTAACAATAAACCAAGATCCTTGAGAACTAAAAATCAACCAGTTATGAGATCCTCCTATGAGCTTTATTACATGCGGAAAGAGTAATATCTATATTTTCAGTGTGAACAAGAAGGTACAATACAAGAACGTATCAGATCGATTGGCTCCTGAACTGTAAAAGCACACAAGTGTTATGTACCACTGTGTAACTGTAAGGCACCTAAAACTAGGAATACAAAAGATTGGGGAGGAATTCGGACAAGACAAGTCCCTTAGCTGAAGGCATACAGTAGGATACACTGGATTGCTTGGATTTCAAATTTCAAGGTATAGATTCTGTACAGGAGGATCCAACAGGTTGTGATATGGAGTTAGCCTTAAGACAAATGGAAGCAAAATGAATTTGTAGACTGTGATCTGTTGAACGGGGGGCTCAACAGAGATAATATCATTACAAAGATAATTACATTCTGTAACAGATTACTTCAGGAACACCATTCGATAAAGGAGGGATTTATTCTAAATATACCATTCTGTATGAGAACCTCATATAATGACCTTATGGAATTACCCGTCTAGAGAGTTTAGAGATAGGTTAATGCATAAGAATTTGAGGCAATTACCAGGATGAGTTGTTGTTGATTGGTAATTATAGGTTTGAGGATCTACCTTGGCTTTCATGGTTTATGGAATTATACTGTATTGTAATTGCAGTTATATAGCACTTACTACTCCTGAGGGGTCAAATTACTTTTCATTGAGTAGCACGCTACCCCCGAA
The DNA here is from genome assembly GCF_031143425.1 of Pleurodeles waltl. Taxonomy (NCBI): domain Eukaryota; kingdom Metazoa; phylum Chordata; class Amphibia; order Caudata; family Salamandridae; genus Pleurodeles; species Pleurodeles waltl. The sequence continues at coordinate 449,072,862 of NC_090449.1, forward strand.
CCCTATAGGATTAGTGATGGATTAGTATGGGGAAATTATTTGATTTAAGTGGAAAGCATGAGTCTGTTAGTTGGATTGAATAGGATAATGGGGGGTTGTGAGAAGAGGGAAGAGTTTAGAGGGTGTTATTTGGGAGATCATAGTAGTAAGATGAGGTTGGATGGAGGAAGGAAGAGTCTGTAGAAAGGGCCTAGGGGAATTATAGTAGTAAAATGTGGTTTGGGATGAGACAAAGGAAGGATACATGAGGGAAGAATTTAGAGAGGGTTGTTTGGGAGATCACAGTATTAAACTGAGGTTTGGGGTGAGAGAGGAGGGAAAAGTATAGAAAGGGTCACTTTGGAGATCATAGTGGCACAATAGGGTTTGGGATAAGTAGGAGAGTGAAGGTTGAAGAGATATTGGTAGAGGTATAGGGTGAGAGAGTAGTAGTGCATTGGAGAGAGAGAGAAAAGTTGTTTTTCTCTTCTCCACATTAGAGTAAAGTAATAAATATATAGATACATGACTACATAGAAAGAGGTATATACGTATAAGAAAGATAAGATACTGAGATTTAAAGTTGTATTGTATCAACTCAGACTTTCAAGTGTTGCTATACTTAAAACTAATTTATGTGTGTATTTTTTTATAAATTGTTTATTTTTTGTTTTCCTCAATATTTCAACAATGAAGCGCTTGTAGATGAAATAGTTATGATAATATTTACATATTGTGATGGATAAATAAAACAGGTTACATAAGCATCAAATCAGACAACTTATATAAAAACTATGAAATGGCCTATAAACATGTTAAGCAAAGCACATATATATATATATATATATATATATATATGGAGCGAAAGAGAATATCCATATATTTTACAAACCATAGTTATTATACAAGTTTATGACCACTATCTTTTTTACATTAATCTACAAACTGGAACGCAGAATAAATTGTTGAACTGGGGCTATATTTATTACTGAGAAAGCCCTCAAGATTTATACCCCCCCTCTTTAATGTAGTGTTTATAATGTATTTAACCAGGATGGGAGATGTTGACTGCTAATTATGACTTTGAGTTGCTACTTTGGTTTTCAATTTAAGACCTTATATCATTTTGTTACTGCAAGACCATAAAATGGAATTGGAAATAGGTCATACAGAAGGGGTTACATTGGTTTTCAAGAGATTCCGCTGTATTTATCATTCACCCATCCCTTCTTAAATGTGGTGCTGACAAGATATGTGATGAATGACTTTCACATGACTCGTATCTGAGGTAATTTCTATTCCTTGGATAAACATATGTGATATAATATACAACACTTTTGGTGTTTCATTAACCCCCACAGTTTCTGTGCTTAAGCGTGAGCAAACTGCCAGACAATTCGAGATGAGGAGTGACAAAGCCTTGGCGGGGGGGGGGGTGGTAGAGGTTGGGGAGAGCAAAAAAGTGTGAACAGTGGTGTTCTCTTCTGTTTCAATACAGTGAATAAGATGAGTCAAACAGCCTACGTATAAAGAATTGCAATGATTAAGCCTAGAGGTGATTACTGTGTGTCACCATTCCTCAAATGTGTGAAGGATGAAAGGCAAAGACCTTCTTGAGCATTTAATCAGGAGCAAGTAGATGGCTGTGACTTGATTGATTTGAAGGGAGAAGGTCAATTTATGCCAAGTTTCGTGACCACCATGCTGAGGACCAGAGGGTAACCTCAATTTTATTGCTGTTAACTTTGAGGCAATTTGCGGTCATCCAGCAAAAGACAGCAGACATGCAAGCTATAAATGCATCTGGCAACAAATATGAATTGTTAGAGATTTTAAGTACAATCTGGGTGTCATCTGTGTTTGAGATAATGCTGAAGACAAAGGACCATGCAAATGCATCTAATGGGTGACAGTAGTGTGTAAAAGTGTCAGGTTGAGCAACGAGTCCTGCATGACCCCACAAGAAACAGATCAAATGGGGCAAATATGTCAAACAGAATCAGTGCTGCACAGCCATCTTGATCTATGGTTTGTCTGATATGTCAATTGGCTGCTAAAAGCATTCTCATTGTTGTGACGTGGGTAGAAGCCTGATAGTGTGTGGTTCAGGAGATTATTGCCTTTTAAATAAGACGATAATTGAGTGCTGGCGTGTTTTTCCAAGACTTCGTAAAGGTAGGACTATAGCATGATGCAATGGAAGTTTTTGAGGTCCGAAAGACTCAGAGCGTTTTTCAGTAAGGAGCTGACAACAGCAAATTTCCACATCAAAAGGACAGTGGCTGACACTAAGGATGCAATAGAGATGCAGGACAGGACCAATAATTTTGGTCCAGGTTAATGATGACAGGACGTTAGGGGTCGAAAGGGGAGCCAAACCTTACCAGCAAGAAGAAGCCAACTAATTCTCTAAATAGTGGAATTCATGAAGAGAGGGGCTCTTGGAGAAAGAAGCTTGCTCTTTGTGAATGACTAAAGAGGCGATGGGAGGTTGAGCAGTGATGTTGGCTTGTATGAATGGGGTCTTCTCTTGGGAAAAGGTGGAGAGGCCATTGCATAATTTCTGTAAGCGGAAACAAGTGAGTGCAGAAGGTTTGAAAATGTTTTTGACATTGGAGAAGACACTGTGGAGAGTCACTGTCTGCAGTAATTGTAAAGGAATAGAAGGATCTGTGAGCTGCTTGAATATATTTGAGTCGGTATGAACATTCTAGCTTGTCAGGTGTCAATAATGAGGCATGTCACATTTCTAGCTTGCCAGGTGGTGTCGGAGCCAGTCAGATGATGCAAGTAGAGGTAGGGCACATCGGGATGAACCTGGGAGTATTTATAAAAGCCCTGCAAATTAGTTAGTAACTATGTCTGAGATGCCCAGCAGTAAGCTAGAAAGTATGTATAATGGAATGAGCAGGAGCGGTTCCTCCTTCAGGGCAGAGGAGCATTGCCCCTGTGCCTAAAATGCCCCCTAGGGATGAAAAATAAAATGGTAATACAGTTAATTTATTACTATTTTATTTTCCATTCTCCCGTCCTGAACCGAGTTTGGCAGCAGTGAGTTGTGCACAGTTTAAAGTGCGTATCTCTTTTTGGCTGGCTGTCTTGGGACAGCCAGCCAAACATGCGCATTTCAAACTTCTGGTTAGAGAAAGCACAGGTCTCTAGTGCTCTTAAGAGCGCTGAGAGAGGCCACTCTCTCCAATCCTGGTGCTTCTCTCATGCTGGTTACCAGCATGAGAGCAGGGCCAGGATTGCTTAAGGGAATTCGCTGGAGCCCGAGGAGACAGGAGCAAGCTGGACGTCAGACGTCGTGCAGCAAGCAACATGTTTTTTTTTTCTTTTTATTTACACACACCACTAACCTTGCATGCATGAACGCACCAGCACCAACACCACATTTGCCCCCTCCCCCCAACTCTCCCTACATGCCAGCCGCCGCTGGGAATAAGAAAGGAAGTGGAGCCAAATATGTAAGACCCAGAACACCACTGTGAGGCAACTGTTTATGAGGAACATAAAACACCAGCAAGCCAGGAAGTGTGCACGAGGCAAAATAATTCCAGACAAAAGAGTTAGTAAAGTGTGTATGAGATGCAAGAGATCAGAGTCAGCATTTGTATATTGAGAAACAAGACACAAGAGTGTCAAGAAGTGTATGTGAAGACCCTGAAAAAGTGATTCAGAACTGTACATGAAAGAGATAAGAATGAGTAAGAAGTTGGTGTGATTTGAGGCAGAAGGTTTAGATGAGAGTAATAAAAAAAATGCAAAACTGAGTCAGGGTGTGAATAACTTTTTATGAAAGTTAGTGATATTCTGTTCAAGATTCGACGTATATTCCTAATTTGACACAACTACGCTGGGACACGGCTGTGTGGAACGACTGATGGATAAAAATGGTGTTACATTTTCATGTGCCTCTGTCCCTACCTCAGAGGTATTTATGAAGGGGACAAAAAGTCACATGTGTATGAGGGGCATGAGGCAAGATCGAGTCAGAAGACAATTATGAAAAATAGAAGCATTGAGCCAGGAAGTGTCCATAAGCACAATGGATAATAGAGCAGTGAGTTAAGAGTGTATAATAGGAAGGTGAGGTAGTGAGAGCAAGTGCATGAGAGGGAGACATAAAAGTGCATTAGGAGATGCATATGAAAGGCACAAAAGTAAGTAGCGGTGTAGATCACAACTAGGATAATAAGACAGATCTGTATGAAGGGCACAAACGAAGAGCGATTCAGAAGGACACTTCATACCAAGGCCCTTAAAGAAAGATGAGAAACAGAACACGCATAAAAAGACCAGCAGTACAGAATAAGTTGAAATGCCAAAAGGATAGTAATCTGCCGAATGGAAGTACTACAGTAATTGGATTGTTAAAAAGGTCTTGAGGGATATTGAGTAAAGTAATAAGTGCACTTGATGAACCAAGCAAAACAACTTTTAGCTGAAGATTACATTTTCGTGAACTACATCTGGTGGCATTTAGTAGTGGGTATGTTATTTAAGTGTGGAGGCTATATCAAAGGACAAAGACGTCTCATAATGAGTGAGCAGTTAAATATATTTTATTTTTTTCACAAATAGCAGGTACTACAAGTGAATAGACTTCACGGGAATGAATGCTTGCAATATGACATAACATGTTTATAAAGCTCAGCCCTGCTGAAAGAGAAATGATTCTCCAAAAACATTAAGAACAATCATGATTCCGAGATAAGCCTTATAGAAAAACTAAGGGTAACTGAATGAGATCTAAAGCAACACTAGTTAGAAAACATAGAAACGTAATAGAATGAGTACTGAATTAACAAGCCTACTAAGGTATTTGTTATGGAATGTGATCAGCATGGTCTATGTACTTCATCAAAATGCGATTCCAGCGGATATCTCCAGTCATTATGTTTAAAGGCTCAAATGCTCTTTCCTTTATTCTTCTAACGGAAGTTTGGTTGACCTCTCAAACACTGTTTAGATCAAGTACCCTTAGTCATGTATGCAGAACATGTGGTAATGCAGTTGATACAGTTTAAGGGTGTATATATTTAGTCAAGTTTAGTCAGTAAATAGGTGTGCGTTAATCTAAAAATATGTGCAACCTTTACAATTTCCACATCTACAGTATGCTATGAGTGGTTTAGAGAGACAATTATTGCTTTCCTTCTCACCTGACAGCGAACAGTAAGGCTACTGCTCAAATAACTCTTAAAGGTTTTGACTTCCTTGAAGGTAATCATTGTTTTCCTCCACAAAGCCTCATTCGAATTGATATCCAAATTTATTTATTCAAAAAGCCATATATACTTTGTTATTCTCAGCATTATATCTGATGATTAAACATATTTCAGTATCCTGTTTACATGTTCCTCTTTTCTTATACCCTAGTAGATCAGTTTTTATTTCATGTTTCAGATTTTTTAGGGGCTTCCTTTAGTGTGTTCATCATCCCCTTTTTTCTGAATCTTTCAGAATCCAAGTGTATCCCACCTGATATTGCTGTTGTTCACTGTAGTATGATCAGTTCCGCGTAAGAGATGCACTCAATTTGGGGTTACAGAAAGTAGCATGCATGCTGCTATTAACGGCAGTGCTTTTTCTAACCATGTTATTAGGCAATGTACCTTCACTATTATGTAATTTAACATAATCTTTAATTCAGCATCAATACCTGAATTTGGGACTTTAGATTCAATTAACAATTCCTGCCACTGTGATATTTTAATTTCACACCTTATCAATGCTCAGAGTAATTTGTACTCCTACTTCCATGTGTGATCACCCAATGCCAGGAACATATTTTTACAACTTAATTTAAAATGACATTTGTCTCTGCAGTGTCTGATTACTGTGATTAACAAAGAGAATGTTTCCTTGATTTGGTTCTGCTCACATGTTAATATGTTGGTAATTAACAGTATGGAACATGATAGTGGGTTTTTGAAGTCTGTTTGTTGTTTCAGGTTAGACTTTCACTGCGAAATTACACATGCCAACCACCTGTAAGTACTCCAGGCAACCAATGTTTAGCTCTTCATAAACACTAGTTACAGAGTGGGATTTTCACCTTTTTCACTATAACGAACGAATACAAAGACAAATTAAGGATGTTGTTGTATATCCTGCTACAACAAGTACCTATTTCATTTAATACAAGCAGTTTTAATATTTTATTCTGACCCTGAATGTAAAGGGAGTGGAGCCCCGACGCCATCGAACAGAAATCGCCACTGGTTAATATGATCTACAAATGAGCAGGCAGAAGGATAAGTGAGCATACAAAGTTAGCATTCAATGATAGGGTCCGACTGACAAAGAAAATAGGCCTTGCAACCAAAATACAAATGCTCCCAATTAATCAATTACAAAGCTTAATTTTTTTTTTAAAAAAGTGTCCCAGGTTTGCAAATTGCGGCAAATTTGAACTAGGAAAGGCATGTGTAGGAAGGTGGCTTTCTTCTAGCATGGTTATCCCAATTTTTTGCCTGTTTGTCAGTGTGTATTTACTGTCTCACTGGGATCCTGCTAGTCAGGACCCCAGTGCTCATAGTTTGTGCCTATATGTGTTGCCAGTATGCGTGACTTTGTCACTGGAGTTCTGCTTACCAGAACTCCAGCCTTATGCTCTCTCCGTTTACCAAATTTGTCACTACAGGTTAGTGACTCCATATTCCAATTCTGATTGGCACGCTGAACCCCCCTTATAAGTCCGTAGCATATGGTACCTAGGGCATTGGAGTTCCAGGAGATCCTTATGGGCTGCAGCATTTCTTTTGCCGCACATAAGGAGCTCATACAAACACTCCTTCAGGACTGCCAATGCAGCCTGAGTGCAATAGTACACACAGCCATTTTCACTGCACCACGTCACTTACAAGTCACCTATATGTCTAACCTTCAGTTACTGAAGGCTAGGTGCAAAGTTACTGTGTTTTAGGGCACCCATGCACTAGCAAAGGTGCCCCCACATTGTCCAGGATCAATTTCCCAGACTTCTTGAGTGCGGGGACACCATTGTAAGCGTGCAATACATATATGTGGCTTCACAATGGTAACTCCAAATATGGCCATGTGAGATGTCTAAGATTGTGAAATTGAACCCACAATCCAAATCTGGTATTGGGGGGGGGGCAATTCCATGCGCCCTGGGGGCTCCACCATAGGCCCCCAGTACTGCCAAACCAGCTCTCTGAGGTTTGCACTGCAGCCCCAGCTGCTGCCACCTCACAGACAGGTTTCTGCCCTCCTGGGGATTGAGCAGCTCAGTCCCAGGAAGGCAGAACAATGCATTTCCTTTAGCAGAGGGGTGTTACACCCTCTCCCATTGGAAATAGGTGTTACAGGCATGGGAGGGGTATCCTCCCAGAGCCTCTGGAAATGCTTTGAAGGCGCCCTCCTTGCATAATCCAGTCTACACTGATTCAGGGACCCCCAGTCCCTGTCCCTGTCCCCAGACCCTCCTCTGGCGCAAAACTGGATAAAGGAAAGGGGAGTGACCCAAAGCTCCTCAAGAATGTCCCTGATGTTAGCCATATTGGATTCAAAGGTGTGGGGACCCTCTGGGAGCATCTGAGTGGCCAGTGCCAGCAGGTGATGTCAGAGACCCCTCCTGATAGGTGCATACCTGGGTAGGTAGCCGATCCCCTTCTCAGGGCTATTTAGGGTCTCTTCTTCGTGTTTCCTCAGATTCAGTTTGCAAGACTCCACCAGGACTCCTCTGCATCCTCTGCTTCAGTTTCTGACCGTAGGATCAACCGCAGATTGCTCCATGAACCGCTGTAACTGTAACAAAGTAACCAGAAAGGCTACTGTGACCCTGCAACTTCAGCTCCAGCCAGCAACTGCAACAGTTTCCAGGTTGCGCACGCTCTGAGGACTGCCTGTCTTCATTCTGCACCAGAAGGACCCAAGGAATCGCCCATAGAGTGACGGAGGCACTTCCCTGCTTCAACAGGCACCTCTCTGCAATGACAACTGGTACTCTGGGACTCTTCTCCTGTCGATGAGCGTGATCCCTGGAACACAGGTGGTGGACCGAAGTAATCCTGACTGTCTAAAGGTCCAGCTGTCCAAATTTGGTGGAGGTAAGAGCTTGCCTCCCCGTGCCAGAGAGAGTACTCCTGTGCACTGCGTCTTCTGCAGCTCCTTGGGCTTCTGGGCACTACTTCCAAAAGTTCTTTGTGCATGGCATAGCTCCAGTCCCCAGCACTCTATACTGCGATGCACAGCTCCCTGAGTTGTTCTCCAGCAGCATGGGATCCCTTTGTGTAGTGCTGCGATGACCGCACTTTGCAACTTCTTTGTCCCTGTGTCCTGGGACTCCTGGGGGTGCTGCCTGGTCTTCAAAGGGCTCTCTAAAGTGCTTAGAGCCCCCTCTGTCTCCTCAGAGTTGAGACCCCCAGGTCCCTCCTGGGCCCAGGCAGCACCTCTTTCACGCAAAATGCGTTCTTACGTGAACCAAGGATTGTTGGCGGAATCCAGCAACGAAAACAGCCTGCATCCAGCGACTGAACGTGGGACATCTCTTGCACCAAGCAGGAAGCCGCAGCTGTCTTCTGTGGTGCATTTCTGTACTTTTCTTCCAACCAGAGAATCCACTTTTGCCCATTCATCCAGGTTGGCAGGGGCTCCTGTTCTTCCTGGACTCTTCATCGACTTCTGGACTTGGTCTCCTCTCTCCACAGGTTCTTCAGGTCCAGGAATTCATCGTTGGGTTCTTGCAGTCTTGCATAATCCTTTACCATGACTTCTAGTGTGTTCTGAGGAAAGTTGCTGTGCTTTACTACTGTTTTCCTGGGCTCTGGGGTCAGGTATTTTACTTACCTTTGGTGTTTTCTTACACTCCCAGAGCTCCTCTACATACTACACTTGCGTAGGGGGAAAACCGTCATTCGCATTCCACTATTTTAGTATATGGTTTGTGTTGCCCCTGGGCTCATTGCAATCTATTGTGTTTTTCACTGTTTGTACTATTCTATGACTGTTTACTTACCTGATTTTGGTTACTAGTGTATATATTGTGTATAATACTTACCTCGAGTGCGAGTATTGCCTCTAAGATAGTTTTGGCCTTGTGTCACTAAAATAAAGTACCTTTATTTTTGGTAACATAGAGTATTGTATTTTATTGTGCATAAGTACTGTGTGACTTTAGTGGTATTGCAAGAGATTTGCATGTCTCCTAGTTCAGTCTTGGCTGCTTTGCTACAGCTACCCCTAGACAACCTAAGCTGCTAGACACTGCCGACATTTCACTAAGGTGGATCACTGGATGTGGTATAAGGTGTAAGTACCTCTGGTACCTACTACAAGCCAGGCCAGCTTCTCACAACATGTTGTGTAATTATTTTGAAAGTATGGATTTAAGCCTGCTGCAGAGACTGATTATTTTAATATCAGGAAAATGAAAAGGAGACAATAAAACAAGTCCACACAGCCAAAACCGGCCCACACAATAAGAGTTCAGACCAGCCCATCGGGCACTGCTTGACAGCCCGATAGGACAGTTCGACTCTATTCACTGACAAGATAGTCACTAACACTCCCCTCAGATATGAAAAGAAGCAATGAAAAGGAGCAATAAAAAAGAAGCAATAAAAAAGAAGCAATAAAAAGAAACAAATTTGCAACACCAGTTTCGGAATAACTCCCCATACACCCAACTCCATACGGTTACTGTTGTCATTTCCAACATAATGTGTACCTAGAAGAAGATGGCAATCAAGTCCCACCTACTGGCTTTCAGCATCATGATTTTCCAGCTGTGTGGGCCAATTCATCACTAACAGATCTAGAGTAATTCTGCAACATTATTTATTACAAAGCTTTGTCAGTTCAGGGGTGGTATTAAATGCCTCGGGGGAGGGGTGGGGGCCCACAGGTCATGCTGGTATTGCTGAAGGAGCTGCCCACGCGTATGTAATACACAACTTACACATCTAGAATCAGCACGATCTAAAGGGAATGTGGCCTCAGGCAACTGAAGTAAAATTATTCTTTTGAGGTAGCTTCTAATTATAGGTGCAGTGGCAAAGAAGCTGTCAAGGTCCACCCCATCTTTTGAATTCCTCCCCCAGGATGATACTTAAAAAGTGGAAAGGGGTCCCGTGGAGCACTGCAGTTGGGTGCTGTCACTCAATGGACCTGCCTATGTGGGGATGTCTGCACCCCTATCAAATGTAGGCCGATTCACAATTGCAAAGTGAAAGGCAGACCGGTAGCTTCAAACAGCCAGTTTGGTCCGCCTTCCACTAATGCACTGCCCCCTGGGAAGGAACAAGTGTGCTGCCTGGGCAATGTGCATTAATTTTAATAGGGTATCCTGATCTGGTCTGCACCTGCCAAATCCAGTTAAAGGTACACTGCAGCACCAAACGGGTGCCGTACTCCATTTACGTAATAGCTGACATGGATGGCATGCACTTCCAGAGAGGGTATATTTGCCCACTAAGGTTGCTTTACAATGCCACAGCTTACCGGGAACAAAGACAAATAGAAGAATTACACACATATTGGAAAGCGCACAAGGGATTAGACTGGGAGACCAAAAAGAAGGGTGTAACAGTAGCTCAGGCAATAACTAAAAGGGTGAGGATGAGGAGATTAGCAGGATGAGCAATGATAAAAGGGCACATTTTCCAGATAGAACATTGGTACAAATTACAAGTACAAACAATATAGGAGATCTGGTTTAAGAGTGAGATGTCAAACATAAAGCACAGATGGTGAGCTGAAGTAGAGAAAAGAAAATGGTAGGCCTTGAGGAAAACTGTCAGAACGAGCAAACTTTCTCTCTGGGAGGAGGGTTTAAGATTAACAGAATGAGAAGACACCCACTACCAGATGGCCTATCAGTAATCTGAAATGATGCAATGGAGATTAGAATCAAAAGAGAAGAAAATGCAGATCTGGTAACTGTCTGCATGGGATTTGTAAAAGAGAACAAAAGAATCAACGATAGTAGAGGAGTGCTGCAGGCAGAAAAAAAGAAAAGAAGCAAGAAGAAAACCCTGTGGAAATTCATGCTGTAGCAGAAAAAGACTGGCTGTCCCTGGAAAAAGAATAGGTGCAGACAGAGGTGAGGTAACCGCAGTGAATGTGCAAAAATCAAAAGCTTCAAGACAAGAAAGTACAGACTAGAGAAGTGAGTGTTGAAAGGAGGAGAACGATAGAGAATATTAACAAGAGAAGACAGTTTAGAGAGACGAGTGAAGGTTAGGGGACACAATAACAAACTACCGGACAGTAAAGGTGAGTTCAGTAAGTGCCACCTGTCTTTTATGTGTCTTCACCAACACTCACCTTTTTTTTAAACTACTTTTTATTAACAGTTTTTTGCATTTACATATTATCAACTCAGTTTATAACCTTTGTATTCTTATGGTACTGCGTGATCAACCTTTGCAAATATTTTCCATTACCATTCGTGCATATAAAACTGGTTACTTTGCATAACTCTCCTGATTTGACACAAATGGCTAAGCGATGTATATGTAATAAACAAACACCAACACTCACTTGACTGCAACTGGCTAGGTATGAGATACAGTTCCATGAATATTGGTTTCTACACAGGATATAGTGGTGCCTACTATTCCCATTAAGAGCCCAGAGACCATGCACTGAACACAAGGCCAATTAGTTTAATCTCATTTCTTAACTGTGCACAGTGCACTAACCTTACAGCCCAGTCCTGGGCTATGGACTTTTACAACCCCTCTTGACTAGATGCTGACTTTATTTTCTGGTACCAACTACTAGTTAACAAAGTTAACGATGGACTAACCCCAAATCTGTGACAGAGGGTGAGTGCTTGAGAAGTTTCAGCACTACGTGCATCATCCTTTTGTGTTGCTACAGTTGCCCTAAGTGGGAAGGGTATATATACCCAGACATAGGTACCGTGCTCACTGTGCCACTGGATTCAAGCTAGCCTGGCTGATGAAGGGAGATACCCTGAAACCGGTCTCAGGATGCATGTTTCCTGTCCAGGCAGGACCTGGCTTGGCAGTTTGGGCTGGACTGTTTCCATGGGGATCAGGGTCAAAACTGATTTGCATATGGCTTGGTCCAAACAGGTGTGACGTGGCGAGCAAAATAACGGTGGATTACACCCAGATCTGTGACTGGGGGTGAGTGTTTGGGAAGTTTCAACACTTCGTTCATCATTTTAGTTTATTTTGTGATGTTGCCTTGCGCGCCCTAAGTGGCTAGGGCAGGGTTCTGCAAAGTCGGTCCTGGAGAGCCGGGTCCATGCCAGATCTTTAGCATATCCACATTTAGAAAAATGTAGATTTCTGAAACATCTTATTTCTAAATGTGGATATGCAAACAATCTGGCATGGACCCGGCTCTCCAGGACCGACTCTGCAGAACCCTGGGCTAGGGTATGCCAGGACATGGGTCCCTTGCTTGCTGCACCACTGGATTCAAGCTAGCCTGGCTGATGAAGGGTGATACCCTGAAACTGGTCCCAGGATGCTTGTTTCCTATCCAGGGAGGACCTGGGCTGGCCGTTCCGGCTGGACTACTCCCATGGGGAACAGGGTCAAGACTGATTTGCATATGGCTGGGTCCAAACTGGAGTGACGTGGTGAGCAAAATAACAATGGATTAAACCCAGATCTGTGACTGGGGGCGTGAGTTTAAAAAGTTTCAACACTCAGGCCATCATTTTATTTTGGCCAATATTACTGACCTTGATATAATGCATGCCTCCTCTTCAAATCGGGAAGCATACTCCTTTTGCACAAAAAACAGATCAGAAAATAAGAGCAAAGTTATGACAAGGCCTCCAAAGGTGAAACAAATAACATTGAGTATGGTCATATCAAATTCAGATAAATGTATCATGTGGAAAACATTTCAGTGCAAGGAATATCTATCACTTGTCAGTTTCACGCCCACACTGCTCTGATAAGAATGGTTCTGGCAGCCAAGAGGTGCCACAAACATTAAAAGACCAGAGTGTGAATCCAACGTCACCATATCCCATCATGTGATCCAAGCGGCTCCAACAAATGTGACTGAGCCTCTGTTGGAAAGAAAGGATTGCTATGTAACGTACAATGTAGCACATCCGATTCATAAATCACGAAGAGCACTGCTGGAGGGAGGAATTGGAATATTAATGGACCAAAAGACATGATCTGTGTTAGGTTCTGACCAGGCAAAGGTCAGACGTGTATTTAGATTTGCAGAAATAAAACAGATAAACAAGTTCATCCTGTTTTCTGATTCAGTATTTTATTTGCCTTTGGTAGATACTACCTAGGCTCAGACAATGAACTGCACGGCCAATTTCAATCATAGACCAGGGGTCAAGACAAGTACAGGAAGACATATTGACACATGAGAGGAGTGAATATCAATGTAGACATGGCATTAGCATCGATTGCCAACTGACCAGTCACATCTATATTTGGAAGCTCCAAATCTTGTCATATTGGAGCGATATTCCCTTGCTCTATAAATCGTCTTGTCAAACTGGGAACGCTTGTCCTTTGTCCTTAACCCCTACTGAAGTGATAAGACAGAAGGCAACCGTTAATATTTAGCAATGTACCTTTCAAGTAGAAACCCCACACCAGAGAGTGAACGAGTAACCTGCTGTCAGACAAATAGGAATTACTGCAAACTGGTAATGCTCTTCAATCAAAGCAAATAGAAGGTGCATCTGGTGAGAGGGTCTGCTTGGATGAGGCTATATCATAATAGTGTTTACCATGTATCCCTATCAGACTGGGTAGTTATTTATTATTATCAAGAAGAGGTTCCCTAGTGAGATTACTTTGCGCAATCCATTATCCGATTATTGTAATCTTAAAATAAATCTTACAAGCAGGCTTACTTCGCTCTAAAAATATATTAATACCTAACTTTAGATATTCAGAAGACTTCTGTAAACCTAGGCCTATGGAAAATTATGCAACACACATTTAAAGCATCACAAATAAATTAATAATATTTACATGTACATATGAACTGATGTGATACAACGTGCGTATAATAAAATAAAAAAGGCCTTGAGAGAAAGAAAAAAAAACTGTCTGCAGGTTAGTACCACCATTCTTGCCTCCTTGAGGCACGGGCAGTGTGCTAAACTGTTTTCAGTAACCTTTAACTTCTAGGTTCTGATATTGATAGACACCTTTTGGAGCTACATGTGCCAATGGGTGCAACTGAATCCTGGTGCCACGCTAGGGGTGGTGTTGGACAATGTGGGGAGCAGCAAAGGGATTTACAGCAGAAAATCACAGCAGGGCGTTTTATGCATAATGGTCGATTCTATGCCCCATATTTCTACATGTGCATGCGGAGTTCCTTGTCTTTCCCTTATCTACCATTTAGTGAGTACCAGGTTAGGATATGTCACTAACATTTCCAAATACTTTTGAATATACAATAAACATTCTGAGTGACTGATATAGCACTGATATGTTTTCAGTTAAGTAGCAGCACATCGGTACACACAAACAAGGAGGAAAAACTAACACAAACACAATTTTAAGAGGATAAGCTGGGGGTTGAAGGACCAAAGAGCAGATGTTATTTCAGAAATGCACCCATGCAAAACAATTATGTACCACCACTAACTCTAGAAAACCCTAGCACTAAGCAGCCAACAAAGTTTAATTTTTTTCAGAATCCTCAAAATTCCTACATCACACAATCACAGTGGTCTGACAGGTTTCACAAATTTACGTACCAAATTTGTGGAAAAGAATGTGTCTACACCAAAAGAAACATAACCTCAATTAAAGTATACATACTTAAGGTGATGACAAAATCACCAGGGAGATATGCCAGTTTAGCAAAATTAGAAGACACAGATACATATTACCTAGTTATCACAAAGCGAGTTGCTTTACATACCTGAAGGTCAAAGGGAGAATACAAAAAACAGACATGCATTATCAGCTTCCTCAGATCAAGCCAAAATTCACACCTGACATACTTGGGAAAACCTGAAAATATAATTTACCTTATTATACCCCATCAACTACTTCTCAAACACCCCTCCCGCTCACGTTGACACGTGCAAAGCCAATGCAAGAAGTTCCACACAAATAGCGAAAATGGGCCCAGTTAAAATTAATAATCTTAAAACTAAGATCCTCCATGAAGATATACATTCCAAGGTAAAAAGAAGGCAACAGAGTGATTAATAAGAGGAGATTATACAATTCTCTTATGTTCAAATGGGTAAATTTTGAAAGCAAAATAATCAGTACATTGAACTAGTGCCAAGACTATCTGCTCAACAGTGCAGGGAGGTTAGTTACAGCAACGTCACCCAAAATCAAGAGAAGGAACCAATATCTGCTGTGCAACACATTTGTGCCCTGGTGAAAGACACGGTGTGCCAAGGGTATTTGCAAGCACAGGAATTATGGTGTGTCAATAGGACTTACTATGCATTGTGGGAAAAACAGACTGCATTATGTTAGGTTGAAGCTGTAGAAGTCAATTGAACTTAATAAAAATCCCAAAGACTCACAAATTGGACTTTCAACCTGAAGTTAGTTCTCTCTGTCTGTCCCATCAGACAAAAAAGTGAGAACCCACTTAGTGCTGAATACAAGGTAGCCATGACCTCTCATGAACCTAAATCCTCAAGAGTAGCTACTAATATTTTGAGGATTAAGGGCCAGATGTAGTAAAGGTTTTTCACGTCGCAAACAGCAAATGTTGCTGTTTGCGACGTGCAAAACCCACATCGCGATGCCCAATTCCCGTTTTGCGAATCGGTAACCTGGTTACCGACTCGCAAAACGGGACTGAGAGTCGCAAATAGGAAGGGGTGTTCCTCTTCCTATTTGAGAGTCGCAGCGTGATGCTGCATTGTTTTGTGACCGCGAACCCGGACGCAAAGGAAAATCGCAGTTACCACCCGTGTCACACGGGTGGTAACCCATTTGCAAAAAAGAAAGGGTCCCCATGGGACCCCTTCCCCTTTGTGAATGGCCTGGAAAACATTTTGTCATTTTGTAATGCATCTCGTTTTCCTTTAAGGAAAACGGGCTGCATTACAAAAAAAAAACTGCTTTATTTAAAAGCAGTCACAGACATGGTGGTCTGCTGTCTCCAGCAGACCACCATCCCTGTGAGTGCTGCGAGTCGCAAGGGGGTCGCAAATTGCGAACCACCTCATTAATATTAATGAGGTGGGCCTTTGCGACTCCCTTGAGAGTCACAGATGGTGTCAGGGACACCATCCTGCATCCTGAATTGCGACTCGTAAATTGTGAGTCGCAATTCAGGACATTCGTACATCTGGCCCTAAGCAACGATCAGTGCTGAGCCGCAAAGGATGGCCAAGTCCAGCAGCCCAAGGCGGCAGGCAACCATGTAATAAGCCATACCCAGTAAAGCAAATAAGGCTCATAGAGTGAACCTGTTGTATCAACACTTCACAATCCCAAACCCCAAGTACAGTCTTTATGTGAATGCTAAATACCAACTTCTAACACCTTATACATAGGATTACTCACTACTTGTGAATTAAGAACTAAACACAACTTGAAAAACGTTTTAGTATGAAATGAAGAAACATGTCCTAATAGCATTACTTTCCAATATATAATAGATTTGTGATAGATATGGCAATGTTGTTCCAGATCCTGGCTTCATAGATGGAAAAAGCCTGCTGTCTTTCTTTTTTCTTTTTAAACCTTCTTAGACTGCAGTCTGATGGTGTCCTGTTTGAGCGTGTGTGGAGACCCACTACAACTGGTAAGATAGTCTGCAAGATAAGCATTGTGCTGATCTTGATGGTATTGTAAATGATGCGTCTAGTTTTGAATATATGATTGCCCAGCATAGAGAGCTAATGGGGTTCCATCAGGATGGGGGTGAAGTGATCATATTTCTTCAGGCCCTAATAAGACGTGTTGCGGCATGTAGAATGCCCCTAAAGGATCCCAGTGTGAAGTCTGCAAGGCCATGGAGTAGGACATTACCATCATCCAGATGCAAGAGTACAAGGACTTGAACAGCATTTCAGATATCGCTTTCTGGAAGAAAAGGTGCGACAGTCTTTAGAAGAAATAGCTAGTACCACTACTGCTCTGTGTGGCACGAGGTAGCTTACTGTATCATGGTCTCCTCTTCACAGTGCTTAAAATGGGATGATCAGCCTTTCCAAAGTCATGGCATTTACTTGGTTATCGGTACTGGTATGATTCCAGTGTCCACACTGTCCCTGCATGAAAAACATTGCTGTGGGAGTTTCTACATTAACCTTTTATGTGAACCATACTCCCAAGTATGTAAAGCACCATCGTTAAGCGAGAACCCATGTACCTCAGCATGTAAAGCCACACTGCCATGCCAGAGTCCTAATTTCTCTTATGTCAAGCACTCCTGCATCAGAAGGATGTAAACTGCCCCAGGTTGTGCAGTACCACCATTGTAGGAAGCCGGCCTAGTGTGTGGTGAGTACCTATGGTGTTATCACCCTATACTAGGTCCAGGTATCCCCTATTAGTGAGGTGTAGTCAGTGTCTAGGAAGCCAGGCTCGCTAGATGAAGCTGTGGATGAGCAGCCAAGGCTTATCTAGGAGACGTGCAAAGCTTATGCCATACCAATTATAGTCACCCAGCACTTACACACATGAAAGAACCACACTGTGTTACAAAAATAAAGGTACTTTATTTTAGTGACACAAATATTAAAATACTATATAGGCAATACTCTACTAGCAGGTGAGTAAACACACTATTATATACACCTTAGTAATCAGGAATGGGCACAGAAAGCAATAGAAAACAGTGAAATAACAGTAAACAATAGTAACCCTAGGGGGACCCCAAACCATATACTAAAAAAATGGAATGCGAAAATCAGCCCCCAACCCAGTAAGTGAATCTGTAGAGGGGAGCTGGAGGAACTAGAAACCCCAAAACGTAAGTGCCAGCGTGCCCCCCAGTAACCATGAGAGAAGAGATAAGTACCTGTTTATTTCCAAACTCACAGATAAACTTTGTAAAAGGACTGTTCAAGACTCAAGCATGACTAGATGAAACAGAAGACGGATCCAGACAGAAAAGAACCTGCAAATGAAAGGGACCAACTCCAGTTGCAGTTGGAGTGTCCAGTTGGGGCAGGAGCCACTACCCACCCTTCTGGGGATGCAGGACCAAGTCGACGGTGGAGATCAGGAGTTAGCTATGCAGCACAGGAGTAGAGGAAAAGTTCCTGAAGTAATGCAGTCAATGTCTCACGTCGGAAGAAGAGTTGTAGTCCGTCAGTGGTGTGGAAAAACCACCAACAAGCCTTGGCAAAGGCAAGAGTCGCAGAAGAGAATTTGCAGATCTGCAGGGATCAAGAAGGTCCGAGGGGACTCACCCCAAGGAGGGGAGTCCCAGGCGACCCTCAGCAGTGAGGAGAGCCAGAAGTCAAAGATGCAGCCCCCACAGGCAACTCACAGGCAGCAGGCACAGGAGTCGCAGTGAGGCCCACTCAGCACACCTGGAAAGGTGTCCCACGTCACTGGAGCAGCAGGCAGGAGACTACATGTTGCAGAGGAGAGTGCTGGAGGCCGGGGCTACACGAAGCCTGAAGATCCCTTAGAAGGAGAGGCAACAAGCCTTGGTAGCTGCAAGAGCTGCGGTGCACAGAGGTACTGTCCTGCAAGGAGAGGCAAAGGCTCACCACCTTAAAAATTGGATGGGGCCCATGGGACTACTCAAGACCACCACCTGTGTTGCACGTCAAATCTGAGGACCCACCCAGGAGGGAGACCCTAAATAGCCCTAAAAAGGGGACTGGTCACCTAGCAGGGTGACCACCTATTAGGAGGGGGCTGTGACGTCACCTGCCTGACCTGGCCACTCAGATGCTCCCAGAGGCCTCTGCCCATCTTGGATTCAAGATGGCAGAATCAAGTGATCACCTGGAGGAGCTCTGGGCACCACCCCTAGGGTGGTGATGGGCAGGGAAGTGTTAACTCCCCTTTCCATTGTCCAGTTTCGCACCAGAGCAGCGAACAGGGGTCCCTGGACTGGGGCAAACCGGTTTATGCAAGGAGGGCATCAAATGTGCCCTTCAAAGCATACCAGTGGCTTGGGGAGGCTATCTCTCCCAAGCTATGTAACATCTATTTCCAAAGGGAGAGGGTATTGTCTTCCTCTCCCAAAGGAAATCCTTTGTTTTGCCTTTCTAGGCTTGAGCTGCTCAAGCAGCAGGAGGGCAGAAACCTGTCATAGGATGGCAGCAGCGCGGGCTGCCTGGGAAAACCCTGCAAACTGGTAGAAGTTAAGCTTAGGGTCCTCTAAGGAACCCCTCCCCCCGATTGCATGGAATCATACAACCACTACTGGCAACAGTATTGGGGTATGATTTCGACATGTCTGATACCAAACATGCCTAGGTTCGGAGTGACCACTATTTCCAGTGCACTGGTAAAATGGCTTCGCCATACTCACGAAGTCCAGGAAAATGGAGCGGGAGTTTGTGGGGACACCTGTGTTCATGCAGGGGTGTCCTCACACACAGGTACTTGCACCCTGCCCTCTGGGCTAGGAGGGCCTGTCATAGGTGTGACTTACAGTGACCTAGTGCAGTGATCTGTAGTGAAAGGGTGCATGACCTTTTCACGCAGGCTGCAATGGCAGGTCTGCAGACACATTTTGCATGGACTCCCATGGGTGGCATAATACATGCTGCAGACCATGGGGAACCCCTGGTGCCCCAAAGCCCTGGGTACCTAGGTATCATATACTAGGAACTTATTTGGTGGCACCAGTATGCCAATTGTGGGGTGTACAAAGTCAGGGGCAACCACATTTAGAGGGAGGGAGCACAGTCACTGGAGTCCTGCTTAGCAGGATCCCAGTGAACACACTGACAGCAGGCAAAAAGTGGGGGTAAAAATGCCAAAAAGAGGGTACTTTTCTACAACCATCATGCTAGAAACCTAGCCTTCCCAATATATAAAGACATAAAGGGACACTTGAGCTTCCATTTGCCTTTAAACATCTTCTCTTTTTTCCCGTATGAGAAAAATGGCCTCCCAACTGTGATCCCTGTGGATGGAATACCTTCAATGTACATGTATATGTAAGGACCATGTAGGGCAGTCTAAAGGTGATATTTGTTACAACCTGGATACGTAGGCTCTTTGTGATAGTCACCCCAGCCCACCGCTGCAGACACCATCAACCTCCTCAACTCACGTTACACACCCTTCACCCAGAGACTCTACAAATGGAACCAGATCACCATCCAGAGGACCACAGAATTCATGAAAAAAATCCACTCAGGATCTCCAACAAACCCTTGCCCTCATCACATGTTCAACCTTGGCAGCTACACCATTGGCAGCAGACTCACAGATATCCTCAACTCACCCATCAACACAGCCACCTACCCTGAAAACTGGAAACATGCAAGAATCAAATCCTCTTCTTAAGAAGCCCTCCGCCAACCCTAACGACCTTGAGAACCACCGACCAATCTCCTTGCTCTCTTTCTCAGCAAAAGTACTAGAGAAAGCCATCAATTAGCAACTTACGACCTAGCTAGAAGACTTCTGGATTCATCATAGGCTGTATTCCGCCCCAATCACAGCATCGAAACTGCCCTGATCGCCACTACTGACAACACCAGGATCCTCCTAGACCAAGGACATTTGGCAGCCCTCAATCTCCTTAACCTCTCAGTGGCTTTCAACACAGTCTCCCACCACACCCCGCTAAAGAGACTTCACCACACTGGCATCCAAGGAGACGCTTTGAAATGGATTGCTTTATTTCTCTCCGGTCGGACACAGACTATCCATCTCCCTCCTCTCACCTCCCAACCCAAGCCAATCATCTGAGGAGCCCCCACCAAGGATCCTCCCTGAGCCTTACCTTATTCAATGCCTACATGATCACGCTGGTCAACACTGTAAGAAACTACAGACTGAACATCGTCTCCTAGGCAGAGGACACGCAGCTCATCCTCTATCTCAAGATCGCACAATGCCCAAGATGAACTTTCAACTCTGGATAAGCAGCAAAGCGGACTGGGTAAAGGAGAGCTGCCTCAAGCTTACAATGAGGAAACCCAAGTACTGCTACTCGGAAACTCCACCTCTCCCTGAGACAACTACTTGTGGCCATCAGACCTAGGGCCCCCACCCATACCGAAAGAACACACCCGCAACCTAGGATTCATCAACAACAAACTCAGCATGAAGAAGCAAGTCAATGCAGTCTCCTCTGCTTGCTTTCACACCCTCAGCCTCCTACGCAAGAACTTTCAAGTGGATCCTCACCAACACCAGACGTATCATCACTCAAGCCCTCGTCACCAGCCACCTGGACAATTGTAATGCCCTTCACGCCGGGCTCACGTCACTCTTCACAAAAAAAAAAAAACACAAAATCACAAAGAATGCAGCAGCAAGGCTCATACTCGACCTCCAAAGATGCAAGCACATATCCCCCTACCCCAAGAACCTCCACTGGCTCCCTGTGCACAAGCAATGCCAATTCAGGCTGCTGGCACTCTCCTACAAAGCCTTTCACAACCAAGGACCTCCCTGCCTCAATCACTGTCTGAACTTTCACCACCCTGCCAGATACCTACGATCTGCCTCCCTCTACCCTGCCTGCACCCCTCACATCCACAGGAGCAACCAGGGAGGACAAGTCTTCTCCTACCTGGCTGCAAAAACCAGGAGCTCTCTACCCTTCCACCTGAGGCCCTTCCCCTCCATCCTGGAGGTCAGAAGACAGCTTAAGACCTGGCTCTTTGACTGAGTCCTACGGTTGGACCATGCAGCTTACTCGGTGCATGGACACCCTCACGGGTGACAAGCGTGCCCTACAAATTGACTGATTGATTGAGAGGCGCAAGAAAGCCACTCAGTCTGTGCAATCACTACAGGAAGTTGTAGCTGGAATGGGTGATCTCAGGGTTGGATCAAGGAAGTCCATACTCCGTTAGATTGCAGCCCACTTCGAAATGCCAGAATTCCCAAGAGCCTGCCCCGCTATGCTTCAGTTCCTCCTGCCAACTTCTGGAAGGGATAATTCTAGCAGAGATAACTTCTCATCTGCTGTCTGGGTGATATAGCTAGTACAGCGCCCAGCATCTGATAATCCCAGCAGCAATGCTTTCGCTACTGCCATATGAATCATTCCACTTTGTACTGGGTTCAGTGCATTATTACCTTACTATCTGTTTGCGTGAAAAGTGCAAATATGTACATTTCCAAGACTGATGATGAGATCAAATGTAGCTAAAAGGAGCTAGGTGTCTTTCCCATTTGTTGGAACAACTCCCATGGAACAGCTCCCATTTTTAGGTTGTCTCCTATGCTCATCAAAGAATATTTTGACTAAGGAAACATTTCTGCTGCTGGTTCCGCTGATTATATGGAACTCCATCAGGCTGTACAGAAGAGGCTAGATTTGTAGAGAATTTACCAGTCCTGACCTTTTCAAACCATGCTTACAGCGTAAGGTGCCTATATCACAGTCACAGTCTATGCTTCAATGAACTGGTCCCTTTAGCCAATATATAACCTAGTACAGCTGCACTTACCTATACCCTAGTACATCAACTCAACCTATGATTTGGTATCTATACCCCTACCTACACACTATTACTTGCAGAACTGCTTCTGCCCCGTGACCTATACTCCTCCCCCACTGCCCCTTTACTTTCCTGTTCTTAGTACCCCTACCTATACCCTACCACCTCCCACATAAGCTCTAGTACCCCAACCTAAGCCTTTACCCCAATACATCCAACTCAGCAATGACCTATTAACACTATCCCACCTACACATACATCACTGCCCCAATAACCTAGTAACTTTACCTCTTGCTTTAAGCTACTAGCCCTACTTACACCCTACTGATTCCAGTTTACCTCTTGCCTATGCTTGGCCTCTGTTCACCCTGCTTGTCTGTGCTGTTTTCATATTCTATATGTCCATAATCTATATTGTTCATAGAGAAGCACACCATAACAGTATGCAACCGCTCCTCAGGCTAAAAGCACCTTCCCAGTGATGCTTACCTCTGACAGAGGTAAGAGAGCAACTTCCACCCGGCGTGAACATTTTTGCTCAAGGGGAATTAACACAACTTCCTTTAGGATAATGGTGAATTCTTCAGGTTCTACAAAAGCCATCCCTTCATGGTTCTGGTATCATCTAACCCCTTAGGAGCCAACACTTTGAACTCCTGCGGTGTGAAAGTCTAATATATATGTAAGGGTATGCAAGATGGCATGGAAAGGGGACTGCACTTCCACATTAAGAGGACTGTCATTCCAGGTAGCTTGGATGATCCTCTGACCTGAAACACCATGGCCTACTTTTTCTTTTCTTGGGAGAGCCTAGGCCCCAGACGTCTTCTCTCACTGGAACTGGAACATCTAAAATTGCATTTATTAATATTGACAATGTCTGCCCCAACCGTCAGGCCATCAACTGAACTACTGTAGGCTTCTTTCGTCCCAAGCTGTACTGGAGCATGGATGGCACTGATCCTTTTTCATTTACAAAGAGAAGAGACAGTAACAAAAACATAAATGTCGGATTGAGGGATACAAATCATTGAGAGCTGGATGGGAAGCATACAATTGTTTTTCTGTCAGAATATAATTCCTTCTTGGAGAACAGCTGCATGATATAGTTACAGCAAAGCATGTACACATGTATGTCAAGCTTTGAGTGAACCTTAATTTAGGCAGCTGTTTGCCATGGCTTGTCACTGGAACTCATTTCAGTGTACCAGGACTTAAGTGAGGAAATTGTATTCATGATTGCACTGAAAAAAGCAATGGCTAGACAAATGTACAATTTGCATGACAAAGTAGCCGTGGCTACAATAGCAGTGCTAATTGCAAGGGTCAACTTCCATCTTTTATTTCAAGAGTGGCATAGCTACTACAAAACAAAACAATGTTGCCACTGCCAAACAAGATTAATTTCATTTCCTGTTAGGTCCCTTAGAAGGGTGAGCCACCCTCTTGTCTCTTAATGGTGAGCCGAGTAAGGGATTACTAGGCCAATACTCCCCTTTCTGCGGATTTCCCTCCAAAACTTTCACTGATTTGGTAGCAGCCTCCTGATCTGGCACTGACAAGGCCATAGTCAGAATCAGATGAAAAACCACAAACAAAGACGAGCTGTACTGTAAAGTTAACACACAGTAGTCGGGGAAACTTATTCAGCCATATATTTTTCAATGAACTCTGATACAGGCATTGTGATATTCTATATAAATTCTTGTTAGAAATGGGGTTTCTGGTTGGCTAGGATATGCACCTCCGCCAGGCAGAACCTACCCACTATAGTCAGGGCAAGGGAGTTACACGTTCAAGATAACCCCTGCTCACCCCCTTAGTAGCTTGGCACGAGCAGTCAGGCCTATCCCAGAGGCAATGTGTAAGGCGTTTGCACAACAGACACAACACACGTGACGCATTATCCCCACCACAAAGGAAACACAACACCAGATTATATGAAAATATACTGTATTGTACACAACGTAATTATCAGACCAAACCTCACATATTAGTACTATCCTGCTACTTTAGCAGTTGTCAGAACGTTACACATTAGTTACTCTGCAAACTGGCAGTAGATACACATAACACACAGGTTACTCAGTATTCTGCAACATAAGCAGTAGTCAGGAAACACGCTAGTACACCAAAGCACTTGTCATAAGAATATCATAAAATGCCCAAAGTAGGAACATTAGAAAACATATGGCAAGTTAGAAAACATACTAGCAAGCATGTCCATAAAAGGAACATTTGCCCACATGTATAAAAACATCATAAAACAGGTAGGCAACATATAATACAAAAAAGTCTCTAATAAGAACTTTAGGTGTATACATTGTCACTTCGAAATACATGGTTGATGATAAAGGCACTTCCAGTGCCGCCTAGAAGACAAAGAAGAAAGGGGACCCCCGGCGCTCCTCTGCGCAGTGTGGGGGCCTCCTTAAAATTCTGGGGAAGAGGGGGCGGCACCCACCCCCTCTGCACTACTGATGGGCCCCTCCTGGGGCCCGCGATCACTGGGGGCCCCCCGGGCCTCCACCGGCCCTCACGTGGGGGGCCAAGGTCACCCAATACTTTTATGGAGGAGGGGGGCAACAAGCACTGCTTCCGATTCAATGGCGGGCCCCTCCTGGGACCCGCAAAACTTGTAGGGCCCCCCCAGGCCTTGACTGGCCCTCCACGAAGGGGGGGAGCCCAAAGATCCCAAACTGGCCCACACAAGGGCCAAATCCAAGGACCAGCGGTGCAGGGGGCCTCTGGTGAGGCTTCCGCCCCACCCGCGGTCTAAGAAGGAGCAGGACGGCCTTGTTGGGGCCGGAGGGAACCTCAGATGAGGTTTCCTTCCCCCCGCCCGGCGTCCAGTTTTTACATGCGGCCCGCCCGGCCGTTGAAGAAGAGGCAGGCACCAAAGTCGTGCCTGCCAGTGCCCCGGGGGTGCTCCACGGAGAGCGCTTCACCCCGGGGGCACGACAGGAGCGCTCGTGCTCCAAGTACACCAAAAAAAGGATTCTTCTGGTGCCCCGGGGGCACGGAAAGGCAGCGCGACTCCGGTGCTGGCAACCACGCAGCCCGGGTCGCGGCAGTGATTTCGCTTAGCCAAAGAAATAGACCTTCCAACAGCGCTAGATACCAGCAAGGGGGAGCGCTTCCAAGCACTAAGAAAACCCCCTAATGGAGTGCTTCAATGTAAATGCAGGGATCAGGGGCCACAGCACCCTGCCCCTGGGGCGCAAAAGTTCAAGAAAAGGCCCACAAGTGGAGGGGCCCAGCAACAGGCCAGCACAAGGGAAAGGCAGCAAGTGGCAAGTCCTTTACAGTGACCAAGCAGGTCACAGGTCGGCACAGCAGCAGCAGTCCATGGCGGTCCCTGGTGAGTCATTCCAGCATTTCTGTGTCCAGTTCCATGATGTTCAAAGAGTCTCCAAATTGTGAGGAAAATTCCCCTATACTTATACTCAGTCCTTACAATGTTTTGCAATGGTAGGGAGAGGAGGTTCCAGCCCATTACAACTAGTTCTGTGAGTGTCCCCTCTCTCCTTTCAGCACAGGCTTCAAACATCAGTGGGGGGTTAACAACCCTATTGTATGAGGCCAGGGTACAGCCTTTACAAATATAGGTGTGCCCCGCCTCTCCCTTCTCTCAGCCCAGGAAGACTATTCAGTATGCAGATGCACCTATGTGACACCTCCATCCTCCCTGTGTACAGGCTGTCTGAAAAGTATGCACAAAGCCCCAACTGTCACTCTGCCCAGACGTGGATTGGAGTCAAGCTGCAAAACACCAGAGTCATAAGCAAAGATAAATGCGCACTTTCTAGAAGAGGCATTTCTGTGATAGTAATTAAAAATACACCCACACCAGTAAGCAGCATTTATCATCAGCATTTATTATCACCATCACAACCATACCAAACACGCCTACGCTACCCCTCATAAATCAGACAATACCCCTTACACATAAGGCAGGGCATTTCTAATGCAATCCTATGAGAAGGCAGCACTCACAGCAGTGAGACACCAAGTTAGGCTGTTTGTCACTACCAGGACAGGCCACGCAACCTGGCACATGTCCTGCCTTTCTACATACATGGCACCCTGCCCATAGGGCTAGCTAGGGCTAGGGGTGACTTACATGTAGTAAAAGGGGAGTTCTGGGCCTGGCAAGTAAATTTAGATGCCAGGTCCCTGTGGCAGAAAATTGCGCACACAGACCCTGAGCTAGCAGCCCTGAGCCAGGTTTGAAAGTCTACTTCAGTGGGTGGCGCATGCAGCGCTGCAAGCCCACTAGCAGTATTTAATTTACAGGCCCTGGGTATAGAGATACCACTGTACAAGGGACTTATAGGTAAATTAAATATGCCAATTAGATATAAGCCAATCATACCAACTTTAGATAGGAGAGCACCTGCACTTTAGCACTGGTCAGCAGTGATAAAGTGCTCAGAGTCCTAGAGCCAACAGCGAGAGGTCAGAAAAACCAGGAGGAAGGAGGCAAAAAGACTGATGATGACCCTGCGTAAGGAAAAAAGTCCAACAATTCTGAACAACAAATATCAGAAAGTAAAGTTTCATCAGGAATAAACAGGATAGTCACACGTACATGCACCATTTGGAGGTCATCCATATCATCATAAACCAGGAATTCTGCTTTTTGGAGCAAAGGTATACGCAGTTCCTCTATTTTTCTTATTTTATTTAGGGTTTTTGTAGTGTGCTACCCAACCACCCTACATTGGCTAAAGAACGATACAGTGTGCAGAGACAGTTGGCGATCAATGAAGTGATCTACACTGCAGCAAGACTGGTACAGTAACTAGGCAGACTAAAAGACGCAACAGTAGTGGCAATAGCAGTGGGCCTCGCCCAGAGTAAGCAATACCAAGGGTGACCTCACCTACTAAGGCAATTCATTGGCCTTTAATGTTTTAGCACAAAGTAAGCACTGTATCTCGATAATATAATAACAGGAGGGCATCTTCCGCTATGATATCAGGCGAGTAGTGAAACAATTGGGTGAAACAATAAGTTCACCTACATGACTGCTATCACCACCTGCGTAGCCGTCTAGGGAGCAGGATTATTGACAATACATGAGACTTTGAGGCACAAATAGCCAGAGCAGCTTCTCCTACATTCCCCCAAAACACCAAGGTTTCTGAAGCCTCAACCTAACCATGCACTGGGAAGGTTGCAAAATGTGTATTTGCATTCAACTGATTCA
This sequence comes from Pleurodeles waltl, assembly GCF_031143425.1. Lineage (NCBI taxonomy): Eukaryota > Metazoa > Chordata > Amphibia > Caudata > Salamandridae > Pleurodeles > Pleurodeles waltl. Next base: position 449,100,575 of record NC_090449.1, read on the forward strand.
AGCATCAACATAGGAGCTGAAGATCTATTTTGTGCAGGAATTTCTATATCATCAGCTTTTTACATGATAAAGTGTAAATGAACAAGTTACTTACCTTTGGTAACAATTTACCTGGTAGAGATTCCTTCCCCCAGGCGTCAGACTGGATCCGGAGATTTCAGGTGGCGTTGATTGACTCCCCGTCCGTTGTTAGCGTCGTGGTCGCATATAGGCGCTGCCTCTGCATAGTGACGTCAGTTTCTTTTAACACCTTTCCACACTAAAGCGCAGACCAATGAAGAACACTGAAAATGGTGTGCCAAAACTAAGGCCCTGAAAGGGTAATCCATGTCCCTAGAAATCAGTTCGCAAGTGGGTTGGTAAGGAATCTGCAACTAGAATATGTCTCTACCAGATTAATTGTTACAGAAGGTTGTTCATCTGATAGAGACTTCTATTTGCCGATTCCTTACCTTGGAATAGATACCCAACCAATACCATCCTCAGGGGTGGGCTGCGAACCAAGATCATACTAGACAGTTCTGCAGGACCAAACAACTAAAGTAGTTGTCTCTGCAGACCTAACTGTCCAGGCAGTAATGCTTTGTAAACATGTGCAAAGATACCCACGTTGCTGCCTGACAGATATCCAGGATAGGAACTCCACGTGCTAACCCTGTGGTAGCAGCAGTTGCTCTGGTGGAGTGAGCATGCAAGCCCTCAGGGGGTTGCTTCTTAGCCAAAGCGTGGCACAATTTGATGCAAAGAAGCACCCATCGTGAGATGGTACGCTTCTCCACCACCTTCCCTTTCTTCGCACTCACATATCCAACAAAGAGTTGATCATCCACTCGGAAATCGTTGGTACGATTGAGGTAGAACGCCAACGATCTTTGAGGATCCAGACGGTGTAGACTCTTCACTTCATGAGAAGGATGTGGAGGTGAGTAAAAAGTAGGCAAAGTGATGGATTGGTCAACGTGAAAGGGTGTAAACACTTTGGGGCAGGAAAGAGGCCCTCATACAAAGCACCACCTTGTCACGGACAACAGACAAGAATGGGGGTTTGGAAGAAAGAGCCTAAAGCTCACTCACCCTGCGAGCAGAGGTGATGGTAACAAGAAATGCAGTTTTAAGGGTAAGAAGCCGCAAAGGACAATTGTGTAACGGCTCAAAGGGAGCACACATCAGATAAATAAGAACAAGATAAAGGTCACACAGAGGCATGGTAAATGGAGGGGGAGGAAACAAATGGGTAAGCCCTTAAGGAATCTACCCACAAGAGGAGAGTTTTAAAAGAGAAGGTTGGCCTGGCAACCTTAGGAAGGCTGAGATAGCCAACAGGTAACCTTTAAGAGTGCCCAATGCAGCACTCTGCTGGGCTAAAGATAGGATGAACAGAAGGACCTCAGAGAGAGGATCAGGAGACTTGTTTGTACACCATGCCACAGATTTATGCCGTCAGGTGTATACCGTTTTGTGGAGGGAGGCCTGGCTGCCAAGATAACCTTACAGAATTTGGGTTGAATGTCAAAAGCCATCATCTGCCGCTGCTCAATATCCACGCATGAAGGCCAAGATTGGATAGGTTCGGATGGAGAAACCTCCCCTGTTGCTGTGACAGAAGATCCTCCTGAAGAAGCAATCTGACTGGAGGATCGGTGGCCATGCTCAATAGCTCTGGATATCATACTCTCCATGCTCAGTCCAGAGCCACAAGGATTACTTGGGCCCAGTCGTTCTTGATCTTCTTCAGAACTCTAGACAAAAGTGGTATTGGCGGGAAGGCGTAGAGGAGGCCCGAGTTCCTCTTGAGGAGAAAAGCGTCGCTGAGCGAGTGCTGCCTTGGAAACTCCAAAGTGCAAAACAGCTGACATTGCGCGTTCTTTGTGGAGGCAAACAGAGCTAACCAAGGCTCTCCACATTTGTGAAAGAGACCTTGTGTCACCTCCGGATGGAGACGCCATTCATGACTGACTATGCATCGAAGGCTGGGTTCGACTGCTCTGCCGTTCAGAGAGCCCGCCAGATTTTGAACCACCAGGGATATGCCCTGATGTGTCAGCCATGTCCAGAGGCACAGAGCCTCTTGAAAAGGGTCTAGGAACCTACTCTGCCCTGTTTGTTGCAGTACCAAATGGAGGTAGTGTTGTCCGTGAACACTTGCACTACTTTCCCTTTGACAAAGGGAATGACCTGAAGATTTTGATGATGGCGAGTGGTGGTGACTCCGTGGTCTTGAGACTTTCCTCTCGAGCGAAACCTGTGAGCCATGCGGAGTCGAGCTCTGGGCCGTCATGAGCTTTAGGGACTGCTCCCTCAAAGCCTTCAGGTGCATGGCCCGGCACTCTGAGCACGACTTCGGATCGTGGTCACGCTCAAGACACCACAAATAGACCTGATATGGATCCATCACCAACATCATACGGTGACAGGCCTCACAAGGCTTGAACCGGTCTTCGGGGACATCATAGATGCACCAAGGGTCACCACAAAAACTCGACAAAAGGGTTGAATTAGGTCAAAAAATGACCAGGGTAGTGCTTCTCCGGAGCAGCGTGTGGCACGGAAAGAAAAGAACTGACGTCACTACGCTGAGGCGGTGCCTAGATAGGACCCCAACGTCATCACGGCACCCACGATGCCAGCAACGGACCTAGGGTCGACTGACACCACCTGACGGCATGCAAGGGTACTGCTTGAAGAAAAATCTCCGGATCCAGTCTGACGCCTAAGGGAAATCCTAAGGTAAGGAATCTGCAACTAGAAGTCTCTATCAGATTGTGCAGATATTGTGAAACATAGTGGCAAAATGCTAGATGTCTGGTCTGGAAAAGGATCACTCCAGTCAAGTGCAAAAGGTGTACAAAACGATGCATTCTCGGTACAGTAGTTGGTGCTCATCTGCAAACCTGTAAAAAAATGGAAACAATAGACGGATCCTTTGGTTACAATAGATAATAAACTCAAATTGGCTGTACAAAGTATCATAGGAAGGAGTAACTGTAGATTGTTCGGATTTTATGATGTTATTAAAGGTGGGAGACCTGTCAACTCACAAAGTGCCACACTGGGTCACAGGATATCCCGGTGAAGAGCCTATATCACATGCTATGACACAGTGAGATGGAAACCCTTGCAGAGAACAGGTTCAAGCTTGCTTTGTGAAGGCTTTGCGCAACCTACCTCCACCAGGGGCTTTACAAACTCCCTAGGATGTCCAGCAGCTTTGGAAACCTCTGTAATTTTGGGGGAGGAAGGTGGTGTCTCCTTGGATTTTGCCATTCGAAGTCCCTTCCCCCACAGCAGACATCCCCCTTGAAGGCTTCGCTTCTCCTTCATAAAGTGAAAATAATTGTAAAGTTGGCAGGTGAGGAGGTGAGCGAAATTCCTATATGGAAAGTGAATCATTGCAATTTTGCTCTTTTTCTCCTCTACCATGTAGTAGAAAGGCTGTGCGAGGCTGAGCAATGTATTACCTTTAATACCAACAGCATCAAGGTAAAAACACTGCCCTTCCCAACAGGGAAGTCTGCTTGTCAGGCCTGCCTACAGGGCCTCCTGGCAGGCAGGCACACACTGAACCTTCTGCGATGGGAATGTTTCTTTGAAGAGCACAAGTAGGGTGCAGCCTTTGTAACAAACAATGCATTTACTATCAACTTAATTACAATGGCCTTTCTCTCACTATGCTGGGAGGAAAAGAATTTCTCGTTACTGTCACTACTCAAGGTCAGAGCAATTCTTGTTTAGCAGAGCATTTTCTTGTATTCCTCCCCCTCTCCAATCCCAGTTGGCAGATGTAGAAAAGACGAAATAGGCCACAGTTTCCAATCCGATTACCACAGACGGGAAAAGGTAATGTTCAATCATCTTTAGTAAGAAATAAAATATATATTATGTTTCTTATTTTAACTACAGGTAACCATATTTTAATACCTTTAGCACTGCTTTACCCACACTCCAAATGAAAAACACCAGATCAGCAGTGAAAGATGATGCTTCCAGACAGGAGACTTACGAGAAAAGAACATACATATTAAAAAAGAAAACGTAAACCACAAAACACGCTTAATAGTACCAGTGCCAGTAACAATATCACTGAAAACAAGTTCACTGTATGCCTCTTTACACAAAGCTCAAAACCCAAAATAAAAAAATCACAGACAAGAATAGTGTGAGAAAGAGCCTTTAATAAAGTAGTTGTGATATAAAGTCTAATTTAGAGTGACAGCTGTTGGCAGTGTAACTGTTGCCTGCGGCCGTCTCCATAGTTACAGTCACGAAGTGGCAGCCAATAACATGACTGAAATGCTGTGCCTACTAGTGAGGAGCTGTTGCTATACTTCATGAGATGTTTATGTATTTCAAGTAATAGGAAAAGATGAAGACACATTTGACATCATCAGCATAAACATAAGGAATTAGGTATTATTCTTATGTGGTCCCATTCTACATCCGCCCAGACCTTCTGATTGAAGGCTATGGTTGCGAAAGGACATCTAGAAGAAACAGCATAGGTGGTCTCGGAAGGTTTGCAGATTGTAAAAATATTAGATGAAAAGTGCTTTAGACAAAACTTAAATGCATCCGAAATAAGACAACTTTACCAGTACTCTTCGACTTGTATAGTTTTCAAAAGGTTTCTGAACAATGGTGGCTAGTACCAGCAGATTGTTTTGAGTCGCCCTTCAAATGTATGTTATGATGGAGAACAGACAAGAGGGACAGCAAAGTGTATGCCAAAAATATATTAATGGGAAAGTAGAGTGTGGATAGATATTACAGATTAAGGAGGACTGATAATTAGGATTAGTTTAGGCACAAACCAAGGAAAACTGAGTAGCAAAGGTTGGGGATGGAAAGCAAGAGTGGATAAGCAGAGGAGGTGCACAGTGAGAAAAAACAATTATGAAAGTTTAGTTTGACAAAGACGTTACAAGGAGACCACCAAGACAGGGCAGGAGAAGGAACACACAAGACTCCCTGTATCATGGTTGAGCTTTCAAAGCCTAAATATGGAAAGGATGGTAAACCAATCCACCAGCTTTGTCTGGTTGTTCAGTGATGCGCCTGCTCATCATTGGGATGCCTGCAGTACTTATACAGAGTAAGCTCTACTGAGAAGTTTTAGGGTTAAAGTGCCTTTTCTCGCCTCTGTGGATCCTTTGGTGCCGCACCAGGTTGTGCTTTTTGAAAAAACGGCCCCCACACATGATGCAGGAGAATGGTCCTTTAGCTGTGTGGATACCCTTGTGCCGCTCCAGATTGGGCTTCTGACTAAAGCTGTCCCCACACTCGTCACAGTGAAAGGGCCTCTCTCCAGTGTGGATCCTTTCATGCCGCAGGAGATATTGCCTGCTGTTGAATCCTTTCCCACAAACACCGCAAGCATATAGTCTCTCGCTTGTGTGCTTCCTGTGGTGAATGATGAGGTGTGGTTTCCCAGAGAAGCTCTTATCACATTCGTTGCAGGTGAATGGCTTTTCTCCAGTGTGTGTCCTCTGGTGTGTCAGAAAGTGTGGTCTGTAAATAAACGATTTCCCACAGGTGTCACAACTGAAGGGTTTATTGACTGAGTGGACCTTCTGGTGTCTCAAGAGGGCTTTCTTCTGGGAGAAACTCTTCCCACAGTCAGAACAAGGGTAGGGGATCTCCCCAGTGTGATATCTAATGTGTGAAATAAGGTGCTGTTTTCGACTGTAACTCTTTCCACATTCCTTACAGGCAAAGGGCTTCTCGCCAGTATGAATACGCTCGTGGATGATTAGGTCCGCTTTCCTGTTGAAACTCTTTTCACATTCTACACAGACAAATGGCCTTTCACCAGTATGCAGTCTTCGGTGTGTCTCAAAGTTTCCCTTGTGATTGAACCTTAGGGGGCAATTGCTACATGAATACATCTTTTCCCCTGTGTGGATACGCTGGTGCCCCACCAAGTGGTGCTTGTAATGGAATCTCTTCCCACACTGGGGGCATGGATAAGGTCTTTCACCCCCATGTATGCGTTGGTGGCTAGTAAGGTGGGATTTTCGTTTGAAACTACGTGCGCAACCATCACAAGGAAAAGGCTGTTTTCCTGAGTGTACATTCTGGTGTCTTATGAGATGAATCTTGTTGTTGAACACTGCTCCACATTCAGAACAAGAGAATTGTGGTTCATCTGAAACAGGGACAGGGGTATCATGGAACATTTTGATGTTCATAGTATTGTCAGGATGTTCCTCTGGGTCTGTGGATTTGTCAGAAACACCTTTTTTATTCTGTTTGATTCTTGATTTGACATTATAGTTTTCTTTGGGACGCTGAAAGATTTTCAAGTCTTCTTTTCCTGAAATTACTCTCTCCAAATTCAGGGCTTTAGGCCAGACTTCTGGGTTCTCCTCCTCTTTAATTTCATTCATGGGTCTTCTCCCTGCAAAAATATTTAAATTTTGTTTACTTAATATGTGCTCATACGGCTGTTCGAATCCCAAAAACAGGAGCTTCTGCATTTTTTTTTTTTTAAATAAAAAAATGTTTTTACAGGAAATTATAGGACTACATCAATTGCAACAAATTGTTGGAGGGTAAATCCGGCAATGCTGATGGAATGCAGATGGAAATGGTAGGGGAAAAAAGCAAATCGGAAGGTAAGTAGGTTATTAATTTGGGGCCGGGAGAATGGAGGACATGAAGAGGAAACTGAACAAGGAAATAAAATAAGGCATAACAGAATAGCGGTAAACATACGACATATTGTGTAGCTATAAGGGGCAGAATAAGTTGTGTTGTGTATGTGTAGGGAGAGAAGTGCCTGGATTAAATATTTGGACAGTACTACAATCATAGGCAAAACACAGAAGGTGGACTGTTTTGAGGAGGAATTATCATATAAGAAGATAGTTTATAAAGCGCTGCTAAAGTGATGTTAGCTAAGGATGAATACAGAAGTGACGTGCAGATTCACAGAAATCGAACCTGACACAAAGACAGGACTCTGGCTGACGAGGCTGATTATGGAAAAGCTCTGAAAACTGGAGGTGAGGACTATGGGTCTGCCCCATTATGGAAGGATTAAACAATTACCCACAAAAGTAACAAATCCACGGAGCATTTATCCACACTGGTGGTGTCCCCACTGATGAAACCAACATCAGAAGTTATAAAAGCATCCAAAAGCACTGAGTAACATTATTTGAGCTGTAATGCAGCTCCCAAGAGAGAATGCTGGGTGCACGAAGCAGCACTGGGCAGCAGAGGTACTGGATTAATTGAACACACAGCAGAGACGCTGGACAGATGGCCAAATACGTTAAGCAGTGGATAGTCTGTGAAAGATGTAAGTAGAGTTTAGAGGAGGGGCACTGAGAATAATGATGGTCACAAATTAGGGACTAGCAGAAGACAATAAACTGAATGGGTGACACCAGAAGTCTGGTTCTGCGGCTTATATTATTGTGATTTGCACGGTGCACAAGAGATACAAGAAACCCCGGGGAAGGTGATATTCTTACTCATGGGGCTCTTACTAAAACAGGAATTACAGATGCAATTCCTAGTGAAAGATATGTCATAGGGAAAAGAATATCACCTTGTCAGTTCTGTGACTATGTGGCCTGTCCCACATTGTCTGCTGTATTTTCCCCACCCCCTAAATCTATTACCCTAAGCCCTTCTTCACATAGCATGTTCCCTGCAACGGCAGAGGCCCAGAAAGATTTCCAGTAGGTTTGTCCCCATGATCTAACCCTTGTAAAAGTACCAGCATAGTTCTGACTGACAATACTCGAAATACAGCCACAACAGAAGGTAACAGCTAAGATCCACCAATGCATGCAACTTGCCAAGTTAGTCGCCTACTGCTGTATCACCACACATTGCCTCAATATTACTCCTCTCACAAAACCAACTCTTAACGTGTACCCTTAGGCCTTGGTCAACCCTTTTGCACACTCGCCAGTCTAGCTATCTAATACACACCTCAACATTGACCCAACCTCGGGTTCTGCCTCAGCAAAGCAAAATTGGCAAACAATATAAAACAACATCTATTACATCTTCAACAATGATTCCCCTAATCTATTTGCTATCACAAAAACTGGTTCTCAAACTCAGAAGCACTACCAAGTCAGGAACTTCTTTTCAAGGGCTTCAATATCTACCACAAAAACAGACATCCAACCAACATCTTCACTGCAAATTTGCATCCTTAAGATCACCTCTAAAGAGTGTTAGTTCACACTAAAGATCATAAATCTCACTGAAATTGTAATTTCAAAGTCAGACTGGCTAACATCTTAATAGCCTCCGAAATAAACCTACGTACAAGATCCCAATACATAATTATGTGACCTTCCTCATCCTGGACCTAAAATGGTCAGACAACTTTACCCCTGCACCAAAGTCTCTTCACTGTTTTCAGTCAGAATTACTTTATGCACAAAGCTTTGAACCATGTGCTCCTATTTAGTTAAAACTGTTGCTCAATTGTCACTACTCTAAGGTAGCCTCCCAAGGCTCCTCTGTGCAATATCTAAGTTTTGTGAGTGTGTGTGTGTGTGTGGTGGGGGTGGTGGTTGAGGGGGTAGGGTCAAGAGACACTTCTTTATAATAACATTTCTGTTCTATGGAACACCCTACCAACACTCTGCCTGAAGACAGGCATTCAAAGGGACCTGTTAGCCTATGAAATTTGTTTCTTTCTGCAAACGCCTGGAGACACTTATGCTAACATCCCTTCAGAGATCAGTGAACTGTCTCAAATGGTTGTTCCTTGAACCCTTCTAACCCGTCGTCAACTCCAAATAATGCAAATACTTTAAAGTGTCTATGAAGGTGAGTGAGTACTAATTTAAAACAACACATTAAGAAACTGCATTATTTTATTGATGTTCAGAACTATGGTAAAGTAGGAATGTAGTGTTATACCCCTCTGGGGCAGTACAGTGATAAGGCCAGGGGTAGAGGGAGTATACCTAGGGACGTGAGATAATTGGTTTGATCGTGTGGGTATGTCCACTAGAGCTATAAAAATTACACCCGGACTGCAGACATGGTCTTTTGGTGAAGTAAAGAGTTACAAAGCACTCACCATGTGGTCCAATGTATTATTTGTAAGGCCTGCCAGCGTGACCCTACAGGGCTGAGTTGATGCCTATATAAAGCTAGAAACCAAGTCAGAATACTGAGCAGCAGTGGAGGCCTAGTGCAGATCAAGGTAAGCTCTGAATGCCACTACCACGAGATCACATATCTTGTGGCACAACAGCAGCAGATGTACACTTTGGACTTAGACTGACAAAGACAAGTCAGCTCTGAAGGCATGTCCTTCCCACCTGAGACTAGCATCAACAAAGTGACATTTCAGAGACCCACCCAGGAGAACACAATGAGTGTTCAACCAACTTGCTTTGGACACCCTGTGAGGAGACCTTGGACACAAACTGAGGCTACTTGCATGCAGAGAGGGGGCTGATCCTACGGTACCCGGGGGATCAGGCATAAGGAATTGAACAGTGTCCAAAGTCTGACCAAGGGATACACAGCGATTCAGCTCAGGCTATTTTTGCAACCGATGATTTCAGTGGGGAGTGGGCAATGAGAGGGACAACTAACAACAGCATCATGGACACGGTGGGCCTTGAGTGGGCTTGCCTGAAAATACTTGAAATGGCCTGGTACAGAAAGCTAATTGTTGCTAAGATACATCACAGATGCCTGGCACTCCTTGCTATGAGGAAGGGTCCTAACCAATTATTTCTGTGGGTCTGAAGCATCCTTGGAGACTACAATAAAGCAACCAGGGTCTCAAGCTAGCAGACCAGAATGGCAGGATGTGCAATAGATTACTGCCTATGAGGCACATGTGCAGCCTCTTGCAAGCTGCAGAATCGAATATCTCGCACAAGATAAGGACCAAGAGACACCATTTGCAGGACAAGCACACATATGACAGAGGGTAAGGCAGGAAAATAAGTCTATCACAGAGCTTCTTTGTTAACCTAATTAAAAGTGGGCTCCACTTATGCCCTAAAAAAGTTAGTGGAAATAAAGGGAGCTCCATTCAACCATAGGAAGAAGCCATAAAATTAATTTATTAAATCCTATTTTTTTATTTTAAGGTTTGACAGTTTAAATCAATTTAATGCGCTCTGACCTTAGGTGTCCAGGGAAAATGAGGAACTGGGAAATAAAGTGAATGATGGATGGAACAGGAGCATCTGAATGGGAATGGGTACCCTAAAAGAAACAAAAAAGAGACACAAGAAAATCAGGATTTGGAGAATCGCTTCAAATGCAACTATTTTCAAATAAGGGGAGTACCAACAGGGGAGGCAGTCACATGAATAAGTATGTCCAAAAAGTGTTCCAGGTTCTACTGTTTCGCTCGGACAAGAAGACGATCTTGAAGAACTGGACATAAAAGTCTTTCATATGATGGGAGTAAGCAGAAACCAGGCCAGTCTCCTGGAAGAGAAACTGATTGCAGTCCAGATGGAAAGTATTTGAGAATGAACAAAAAAATAATACAACACCTTCCACAAGAGAGCAGGTCGATAACAGTGATGAGGGACAGCCCGGATAAGGTGTTGCAAGATGTAGAGTGAAATGTTTTTTATGTGGAATTATACCTCAAACATACTAGTTTGGTTAGAAGATGGACCCCATGTTTATAATAAGAAATGAAATGCAGATTTAGATTGAACAACTTATCACCCGTGAGGGTCTCAAGGTGCTGTCCGTGGGCATGGGGAGATTAAGTGATTTGCCCAGAATCACAGGACATTGTGCAGACGTTGGGGGGAAAAAAAAAGCTTTGTAAGGTGAGGCTGCAGTGCATGGAAGCTTGTTATGTTAGAACAACATCCCTGTGGACCAGTCTGACAGTAAGTTTTTATTATTTTCTAGATGCTCAAACACTGAGGAGGGAAACTTTTTTCCACAGAGGTGGCAATATACACAAAAAATACTGCAATTTTTCTGGGAGCAATATTTTAAAAATAATTATAAAAAATAAAAAAAATAAAAAATATTCACTATCACCAGAGGTGCACATCTATAATTCAGACTGTAAATCAAGTAAACCTGGAGAAGTCTCTAGCCTGTCCATGCACCGACTTTAAGATCTTGAATTTGTATACAAGTAAAAAAAAAAAAAGAATCTTTGTCGATTGATGTCACTCATTATCTTTAATGTCAAAGGAAATCACCCCACACCATCACCACTGCCTGTAATCTGAAACTTTCCATATAGTGAAAAAAACTGAATTTGTTAAGGTTCAAATCCAATTGTCATGTGTCACTGAAAGCTAGATGTAAAACTGTAGCTCAGTTTTCACTGACAACCAACACCAGTTTGTTCAAATGCGCACTTCCAGGTTACAGAAGATCTCTACCACCTGTGGATTCCCCCAGAATTCCAGAGGTGCTCTCTTCACAGATGATAGCATCAAGGTTCACCAAAATGCCGATGAGACACAACCACACTTAAATGTTTTCTCCTGCAGACATCCAATACTTCAAACACTGTTTGCACACAATCTAAATCTGGATGGCCAATGCCTTTCTGAAGTTAATCCCCAGCCAAGATAGAATTTCTGTTATTTGTAAAAAAAAAAAAAAAAAAAACAGGATACAATACAAACCTGGCTCAATAACAAGAACCTTGACTGCTTCCGACAGCAACTTTCACAGAGTGCCAGATCACTTGGATTCACCCTGGACACAAATATCACCCTCAAGGAATACATTGCCAAAAAACACAAAGATTGCCTGGTATCAGCTCTCTCTTCCAAAGAATGTCAAAACTATTTCTTCCAGAAAGTGGCTTCCGAACTGCTGTTCAAGCCCTTGTGCTCTTGCATCTGGATGGTGGTGATGCCCTCCTCCATGGCTTCCCAGACTCCACACTAACACCTGCTTAAGGGCATCCTACATGCTGCAGCATGTCTCACCTAGGACCTGAAGAAATATGAACACATCGCCCCCATCCTGACTGAACTCAACTGGCTTCCCTTGCTGGCCCGCACCATCATCAAAACCAGATGTATCATTTACAAAGCCTTCATGACCAACAAACTCACTTATCTTGCAAACATGTTCACCATCTCTGGTGGGTCTCAGCAGATCTTCAGCCAAGCCACCATCAGACTGCAGATCAAGAAGTGTAAAAACAAAACAAAAAACGACACAGCAGGCTTTTTGCATCTATGCACCCAGGGTTTGGAACAACATACCCGTTTCCATCTGTACCACCCCAAAACTACTCCAATTTACAAAAGAGTTGAATAAGCACTTTTGTAAAGACAACAGCTTCACAAAGCACTGACTATCCACAACCCAGCGACCTCTACTATTACCTGTTGACATTACACTTGTCTTTGACCATGTACAGTGCTTTGCTGCCTTTTGCTTTATTTTACTGTTAATTTTTAACTTACCTCTGACCAGGTAAGACCAGATACTTGATATCTTCCTCTGTTCAGCTAGCACATAAAAACATCATTCTGAGATACCTGAAAGTAACTGCATAAGCACCTGACAGACAGACTGCTAACGGATGTTAAACACTCAATTGTTAGGGGGGTTAGCTATCCTTACATTTGGATCTCAACCATTAGGAAGGCTCATTGGCATGGTCTTCTTGAAGTGGCAGAGCTGAAAGAATTTCATCCTGACTCTGACTTCACGAGAACGTATATTCATTTATACAGCAGTTGTTGTCACCATCAAGTTTGTTTCAAGAATAAACCTCACTCAAGCAGTTTGCATTTAACTTTTCTTAGCTGTGCACCATTATTAATTTAGCACCATCCTAGTATTGCACAGCTTATGTTGGCATATTTTTGCCAATGAAAAAATACTTAATCTTTCAAAAATTGCATTTACATGCTAACTACAAAGTGATAGTCAGGTGCTTCAATAAGGTGTCTAGCGGTAAAGAGAAGACTGGGGTAAGAGTGATATTTACCTTTACACAATAATATGGTGGGCAGTCTTTTTCCCCACAGCTAACGTACATTTTACCAACATGTTTTTTTATGGTACACGCACACTTGCAAGGAATAAGTTGTTGCCTAACTTAAACATTTAGCAGAATGGTGTAAGACTGAGAAGTATTCATCTGTGCAAATGCTGCACTCCCAGATTCTTAATACAGGATTCTTAAGATAGGATTCTTGAGATGAAGTGCACCACGCAGAAACTGCAGTGCACCCTACTGTTGTGCTGAGGTGCCGCTGAAACAACAACAATCATACCTTTTTATTAAGCCGAAAAAGGAGGCATTTGCGCATCTGCAGCATATGGGGTATAGCTTAAGATACCAGGAGCAGGTGCAGAAGAATTCTGACAGTATGAAACAGATAGCGTTTGCATTGGGTGCGGGGACCAACATTTCAAGGTTTTCCTCTGAGCACACAGTACCAATGGCCTTTGACCCAGCCACTAGGCCTACCACAGCACAACACGTCTGCATATGTTTCATCCACTCAAATGATGAAGGGCAGTGCCTAAAAACCCACAGAAATGAATTCTGCACACATCTAAAGTAAAGAACGTAGAAACTAATGGATAACGCGACAGGCCAAGCTGAGCCCACAAACAGGAGAATAAAGTGACCAGTTAGACTTCTGTTTGATTATTTGTGTCTATTGTCTTTCCAGGCATCTCCTGTAATATACAAATACACATTTTATTTTGGCTACTAGTCCTAGACATGCAACACAAATTAAATATTTTGGCTGAAGAACTAGACTACAACTAGCTCCAAGTCTTTCAAGATGAGGCTTACGATCCAATAATATTAAGATTCCAGTTAGTTAGCAGGAACTGTAAAATAAAGCCTGTGAGTTGTCCCGAACATAAAGGTACCTTTTATAAGTACAAAAATGAAGCCATTTGAGCCACTGTAAATTCTCCCCAGCTACTTCAGTAAAGTATGAAGTCTAGCTCACCTTCATCGTGCAGATTAGCAGCAGCAGTGGCTCCTTCGCCACCGTCTCTCCGCTAACCACAGCAGCTGCAAAATTGAGAAATAAAATGATGATAAACTATGTTTATTATTGTTTTATTTTTTGTGGGTGGGACCATGGGGGTGACAGGCACCAGGGGGGGTGGTAGGTGCACTCCCCTCAGTGCGCATGTCTGTCTGGCCAGCCGTCTCAGGACGGTCAAACATACATGCACGCTGAACTGTCTCCAACCTGGCACTGTGTTGCGGGGTTCGAGAGAGAAGGCACAGGCTCCCAGTCTGCCTGGGAGTGCAAATCGACAGCGCTCAGGCCAATCCTGCCAGCAGCATAAGGATTGGCCGCATGGTGGGAGCCTGTGCCTTCAGCGAAGGACCCAGAATACCGGCGAACTGGCGGCGATATGACAGGCAAGTTGTTTTTTGTGTCTTTTTTGTTTAGTGCCCCCCCCGCCACTTTCTCCAAATCTAGCCACCACTGATTAGCAGACGGGAAGACCAGAAAGGCAGGTCTGGGTCAAAAGTGGCCCAGAAAGCGTTTGCTTTTTATGGCGGATTAAGTGAAACCAACTCGTGAAAATCAATGTCTGTATGCAGCTCAAGTACCCACCAGCCATAATGCTTGATATAATTAAGCAGACATCATTCATATGTGCCCTGCTCTCGACAGGTAAACATCCGGGCATGAAATCCACTACCAACCGACTCGGACATGATAACAGAAACGGCAGGGAGTTAGAAATGTGCTGGCAGCATCCTGAAAATTCAACATGGTGTATTCGCCTTGCAAGGGGAGAGGGCATGGCAGCACGGAGACTTGCCTGTGGGTTACACTGAAGCTACCAGGGATGTAGAGCTTAAGAGAATTTCCACAGCCGGGGGCAGCATCTGTTGATGGCCCAAGGTAGCCTCCATGTGTATTCCTCTGACCAGCAATGAGACCCTATGGGGCTGAGAAGGAGCGATGCTGTGGACATATCACTCCTTAAATCAGGAGTTGCCAAGGGACCTGTGATCTTTCAGGCAAAAAGTGGAAGGAAAGAAATTACTAAAACCAACCAAGCTTCAGGTTTTGTACCGGTAAGCCAAAAGCAATGAATGTGAGCTTGGGCAGAGACCTTCAGAAACCCAAACATTTTTGCATATTAAGATCTGAAAGGCTACAAACGGAATGGGCTATGTATCTGTGAAACAATTCATACTGGAAAATGACTCATGTTTGGCAGTGGCTCTGCTTCTAAAGACTCTGGGGTCACAGATGTCAAGTTGAAACAGTACTCATCCAATTGCAAATTTTGCATGTGCCATGTACAACGGGCTGATTGTTAATGAAAGCCAATTAAGAAATTATTAAAAATAGAAAGAAACAGTACTTGAAATGTTACAAAAAAAAATAAAAACAGAAAAGACACAAAAAACTGCTGAGCTATTTGTAGAAAAATTGAGATTCATTAAGCGACTTCTGCCATAGAAGAGCAGCTTTCTGCATTATTGCAGAACACAACATGGCATTCACAAAAACTGACCGCCTTGATAGTTTTCCACCATTTAAAACAGAACTCCAGATGGTAGCCGAAGAAAGACCTCAGTAAAGGCATGGCAGTGCGCTGATGCACCGAATTTCTTCATATTACAACCAAAAACATATTTAACTGTGAAGTGCAAGAGTCTATGCTAAATAAGGCATTCATTATGTTTTATAAATCTTGAAGTAAGCAATTATACTTAGGTATTAGAAGTATACAAAAGAAATAATAATGCACTGATGCAAATTAGATTAACCGTTGACGCCATGTCAACAAAGATTTCTATCCCTGCACTGAAAAGGCCTGTATTTTTCACACTGTGCTGTTGTTTTGCACAAGATGTTTTTCTCATCACTGCAGATGCTGTAACTTTCCAGAAGCCTTCTGTTATCTACTGAATAGGCATTTGTTATGTATTAGACAAGTGATACAACATAAATATGATTTATGGTAAGAGCTGTCTGAATAGCAAAATGTGCACTAAATATCTTTTCAAGGACTTGTGTCTGTAGCTCACCGTG
Source organism: Pleurodeles waltl (assembly GCF_031143425.1). Classification (NCBI taxonomy): domain Eukaryota; kingdom Metazoa; phylum Chordata; class Amphibia; order Caudata; family Salamandridae; genus Pleurodeles; species Pleurodeles waltl. Next base: position 449,116,552 of record NC_090449.1, read on the forward strand.
AAGACATGAGAAACTGGGGCGTTTACCTACTCCCAGGAGTTTGCTGGAATCATACTGGATGCTGTGAACAGAGAATGTAAAACTTGTTTAAATTTACTGTGTTTATACTAGTGTATGTTCCTAGGGTTTGGATAGGCTTCTCTCACTTGCAGTTCTGGAGATTCTTCGCCTGGGTTTCTTGAGACCTTCTCTCTCTTCATGAGAAATTACCTTATAACTTATTCTCTTCTTCATTAGAGGTCTGCTGATTTTCACCAGAGATCACATTAATTGCTTAAAATGGTCCTTATTTGATGCACAAAGGTTTATGCTTATGTATTTCTTCTATCATCAGAATTCTTCATGCGTTTTGTGAACTGAGACTTAATTCCATTCCGTTCTAAAATTTAGACGACAGAAATTCCTTTATGGAACACACTTGTATTATTTCAACTTATCATACTTGCTAATATTGTAATCTTCGTTATATTGGAATATCGATTGCTGGATTATATTAATTTCTAATGATGATGCAAAGACTGATGTTTATTGAATAAATGAGGACACTGAAGAATTGATTAATAAAACCCTTTACCTCTCACAAAATTCTCTTTGACTTACATAACTCTTTAATGATTATATAATTTACATAGTTTTTGATGTAGGTGAAATAGCTCCTTTTAACTTCTTATCGTCAAGCAAAGATTCATATGACCAATGGTGGGGGGGGGGGGGAGCAGTTTAATGATTACACCCGAAGATTAAGATATAGAAACCTTGATCCATCATGTGGTAGAGAACAGACCGTTATTATCACAGGAGAGAAGGAGCTAAAATATATTGCCCAAGTTTAGAATTGCCCATGTCCTTTAAATCCGAAGCCCAAATTTAAAGACTGAAGAAGTTTCCAGTTCCAAAATGGGTTGCAGTTGTGGAACTGTGGATCTACCTACAGCAAAATTAATTAAAAATGGAAGCAGTTAAAGAAGGAGAATCAGCAATAAGAAAAGCAACTTGTTGACTCAAAAAATACTGCAACCATGTTGTCTTGTCAGAATAAATTATTGCAAGATAAGGAGGACACGTACCAAACCATAGCAGAACATGCCACAATCAAAGTGGCTCAAAATAAATATTGTAAACGTAGAGGAAGGATAAATCAGAAAAAGGTTAATTTAGTCATTGCTGGTGCTGGCTTGGACTGGAGCCCAGATTCATCTTGGGATACCAACATTTGGACCACCAGTGACCTTTCAAACTCTAGTGATGAGGGGAGTAAAAGAGTTGGGGGGCAGGGTGAGTTAGAGGAGCAGAATGTAGTGCGTGCACAGTCAATATTTAGACTAAAATTGAAGCACACACCATAAGATCCAGCAGGAGTTGCACTACATGCTCTGGAAGATTACACTCAGCAAGTAGTAAATGGCATTATGGATCGATTTAAACAGCAAACGGGGGAGTCCTTATTGGCTTGGGTTGTGAGGCTGTTTGAAACCGGTGCCTCTGGCATGATGTTAGATATAGAAGACTCTCGCAACTTCTGTACTTTAAGTTCTGATCCAGTAGTTCAGGAACAGTTTAGGGGTTTTCAAGGACAACACCAGACCACTTTATTGCAACTAGTGGTTGATGGATGTAATCAGAAATATCCAACATATTCGGAGTGGTCCCCCAATGAAAAACCCTGGTATACCTTATGAGATGCAATGCAGAGAATAAAAGAGGAGGCAATGAAACCTGACATTTTCCTGATTACTGTACACCAATTGTTAGACCGACCGTTAACCATACCGATAAGAAACAAAATAATTTGCCTTGCCCCACCTCCCTACAAGCAAGTAATTATGAATCTCCTAATTATTCAGACAGGGCAGGCTTTAAGAAATGTGTTTGAGGCTGTCGGAGTTAGGTGATTTAGGTGTCTGGGAGAAACCCGGGAGATCTTCAAGATCTGAGGGCCGCACAGATAACAACAGAGTGTCCAGGAGAGACATGTTTATGGCATTATTAAAAGATGGTGTCAGCAAAGAACAGATTGATGGGATAGATACCAAAAGCTTGTGGGAGATGTACCGTAAAAAGGGGCTTGGATTGTAAGGAACGTAGCAGAAAGGTAAACAAGCAAGATAATAAATGTGGAACACAGAGCCAGCCACTGTTACTAGCGGAAGGAAAAGAAAGGCAGAGAAATGTTTCTCCACAAGAGAGAGAGGAAACTCTGGACATTGACTAGTTAGCTTTTGAGAACAGGGACGGAGGCGAGCCTGCTCGCAAATATGAAAGCATATATCCAGACCTCACTTGGGCAAAAGTTGACAGGTTTAAATCAGATTAGGAATCTGGCCAAGCTCCAGTACAAAGTTGGGCTCGTAGAGATAACAGACCTCATGTTGATTTAGACATACGTTGGAAACATAAAAATGTGTAAAAAGTTCGAGCCTTAGTTGACATCGGGGCAGAGGCACCCTTGTTTTATGCAAAACCTAGGAAGTTTAATAGACCGTATTACACCATCACAGGGTTGGGGGGAAGGCAGACCTTCGCTGTGCAAACTACAGTACAAATGAAAATAGGGAGAACACCATAAAGAAAATATACTGTCTTGATTGTGCTTCTTTTAGAGTACATACTAGGAATTGACATTTTGAAAGGAATTACTTTGTATCTGGATGATGGTTGTTATCAATTTGGAACAAAGAGATACATTTCAGTGGCAGCCGTGAGAGTAGGTCATCTGAAGATACCCCCAGTGAAGGTGCCCCCGGAAACCAAGGTAATTCGATTGAAACAGTACTGCATTCCTGGAGGGAATGATGAAATAAGTGAAACCATAAAGGACATGATTGAGGCTAGTGGGATAGCTCCAACTACTACTGAATGGAACAATCCCCTCTGGCCGGTTAAACGACTTGACAGGCGGTACAGAATGATGATTAATTACTGCGAGCTGAATAAACATACACCCACTTTGACAGCCACAGTCCCAGACACCATCACTTTGATTGAACGAATACAGAAACAAAGGGATATGGTATGCCACCATTTATCTTGCCAATACGTTTTTCTATATACCCTTGGCGCCAGAATGTCAAGAACAATTCTTGTTCTCGCATGCCGGCAGACAGTTCCGGATGCAATGTCTACCCCAGGGGTATTTACATAGCCCCACCATCTGTCACCAGCTGGTAGCAGAGCACCTGGATAAAGTATCTGTCATTCCAGGTGTGCAACTGACCAATTACATTGATGAAATGATGATTCAGGGAGAGACAGGAGAACAGGTGCAGACTCAATTGGAGCGGGTGGTGGAACTCTTGCAGAGTAAATGGTGGATGATTAATACAGATAAGACACAAGGACCCTCTCAAAATGTGAATTTCCTAGGGATTCAATGGAATCACGGACACAGAAAGGTGTTGCCGCAAGCAAAGCAAAAGATTCTAGAGTTTGCCACTCCCGGCACTAAGCAGGAGACACAGAGATTAATTGGATTTTTTTTTTTTTTAGGGCAGCACATCCCTCATTTGAGTCAGATTTTGGCCCCTTCGTACAAACGGACAAGGAAGAAACATGAGTCTGAATAGGGTGAAGAGCAGCAGTGTGCTTTTGATCTGGCAAAAGAAGCAATTCAACAGGTTTTAGACTTGTGACCAGTGTAGGGGGGAAACATTGAATTGCATGTAACTGTTCAGGGACAATATGCAAATTAGAGTATGTGGCAAAAACAAGGAAGGACGAGGGTGCCCTTGGGGTTCTGGACTAGGAAACTACCTGACTCTGGGGAGCAATATATACCTTTTGAAAAACAGCTTTTGGCCTGTTATTGGGCTCTAGTGAATACTGAGCAAATAACACTAGGTCATGATATAATTCTGAGACCTGACATACCAATAATGCAGTGGGTGAGGAGTTCCCCTAAATCTCACCCTATAGGACATGCACACGAAGCCAGTATCATACGCTGGAAATGGTACATACAAGACATGGCTCAAGTAGGACCGGCAGGCACTGCAGCCCTACATGAACAGGTGTCCCAAGCCTCTGTACAGGATGGGGAGATGGTGCATGAGGTACCACAGGTAAAAGTCACCAGTGAAATGGGGTGTGCCATTTGAATCCTTGTCCCCTGAGGATAGGAAGCATGTTCGGTTTACTGATGGGTCATCCAAATACGTGGGCACCAAAACGTTGTTGACCACTACAGGAAAAGGGAAAATTATATATGCAGAGCTATATGCTGTATATCAGGCTCTAAAGCAAGAGCTGCCTGGTACTTGTCACATTTACACTGATTCTTGGTCCACTACCAATGGGTTAGCCACTTGGCTTCCCGTATGGCATACATATAAGCTGTTCATCCACTCAAAGGAGGTGTGTGGCAAAGAGTTGTGGCAAGAAATTTGGGAAATGCTAGAGCAAAGTACCCTTACTGTGTATCATGTAGATGTTCATTGTCCCATTGACTCACTAGAACACTAGTTCAATTCCCTTGTGGTCGACAAAGCCAAAATCACAGAGGCAGATGAGGCAACACAGGATTCTGACTTGGCCGGGATGGCTAAATTGGCGCACCAAAAATGTGGACACCTTGGAGAAAAACCCACTTACAGGTGGGCAGAGATTAGAGGGATGCACATTAACCTAAATTTGATTAAAACTGTCATTTTGCAATGTCCTATTTGTCAACACACACAACAGATCTGTCCCGCAAACTGTCAAAGGTTAATTGGGGAAAAGAAAGTTACCAGGACAGATATGGCAAACACATTACATTGGACCACTACCGATTAGTTGCGGGTGTCAATACGCCTGCACCATAGTGGACACTTACTCTGGATACTTGACTGCTGCCCCTTGTAAACGCGCTACACTGCACAACACCATCAGAACTGTGGACTTGCAAAAGTTATACTATGGAGTACCAATCCAGGTCCAAAGCGACAATCGGTCACACTTCAAAGGAAAACTGGTGCAGGACGACTGTTCTCAGCACAATATCTAGTGAATATATCATATTCCCAGGAGCATTTCGGATTGATTGCTCCCAGATCTGGGTTGGCCCTCAAAGGTATTAGAAATAAGAGCTATTTTGTCGAATAGTGGAGAAGTTGATTTATTCATACAGATCGGAGATGGAATTGCCCAACTTGTCATAATTCCAGTGTATGGAGGATTGGTGAGGAAGGGGATTGCCCTGTATGTGTGAGGGAGGTTTTGGTTTAACTGACAAAAACCCTGGTGGTAAAGTGTGGGTGGGATCCCCAAATGGCCCTCCAGAACCTGCAGAAATTATAGCAAAGGGCCCCAATAATTTCCTGCTGATCATGAAACCAGGAAAGGAAAAATGGGAACATATCCCAGCTGACAAATGTTATTTGCAAGTATGATCATACTCGGTCTTTTAAAGACCACACTACAGCTTGCCTTTGCCCTGAGTGTGCAGTTACATACAACATTACTACCGATGACATGTGTTACTACATATCCTGCAATTCTCGTGATGTTAGAAAATGCATTAAATTGCGTTTAGGAAAGAAAAAAAAAACTTCTCAAAACATGCCGTGGGAACACAAACATTTGTGCTTTTACCGAACAGATCAACATTGATCCAATCACATGGCTTGTCATCATTTGGTGACTGCTGCCAGTCACATTAAACATGTCAAGTTGCAAGTTGGTTGGCTGTTCTCATGTGGGAACCTCACTTTTACCTACAATCCAGCTAGCATAATGTCAGGAATCCCCAAGGTGCCTCCTGCATTATCTGTCAGCATCCCCAGGGATTAGTGTTACATCATATCTCTGTTCTTGGTTAAACCTTCATGTTTCTAAGTAAACATAAAGTGCTGTGTTACACAATTGGTTTTATCAATGCTTGTTTTACCAATGCTTGTTTGCTAATGTGAGCAGGTGTAGACATGTGCTTCTAATTGGGTGTAGACATGTGCTTCTATTTGGGTGTGGTGACTCATCCACATGTGGAAACTCAACTGCTTTCCTGATTGGCTATAAATAGCAGAGTGAAGCATGCCTTCCTGCTTGGCTTTGTTTTGCTTCCTGATCTCAGCATCTGTTCTGGCAGTCCAGCCCCTACTGTCATCATCGTATTCAGGACTTTTGAGGCAATTCTTTTCTTCGTTCCTGTACCAGCTGACACCAGGTATTCCTCCAGCACTCCGAAAAAGACTGCAGCTAAGTGACTAGTATTCTCCAGGGAGTTTGTTCTTTGAGCGCTGCGCTTTCCTAGAACAGCTGGTGTATTTCAGACCTCGTATTTTGGCAGAGTGCTTATCTTGAAGAGACAAATGCATTTCTGAACATTCTACATTATTATTGTAGTTACTTGCCTAAATGTGCTTTAGGAAATCTGCTTGAGCTCAAGTACTACAAAAAGTGACAGTGCAATTTTAAAAGAGCATTTACGTGATTTTTTTTTCTCTAATAGCATAACTCTTAGATTTACATTGTGTCATTCATGTTTGTGTTTCAGGTTTGAGGAATTTGCTTTTGAAGGGTTTTTCACACACACAGTGAAACCAAACCAAACTGTGCCACCCTAACTGTTTAAACCCAGAGTGGACATTTGTTTTTCTTGGATTGTTTTTGTTCCTTTTAGTTTAACCCTATGCATACGTGATATAATTAATGCCCTTGTTTGTCTTTCTTGTACATGATAAGTGCAACCACAGTTCTAATTGTAGTGTGCAACAGTGAATCTCTGTGAAGCCAGCCCTAATGTCCCAGTACTTATTGTTATGGTACTCAGTTTGGGTTTTTGGTAATGCAATGTTAGTAATTGTGCCAACAGTTATTATTATTATCCAAGAAAAGTGCTGGAACATCCCGGTGTTCTTCTACCGCTCCCGTGCCCATATCAGATTCAGTTTCAAGGAAGTTGAGTGAACTAACTCTACTATCTCTCTGTCAACAACGACCTGCCCCCTGAAGATACAGGGTGCCTGGCTGGACCGGCAAGACGTGGCAGTGCTTTGTCTCTTTCTCTTCCACTCCCCCTTACCTTTTGGGACACCTGCCGGGGTTTCTGTGTCCACCAGGAAGTGCTGAGAGGTGTTCCAAGAGGTGTTCCAAGAGGTCGGGGGCATACCATCGCCCCTGCTGACATCCTGCTTATTAGGTAAGTGGCCCCATTTCGACACATAACAGGCGGACAGTGTACTTTTACACACCTAGGAATCATGAAGTTTCCATCTAACTCTTTACATACTTGTTATCCTAGAGACATTATGTAATTAAGTGAAGACTGTAATTCAGATATTCAATTATAATCCAAATACAAATATATTAGCTTAAGTCTTTCTATTGTAGGCGTGCCTGGTTTAGCTGTACATAATACCAGACTGATCAACAAGTTAACATGTCTAATGGTTAAAAATATTAATCACACTTCTATTGCTTTAGCTGAATTTTTACTGGATGTACGTGGTACTAGAAAAGCTGCATTACAAAACAGGGCCACCATAGACTGTTGTTAAAACATAACCACGGTTATACAGAATCTGAAGGCATGTGTTGTTTTAACATTTCAGACCACTCTAAATCTATCCAGGCACACATTGATACACTACATACGTTAGTGAAAGGAGTAAAACAGAATGTTGATCAAGGATGGTAGGACTGGTTGTTTCAGTGGTTACCTGATTTTGGGCAATTGCACAAGGTTTTGGGTGGAATTTTTGTGGTAATAGCTCTTATTATATCATTATGTTGCTGTATACAATGTATTCCTAATTTGCTTGCAATGTTTAGACCAAAAAAAGTTGATTTCAGACCTACCGGGTATGTGAGTCACTGGTGAAAGTGTAGAGTGTAATGATATGTGTGTTTTGACCACTGACCCCATGTTGCACTATGTTATACTTAGCTTGTCCACCATCACCTTAGCGGCCATCAACTGCAGAATCCATTTTGTAGTTATCTTAGCCTTAGCTTCACCGCCACGTCAAAACTGAAAGTATTTTTCCATGCACAACATATTTTTGTTCATGTATTTATTCTACGTCTCTGCGTATTCTTTCTCAAGAGCTAAGGCATAACATGGGGGAGTTAGTCTGATAAGAATGTACTAGGATGATGTTTATGGTACGGCAGGGAAAGGTTTAGTTTTTGGAGGGACACCTTGGGTTCCAACATGTTCCTTTCAAAGCTGATCTGAAGTAGCTAGCGTTTCCGGATAACAAACTGCGGAGCAAGGTTTTTTTCTAGAAATCTCCTCTCTGGCTTGTTTAAGGTATATAAGAGACCCAGGATTGATGGTGGGGAGATTCAGAGACCTCAGGCAGAGATGGGACGCTGACGTCTGTCATCCCGTGAGGGTAGATCCCTCTTTCTCCTGACAGTCGATCTTGGGGGTCTACGACCTGATGCTACTGAGAGAAAGATGAAGGAGCAACTGTGCCCCATGGTGATGAATTTTCACTAATTATTTTGCTTTGCATTGTGTGTGAATATATATATCTATATATCTATATAGGTATTTGTATCTTTGCATATATATATATATATATATATATTTACTGTTTATAGATTGAAGATTCTTTGTACATGTTTTCATTTTATTATTGCATACATTTTAAACGTGCACTTTCAGTTGTACTGACCTTCCTTTATGAGCCTTGCAGAGTGATTTAATAAATGTCTTCTCTAGACTAAGAGGTGCATTCCAGAGACTCTTTTCAGAGTGTGTGTATTTCAGCTCTGTCAGCCATAAGGCAAACACTGATTCAGAGGATGACATTTTAGATGCCTTTTATCAACTCAGAGATTAGCAGTTCCTGTTACAACTGCACTAATCGATATAGTTTTGAATCCTTCTGTTCTAGGTCCTGTCGGAGCAGCAGCCACGACAGAGTTTATCCAGACGGCACAAAACTCAGATTGTTGCCTGGACCCCACCCAAGAATGTTCAATCACTGAAAGAAGGGAGAAGATTGTCTTTCCGGTAACTATTGCACAGAGAGAGACATGACCATTTGATGATGGGATTTTTCCCGCATGGTTTGAGCAAAACGCTGACAACAAACGAACAGAAGACAGAGGGACCAACTACTAGTCAGGATATGGTGAGACCTTTATATGTACAAAACAAAGTGGAATTGGAAGAGATTATTAGAGGACGTTTGGATAGTTCACATTTGAATCAATACTAGGAGAATGAACTGATATATTTGAGCAAGGACATCGCAAGACGTTTAAGTTGTCACACTTGAAAAATTAACAGAATTGTCAGAAAAATGCAACGTGGACCTCTCCTAGAGAGTCCCTTTCCAGAAGAGTTTTAGGGCACAATTAGATGGTGAAGTTATTTTGACTATGCGAACCTCAAGAATGAGATTGCACATTGCTTAATTTGTGAAGTGCATTCGCAAATGAAGCGATTTAGACAGGTTAGAGAGCAAGTGGACAGAGGAACAAGGAAAGAAAATGAAACAATCAGTAACTAAAGAAGCAAATGATAAACTACCAACAGATAAGGATGAAGCTACAATGTTCCCTACGAGCAAGATATCAGGTGAAGGGTACCTATATGTACCATGGAGTAGTGGTTATCTTCTGACAATTTTAAAGGTTTTTTGGATAGACCTGAATACTTTCTTTGGTAAGTGGTACCAAATGATTTATGAGCTGAATGTAAGATAGCTGTGCAATGGCCACATACCGAACATCAATGAGATGCACGTGCTTGTGCACCTTCACCTGTGGTGAGGACAAAGTATGATGAGGTTATTACCTTTTCAGAAGGAAAAGTTCCAGCATACTTATTATGAATGATATTTGCAGGTGTTTAAACAGCACAGCGGACAAGAAAATCCCAAAAAGGGAGACATGGGAAGTTTTGTGTGTGTTCGTTCTGGGGTTGAGATCTGAAATCAGCATGCACATACAACAGATTGTGATTTGTTGGCAGACCCTTAGATGAGCTCCCATGGTAAGCAAAATACTGTAGTGATGAACAAAAGATGAAGTAGAAAAGGGGTAACGGAGAAATTCATGTTAGCCCAGACTAAGCTGGCTCAAAAGGGGTTTCAAAACCAGTCATATGCAGGGAATGCTGGTGGAATGCAAGGTGTTAGTTTGCAGAATGGGGGTCAGATGGCCCAAGGGGGAGTGAGTGTTTCACAAGTTGGAGGTCGAGGTGTTTTGGTTGAACCAAATTCAGGAGTAGACACTGCAACGTTGAAGAAATCAACTCCTTGTCATTATTCTAACAGGCTTTGGCATTGGAAGAGGGTGTGTAGGCAGATTCCTACTCGAGTAAGCAGTGATGGACAAATGAAAGGTATAAATCAAATGCAGAATGTTCCAGTTTAGGTTCCAGTTCTGTGAATGCAAATGTCAACACAGTCACAAGTCCTAATGATGCAGGTTCCACAAGCTCCAATGGCCCCATATAATATGGGTAATCCCAGATTCAATATGAAGCAAGTACCAAGAGCAAATTCAAATCAGTTTCAAAATCTGAACCTAGTTCAACAGCTTCCCAAAGTTGGAGGATGAGAGCTTTGATTCTAGCAATTCACAATGACGGTGCCTGAGGGGGAAGGAAGATTGCGTACTTGGCACAGTCTTAGTGGTAGACCAAAATTGACCATTTGTAGAAGAAGTAAATGGCCACAAAGTGCCATTTCTCATTAACATGGCTGCTACCTGTTCCAATGTTAGAACAGTGGAAGTCCCAGAACTACCACTCTCAGGGAAAAAAGATCCAAGTTTAAGAGTCACTAATAAGCAAATAACTAACCCAGTATCAAAGAATGTACCTATAAATATAGGCTCATTTGAGGAAGATTATCAATTTGTTTTGTGTGATTCGAGTCCTGTAAACCTGTTAAGAAGGGACTTTTGTGCACATTGAATTGCACAATTTATTGCACACTAGATGGTGTAGAATTTCAAGCAGATGATGAAGATGCTGAATTTAAAATGGCCAGAAAAGAAACCGCTGTACGACTGTATCCTGTAAGACCGGTAGAAGATTTACCTCCCGATTTGCAGAAATACTGTGAAATCAGAGGTACAGCAATTTTTCTGGAAAAATTATCAGCATAATCAAAGTTGTAGAACCGGACCGAATCACAATAACGCAAAACACAGTCTTTCTGAGAATATAGCCATATAATCTAATGCCTGAAAAGGTGACTCAATATACTCCAGTGCTTGAAAAAATGTTAATACAAGGGATTTTGAGAGACAGTGTTGGAGGTCCTTGCAAGTCCCTGATTATTGCTTTACAGAAGCCCAACTGCAAGTGTGGAAATATCTGTCCCCCCAAATGCAAGTGTAGAAATAACTGTGCAAGAGTAGAGATATCTGTTCAATAGAATTTTACAGGATATTCATACTGTAGTTTTAAGTTGTCCCATGGTACCAAACCTAGCTACAATACTATTTCAGATTACCTGTGAGGCGGAGTGGTTTACTGTCATGGATCTCTGCCAGGCCTTTTTCTCTGTCCAGTTGCATGAGGACAGTCAATTCTTGTTCTCGTTTTTATTCAGAGATAGCATTTTGGCATGGTGTTGAGTTCCAGAAGGGTATACCTGAAAAACAATCTTGAGACTTTACAAATGCCTTTCAATTTAGTTCTTGTTCAGTGCATTGCTGACCTACTTGTGGCACCAAGTACATAGAAAGTTTGTAAAAAGGGCAGGATTGCTCTTTTGAACCATTTGGTTGAGAAAGGATTCAAGGTTTCCCCGAGTAAATTGAAATATTATCAGAAAGAAGTCCTATATTTGGGACAGCTCATTAAAAAAGGAATTAGAAAGGTGTAAAAACTGCAAATATTCTAAAAGTGAATCCACCCAGAACACAGAGAAGTCAAGAAATTGTTGAGAATGGTGCACTACTCTAGACAATAGGTATCCAGCTTTTCCCAAGTAGCCAAGCCTTTACTGAGACTGACACACAAGGATGTGCTCGATCCGCTTCCATGGAACAACATCTGCTTAAAAACATTCCTAGAGCTGAGAGAATATCTCTATCATGCACCAGCACTGGGAATGCCTGCTTACAGTAAAATGCTCACATTGTTTTTCAGTGAGAGGGAGGGCTGCACTCGCTCAGCGCTTACTCGGTTACATGGAAACTCTTGAAGACCTGTGATATACTCTTGACCATGCTACTGCAGGACTGCCTGGCTACCTTAAAGTGGTTGTGTAGGTTGATGTCTGAATCGGGGGAAGCAAGAACATAGTTATGGGACACCCTCTTACAATAATGGTTCTGCATTCAGTAGATATTTTGCTCACTCTTACTAAAACACAGCATTTGACATACAGCAGACTCACAATATACAAACAACAAATTCTTGCTGCAGACAATGTGATTCTAAAAAGATGTCAAACTCTCTAGTTACATTGTAAGTATTGTCTGAAAATGAAATTGATTGAGATGAGATTGAATGTGATTGCCTTTATGTTACGGATTTATACACCAAGCCTAATCAGACTTTAAAGATGAACCTCTTGGTGAGCCCGACTGTCATTTGTGTGGTGGGCTCATGCTTGAGAAATAATGAGTGGACTCTGAGAGCAACTTATGCTGTCTGTGCAATTCAGGAAGTAGTGGAAGCCTCCTGGCTTTGAGGTGTCATCTCCACAAAAGTGGAGGATTTAATTGTTCTAACAAAAGCATGTAATCTTTCAACTGCATTGCGAGTGACTATATTTGCAGATAGTCAGTATGACTTTGGTGTGATCCATGACTATGGGCATATGTAGTCAAGAAGGGATTCATGACATCATCTGGATCACCGATCCAAAACTGAGAATATGTGAGGAAACTGTTGGATGCTTTACTATTGCCACAAGAAACTGCTGTAGTTAAATGTGTAGTCCACAGACGTGGCAACAACTATGTCACAGTTGGAAATAAATATTCGAATCAAGTTTCACAGTATTGTGCAATTGTGGAATGCACCTTTATTGAAGAATATGCAAATGAATCTTATGAGGGCACCACCTTTTAGTGCTGTTGTCAATAGCTAATATGTGAGAAGAAATCAAAAGGTTGCAAGAGGAGGTTTCAGGGACAGACCAACAAGGATCAGGATGTGTTAAAATGTCAATGATACCTGGCTTTCAGCAGATGGGAGATCAGTGTTTCCAGACAGTTTCTTATTTCCCATGACAGCACTTTCATGATCCTGTATACATTGGGAGAGATGCAATGGTTAGATTGTTCAGGCAGAATTGGTTTAATCCCCAATTTTGAGTTTTAGCTTAAGAAGTATGCCACAGATATGTGACATCAGCAGATGACTTTAGGGGGAGAACACCTGTAACATTAAGCCACATAGGAAGTTCAGGAGGACCCTTTAACAGGATGAAGTTGGATTTGATTGAAATGTCTGTTTGCAACTGGCTGAGATATATCCTGGTTACAATGTGCATTTTATCCTGATGGGTGGAACTCTACCTAACACGGAGAAATGACAACCTCACTGCAGACAAACTGATGTTAAGAATACTCAGTCCACAGTTCTGATTCCCGGTTTCTCCAGAGTCAGACTTAGAGTCGCACTTTAATTATTAGGGCCTTAGAATGCTATGTGTGGCACTTTAACTGGAACAGAGACTGCATTGCAGGTACCGCCCTGAAGCTTTGGATATAGCTGAGCAGCTAAATGAGACAGTGAAATCAAATTTGGCCAAAGTCTGTGCATCTACTTCATTGAAATTGCCAGATGCTTTACCAACAGTTGTTGAGTCCCCAAAGCATGGCTGACAGAAGGACTGAATTATTGCCCAACGAGATACTGTGCCTAGAATGTGTTTGTAAATATCATAAATTACATAATACTCTGATACTGCAAAGGTTTAGCTGATGTGGTGTGTTCAGTTTCTCAGCAGGCTGGAGCTGCTACTGCCACTCCAAATTAGGAGCAGTGCCACAATCGTAACCCTGGACACTAGGTTCTGATCAAAAAGCACTTTGAAAATCCTACCTGGAGGCACCTACTACGTGATCCTGGTCACAAACACTGCTGTGAAATGTGCTGGGATGCCTTACTGCATACATGCTTCACTCACCCAGAGAGTGATATGTCCGTTTGAAGAAGTGGTGTTCTTTGAGACAAGTCCAAGAGCTCATGTGGTCAAATGTCCTAAAAGACCAGAGTAGGATGAATCATAGCAGAATTTCCCACCTGTACAAATTCCTGAAATCTCACAAAGTGGTGTGCAAGTATCCACTGAAAATGGAGAACTGAGAGCTAAAAATAAAGGAGCTGCTGAATCACCACCTGAGCAGACAAATGATCCTAGTGAAAGGAGAGGAAGACCCGTACAGAGTTTAGAATTGCCAAGCAGTGGGAGACAATTGAGATCTAGTGAGTCAGTTGAACGCATTCCACAAATTGCCATCGAAGAACAGAAACCAGAGGTGTAAGCGAGTCAGAAGAAGATCAACAGACACCAAGAAGATCTGCGAGAGCAAGAGTATGTCGTTGTAGTTATTCTGTACTTGAGTGGAGGTACTACACAGAGAACATGCCAAACTGAACATACCATGATTCCAATGAACCGAGATCAAAATCATTTGAACCTCCATAAAATACCACACTAAATCAGCAGATGAATCAAATTCCTGACACAATACTACAAAATAAGAGTTGACTTAAAGCTGAGAGATCCGAATCTACAAGGAACAATGTCAAACTGAATTGTAAGCACAGCGATAAATGAACATGATATTTATTCAGTAACAAAGAAAAATGAAAAGAATTGAGAAGAATTCCCTAGGATTAAGGTTTACAGACAAAAGAGTAGGGATAACATTTAGAAGATGGAGTAGGGTTAGGGATGTCTCACAAAGGTCATTGTATATAAACTGAATGAAATAACTGCAAGTTAATTACCAAACGTTTTGCTCATTTGCAAAAGTAAAAGTCAATATAGAAATATTGAATCTGCCTTATTCTATATTTTTCTAGAGATCACACTGAGACAAACGTGTGTCCTTGCCAAGGCTAAGTTTAGAATAGTGATTACTGTCAGTCACATTAATAGTTGTTATGCTAGCATTTATAGTTCTTCTAGTGGTAATTAATTTTACTATTCAGACAGAAACATGTATATCTACACCTGCATCCACATTAGTTATACATACCTTAGATGAAAGTTATAGGCTTCATTTATAAATCCTTCGAAAGAAAATTGTATATCCAACAATTATTTTAGATAAGTTCAGGAATATTCTCAAGCTTTAGATGCCAAGGATTGCTACGTTTGCGCACACTCACCTTCTTCCGCTGTTGAAGATGTGACATATCTTATTACATTTTCTTATGCAGTTGCATGTAGTATATTACTTAGTTTGGTTTATAGACAAGAGTGTTTTCAATATTCTTCTATGACATGATTCTTTCAAAAGTTCCCCTACAAAAATGAATAAATCGTCATCCAAAAGTTGAGGATATGGAGGTTGTGTGGTATTTTTTTAATCCCCCACACAGATGCATTGCTAAGGTATACAAACAAAATATGAAAAGTCTTATGCAATCATAAAATAAATTAGTTTTAGCATTAGTAGAAAGCAGACCTCTTATCTCAAAAGGCAAATCAAAGAGGAATATATCTTAAAGAATGTTGGGAAGGAGGAGGAAGATGAATACAAGAGGAAAATGAGATATCCTAATTTCAAATTAAACAGATGGCAAAAAAGGAAACTGTGTTTACAAAAGGAGAAATTTGTTTAGGAAAAGACACATTGGGATACGTAGCTGTGAACACACATTTGAAGCTCTTGAAGGGCCTGTTCAAATATTAACAGGGGAAGAGGCCATTATTCCAGGAATCTATTTTGCTTGTGGAAAGGATGTATATTTTCCAGTTGCCTGCAGCTGGAAAGGAGTTTGCTATATAGCTTTATTGTTTCCCCAAGATGCAACAGGATATTAAAATGGTTAGGAGGGTAAAATGGGTGGGTAAGAACCAGAAGTCATTTAGGGGTGACTGTGTGGTACTCTCTTTTAAATCTCCGAAACTGGTCAAAGACATTCTGAGCCACCTAAGCCCGCGGCAGATTACGGACTATGGTACCATATTGTTGACTCTGGGTTTCTTTTACACGCACAACCTCGACCATGTTTATCCCAGTCCTAATTCTGAGAAACAATTAACTAGGCTGGAGAGATATTACTCGATCCCAACCAAGAATAGATTTCATGCTCTTTCTTTCGAAGGTGTCGATTGACTACCATTTGATCAGGAAGTGGGTGGGCCTATGACTACTACGCTAATCCCAGTTTCTGATCCACTAAAGGGTGGGCATGGTTTGGTGGAGAGTAATGGAGATGAATGGACGGAGATGGAAGTCCCACCGAGTCAACTTGCCAATAATTAAGCGCCAATAAGCGGACTTTCCATCCAGTTAAAAGACAGTAACCAAACAGTCTTCCGCGGGGCAAGGTACTAAAACTCGGGGAGAGGATTTCTCATTTTTATTTTGGAATGTGGCGGGCCTGCGCTCGAAAATTAAGACTGAAGACTGGTTAGAATACATTCGATCCTTTTCCTGGGTGAGTTTACAAGAGACTTGGTCCGTGGACCCTATCCACAAACGGTTTTAGGACATTTCATACCCCGCCGTTCCTTGCTCACGGGGCAGGGCAAAAGGTGGGTTGTGTACTTTCACCTCTAACAAGCTCAACTTAATTAAGGACGTTAGATTAATTTCATCAATTGATCACATGTGAACTAAAAATCATCACACAAATGGTGATCGTTACCTTTTATAATAATGTTCCTCAACAAAGCTTCTTTTCTGTTCTCAAGCTGTTGCAGGAAGATCTGGATCGAGCATGTAACTCAGCGCACAATGAGACTTTTATTGTCTGGGGGGGGGGGGCTTTAATACACATTTGTGTTCTCAATCCGTGGAAATTTTTTGTTTTTTTGTCACGGGTGGAGACTCTTATTTTTTACATAATCATTACGGTAATTTGTTGAATGAAACGTTGTTTAAATATGATCTCCTCTTGTGCAATAGTTTAAATTACTGTAAACCACAGCTAAAACCCACATTTAATGGCAGACATGCTAACACAATAATTGATTTTACACTACTATCCAATAATTTTATTTCTTATGTGTCCGAGTATAAAATTCAAGATGCTTTGTTTAGCGATCACTACCCTCAAAGCTTAAGCCTTGCACTCCCTCATTCCATCACCAAACATAAGGAACCAACGGAGAAGGTAGAGAATATTGAATTGGGAGCAAGAAATGGTTACACTATCCGGTGGTCACAGCTTGAGCCTACGTGGTTCATGAAACAATTAATGAGAAAACTCTCCAAACAGTTTGAAATTTGTCTTTCAGACAACATTTGCCCACAGGCTTGCATTAACGCTTTCACTGCAATTACTACCGGAATCAAAGACTCCCTTACAGTTAGCTTTGGCAAATCTAGGCCTTATGCAGGCAAAAGATGGTTTGATAGTGAATGTACTCAAGCCTATAAAAATCTTAAACAGTGCTTACATAGACAAAATCCTGACAAACATGGCATCAGCCTTCGGAGGAAGGAGTATAAAAAGGCTATAAAAACAAGAAAACAGAACCTAAAAAACGAGGCTTGGCATTCTCTTCATGAAGCAATCCTTCAGAATGACAACGTTATATTTTGTAAAATTGTAAACTCTCCTCTTCTGTGTGATGGATCGTCACCAACAATCGAAATAGCCATTACTGAAGAGGATTGGGTTTCTTTTTTCTCTAGTATATACTCCGCAAAAGATTTGGTTTTGGAACCAAACCCTCTGAGACCAGTTTCCCAATCTATTTTTCCACCATTTAGCCTAAAAGAGGTTACAGACGCAATTAACGCTAGTAAAAGCGGGAAAGCACCAGGCCCAGATGGAGTCCCAATTGATATCTATAAGTCCAACGTTTCACTTTGGGGCCCATTATTAACTCAAGTTTTACATGCCTGCTGTGCCACAGTCTTTATACCGATCTGGGCCGAGTCCATCATTGTTCCTATCTTTAAAAAGGGAGATCGTCAAAATCCTGCATGCTACCGCCCAATCTCTCTGCTTGATACTCTTTCAAAGATTGCTGGACGAACCATTTTAAACAGGCTACGAGATTGGACGAAAGAAAACTATATCCTTTCGGACTTGCAATATGGCTTTAGAGCTGGGATAGGGACTACAGAGCAGGCTCTGAACTTAGATATTATACTTGGTAAATAAATGAGGGCCAAGGCCGGAGCCTTATACCTAGTGTTTGTCGACCTGACTTCAGCATTTGACTGCGTGGTCCATAGCAAACTATGGCCTATCTTATTGGACATGGGGGTAGACTCAACTATTGTTCACTTTATTAGGGAACATTACGCCGGAGCTAAAGCCAAGGTGCGTTATGGGCTTCAGGGTGAATGCACTTCAGCCTTTCCTATTGAACGGGGGGTACGGCAAGGCTGTGTATTAGCGCCACTACTGTTTGCTTTATATATTAATAAACTAGAGGGGGTATTATCTGATGCTTGCACTGACCTCCCTCAAGTTGGTTCTCGAAAGATCCCAGCACTCCTGTACGCGGATGATGCCGTTCTAATGGCCTGCACCCCAGTAGCATTGCAGAGGCTACTTACAACCTTTGATAAGTATATGGAATCCTTAGGTCTCAGAATTAACCATTCTAAAACCTTCTCAATGACATGTGGTAGAAATTCTATAAAGAAACCCCAGATCATGCTAAAAGGTACGAAACTAGACGACACAGGAACCTTTTCATACCTAGGCATTAGGTTTGATAATGAATGGACATGGTCACAAGCCATAAAATCGAGGAAGCTGTCATTTACTAAAACTATCATGGCTGTAAAAAACATTTCGAAAAAGGTTGGTAGAGCGACCCCCAAGGATATGATGATATTGTACAATGCAAAATGTGTTTCTGTTGCATTGTATGGGGCAGGACTCTGGGGATATAGGAACTGCAACATCCTACAGCTAGTTGAAAATGATTTTCTAAAGTTTATTTTAAGTGCTCCAAAATCTACCCCTACACTGGTATGCCATATGGAATTGGGGGTATCATACCTTACTGATTAAACTCGTATCCAACCAATCCTATTATGGCATAAAGTATGGAGTTCTGATTCCGCTAGGCTGAACAGGGCCATCATAGAAGATGCATTGGCATTATCTTATCCGCTGAAAATTCCATGGCTAAATTATATAAATAATTTTATCATAGAGCTGGGCTATCCTGAGTTATATTCCACCCCGGCAAAACTGGAAACAATTTCCAGGAAGGAACTGAAAAATATCAGTCTTACTCACCTGGCCAATTTAAGATGGGTCACTGAGGTAAGGAAACCCAGCGTAATGAGGAATTTCATGTTGCAACAAACTGATGGCATGGAACCATATTTGAGTAATGTACTGAATCCTAGGCATCGGTTCGTCCTTACACGCCTAAGATTAGAGATTTTCCATTGTCTTGTTAGTTTTCAGAGTACTAATGATTGGACCCCAGTTTTGGTAAAATGTCCTTGTGACTCAGTGTCTGACCAAAGTACAATACACATTCTCTTTTTCTGTAAATTCTATGCAGACTTAAGGAAAGCGTTTGTGATCCCAATTTTAAAATCAATGCATTTTAAACAATGTCGCCCAGTCTTCAATTACCTCCTGTCCCTACCATAAATTATGATTTGCAATGGAATAGCTTTATTTTTATGTGCAGTGATGAAGGCTAGACCACATTATCAGTTAACCTAGATAGGGTTTTCTTATTTGTATACATTTTAAATGTATTTTATTAACGATAATAGCTTATGTTTTAAAACATACTCTTTTATTGATTTTATCTGTCCTGTTTTTGAACTGTGGTTTTTATGAGAAGTTATTTAATTCCTTGCAATGTAATCTCGCTATACGCTCCTTTTAGGTATGGTCTGACTTTTTTGTGTTTTCTTATTATTTCAAATATTGAGTGATGTTTTTAATATGAATTATCTGCTTTTATGATTGTTGTATTCAATCGAATAAAGTATTTTTTATGATGATGCAACACGTAAATAGCATAGATACTTTAACAATGTCATAGACACAAACGTAGTACACTACTGCAGGGACACAAATAGTAGGACACCTTTTTGGGGCAATCATTCCTCCAGTGGGAGTAGTTTTGAATGATGACACAACCAGGAAGTTCTCTGCCGTAGTAGATAAGCTAGCAACTAGTACATCTGCCGCTTTGTTAGCAATTAGCAATACAGAGCTAGTAGCAATTACAATAGATATACTGAACGCAGAAAAAGGCAGAGACTGTAAAATGTTGACTGCAAAAATAACATGGTGATGAATGGAATGTTTTTAATAATTTCAGCCACTGGCAATCGCTCGGGCCGCATCCCAATCCACTGTTTTTCGTCCACCATGCCACCTCACCTTGGACCCAGCCATATGCAAATCAGTTTTGACCCTGTTCATCAAGGAAACAGTAAAGCCCGAACTGCCTCGCCAGGTCCTTCCTGAACCAGAACACAAGCAACCTAGGACTAGTTTTGCCCTGGTTAGGGCTCTTCAGCCAGGTATAGGTTGGTCCCACTGGCTCAGAAGGAGGTCCTGAGCACACTGTATCATTGGAACCAAGGTCTATGTGGTTGATGAGCCCTTAACTAGGGCAAAACAGGACCCGAGTTGCTTGTATTCTGGTTCAGAGTGGACCTGGCTTGGCAGTTCGGGCTGGACTGTTCCAAACTGAGCTGGGTCCAAACTGAGGAGACGTGGTGTGCAAAGTAATGATGTGTTCCAATGAAGCCCTGAATAATTACCAGTGGCTGAGATTAATTCAAGCATTCAATCGATCACTTCTGCAAAATGTCGAAGGCTCAACTTTGCTGTTCATATATACCTGATGAGAGTAAAAAGACAGACAATTTTGAATAGAACATTTTGGGGTTAAGACCTGAATTAGAAACTTTAGAAACTACTAGTGTAGTAGGAAACTTAGACAAAGGTGCGTCTAATAAGTAATTGGTTTTAGGGGGTTATATTAACACCTGTGCTAATCATTGGTATTTGCTTAATTTGTTGTTTTGCTTTATATAAAGGATTTAGATGCTATCTAACAAGAAAGTAAAACAAAGAAAGAGAAAGGCAAAAGAGAGAAGAAATAAAAATGGAAGAAAGAATAGGGCATACAAGAAGCTGGAGGAAGTTGAAAAACTGAAAAATAAAAATTCTAACAGCAAAAAGGAAGGCGGTCTCTAGAAATTCATATGTGGGAAATTGTAATGGTTATTCAACTATCAGAGCGAGGAACTAATGCAGCAGATGTCTTTATATTACAAACAAAAACACATTTACCTGAAAAGTAGAAGAGTTTATGCCAAATAATAACCAGATCATTTTTTCATATAAATTTTGCAGTAAGCAATCATACTTTGGTATTATAAGAATACAAAAGAAATACTAATCTATGACCGCTGATGCCATGTTAACAATTTATATCCTATCATTGAAAAAGCCTTTATTTTTAACTCTGAGCTGTTTTGCACATCCTGTAACTTTCCAAAAGCATCCTGTTTGTTAGGGAATAGGCATTTGTGATATGTTAGACAAATGATACAACACAAAGGACGATTCATGGTAACATCTGTCCAAAGAGCAAAATGTGCATGGAATATTTATACAAGGACTTGTGTCTCTAGCTCATTGTGAAGACGTGAGAAACTGGGGATTTTACCTACTCCTCGAAGTTTACTGGATGCTGTGAATGGAGAATGTAAAACCGGTTTTAATTTATAATTTATTGTGTTTATATTAGTGAGTGCTCCTAAGGCAGGTGACACTTCTTTCACTCAAATTTCTGGAGATTCTTCCCTGGGTGTCGTGAGACCATATCCCTCTTCATGAGAGATTACTTTTCAACTTACCATCTTCTTTATTAGATGTCTGCTGATTTATAGCTGAGAATAGTTTTCTGCTTGAAATTTGTCTTTATTTGACGTGCAAAGGCTTTATGCTTACACATTTATTTTCTCATCTGAACTCTTAATTGGGTTTTTTGAACTGACACCTAATTCTATTCCATTCTAAAACTTAGACTAGGGAACTCTTATGGAACATGCTTGCTGTATTATTTCAATTCTAACATTTGTGCTTATTAATATTGTATTCTTCCTTATATTGAAATATCGACTACTGTATTATATACATTTGTAATGATCTCGCCTAAAAAACAAATGCTTGTTGAATAAATAATGAAACTAAAGAAGTGATTAATAAAACTCTTTTACCCAGATAAAATTGTCTTTATTGACTGTACCAAAGTCTTTAAAGATTTTATCATTTATATGTTTCTTGCGGTAGGCGATTGCTCCATTTAACTCTCCTTGTTGATGAGCAAAGGCCCATAGACTAATGAAGGGGTTAATTTAATGATTGCACCCGAAGATTAAGATATAGAAAACCCTGCTCTGTAACCCTAAAGCCAGATTTGGTGGTAAAGACTAGTGACCTTCAGACAGATGTTTAATAGATAAGAGGTAGAGTGCTGTTGCTAGAAAATAAGGTTGATTGACAAGATTCACATGTCAATGAACACAAAGAAGCACTGACGACCTTGCATCCTGCAGCAGACTTGGCAATATTGATATGTGAGGAGATGGAAAACTGCTCTTGGTGAGAAAATCTATGAATTAAAGGCCTGAAAGAGAACGCAGCAGGAAACCTTCATGAAATGCATATTCACCTACTTACAAGATGAAGGCTACCCACGAGTCACTCTAAACAGATGAAGCAGGGTAGGCCCAAAACACCCCTCAAGTCATCAAAGGCCCATAGACTACTTCACCAAGAAAAAAGATGTTCTCAAATCAGCAAGACAAAAGGAAGAACCTGAGTTCCAGGGTTTCGCGTGCTTTTAGTTTGAAGATCTTTCTACAGCTACCTTGCAACAAAAGATATCACAGACAAACCAAAAAAGGATGGAATTTAATATTCCCCTTTTAACATCACCTCTGAACTAAAAAACTAAATCTTATCACTTCAGGGACAGTCAGAAGCTGCAGCATTACTACAAATTAACCTCAATGGGTAAAGGCAGGTGGAAGATGTCAACCACCGCAAAGAAGATAACAAATACAGTAATAGTGGATCTCAACCTGTAGTCCGAGGAACTTTGGGGTCCGTGAGGACCTAAGGGGGTCTATGACTGTTTTACAAAATTAAATATTAAAATTAATCAATTAAAATGAATAAATTATATACAAATAAAGAAGCAAAACTGAGATTTTGATAACTTTGTCTATACTTGATAATAAATTGCATAACATATGTCCTGATGTGAGCAATTGTTGTGTATACTTGTTTTTGTATTGTTATGAGGTTCAAATGATGGAAATCATGCATTGTGGGGAAACAAACATTCAACAAGTTCCACAAAAAAGCCTACAAAGCAGTATTCTCCACACTAAAATCATCATCCCCAGTCCAGGTTAGCCTTGAAAATTGCTTAAAAAAATAAACTACAAAGAATGAATTCTTTTGTCAAATTATGCTGGACATTGCGCGCCTCGGAGAAGTTCCCTGCACAAAATATGTTGGATGGAAATCGAGGAACAGCAGCATAACAAACAAAAAACACTCTTGGGTGAATACTTAGGACAGGCAATAGAGGAACAAGGTATCCGATATGCAGAGGCCAGTAACATGGAAAAAGCAGCCTTTTGTCAAGTAATCAACTCTCAACCAGATATGTCTCATTTAAATGATGAGAATAATTTCGTTATGAAACAGAATGCTTGGACAATAATTAACTCATATGAAAGCTTGAGATCCCAGGAGTACATGTCAGCCCATTTTTCACCAGCTATAAAACATCAGTTTATGCTTTACTGCTTCGGGCACACAGACACCAAAGATCTTACTCCAACTTGAAAGGGTCCGCCATCAAACCCATGTTGTCACTTAGGTGGATACAAACAAGATACATTATCATACACCCTTTGCTTATGCCCAACGGTCAGGGCTCAAAGGAAAAAGTTACTAAAGTTAACATTTTTGAAACTTCACATTTGCACCTTCAGACACACCGTAACCACTTGGTTGAGCAGCGCCTTCATACCCTCAGCTTGCCAGGGAACAACATTTTTAAAACAGGTATTGAAGAAATGTAGTGGCATTGGGACAGAGAACAGACCCGGTTAGCACGCACTTTAAGAGCTCCATGCACAAAGTACACATACTTTATAATTAAAAACAAAGCACTGAACGACTAACAGTAGCATCAGGATAGAGAACAAACACGGTTAGCACACACTTTAAGAGTTTCCTGTACAAAACACTTGCATTTTATTACCAAAAACAAGGCGATAAAAAGGAGCACCCACCCCATAGATCACGATCGAAGCCAAAGGCATACAGGAGCGGGTTCCCAACGCGTAAACCTAAAAGCATATTTATCTCTCCCAGAAACCGTGAGAGAACAACTATTTTGCACAACATGAGGATGGGCCCAAAACGCGCACAACAAGAAACGAGCCACAAAAGGCCACAAAGAGACTTGCATGTAAGTTTTTTTTTAATTGTATAGATTGTTAATAGCTGTCACTCCCTCTCCCCCCCTCCCCCCCATCGTCGCAGCCACAGAGGGGGTCACTCCTTCTCCAACATCACCGACATGCCTGGAACGACCTGCCCCCTCAGACTCCTCCACCTCCAAACAGCATCCTCCCTGACAGACTTCAGAGACTTGGCACCCTCAGCGCCAAGATACCCCTAGGGGTGAAAGTGCTGCGCTTTACAAATGACGACTGATTGATGGATTTTATTTGAGTGTTACTTGCCATCATTGTAAAATTCGCTATTGTTATAGTTGTATGCAATAGTTTTTATTAACAATGCATATAAACTTTATTTACTGGTAAAGGAAGTCGTGATCACAACCAGTGCTTTAAATGGAAAAATAGAAGTGCTACAACCTTCTGGAAAGAAGCTATTGTCGTGATTTAAATTAAAAAAAAAAAAGTACCCAAAGATTTCTGATCCCATTTACTCATTTCTGTATTGAATGCAGATTTTCGGATTTTTACTAAATTATTTACCAACAGCTTGTCTACAGAAATGCCCACACTGATGTCATAATTCCAGCACTGCATCGTACCTTTGCGCAATACACCCCAAACAAATTTGGGAACATGCCTAATCAAATTTGCCCCAGAACTAGAAAGTCCAACAGATATTGTTTGATGAGACTCGGACTCAGGCCTTTAAACTGATATCTTGGTAGGGTCTTTGTGAGGTGATGAGCAGAATAAATATTGGTCAAACCTACCTCAGATGCTGCAAGCTGCCTTCACAAATCCCTACACATAAGTATGAGTAAACTACACCCTCTCAACTAGGTACCAATAAAGAGAGGGACACAGCAGGAATACCGGCTGCCCCGCCCCCATTAAACAATATACATGGGACCCATTTTAAGGAAAGTACCCAGTAATTCACTGGCATAACGAAACTGGAGC
The DNA here is from genome assembly GCF_031143425.1 of Pleurodeles waltl. NCBI lineage: Eukaryota > Metazoa > Chordata > Amphibia > Caudata > Salamandridae > Pleurodeles > Pleurodeles waltl. Next base: position 449,142,037 of record NC_090449.1, read on the forward strand.
TACCCCCACAAAGAACACAGAGGGGCTCCTCCTCTGGTCTCACTAGGCCAGGTGCTGTGTTGAGGGGGCCCCCTGGAGCTCAGGCCCCTACACCACTTTTAGTGCCTATGACCTATTTATGAAAAATTATGGGAGATTATATTTTGAAAATACTGGTCCACTCAAGAGATGGAACCAATATCTGCCCGGGAGAAGAGCATTTTGTTCTAGCACTAATCGATAACAAATGCTTTCCTTTATACACAAGATCTTACTATATCCAATTTCCATCAAAGATTAATGGAGGAGAGGACATACAATCTGTCTTAGTGGGCAGATAAATGGGTTGGCTCTCCCAGGAAAAATATTTCAATACAAAAGCGCACTAATTTATTTGCACTTTACTCTAACACCTATGCACCTGAGAGCCCTAAATTTGTATTCTATCTTTGACTTCTACATTGCTTGACCTTAGATCACAAAGTGGGGAAATGGACAGCCTAGTCGGTGCACAAGATGTGAGACTCCACAGGCCAATAGTTACATTTGTTTTTCACACATAGCACATTAAAGTCTAACTGGGCCCAGATTTTTAGAATTCTTAATAATATAACTGAGGGTAACCACCAACCGGACTAAGTAACTGTTTTTAGCAGCCAAACCCAACCAACTTAATAGCGAAACACCGAAAGCCAAGTTCACCATCCTAATCTCTCTGTATGGAATAATTTTAGTGAGGCTCTCATACAAGGCCTTCTCTGGCACAGGCTAGAGGTGTTGTGAGAACGCTCCGGAAAGTGCGGCAAGGGTTTAAAATTAACTATGAGCCACTCATTTGTAATAATCTATAATTCATTTTGTATGCATTATCAGGAGTGGCTCGTGGCAAGCAGAGGGGGCAGGGTGGCATGCAGGGGAGGGGGGTGGGGGGAAATTAAAAAAAATACTTATCTTAAAGCCGCACATCGCTCCACACTTCCGTCTCCTCGCTGCAGGCACAGGCTCCCAGCCTGCCCTGCAGCGAATCCTGACGCTGCTCAAAGCAGTGTCAGGATTGGCTGGGAGCTGGCCCGAGAAGGCTTGCCCATCACACATGAGCTCTGAGGGGGACTGCTGAGCACTCCCCCTCACTGCTCGTCACCTGTGTGGCACCGCCCTCTTACCAAAAAATGGAGAAAAAAAAAACACTGTTTATTATTGTTTTTTGGTAAAAGGTTTGCAGCTGCTGCTGCGGGCGGAGGGGCGACACTCCTCCGCCCTAATGAAGGGGCCACCCCTGTGCGCTATGGGCATATATAATTTCCTGATGCCACAACATGCATTGTAAATATTTAATGCTTCCATGTTTTCTGAATAAACTGCTCCCTTGCTGCTTCCCCCCATTTATTTTTGTATAGCAAATCATTAAAATAAAAAAAACAAAAAAAGAAGATCCCACGTTTCTTAGCTCTTATTTTCAACACTGTCTTCACTGAAGGATGTATTTAACTGGGCTACATTCAGCTTGATATACCCCTTCCAGAAGTTTACATCACGTGTTTTGCTTTCCGTGCTCTTTCACTATCCTGATTTAAGTCCTATGACTAGCTTCTGGATATGAATACGCAGACTCCACTTCACAAGCAGCAGCTGAAATTGGCAAGAGGGAAGAAGTCGGGGAAAGCAGATGGTTCAATTGAAATTATAAAAAAACACAACTTTATTATTTGCATAAAACCTAGTGAGTCCCATTTTACCAAAAGCAATCCATTCTCTGTTAAATCTATGTCCTGTGCCCAGAAGCTGGCATCTGCTGTGTCCTTAAAATGTAAATAAATGAATAATCTAGTTTCTGGTTTCAATGACAAATCATTAACCCATGCTCTTGTTTTTAGCTTTTTAAGGAAATATGTCTCATAACCCTCCACACCGAGCGAGAATATTGAAGTAATTCGATTACTTTCCGCAGTCTTCAAGCTTAAATAAAAATTCAACTAACATTAATTACTTTGACGTGTGAAGGCAATAACTTCCATAATTTAGAAATTAGGTTAAATGATCCAAAGAGCCAATCGAAAGACACATCCTTGTCTTGTGTTACATGGATAACAAGCATCTGAAAGACACCATGGTGGAACAATGAGAAACAGATACCAGTAAGATACAAGTAGTTTTACAGAGAAAAAGTCCATTCCAAGGCCTAGATTATACTAAAATGAAAAATACAAATAAATTGAAAGTGAGAAAAATAAACTGTGCTTAGGTGAATGCAGAAGGGCCGTGCTTGGACAACCAACAGTACAATGTAATTCAAATTCACTCTTTATAAGCCTGCTGGTACAGCTAAGGATAACAATTCTGAACAAGTCTGCTTCGCATCCCTGGCACTCATCCTTGCGACGCCCACCTTGATGATGCACTGGCGCTCGCCTGGTACCCCTCCGATAACCACCTGCCATGGTGCTGTATGCAAATGGGGGGCATCAGAGGAGGACGTCCTCTAATATTAAGAGGTGCGCCGCCTCCGTAAGTGCCCAATCTCCCACCAATGGGTCACACTGCTCACACAATTCCATCAGGTGACATAGTGTGCTATCGTATCCTCCACATAAGCCCAACGCCTAAATCCCTTTCACCCGCGACTTCAATGGGGCAACTGCTCCGCAACTGGCTACTACACAAACTGTCCACCAAACAAGTTGCATTCCTTTCCTATCCCACTGCTAAAGGCTGCCTCCACTCCCTTAATTTTAAGCCCCTCTGAGTTCAACCCCACTCTTCCCAACCTAGTTTGTTGTTGCTCTATAAGGAGTACATTACCATTGTATATCTCAAGACATTACAGGGACCCTATGTACTCACCCTACAAGCTATCATGTTCTCCATCCGGTGTACACGAAATCTGCCTCAAAGTCATCTGGACCTTCGTGCTAGTTTAATAGCTTTTTGTGTGTTCTCATGCTCCTTGTTTGTAATTGCAAATAGAAAACTCAATAAAAATATATATATATGTTTTAAAGGATAACAATGGTGAAAACACCCAAGTAGATACAGAAAGGCAGACTTGTTCTTTGGTAGGTCAGAATTCATATGTGTAAATGTTCATAAAAGCTTAGTCTTTGCCGATCAATTTCCCTTTGAAATCCTATGATATAATTTATATTTGTGAAAAAAACATGCAAAACACGGTCAATAATGTCTCTAACAAGTAATGGGTGTCCCTCTAAAGCTTGTGAATTCTTAAAAAACAGACAAAGGGTTTTGATCAAATCCACTGTTGGCATGACAGTAAACTATGCTAAAGAGCAGATATCTCACAAAATGGCTTGAGATACAATTATACATATTATTATATAAATTAAAGAAAACGTCTTGCCCAAGGTGTTCCCCCTCCCACATAAAGGTAAATGAACGGTGAACAATTTCATATATTGTTACATACTCTAACCAAGCTACATACCTAATGTACATAATTTAAATGCAACTGTGTGCACTCGACTGGGCCATGTACTGAAAAAACACTTCTGAGAATGTCACAGTACCACAGTTTTCGTGCTTAATTGGTGCCGGTGTTTTCTGGTGCTTGCCACCTGCACTTATTTGTACACTGTTACATATTTATGAGAAACGACCACATGGTGACACTGTGGCTGTGTATTTTTAGGCAGAGTTCATTAGTACAGCATTAAACTATGAAATATAATTTTTAAAAGGGCCATTGCGCTTAATATTTTACAAATTAAGCATTGCACATGTTGATGCAGTTTCTACGCCTCCCAGTGTAGGCCAATCAGTTGAAATACAGACATGGACCAAAAGTCAACAGTTTGTCAGTGTGTCTTCTACTTCATAAACCCTTTCACCCACAGGAAAATTAAGCCATTACAACTGATTCATTCTCGACTGCTGTTGCATCTTTGGCCTAACGTCAAACGTTTATCCCTGGATAGCATACAAAATCCGGTTGGGTTTCACATGTAGGAGTTTATCCTTTGCCCTTGATACATCTTTTTTTATTCCATTAATTAAATCTGAGAAACTAAATCATGTTCTGAGTAGAGGAAACCTAGTAAAACATTTCAAGACCATAGAAGACTTAACTAAATTCAGAATTAGTCAGGTTGAGTTCATATTGGCCAGGGAAGGGGCATAAAATGAGTGTAAACAAGGTACATTTAGGTCACAAGTTGATATTAGGGAACTACTGACAAGAGCCTCATAATTCTTATTAATGGCCATTAAATTACTGTCCCTCCATTCCAGGAATACCCTGCGGTTTCCAGTCCATCTTCAGATGAGCACAGCTTATGTAGTCAGTCAAAATGTGGACAGCAGAAATAGAATGTGCCTCATAGTTTAAATGATCAATTACTCCAGAGAGAGGACTCGTCTGTGTGAGTGTAATAATGTACTGGATTTGTTGGTGAATGTGGATGAATTAAGACAGAAGAATAATTACATGTCTAACTAGAAGATCAAACAAAGAATGTATAGGTGATAGAGATAACACAATAAACTGGATGAGTAGCTTCTTAAACCACGTGTATGAAAAAATGAACAAACAAAAGATATGTCACAGTTTATCTTATTCAAAGCCAGGAACACCAAATAGGTGGGCTCTACAGGTTGCCTTTGTTTTTGCGGTATAATAGGATGTGGCTGGACGGGCCATTAGACTAGAAGATAAGAGGATTGCCAATTTTCTTCAATCAAAAACTATTGCCTTCCCTAAAATGACATTGTATACTTGATGGTTTTGTTACATTTGAGAAGAAAATAAGAAAATACAAGTAAGGCATTCTAAATAGAGCCTACGAACAATGAATAATATGGCTAATGGTCAAAGGTGATAGTGATTTTGGATTAGCTGCATGCTTTAGTTCTTGCAACTCGATGGAGAACACCCAGCCCGTTTTCTTGTGTATAATGTAGACCTCCTGGAGAGTTAGAAATAAAGAGGAACACACCACTATTTCTATATTAGTCTCCATACAAGCGATAATGGATTGTCATCTCTTAATCCTGGTTATCAGGAGGGACCTTTAACTGTTACTTATGGATAAAAGTGTTGACGATTCTTGAAAGTGTTGATGATTCTTAACAGTTCTGTAACGAACTCCATGGAATGACTCCATTGACAGCTGAAACAATGCATCAGAGTACTAGAGATGGGACATTGAACGAACATTAGCTGGCTTCACACTTCAGATGCTTACAGGGCAATTCCCTGACGATCAACCTGCCCACATTCGCTGCCAGTGGAAGACATACTAAGGAATACACCTTAATCAATAGTCTTTACTTTAATTTGGTGCATGGCTTCTCTGCATTGAAAAGTTTCCACAGTGACTACTTCCCTCTAACAAGCTCATTTTATTTAAGGAAACCGGAAAACACTGTAGACCCTAATAAGGATAACAAGCATTTGCAATGCAATGGGTCTCACATTTGCTTGAGGTAGAGCTATTAGCGTTGTGAATTTTTAACTGGACTTTTCTTGCTACACAAACTGAAAATAAAAAGTAAAATAGTTGACATAAGCGAGCCGACTCAAATCGCCGCCGTGAGCGCGAAGAGAGACACAAAAGGAAAAAGAAGTTTGCTTGCAGCCAAAGTTATTGGCAAAAGTGCATCTTAACCCTTCAGCAGGACTGGTTGGATTTGAAAGACATGTTTCAATACCTCCAAACAGGCTTTTGGCCCGGTATGGGCAGGTGTGATGTTATTATTGCATTATCAACAATAGCAAATAAATCACTTGCAATTAACTACATTATCTGCTGTAACGTAGACTACAGTACTGTACTTGACAAAATGGACCGGTATTCCAATGGGACATTAGCCTTACTGGACACAGGTCTAAACACTCTGTGGATACGGATAGCTTTACAAGAGCACATTAGGATGGGAGTCCAATTTAGTAGAAAGGGTAGGATCACAAACAAGAACTCAGCCTTTAACGGCTTCAAGCAAGGCTGAGTTCTCAAGACAACTTGTACACTGCAGATCTCTGCAAATGTTTACAGTCAGTTACCTACAGCTATCCCAAACTAGTTACCCAACACATTTCAGTACTAGAATATGCCAATTACCATCTCCTTTTAGACACCTTCTCTATAGGACTTCAGAGGTGACTAAAAAACATTCTGAATTATAAATGCAAAAAAGTACTAAACTATGAATATAGAGAAATCAAAAATCATGGCTTGTCACATAAATGCTTGGTTAACTAATTTATCAACACAGTTAAAGAATATGTATATATGGCTAGGAAAAAGATCCCAACTAACTTCTAGAATGCTCAACTACGGTTAATTGCACTGAAATGTGCACATATCGTTAATGAGGTAACTTTTTTGGTGTGTTACTGAGCCATTGTTGTCCCAGTGCTTATGGCCTATTCAAGTAAAATCAGTTCTATACTGGTGCTGTGGTGTTTCAAGGGAAATACAGTCATAAGTTACATTTGATTGAAATGAACGAACTACACAAGTTCTTCCACACCAGATGCTGCACCCCTTGCTCAGTAGACTACAAGGCAGTATATCTCCATGAGGAAGCAAAACAGCACTTACCTACATTGTGTCCCAGTGCATAAGGCACTTTTGTTTCATTAAAATCAATTCCATAGGGGTTATTGTGCTGTTGTGTAACGTGGTAAATTAAATCATAAATTAGATTTGATTGAAATGAAAGAACAACGCTAGTTCTCCAAAATCAGACATTCTACAGGCCAGCCAATAATTAGACTAAAACTGGGCGGAATCACCAGAAGCATGTGAGATGAGGAAGCAGCATTGAGCTACTTCTTTGTGTTATGACTGACATGGCCTGAATCTACCAGAAACATCGCTCTTTCCTTTGGAAAGAACTATCAATAATCCCCAAGGCTGTAGCAGCTAAACATGTAGACAGCATATTGAATGCTTACCAATCAACTTCTCAGTGGGAAGACAATACCATCTTAGTAGCCAAAATTAGAAGACTCGCTTCCCCAGGCAACTGCTAACGAGAGAGGTTTTCTGGATGAGGCTCTCATCTAAGAGCATTGTATTCTTCTGACCTACTGCTACCTTAGAACCACAGGGCTATCTAACAGCAACCATGAGACCACTCCATAAGCAGATATTCTTGTGCTCGTGGCTCCACTGGAGTGACTGGAATTGGTTTCTGGTTGCATGCGTAGAAACCTTTGAACTAAATGGTCAAAAGTGTGCTTCATGGAAGCATAGCCCTTCTCCTATGGGTATAAGAAAAAAGTACTTAAAACATCCATTTTATGCGATGGGGACACAAACAAATAATGGAGCTTTACATGGGTGCCTGAGTAATTATGGCAATGCTATATGTACCCTGGTGGTGACGTTTCTTAAGTTACCAAGTAAACAGCAGGGTCCCTAAGTCAATATGGAGAGAGATCTAGGGAAATGTACCAAAAGTAAACAACATCTCTCTCCTGGGTCCTACGAAAAATAAGCTTCTTTCAAATAATCAACAACCTGAAATATAAAAATTCTAATTTAATCATAAGACAAGAACATGTCTGCCTGAGTCTAATGTTGGTTTGATCAATCTGTAGGGGGTTTGTTGTGTATAAGAACGATTTCAATATGATGTATAAGGTTTGATATTTTTGATTATTATGATTACATTTGAATTTTGATATTTCAGGTTGTAGATTATTGGAAAGAAGCTTATTTTTCGTAGGACCCAGGAGAAAGAGGTTGTTTACTTTTGACGTTTCATAAGTTATCCATTGCAAATTTATATTAAACTACGTTGTCAGAAAGCATTCATTAGTGATGATTATTATTATTATTATTTTTTTTTAGCTTTCGTTCTTTTAAGTCAATATGCTCTGTACATATTTTATATCTTCTTTAGATTTGGTACGTAAGATTTGAATGACTTGTACTATGGGAGTTATTGTACTGTGATTTCATGCATAAGGTACGCATAATGGCACTATTTTCTTTACTCATTGCAAAATAAATAAGCTTAACTCATAACTGCTGTTGAACATTTATCTCCCTTTACCTTAGGGCTATATTGTTTTTTGGGGGAAAGAATTTTGCATGCTGCAGTGACAATGGTGCATGTTTGAAGAATTATGTACCCTCTTGTTTCATACTTTGCCATACTCTTGAGAAAATGTTGAGGGCTTCCCTAAGTGTAAAAGTAAGTAAGGGGTTGTGTTGGACATAGCCCTCTCTGCAGGGACATTCCCAAACATTTAGCCTTTTCCAGCCACTTTTTGCTAAATATTCTTGTGTCAGCGGTAGGACTCTGGGCACTTTACCACTGTTAACCAGTATTAAAGTGCATGCACTCTCTGCTTCAAACATAGTAACATTAGCCTATCCACAATTGACATGTTTAATTACTTTGAAGGCCTTAGGAAAGTGCACTACCTGTGCCCAGGGTCTGTAAATGAAATGCTACTAGTGAGCCTGTGCTGTCCAATTAAGAACCCCTTCAAACATGTCTCAGGCCTGCCTCTGCAGAGTCTGTTTGTGCAGTTTTGAAACTGCCATGTCAACTAAGTAGGTTAACCCCATTGCCATGTCCAAACCATCCTTTTTAATATGTATAAGTCACCCCTAATGTAGGCCCTGGACAGCCCGAGGGCAGGGTGCAGTGTATTTAAAAAGTAGGACATGTACTTTTATGTTTTTCATGTCCTATTAGTGAAAAACTCACATTTGTTTTTCAGTACTGCAAGGCCTATCTCTCCCATAGGATAACATTGTGATTGCCTTGTTACATTTTATAAGTGTAATTTCCAATTGGGAAGAGATGAGACCTCAAAGTTTGGTGTGTCTGGAATCACAATTTTATAAACAACTTATGGTGAAGTCAGATTTTAAATTGTAATGTAGAAAGTTGCCATTTGGTGCCTTCTGCCTGTCTCCAATACATGTCTGGGGTGGGGTGGCAGGTTAGCTTAAGCATTCCCTTTTGACAGCCACACACAAAGGGAGCTTAAGTGTGAGTTATGGGCTATCTACAGCCTGATGAGCCATCCTGGGCAGGACGGGAAGGAGGGGCTGACAGGATGTGTCCTGTTATCCCCACTGTTGGAAATGGCCCTTTTTGCAGGGTTATCCCCAAACGTTTTGCCTTCTTCCTCCTATTTTTTTAGGTCTGTTTTTGCTGGTTTTTTTTGTCTCTGCGCACTTTACCACTGCTAATCAGTGCTAAAGAGCAAGTGCTCTCTATACAAATTGTACTGCTGTACTGTTGATTGGTTTATCCATGATTGGCATATTTGATTTACTAGTAAAGTGCACCAGAGGTTCCCAGGGCCTGTAAATCAAATGCTACTAGTGGGCCTGCAGCACTGGTTGTGCCACCCACATTAGAAGCCCTGTAAACATGACTCAGACCTGCCATTGCAGTGTCTGTGTGTGCAGTTTTGAACTGCCAATTCGACTTGGCAAGTGTACCCACTTGCCAGGCCTCAACCTTCCCTTTTACCACATGTAAGGCACCACTAAGTTAGGCCCTAGGTAGCCCCATGGGCAGGATGCAGTGTATGTTTAAGGTAGGACATATACTAGTGTGTTTAATATGTCCTAACAGTGAAATACTGCCAAATTCGGTTTTCACTGTGCAATGCCTATCCCTCTCATCGGTTAACACGGGGCCAGCCTTTATATATCCTTAAAGCGCAGATTCTCTTTGAGGGCAGATAAAAATATGGAGTTTAGGGTCTCTGAGCTCACAATTTAAAAATACATCTTTTAGTGAAGTTGGTTTTTAGATTGTTAGTTTCAAAATGCCACTTTTGGAAAGTAGGCATTTTCTTGCTTAATCCATTCTGTGACTTTGCTTGTTTGTGGATTCCCCGTCTGGGTCAGTTTGACAGTTGGGCTGTTCGCACCTCTCCTCTAGACAGTGATACAAAGGGAGCTGGGGTGTAGCCTGCATATTTTGATTAGCCATCTGTGCTGGAGGGGAGGAGTGTTCACTCACACCGGACAGGACTGTGCCTGCCCTCACACAATGCCGTCTCCGACCCCCTAGTGAGTGTCTAGGGCCTGGCCTGGACATGGAAGGATCTTGCAAACACTTAAGACTTTGCTTTGAAGTTTGCCAACTTCAAAGGCAGAACTGGGTATAAGAAGAAGACCGAAAACCCCAGACTTTTAGAATCTTTCTGGAATCAAGAGGAACCTCTGCCCAGGGGAAGAGCTGAAGAGCTGAAGGAGGAGTACTGTCCCTTTGCTGTGTTGCATTGCTGGACTGGCCTGCAGTTGCTGCTTCTGCCTGAAAAGAGTGCAAAGGGTGAACTTTGCTGTGTGTCCTGCTTGAGAAAATTCTCCTAGGGCTTACAGCAGAGCTTGCCTCCTGTTGGAAGTCTCCGGGACACCAAAGACTTCAGTTTTCCCGACCTCCAGCACTGGGAACTATGTGTTTTGTGCTGTTCAAGAGGAGAAACCACCGCTGGCCTGCACCGTGACCTGCCGATGCCACACTGAGTCGAATTGCCCCGCTTCGCACCGCAACCCTGGTCTCACTGATGCCGTCATCGGACAACTTCACCGAGCCGCTGCTCGGACCGGGACCTGTGGGCCCGCACTCCGGCATCGCCTGCTCACACCGCAGCCTGGGCATCCCCGACAACAACACTCCTGCTGACACCAGCGCTGCTGCCTGCACCGTGGCCTGTGGACACCGCTCGTGAGTTACACGAAGCACCATCCCGCACCGCAGCCCTGGTCCACCGACGCCAGCACCATCGACTCCTGTGTCATCACCAGGCATCCTTCCTGCACCATGGCCTGTGAACACCGCTAATGAGGGTCATGAAGCACGTTCCCGTCCCGCACCGCTGGCTTGGGCCTACCGACGACAGCGCTTCAGCAATGATGACGCTCCTGCCTGCACCGTGACCTGTGGACACCGCACGTTGCACCGCCCCGCTTCACACCGCAGCCCTGGTCTCACCGACACCGCTGGATGCCACCACCAAGTCGCTGCCTGCACCGTGACCGCCTGTGGGCACTGCACGTCGCATCATCCCACTTCGCACCACAACCCTGACGCATCCACGCCGGCGCACCTGACTTCATCAGCCTGGAGTTCGAGCTGCAACGCGTGTGACCTCAAGGGCCCGACGACTCCTGCACCGACACGTCAGGGACGCCGTTCTCCGGAGCTCACCCCGATGATCACAATGCCCTGCAAATCCAAGGTACTGTTTGCGGGTCTTCCCGACACCGTAGCTAGCCCACAACGCCGCGGCCGGCGTGTACTGTTGGTTTTGTTGATCACGGCATCGTGATAGCCCCAAGTGGAGCTATCGACTTCAAGAAACTGTAGTTTGGAGTAAATCTTCCAGAATTCATATTTGTCTTACTGTATGTTGGATTTTTATCGTATTTGGTCTTGTTTGATATAGATAAATATTGGCTATTTTTCTAAAACTGGTGTGGTGTCCTTTTGTAGTGTATTCACTTATTACTGTGTGATATGTGCAAATGCTTTACACATTGCTTCTAAGATAAGCCTGACTGCTCATGCCAAGCTACCAATGGGGTGAGTAGGGGTTATCTGAGCAGGTATCTCCCTTATCCTGACTAGAGTGAGGGTCCGTACTTGGAAAGGGTGCAAACCAACTGCCAACTAGTGACTCCATTTCTAACACCCACACATTGGGCTGCATAACCCCCTGTAGTGAGTCTGGAGCCAGGGCAGGGACTCTGTGCACTTTAAAAGCCTCCCTTTGAGGTCTCCCCCACTTCAAAGGCACAACTGGGTATAAGTACTGGACCTTTGACAGCACTACTTCAGTACACTACTGGACCTGTGAAGAACTTTGCCAGGAGGAAGGGCTGCTCTGCTGCTACAAGGACTGCTTCTTCTGCTATGATGCCCTACTGCCTGCTGCCCTCTGTCCTGCAGAGGAAGTACTGGACCCATCTTACTTGAACCCAGAGTGACTCCAAGGGCATGTTGGCTTCACCCCTGCTCTAAGTCTCATGCACATCAAAGACTTCTCATCATCTTGCAACAGCACAAGGACTTTGCTTGCTGCAAGTGTAGCCTAGCCAAGTGGTGCCAATCCAGTCCTGGACTCTTGGAAGGGGGTATAAAGTGCTGCATCTGCCACAACCTGCACATTGATGCCATTGCCCTGGACAGAACCGGCACTTCTCCATCAATGCCTCGCTGTTGCTGTGAGGATCTAGGACACTACATTGCTGTCGACTCATCACCACTGCTGCAACAATCAGGACCACCCCAATGCCAACTGCACGAAGCATCACCTCCATTCATGATGCATCTCTGACATTACACGGCTCAAAGCAGATGCATTGCCTACATTTTCAGGACTGATGCCAACGCATCACCACCTCTGCTCCTTGCATTTGGTTCTCTATGCCAAAGTAACTCCGAACCAAGGTACTGTTTTTAGCGGGCCTAGGCTGGTCCCTGTATCTGACACCCCATCCATTGAAGTCGGGGTGACTTTTCAGATTTGACTTGGTCTAGCGCGATCAGATAGCCCTGGGTGGAGCTTTATGCTTTTAAGCATTACAAATTAGTTTAATTTTTAAAAATGCATACCTTGCGTCTTACTAATTTGATTTTTGTCATTTTGGTCTTATTTTTGATCAGTAAACTAAGCTCTACTTTTCTAACCTGGTGTGGTTTCGTTTTGTGTGGTGTTTTCACTGCTTTACTGTTTGGAATGTTGCACAAATACATAATACATTGCCTCTTTAGTTAAACCTGACTGCTCTGTACCAAGCTACCAGAGGGTGAGCACAGGTTAACCTAAGGAGCGTTTGTGACTTACCTTGACTAGGATTGTGGCTCTTGCTTGGGGTCATATCTCTGCCAACCAGAAACCCGATTTCTAACAGTTTTGATGGCACTGCAGATGTCTTTTCTAAAAAAAAAGAAAATTAACAATTTTGCTTGCTTGCTTTTGTATCTTTGTAATAATGCACATCTTTGAATGCAAACACTATGGTAGCAAGTGCTACAGAAGGTGCAGACTTCAAACATATTTGATTGAAGAAAACAAATGGTAATTGTAATCAGTAGTGTATAATTTGGCATTAGTCATTTATTTTAGTACACAAGTTCAGATTACCATTTGTAGCTTCACCATGCCATTTGGTGTCAGCTAATTTTACTACATGATTTAAAAAAAATGTTTTTAAATGAAGAAGGCAATTTGTTTTGGAATTTTAATGTGTTTCCTCTTCCCCATCAGATTTTCAAATTCTTCTCCAGTATTTCACTGTGCTCTGGCACTGCAGACACTTTCTATTCTATTTTTTTTACCCTAAATTTTAAAAAATGTTGTAATTTTTTTTCTACTTTTTTCTTTCCCCTTGTCACATTGATCCTATTGTGTATTGACACAATATTGTTAAGATAAAAGATAAATTGACAAGCTGCTACACATTAGTCGAGAGTCTACAGTTCATCTCTGTCCCTGGCAGGCATTTTATTTTTTACTTATTTTTCAAACAACAGTAGGAAATGTGTTATATTTTGTATTTACGGATTTACTCGACAGTGATAAATTAGTTCTTTAACCTCATTAACAATCTGCGGTAATACCAACCAGCCTGAATGTGTTTGTATTTGAGTTGAGGATGCTTTGATGTACTACTAATGCAATTCTGCACTTTCTAAGCACTGTAAAAAACGTGTTTGTGATGTACATGAGCATAAACACAGGCATGTAGGTTTCTCCAATAGTTTGGAATACTACAAGCCGGTAACTACAAACTTAGAAGCTTGTTTAGAGCCGTTTGCAAAATTAGAGGGGAGACAGAAGCATTGCCTACTGGTGGATATCACACAAAGAATTCCCATTGGTTGTTGCTCCCCGACTGGAAGTAGAGGCTTTCTGTAAACAAACATTGGCAAAGCCCATAGGTCTCGCCCATGGGCAAGCTACTGGCTTTGGCAATCGGATTGGTATGGCTAAGGGGGTGGGGCGGATAACGAGATGATAAAAATAAAAAAACGCTATAAAGCAGCCGCATCATAGAACTTTTTCCTTTCTGTCAGGAAAGAGAGAAGAAACAGACATGGCGGGTGCGAGTCGGAGAAGAAACAAGGACAGAAGGGCAGATGGGAAGGGAAAAGAAGCAGAAAGCGGCTGTGGATAAGCTAAAAAAGAGCTGTGGTGTAGCAAGCAACTAACAAGAAGTACAATTGATATGCTTAATACATTGGCACACTGCATCAGCTAAGCAAGTACCTACCTACAAACCCAGTGCCTCAAAGTATAGTCCCCAGTCAGCTCATCACCAACAAGAGCAACTCGAGTGTGCCATGAACACATCACAAGGGGAGGGGGGAGGGGTCTTGTGTACTGCAACTCGTGCTCTTGTGGAGAGTGCTAAAGCAGACGTTCTAACTCGAAATTATTGAGTGTTTATGTAATTTGAACAATGAACTTTGTAGAATTTGAATAACGTAGGGAAAAATAATGCACACGTTTGAAAATGTGACCTCGGAGAATGGCCACCAGTGTTTAACGAATTGTACTAATTGGTGATTAAAACTTATGAAATATTGAATATGTACTAAGCTAATGTAGTAACATGTCATATTAAGAGTTATGAAGTATGCTCTACTTTTATTAATTGTAGGCCTTAACTTAGCGAGAGTCTTGGCCTAGTTTTGCCAGGCCTCATGCAAAATCTATATTTCTTAGCGGTTATAAAAAATGCTGACAGAGTGAACTAAACTGTGAAATGTCCATTGTCTTGTTAAAAGTGCCTAATAGAAGCTTTTCGTGAGAACAGACTAGCAGGAGATGATGGTCCCGCTAGAGTAACAATTTGTGTGTAATGTGTGCGAGACTGACTTTCCCAGGACGCGAACAATGAAGACACTGAAATGAAGATGCAACAATATTGTTACCTGACGAGCCGGATGATGAGGACATCGTAAAGTGAACCAATCAACCTCATGAGAAGAGTGAAATACTAGAATTCATAAATTTGGAATAGAATTGTTATGGGGTAGAGTATAAATGTACGATTAACTGACCAATAGGGAATATGGGGATAGTTTAGGTGACTTTGATATAACAATGCGACAGAGGAGAATTATTCAGAGATTTAGCCAAGAGAGCTAGAGTGACTTCGGGAGAAGACAAGACTTTAGGAGAGATTTGAGATTCATCTGTCATTGGGCTCATACTCTCTGACTGAGAGCCTGATGTTTTACTGATCGATTGATGACCTGAGGACGAAGACTGACTCTGCTTGCTGACCGATACAGCAGATAGGTAGATATGACTAAATGTGACTGTTATGCACGTTATGCCTTTTCTTTCTAGGTATCAACTGTGTTGTTTTGATAGACCCTTAGCTAGATGTTTTCTACATTTTTGTTCCAAATTGTTTTGCATGAAGCCCAACATGCTGATGCTAATCTGACGTTAGTTGAGGGCACTCAAACGTAACTGACGAATACAGGGACTATGACGGACGTGTTATCTTGCTGAATTCTATGTATAATATATCCTTATTGCAGCTGACTCTGCTTTTGATTTGCACTGTAGCTTTAGAATGTGTTGTGATTCAAGCTTTGATTAGATTGCGTTTCTTCCGCTGCTTCGGACAACCAGGATTGTTCTTATATGTGTTTCATTTGATTTTGAGATTAATCTACATGACTTTAGTATTGTTAATATGAAGGAAATAAACTTACTAAACTTTTACTTAAAGTGTGGTTGTTCATGACTGTGAGGTCATGGTGTGTGAGATTTACTGACTCCGTTGATTATTGATTTTGTTGAGTAATACTGTTTATCAATTATTGTGAATTGATTATGTACTGGAGCTATGGTAAGAACTTCTTAAACGGGTCAAAAGGTTCATTGACCTATTTGCGTCCCCTTTTAAGTTTACTTATTAAGGTCTGATGCGCTAACAAGCGCTCCAATATTGTCGGACCAAGTTTGCGTTATATAAGGCTGAAAAAAGCAGTTCTGTTCTGCTGTCCGCATTCAGCTCTCTCAATGCAGCCTAACCTTGCCTGGATCACTTCTACTGTTCCAGTAATAGGACACCAAATACAGCTTAGCCACTGTTCCTTTAACTTGAGGTATGAGCATAATTGCCTTTCTAAGACTAAAACTCCCCAATACAGCTCTGGCAGTGCTGCTCAATATTGCGTGCGCTACCCCCATTTAAGTACCACACATACAGCTCTGAAATTGTAGTTCAATCTTGACCTAAAGTACCCGGGATACTCTCCACATTAAATTATCAAAGAATCGTCAACAAACTCAACCACATGACAAAATAAAATGCGCTCATTGCGCCAGTATTTCTGCCAAAATAATATGAAGGCCCGCTAATTAATTGTTTGCGGATTAAGTTTGCAATTTAAACCACTTCCTGGTACGTAAATTGAAATATAAAGGAAGGCCAGTAATTCAGATGTAAAAAAAATGTTTTTAGAGAGGCTGTGATGAATATTTGGGGAGGTGGTGCTGATGGGGAGGAGGTCGAGGGGAGGTCAAGCGGTCCCTGTCATTTAATGAGATATTAGCCCCGGAGATGTGGCGGTCCCTGGGAGTTTAAGGGGGGCTGCCCCCTGTGCTGCAAGGGGTGCTAGGCAGCTTCCCCCGCATTTCATGAGTTATTAGCCCCGGGGAGGTGGTAGTCCCCGGGGCTGCTGGTGAGGGCCGGGTGCACCCCACACTTCATATATATTTGCCCTGGGGAGGTGGCGGTTCAAGGGGCTTTTATTGAGATATTAGCCCTGGGGACGTGGCAGACCCTGGGATGCAGGGAGGGGAGAGAGACCCTGCCGGGGGGGCAAGCAGCCACCCTCATTTGATGAAACTTTTGCACGAGGAAGTGGTGGTCCTTGGGGATGTGGGGGCCAGGCACCCCCCGGCATTTAAAATGTCAATGCCCTAGAGACCTGGCCCCACGTGGGATTCTGCAGTATTAAAAAAAAAAAAAAAAAACATTGGATACACGGATCCGTTGCGACTCCCGCCTAAATATTTTATTAAACATTTTTTTTTTTGCTCTGGGGGGTTCCTCTGGGACCCCAGTACCAGAGCTATGGGGTCAGAGTGGCTCTACTCTGGACCCCCTTTTTTTTTTTTTTAAATCATTTTTCCTGGGACTCAGCTTAAGTTGAGTCCCAACATGGCCGTCAACACTCCAGTTTTTTCTTCAATTACTCAAAATCTACTGCACGGATTTACACCAAATAAAAAAAAGGTCACTTTCTGGACCAAGAGCTACTTTTATGCCAAATTCAGTGTAATTCCATCCATTAGTTCGAGCACTATTCCTGTTGAACCTCCCTAAGGAAAAATTCATGGGGAAAAAGCATATTGAGACCCCCCTTTTTCTCGGCACCCACTTGACAGATCACCCCAAAACTTTCCAGACAAACGCTGAAGTGTCTTATTTTGTTGGACAATTTTGTGAAGATTCATTAAATGGCACCACAGTTATTAGCAAACCCAAAAAATATTTTTCTATAGAAACTAGGTCCTAATTATGAGTAACTAGTGGCACCCACTAGGTTAAAAAAAAATATATATATATATATATATATATGGAAAATGTCACTTGCCCGTAGACATCTGTTTGTGGCATGTAGTGCTGTAGATTCACATTCTGTGCATAAGTCCACCATCTAGTGAGCTTAGAGTGTTACAAGTTTTTTTTTTTTTTAAATAATGTTTTCGAGTCACAAGATCGAGTGACTCCTCCTCTCTGTAATACTGCGCCTGGGCATAGAGACCTTTGTTAGATTGTTTTCCTACAGGAAGGTGAAGTAAAGAGTGTATAACTGCTCATATATGTTGTAAAGAAAAGAAGATGTCCATGCAATGTATATACATATTTACAATATATTATACTACAACGGCTACAGACTTCCAGGGAGGAGGGTGAGTGCATGTGAATCTACAGCACTAGATGCCACAAACAGATGTCTACTGGATAAGTAACATTTTCCGTTCAATGGAATGTGTAGCTGTAGATACACATGCTGTGCAAAGAGTGTAAATCAGTCCTCCATAAAATGAGCGATGGCTAGTCTGTAGAAGTTGTAATAGTTTGGAATAGTTTTTTAAGTACTGCCAGTCCAACATTTGCTTGTTGGCAAGATAAGACATCCACACAGTAATGTTTGGTAAATGTGTGTGGTGTAGACCATGTGGCAGCTGTACATATGTGTGCTATTGGTATATTGCCTAAAAAAGCTATTGAAGCTCCTTTTTTCCTAGTGGAATGAGCTCTAGGAGCTACTGGTAACTGTCTTTTAGCTTTAAGGTAGCAAGTCTGAATGCACTTTACTATCCATCTGGCTAATCCATTTTAGAAATAGGATTACCTTTGTGAGGTTGTGAAAAAGCTACAAATAGTTGTTTTATTTTCCTAAACTCCTTTGCTCTGTCTATATAATACATAAGAGCTCTTATACAGGGATGTGGAATTCCTATCGCCCGACGCCCGGGACATCTTGTTTGGGGTCAAGGGCAACAAGATTTTATGTTTACTTTGTCCTTGGGACAAGTAGACCCAACCCTCTGCAGCACAAACCCTTTGGCTGCCTGTTTACAGAGAGTGGAACTCTCTGCAGTTGAGGTAATGTGTTTCCAAGAGATAATGCTGTTCGAACTTGTATTTATGCATCATTATTTGAAAACCTTCATTATTAGGGTGAGTGCTGTAAATAAATGTTTTAATGTCACACTTCACTACTGACGTTGGTTCCAGTACAAAAAAAAAAACGTGTATACACATGTTTGAAAAGTTTAGGCTATGAGGCTAAGTATAATGCTCCCAGAATGCTCTCTGATTATATGCAAATGAAGTGTCATTTAGTAAAATGTTTTGATGCATGCTAGTATTTCCCCAAAATATTTCTAATGGAAAATCAGTGTAACCATCTTCAACACGATTATGGGAAGCATGAAAATAAACAAACACTGACAAAGCCAACTGATCTGACATATTTTTATAAGTCTTTTAGTTTCATCAATGCGTGTCTTGTTTTGACATGGCTTTTGTAACACTTTATTGTTGTGGGAGCTACCAGGTCCTCAACATTGTAACAAACACTGGCAAAAAAAAAAAAAAAAAAACTTTTTTAAACTATAAAAGCACATGTTGCCACCAGTGGCATAACAAAGGCCTCGCAGCCGCCCTCCAGGGGGCCCCTTCAGCACAGCACCTGCCCTGAGTGAGTCTGGAGAGGGGGCTCCTCCATGTTCTTTGCAAAGGGGCACCCTCCAGTTTCATTACATCACTGATTGCCACTATAGTTCCTGACACTGAACAAAACTACTTTGGGTGCCAATATGCTCCTTGTGGAAGAGAAGAATGCGATCACTCACAGTAAATCAGCCGAAAGAGAGAGAAATAGAAGTTTAATAAAAACAAAATGTCTTTGTTAACACCAGCCCTAATTAGGGACCAAGACCCACATGTAGGTAGCTTTTTGTATGTCGCAAACAGCGACTTTCGCTGTTTGCGACGTGCAAAAAGCACATTGCGATGCACAAACCCAGTTTTGCGATTCGGTAACCTGGTTACCGAATCGCAAAACGGGTTTGTGACTCGCAATTAGGAAGGGGTGTTCCCTTCCTAATTGCGACTCGCAGTGCAATGTAGGATTGTTTTGCGAATGCGGGCGCAAACCAATCTCAGTTTGCACCCATTTCAAATGGGTGCTAACACTTTCACAAAAGGGAAGGGGTCCCGCAGGGACCCCTTCCCCATTGTGAATGTCACTGTAAACATTTTTTCAGAGCAGGCAGTGGTCCTGCGGACCACTGCCTGCTCTGAAAAAATGAAACGAAAACGTTTAATTTTTCGTTTTTGTAATGCATCTCGTTTTCCTTTAAGGAAAACGGGCTGCATTACAAAAAAAAAATAACTGCTTTATTGAAAAGCAGTCACAGACATGGTGGTCTGCTGTCTCCAGCAGGCCACCATCCCTGTGAGGCCGCTATTCGCAAGGGGGTCGCAAATTGCGACCCACCTCATGATTATTCATGAGGTGAGCATTTGCGAAGCCCTTGCGAATCACAGATGGTGTCAGGGACACCATCCTACATTCGGATTTGCGACTCGCAATTTGCGGGTCACAAATCTGAACCTACCTACATGTGGCCCCAAATTCTTAAAGAAAGTCACAAAAGTGCACCCATGGTATATGTCGTACCCCTATAAAATATTTGTGAACTGTATTTTAGCATGGGTAAATACGCATGTGTAGATTTGCTCATGTGAAAATCTATTGAGCATTTGCAAGTTCATTTTCCCTCCAGCCACTTTCTTGCCAACCCTGGAAGAAGTTCTAATTCTGCCATTGTCAGGAGTAAATGTCCAACCTTTCTTATTATGGAAAAATATTAGAGAGAAGCTGGTGAAAATCTTTAAAACATGCAGGTTAGTAGGTTTGCAGACTCAAAGGCATTCCAGCCCTGGAACTATTGCTTACTGCTTCCTCCAGCCCCAGTATGCAGATCTGCAGAAAGGTGGAAAAATAAGGAAATTGCTACAGTAGGGACTGAAACTGCTAGTATTCAAGCCCTACTATGGTAGTAGCCCTGGCATAATCAGAGAAGCTATTATCAGAGCTCTTACATAATGAGATTGATGCTATAATTTGGCGCCACACTACATGGCACCAAAGGGACAAGTAGATCTTTTTACAGGACAAGTAGATTTGAGAAGCAACCTGTCCCGTGGACAAGTAGATATTTGAATAAATCCACACCCCTGCTTATATCATCAAGGGTACGAACAGCCCTTTCAGCAACTGAATCTGGCTGTGGAAAAAGGACTGGCAATTCCACCGATTGATTGATCTGAAAATGTGAAACCACCTTTGGTAAGAATTTAGGATTTGTTCTTAAAACTAATTAGTGTTTATGCATTTGAAAGGAAGGTTCTTCTAAAGTGAATGCTTGAATTTCACTAACCCTTTTTAATGAAGTGATAGCTACTAAGAAAGCTACCTTCCATGATAGAAACTGTAGATTACAAGAATGCATGGGTTCAAATGGTGGTCCGATAAGTCTTTTAAGTACAATATTAAAGTTCCACACAGGTGCTGGAGGCACTCTAGGTGGAATAACCCTTTTAAGGCCTTCCATAAAGACTTTAATAACAGGAAATCTTAACAATGAGGTTTGCTGTAGTTTTGAAGATAAGCAGCCTTAGCTGTTAGATGAATTCTAATAGATTAATATGCCAAGTTTGCTTTTTGTAAATGAAGCAAGTAACAAACAATATACTGTACTGACGCTTTAAGTGGATCAATATGTTTTGGTTGACAATAGTATACAAAGTGTTTCAATTTAGCTGCATAACATTGTCCTATTATGGGTTTGCATCTGACTGTGAATTGCCCAGTTCCATATTGTCTGTGCTAAGAGAGATAATTGGGACGAGTGCCCCCCCCATGTTTTTGCAGATAATACATTGTGGTCATATTGTCTGTCTGTATCAACACTATTTTGTGTGTGATTTGTGTCTAAACAGCTTTTAATGCTAAGAGTTCCAAGTGATTTATATAAAATGTTTTTTGTTGTGAATCCTACTTGCCTTGTATGGTGAGGTTGTTGAGATGTGCTCTCCAACCTATCAGTGATGCATCTGTTGCAATTAAGGTGTGAGGCACAGGGTCTTGAAAGGGACGTCCTTTCAAAAGGTTGGTGTAATTCCACCATTGCAGAGAACTGTAAGTTTGGCGGTCCAACAACACTAGATCCTGAATTTGACCCTGTGCTTGAGACCATTGTCGAGGAAGGCACAGCTGTAGTGGCCGCATGTGCAATCTTGCATTGGGAACTATGGCTATACATGACGCCAACATCCCTAAAAGTTTCATCATTAGTTTTACTGTATAACTGTGGTTGTATTGCACTTGAGATATGAGATTGTGGAAAGCTTGGATCCTTAGTGGGTTTGGATATGCCAAACCTGACTGAGTGTTTAGAATTGCTCCCAGACTGCTGTTTTTGGGATGGTTGAAGATGAGTTTTTTGGGAAATTGACTGTAAATCCTAAGTTGTGTAGGATGTTTAGTGTATATTGAGTATGCTGATGACAATTCTGTTTTGTTGTGGCTTTTATGAGCCATTCGTCTAGGTATGGGGAATATGTGTATGTTTTGCCCACTGAGAAATGCTGCAACCACTGCTAAGCATTCTGGAAACACCCTTGGTGCTGTTGTTACCCTGAACGGTAGCACTTTGAATTGATAATGCTTTCCTGCTATTACAAATCTTAGGTATTTTCAATGTGCTGGATGTATTGGAATGTGAAAGTAAGCATCTTTGAGATCTAATGCTGTTATGTAGTCCTGTTTTTGTAATAGGGGAATGACATCTTGTAGAGTGACCATATTAAAGTGCTCCGACAGAATATATAGATTGAGGGGCCTGAGATCTAAGGCTTATCTTAGAGGACAGTCTTTCTTTGGTTTGAGGAAGTATAGTGAATATACTACTAATCCCTGTTGGGATATAGGCACGATCTCTACGGATCCTTTGATCAGTAGTGATTGTACTTCTGGTTTTAAGAGAATAAGATGTTCCTGAGTCATTCTGTGTGAACAAGGGGGAATGTTTGGTGGAGTAGAGATGAGTTCTAGGCAATAACCATGTTGGATAATTGATAGAATCCATTGATCTGTGGTGATGCTTTGCCGTTGGGAGTAGAAATTCACCAGTCTTCCTCCAACAGGAGATATATTGTATGTGGGGATGTTTAATAAGTCACTACTTTGTTAATGCAGTAGAACCTCTGGAAGTGGTTAATTTAGCCTTTCCTTTATACTGAGATCCTCTTTATAATCCTCTGAATGAGCCCCTATTATAGAAACATGTTCCTTGTTTGTGTTGTGAGGTAGATGGTTCTGTGGTTGATAGTTTGAAACCACCCCTAAACTGTGACCTACAAATGTTACCTCTATTAGGTGTGGTATATAAAGCACCCATGGCTTTAACAGTTTCTGAATCTTTTTTCAGTTTATCTATTGTGGTATCCACTTCCGGGCCAAATAGATGTTGTTTGTCAAAGGGCATGTTAAAAACTGCTTGTTGAATTTCTGGTTTAAATCCCGACGCCCTAAGCCATGCATGTCTTCTAATGACTATGCTGGTGTTAATGTCCCTTGCAGCTGTATCAGCTGCATCAGTAGCACATCTAATAGCATTATTAGAAATAGCCTGTCCTCTGTCACTATTTGGTGCCACCTTTTCTGGTGCTCTGGTGGAAGAGATTGCAATCAATCTTCCATTTGATCCCAATGAGCCATGTCATACCTTGCAAGGAGTCCCTGAAAGCTTGCAATCCTCCAACGATTAGCAGCCTGAGTAGCCACCCTTTTACCCACTGCATCAAAAGTATGACTCTCTTTATCTGGAGCAGAGGCATCTCCTGTAGATTGACTTTTAGCCCTTTTCCTCGCTGATCTCACTATAGAGTCAGGTGATAATTGTGCTCTAATAAAAACTGGGTCAGATGGTGCTGGTTTATATATTTTTTGTCTACCCTTGGTGTAATAATTTACTGGTTCTTTAAATATATCTTCAGTATGTCTAAACATGCCTGGAAGCGTAGGGAGACACTGATACTCCTCATGAGTAGATGTCAATGTGTTGAACAAGAAATCATCCTCGATACGATCAGTATGTAACTGCACATTATGATATGTTGCTGCCCTGGCTATAACCTGATTATAGGCAGTTGTGTCCTCAGGAGGAGATGGTCTTGCTGTTTACAAATCCGGATCATTAGGTAAAATAGGATCTCTATGATATAGATCCCATGTATCTACATCATTTTCAGGATCAGTGAAATCATCCTCATGTGGTGATATAGGTGAGGCCTGTGGTGAAAACTGCTGAATGTGTGGGTGAGGGTGGTGATGGTGGTCGTGAAATAGGAAGATAAGGAGAGTGAGGTGGTGAAGACTGCAGTTGCATTGTCTTCTGCTTCTCCTTTTGCTCACGGACTTTAGTTGGTGGAGACCCAGCGACTAAAGTCTCTTGAAAAGTTAATTTTCTTTTGGTTGCTGGAGGAAGAGATGCTACAATCCTTCCTGTCTCTTTGTGTATATGGATTTTTCTTTGTTTGGCATCCATAACCTCTAAAATAGGTTGGATCTTCGAAGACTCCTTAGTAATTGAAGAACGTTTACCATTGTTATCTGTTGATTCTGAAATTTTGGTGGAATGCTTGACTGAAACCGAAATTGTCAGCTCCGAAAGTGGTAGTCTCTTTTTCGGCTCCTAAGCAGAGGAGTCTGATTTTCGACTCAGCACCGAAAGAGGTGCGGCAGCCTGTTTGGTATGTGTCAACTGCACCTTGGTCTTCTGCTTTGGTGCCGAACCCAAGGGTTGGTCTTCGGAAGGTATTTTTTGGGTCTAACCATGGCCGGAAGGCAGTGGAGGACCGAAGACCAATGTAGGAGTCTTTTTTTACTGTCTTTGTTTGGTGTGAGGGGCCTGCTGTAATCACGTACTGCGCTGTGTGATGCCCCCTTCTGAGTCTTGATCCGAATCGGAATCCTCAATGGAAACTGCTACAAGCAGCTCTTCTTCTTGCGCGTATTCTCCAAAGAAAATGTCCAGTGTGTGTTCTGCCAGCTTGGTCACCATCCCCATCTGACGCGCTCTCCGGTCCCGAAGAGTTGTTTTGGATCGGAACAATCTGCAAGCGCCGCAGGTCTCCTCTCTGTGTTCCGGAGACAAACAGAGGCTGCACACCAAATGTTGATCGGTGTAAGGAAATTTTGCGTGACACAGAGAACAGAAACAAAACTGAGTACGTTCCATGACTTTTACATTATTTGATCAAATAATGTATCGAAGAAGGCCCAGAAAGGGAGCGGTCAACTCGAACCAGACGATTACAATCAGATCAGCTATCGACAGTAAGAAAATGCGATCTAAACTATACCCACATTTTATAGAAAGTTCAGAAAAGTTCAGAGTATACTGAACCAAAAAGTCCCGGAGTGAGAGGAAACACGTCCGAACCAGACAGCGGAACAAAAACAATCTAACTAAGAACTCGATGCCCATGCGCAATATTACCGAGCGGAGGAGTCCCTCAATCTCGTGACTCGAAAACATTCTTTAAAAAAAAAAAAAAAAATTGTAACACTCCGAGCCCAACACTATGTGGCGGACTTATGCACAGCATGTGTATCTACAGTTCCACATGCCACTGAACATATATATATATATATATATATATATATAAAATGTACACACACAAAATATTTCTTTGCATTGTCTTAGGCCTTTGTACAGATCACCAGGAATTGTAGTCTAGAAGTAAAGTCACGTGTTGTTTTAATTATTATGTTAATGTGCTTGAGTCAGTGCTTAATTCATAAAAATAAATAAAAATAAGTGCCATGGCTCTCGCCAGCTCACTGCCGCTTGCATTACACATTGCCCATGAAATACTGTCAATGGTAGCCATGTTGCTAACTACTAACCATCACACCCTTACAAGTGTGACAATTCAGACTATTCAAGGCCCCCAAAGGTATAAGAATGTTTGGGTGGCAAGTAACAGTCATTTTTAATGTATATTAAATTAATAATTAATTGGTGTTGTCATCCTCTTTAAAAGAGCAAGACAATGCCACCTTGTGGTAGACTGGCACAGACAACGGTCTTGACTAAGTGCTGCGCCGAGCACTGGAATCCATCGGCCTCAAACTAAGTATCGGCTTGTGTTCTACATTTACAGCTGAATATGTTTAAAAAAACATTAAGTGACTATACATATATATTTACAATTAACCTTGTAAGTTGTAGACACATATTTATAGATGTATGCTCAGTGCCCTGCTTCCAGTAAAAATATCATACCTAATAACAATTTCAAACCTGTTTCTTGATGTCATGACTGTGTAAAGCTGTGCTTCTGAGGAAATTGTAAAGCAAAACACAAATGATGGATGGAATACGGAACCAATCAAACATTCACCCCCAGTCACAGATCTGGGTTTAATCCATTGTTCTTTTGTTCACCATGCCACCCCAGTTTAGACCCAGCCATGTGCAAATCAGTCTTGACCCTGTTCCTCATGGGAACAGTCCAGCCCGAACTGCCAGGCCAGGTCCTCCCTGGATCGGAAACAAGCATCCTGGGACAGGTTTCAGGGTCAAAGACTGATTTGCATATGGCTGGGTCCAAACTGAAATGGCATGGCAAGCAAAAAAACTGATGGATTAAACCCAGATCTGTGACTGGGGGTGAATGTTTGATTTGCTCTGCATTCCGTCCATCATCTGTTTTTGCATTTAAGGAAATTGTAGGCAACCTCTTCTGTTAAGGCATGTGCTATTCTTTCCCAAACAAACCCAAAAATAGATAAAACATACTACAGGTGTAAACTAGATGGCACACTTGCAGGAGCAGAGTATGAGGACATGGGTATGATGAAGATTTGAGTGAATCTGTGGGTGAAGTGGCACTCTGCAAGGTTACACTAAAGGTGGGGTAGTTTAATAGGACAGTGGGTGTCGTAGCACTGAGTGAATATAAGTTACAATCTGGGTCAGATGAGGGATAGACATTCTCAACTTTGGCTGTGTGAAATTTCAGTAGTACTACATTATAATGCATGATCTGTAATGTTTTATAATAAATATGGTAAATTCCAGGAAAATGGGTAGTGGACCAAAGCATCGTAAGCAAATCAAGTTCCATTTTTTCATAAGTTATTTTTTCTATTTTCACTGCTTTTTCAGTTGCTGTAGATGCCAGTAGCAATTGAGTTAGCAACATTATTTTCACTTAGTAATAAATAAACGTAAAATATGTGGCATCTTAGTGGGCAATCCTTTCATGTTCACCGCTTGCTTTCTTATTCACCTCTGATCCACCCATCCCCATGACCATCCCCATGACTTAGGTGAAAAGACCACTCACCCACAGGGCATAGACTTTTACATATCTCCTTCACCGCCTCGTCTTGCGACCCACAGTCGACTCCTTCATCCACTGGACTCATTTCAGTTGTATCTGGCTGAATTGAATCTGTCGCTGAGAAACATACAAACAATGCACTAATAATTAACTCAAATGAAAAACATGTTTTTTTTATCCTTACACAAAATAATTAGAATCATAAATCCCAGTCTCGTGGCCAGCTCGGGGTCATAAGCTACCTCAACATTTGAAGCAGTTAACATTGCAACTTTGCCAACTAGATGGCGAAGCTGGAGGATAGTTTGTCAGTGGGGCATTCACTATATGTTGAGTTCTAAATTTAGTGGGTAAACACAAGAAGGAATACTCAGACGATCTGGTGCTAGCCTTCCTCTAAGCTTGCCCAGAGACGGCTCCTCTTTTCTGTTGGGCAAAAAAGGAAACCATCTATAACAATGCTTCCCAAACGTTTTGGAACCACGAGTAATAACAGCAATTGTTTCTAGACTTCATGACCTTGACCACGCCATTTGACATCGGACTGTGGCCATGGTACTGATAAAAGTGGCAGAGGGTGACCTGTACTGGAATCTGGAGCTGGAACACTTTTTAGGGTTCAGTGCTGGCCTGTGGCATCCGTTCTCTAAAATGAAGACTTCACAAAAATCTTGGGATTGATATGACAGATTTTAGCAAATCCAAGAAAGTATGGGAAATAAGGGATAAGGCCATTTGACCAATTTTTTTTTTGTTAAAACAAGGCCTAGAGTTGCATTTTGGACCGTGTGCGCACACCCCCCCACCCCCACCCCCTTTCTATTTTGCATATACATATATATATTACCTAGTGGAGGTCGCCACTAGGTATTGTTAGGACCTAGTTTCCATTCACAGGGCATTTTTTATTTTATCAATAAGTTTGGCGCTGCTTAACAAATCTTCACAGAATTTTCAAAACTTATACTTTCTTCAGTTCAGCTGCTGTCTTGAAAGTTTCTGGGCAATCTGTCAAAAATGGGAGGTCCCAAAACACGTTTTCCCTATGCATTTTTCCCCTAGGGTCTTTAGAAACACCTACAGCCCAAACCACTGAACAGAATTACACCAAATTTGGCAGGAAGTTAAATGGTGTTTTACAGAATATGCTTTTTTGTAGTGTGGTGTAAATCTGTTCAGTAGTTTTGGATTAATTTAACTCCCAGAAATATAGACATATAGGGATGCGGATCCTCCACGGATTGGGGTCCGGATCCGCATATCCGGGATAAACGCAAGGTCTTCATTGGCTGGCCACAACATGATAGGTCAGAGATGGGAAACGAACAGTGAAAAAACACTTAAGGGTTCAGGATACAAGTATCCTGACCCCATAGGACACAGAGGGGTCCCTTAGGGAGCCCCTGTGGGCTAATAATTGCCCAATATTTTTCAGTTTGATCTTGGATCCATGAATCCACAGGTGGATCCGTGAATCTAGAAAAAAATTGGAAAAAACACCCACTGCATCGAAACTCATTCTGTGCATGATCGAAGACCATGTGCAGGTTGGCCGCCAGGCCTGGCAATAAGCCAGACCTGATGGCCAACCCCCGCTGAACACGGCCAAAGGCTGTGCGCAGCGTGGGGTTGGGTGGTCATAGGGGTTGGCCACAGGCTGGGCCCTGCAGCCAACTCTTGCTGCACACGGCTGAAGAACATGGTTGGGTGGCACAACCGAAGGCCGTGAACTGTGTGGGCTTGGGCTGTTATAGGGGTTATCCACAAGGCAGTCTCTCCGGCAACCCCGACTGCGCACAGCCTTAGGCCTTGCACAGCGCAGGTTTGGGTTGCTACAAGGGTTGGCTGCAGGGCAATTACTTACATAAACAAAAAACTAAGAAATTCACTGAAAAACCAAAGGTTACAGGGATGTTATAGTTAGGAAACAGAATTTTAAAATAAACAGAGAAATTCACTTTAAAAAAAATCAACGGTTACAGGGACGTTATAGTTTATGCTCACATTATACACAAACAAAACCATAGAAATTCACCTGATATAGTTATTTCAATTTACTATAACTTGCGCCCCCGCCATGCACAGTATCTGATCAATAATTTTACTGCACGTTTCAGTGACATTATCGATGATGTTATCAAAGATGTCATGAGTGCTGCAATTTGTGGGGTAATTGGCATTGCATGGCAAGGGCGCGAGTGATAGTTACCTTAGGGTGCGAGTTATAATCTCTTGAAATAACTAACTAACAGGTGAATTTCAATGGTTTTGCATGTGTAAAATGTGAGCCTATCTATAAAGGCCCTGTAACTTTTTTTTTTCTTTTTAAAGTGACTATACATAAATATATCTATAACTCTATCTCTATCTATCCATGTATGATATTTTATTATAAGTAAGAGAGATTAAGTGATTTTCCCCATAATCAAAGGATGCTGAGTCAGGTCTTGGACTCAAACCTGGTTCTCCATATCTAAACTTGACAGTTTTGGTTGTTATGCCAAATCCATCCCTATCAATTTGTGTGTGAAAGTCTTACACAATTAGTATGGTTGTGTATTATCACATATAGAGAACACATTCTCTGTTGGAATAGCTTTGTGAAGTAAAACGACAGCAGCAACAAATACTGGAAGGTTCACCCAAAGCGTTGCTTGGGAATACTTGCAATAGCTTGTTTTAAAACTAGACTTAGGGCCTCATAACAAGTTTGGGGGTCCTACAACCACCAAATTCACAGTGGCGGTGGACTGCCTCACTCCTGGCGGTCTGACCACCACATTACAAACCTGGCAGTCAGATTGCCAGGGGACCGCCACCAGCCACGCACCACCAGGCTCATTGATCCCGACATGGTAGTGGCAGTCGAAGTCGTGGTCAGCCACCGCAATGCAAAAAGCAGCACCACTGTGCTGATCACTAGTCCACTTTCTGCCAGCCTTTCCATGGCAGTCAAACCAGTGCTGGGGGCCAAAGGTGGGCCCTGCACAGCCATTGAATGGGCAGTGCAGGGCCCCCCTGCCAGCACCCTCAGAATATGCACTATCTATGGCGTAGACAGTGCGCATTCCGAGGGTGCTGCTGTGCGACAGCATTGGCCTCAGATCCCTTAAGGGAGCGAGGCCAATGGCATAGCACTGTTTCCACCAGGCTGACTGTTAAAAATGTCGTAATACGATGTTTCTGCCGGTCAGCCCAGTGGAAACATCCAAATATGACTGGGGGAGAGGATGCTGGTATGATGGCTGTCTGTCAGACTGCCAAACTCATAATGAGGCTTTAGCGACAATGTTCAGCTCCTTTGCACTGGTGCACAAAAATGAGTAATCATTTTTAAATATTACTTACAAGTCGACCAGGACTTTCACAACACAACAGAAATCGACTTGCAACCCACCAGTGGATCTTGACCCATTATTTGTGATGTGCTGACCTAGAAGTATAATAGTTGTGTCATTAAAGTTTACATCATATTATCTTCTTGATGAAAAGCATCTTGGTACTACTAAGAAAATTTATTCTCACACAGTGAGTGAGTATCTGTGCTGGATCTATGCTAATTCAGTCTCACAGAGAGAGCAACTGTGAATGTGATTCATTGAGAAGGCACCCCTCCCACACCTCCATCCAATAGAAGGAATGTACTTTAGTAAATATGTGGGAAGATCTTTCAGAGATATACACACGCACACACAAAAACATATATATCACAAAAAACAAAAGTTACAGGGACATTATATATATTTTATTACACTATAGTTACGAAGTTTTACCCATACAGAACCACAGAAATTCAGCAGTTACAGTTATACATATACTTATGTTAAGAACCTATAAATCGTGGTCTAAAGTTGTTTAACGGCACAAGTTATTGTTTCTTCAGATTCGTATGACTATAACTGCTGCCTTTCTATGGTTTTGTATGGGTAAAACAGCAACCTATCTATATTGTCCCTGTAACCTTTAGTTTTTTGGGTGCATTTGTAAAACGTTTTTAAATGTAAAGTATTATATAAGCATTACACATTAATACAACCACTGCCACACATGGCCTTTGGCTGTGCCCAGCGGGGGTTGGCCGCAGGGCCTGGCCTGTAACCAAACCCCCACATACAGCCAACACAGGTGCGAGTTATAGTTACCTTAGGGCGCACGTTATAATTACTTGAAATAACTAACTATAACTGCTGATTATAACGGCTGATATCAGCCCATGGGACCGCATCCCCCGGTTCCCGCCCTTAAAATATACTATCTTTTATTGGGTAGGTAAGCCACGCGGTGCCCTTTCTGGCTGATTTTAACCCTGGGACCCCATTCCCCACGGCCCAGCCATGTTTCCTGGGAGTCCCCCAGGGGACCCAAGTCATCAGCACTTGGAACTGCAGGAGGAGCCTAAATGCACCCGAGGTCCCAGCCAGCTCCCCGCCTCCTGCAGGAGCAGGCATTGCTCTCACACAGAGGGAGCTGCTAAACATGCAGCTCCCTTTGTGTGAAAGCAATCCTTTCGTCTGTTTCCCTGCCCACAGATGAAAACTCTGCTCCAAGCAAGCAAAAACTGGAGTTCTTGTTTGTTGCGACTTGGTGTGAGCTGTTAAAGCTCCTGCCAAATCACAGCAAATAGCTATGTCCCAGTGGTGGCACTCTGGGACATATCAGGAAGCGGCCCTGGGAGGGGGGGGGGGATGGTGGTCCCTAGGACCACATATGGCTACAGGAGGGGGGGCCTGCCTGGCACCCCTCCTTCTCTGAGCATGGGCTGGCCTCGGGGAGGGGATGGTCCCAGGGGCCGGATATGGCCCGGGAGGGATCCGTGCAGCCCCCTCCGAGATTTGAAACAAAGCCCGGGGAGGTGGTGGTCCCTGGGGTTTCTTAGAAGCCCAGAAGGGGGGGGAGGGGGTCAGCGCAGTCCCCCTTTCATATCTGTGCAAGGGGTCCCCCAGGGAGCTGGTGGTCACCATGGTTGTATATGGCCTGGGAAGGGGACAGCGTTGCCCTGTCCCTGATTTGAAACAAAGCCCTGGGGATGTGGTGGTTCCCCCTGGGCTTTTTAGAAGCGCAGAAGGGGAGTCTGTGAAGCCCCCCTTCATCCTCTGAGCATGGGCTAGTCCCAGGAAGGTGGTGGTCACTGTGACCACATATGGCCCGAAAGGGGGGCAGTGCAGCCCCGCTCTGTGATTATAAACAGAGGTGGTGGTCCCCAGGGCTCAACCAGCCTTAAGAGGAAGCCCCGGTGTGCGTCCCTGCTTTAAAAAATATATATATATGCCCGTGGGATCTGGCCCACCCGAGGGCTCTATTCAAAGCAAGTACGATAGAGCCCACACCTGTTTTTTTCTTTTATTATTTTTTGCTGGATCCCCTGCAATTTCCAGACAAAATTACATTAAAAAAATGGTTTTCTGACCTCAACAGAGAGATAATGGGTCAGGGTGTCCCTACCCTGCCCTCTTTTTTTAAAATATTTTTTTCAGGGACTCAGCTGAAGCGGAGTTCTAAGATGGTTGGCATCACTTCCTGGTTGAAGTATTGGCAGCCAATCAGATCTCAGCAAGGGTTTGTGGAACCTTCGCGTCCCTATATATACAAATTTGTTTTTTCTTTAATATCTCCCAAACTACTGACCAGAATTACACCAAATAACAAAGAGGGCTCTTTCTGGACCAAGAGCGACTATTCTGCTATAATTTGTGCATTTACGTCCAGAGGTTCGGGCTATAGTCGTACTCAAAATCCCTAAGGAAAAATACATAGGGAAAACACGTTTTGGGACCCCCTCCATTTTCTGGGCCCCCCACTTGATGGATCACCCTGAAACTTTCCAGGCAGCAGCTGCAGTAAGCATCAAATTGTTTGGGGAAATTTTGTGAAGATTCATCAACAGGCCCCAAAGATATAGGGAAGTAAAAAAATGCTTTTTCTATAGCAACTATTTATTTATTTTTATATATATATATATATATATATATATATATATATATATATATATATATATATATATATATATATATATATATATATAAAAAAAAAAAAATAGTATATATATATATATATATATATATATATTTTTTTATTTTTTTTAACCTAGTGGCATTCGCCACTAGGTAGTTAAAGTTAGGACTATGTTTCCATTGAAAAATCATTTTTTGCAAGGGCTTGATCACATAACTTTGACCAGATTGCATTCCCATTTTAAACTTGAAACACGTGAAACATAGAGGACTCTCCCCACTACATTCTTTGTGGCGGCCATCTCTGAATGTGTAGTATATCCGTCCCCAGAAACAGTGAATAATATTCCAAGCATACAAAATAGTTATCAAAACTTTACAAAAGATCCAAAAATTGTCCTAATAGCTTCAATCTACTGCAACAGTATGTATTTGTTATCCAAAATAGTGACACATCCAGTTCCTAAATCTGTTTTAGGTAAGTAATCTGAGAATGTCAGCATAGTGCAATACAAACTATGAACAAGAGGAAGATTTAACCCAACTCTCTGGGTACAGAAAATTAAATAAACTTATCTGACTTCTCAAAAAAGGCACTAACTGTAGAGGGAATGTGGAAGAGATAGCTTAGGGAGCTGGAGAATCTCTTCCCCAACTCTTGAGGCTGTTTTTGCAGCAGGAAGTCCCTCTAGTGCTTACACCAGAGAGATTTGCTAGGCATGTGCAGAGGACGGAATGGTTCTGTCCTCAACACACGCCCAACCATGGCTGAGAATGAAACCATTCCATCCTCAGCATGGAAGAGGTTAAGTGTACAGGTTATATGCTGCATCCCTCATACTTCCCAATACTAACAAACAAAATTTAGGACTAGCATTAAATCCTTTCAAAATTAGATGTGCAGTGCACTGAGCACCTCGCACCCTCTCCGGTGACAGTCTCTAGAGGTCTCCCCGTATGTTTTTTTCACACTGATACACCGTTCACCACAAAATTAGAAACAACTTCTATACAGTTCCCAATATATTACCCTTGTCTTCCTTATACAACAGTTGTTCAATCTAGTTACATATCCATCACAGTGTCTTACTAGTACTGCAGATATTTATTTCCCCATGAGAATCATGAGTTATACCAAACACCACACAACAGTTTATAATACTCACAATAATTTTTCGGTTAAACACCAAGAATAACAACAAGGCTGACTATGGCATTTTTTCAATCAAGCAATAGACGGCCACAGTTTTACTAATTTACAGTTTGTAGACACTGTCTTCAATCAGGAAAACCACCAGTACCCAATCCATCAGGGCCATCATTTTTATGCCGTTGGTCACAATCCTACAACTCACACTCACTTCACTTCTAATGGCAGACATCTGAATTGCTGATGAAGACCCTAGACCCACTGCTTGCATGTGTGCCTGGATCGAGGCATGCCCTCAGTAACGTATCTACGTGGTGTAATACTAACTACTACAAATAGTGTTGCACCAGGAGAGGAGATGCATCTTAGTCATCAGGTGTGGCTAACATTTAAATACAGATGCTTCAGTCACATCTTATCTGATGGTAACCAAGCCATACTGTCACAGCAGTGTACAGGTAATCAATTCCCAAGGGCTAATACACTCCTGTTTGGTATGATGGAGTGGAAAACGCACAGTAGGCACCATGCATTACTTCCACTAGCATAACATTGGTGATCCATGGCATTTTTGTAACATTATCTCGACACCTGAGTCCAAAAGAGAAAATAAGTAATCCAGAAACAACAAGGAGAACACATAAGGACATAATGAACATCTAAACACAAATTCTGTTTTTTTTAAATGCATTAAAAGGTAAACAGCTACCATAAGCCAAATGATAAAACATGAAACAATATGGCCTTGACTAAGAACGTTCATGAAGAACAGTTTTGGTGGCTAGTTATAAAACATACTGCACTACCAATACCTGCTTTTACTAAATCAGCTGCACCCAATTAAATATAATGTTATAATGTTTTTGGTAAGCCTAGATGTGCACTTCTATGACATGAAGCTATACAGTTTCCTGGTGGCTCATGATTTCCGTTAGATACAACAAGAACGAGTTACTTACCTTCAGTAACACTCTTTCTGGTGTATACACTTTAGGCTTGCATGATCTAATGGCAGACATCGGAATTGCTGATGAAGACCCTAGACCCACTGCTTACATGTGTGCCTGGACCGAGGCATGAACTCAGTAAAGTATCTACGCGGTGTAATACTAACTACTACAAATAGTGTTGCACCAGGAGAGGAGATGCATCTTAGTCATCAGGTGTGGCTAACATTTAAATACAGATGCTTCAGTCACATCTTATCTGAAGGTAACCAATCCATACAGTCACAGCAGTGTACAGGTAATCAATTATAAATACACTTTAGGCTTGCATGATCTCCAGGTGCCGCACTGGATCTAGAAATTTTTAGAGCAGTATTTCCGTGTGCCTCTTGGCGGTGCCATGCGGCTATGCATTAGCTTCAATTTGTCCCTGGAAGTGAAGGATTGGGGCCGCATGGGAGTACCACCTCTGCATGCTGACAGCAGTTGTTTGAATTTATCTGTGCCCTTAGACATGGAGGACAAAACAACTGGAGGTAACACTGTGGAGATCTCTAATTTGGGACCTCTTTATATGGTAAAAAGAGACCATCCACAGAGTGGGACATTGGGAATATATTGAGGAATCTGGGGCTAGATAGAGTTTCAACCAGAAAGAGAATTACGGAAGGTAACTGGTCCTTCTGATGGATACTTGTGAGAAACTGGGTTGTTGGTTGAGTGGGGTATGGTCAAGAAACAGCCACAATCCCTTGCAGGGTGAACCACAAAAAGTTACTAATTTATCCTGTGCTTAACCTGTGCTTAACCCTGGGTAGCTTGGTACAAAAAGCAGTGAGACTAAACTTAGAGGCAATGAGTAAAGTACTTAAAAAGCACACAAACAGTAATACAGTGAAAACACAACACAAGGAAAATGGACATATTGGCACCTTTCGCACCACAACCAAGGGTCCAGGAGTGGATAGAGACCTCTTGGGGGGTTTAAGACTCACTCGGGCTGGGTCCAGGTGCGTATTCAAGATGATGGAAGCCTTCCCCCTCCCTGGATTTCCACACATGGTGCTGGCTACTATATCTCTTGTAGTATTTAAACTGGATTACACCAGTGGCCTCTTCCATGGATCATCTCTATCTACTATGAAAAATAACAATGCATTCAGAACTCAGCTGCCAGACTACTCCTACATGTAAAGCCACCAGCCCCATATCTCCCCTGCCTTGAGGGCCCTACACTGGTTACTGGTTTCCAGAAGATCACCTTCAAGCTGCTTTGTAACACCAATAAAACATGGAATAGGGCCGCTTTTTATCAGGAATAAAATCACCAAATACATTCCACAAAGAAACCTCCACTCAAGATTGGCACCCTGTCTCAAAACAACAACAAAAAGACAACAGATGATACATCTTTATCGGTTCAAGTGGCCACACTATGGAATTAATTACTCCCAAATGTAAGATCCACAGATACTTATCTTATCTTCAGAACACTACCCAAGAGTTGGCTCTTTCCTACATAAACCAATATACTCAAAAAGCAATGGACTGCATATCCCTGTATATGTAAACATTTATAATTTAATTATATGTATGTATCTACATATGTGTATTTATGTGTACAAACAGATATAATAATAATTTTAACTTAAAATATAAACATACTCTTCAGGCTTGTTTTAACAAATGTATATTTTACATACTGTTATACGCATATATTATGTATGTGTAGGTGTATGTATGAATATATATATATTATGTGTGTGTGTATTATTCTACACTTAACAGATTCATAGGTCATAGCATAGTTTCTATATAAGTTGTTTGATTAGATGCTTATTACTGCTTTTATGTTATCTATTACAATAAGTAAATAAATATTATCTTAACTATGTAGCTACAAGCATTTCAATATTGCAATATTGAGAAAAGATAAAATAATGTTATAAAAGTACACAAATAAATTAACTTCAAATACTGCAACTCTTGAAAGTCTGTTTATACAATACAACTTAAATCTAAATATATTATATTCCTTACACATATATTCCCTTACTATGTAATCATGTACCTATATATTTATTACTTTAGTACTACCGTTCAAGGGGAAAACATGTACTCCCTAGAAAACTTTACTTTGGCTCACCATCACCCTATGCCTCTGTCAATCTCATTCCAAAACCATTCTACTATTATGACCTCTAAAATAACCCTTCCTAGATTCTTCTCTCCTCTACCCCGCCCAGCTCACCCCAAACCTCAGTTTACCACTATTATGTCCCAAACAACCCTACTAAATTCTCCCTCATTCATCTCTCCTTTGACTCATCCCAAACCCCGTTTTACTACAGTGCTCTCCCTATTCCCTTTCTACAGACTCTTCTCTTATCTATCTCTCCTTTACTCATCCCAATCATCATCTTACTACTATGATCTCCCAATGAACACTCCTGGATTCTTCACTTCTCTATCCCTCCATTATTATATTCAATCAAACTAACAAACTCACATGTCCTCCGCTAAAATTAAATCATACCTCCCTATACTAATACTGTACTCATATTTCCCCTCTAATTCACCACTTATCCTATAAGTTTCGGAGTACCGTGCTACTCACTGAGAAGCGGTTTGCCAACTTGTCAGGGGAGTAAGCGCTATATAAATACAATTAAAATTATATCCCTGTGGCTCTGAATAGGAGTCCAGCTAAACTAGCCTTTGGAGTCACTTCTACAGTCCTGGGTGTAGGTGAAGATACAAGACTTCACAGCAGGGCTGACCTCCAAAGGTCCAAGGCAGGCTCCAGGCAGCAAAGCAGTCATTCCAGGTACAGTAGCAGTCTGGTAGAAAGCACAGCAGGTCAAAGCAGCAGGCAGTTCTCTGGCAGGTCCAGTAGTGAACATAACAGTGGGTCTAGAGCCCTATTTGTATACCCTGGTGCCCTGCTCCTGGAAGTTGGGAGAAGTTTACAGAAGAGTTCTTTGAAGTTCCAGGGTTTCCTGCCTGCCCTGGCTCCTAGCTGGATGCACTGACAATATAGGGTTGTTAAGTCTATAGTGTGGTGGCAGAGCTCAGCCTATTCAGGTGCAAGTGGGGTTGTGCTTAGCTCCACCCCCCCAATCAAGTCAGTTAATGCCCCAGTCAGGCTCTGCGCATGCCACTATTATGTGACTGTCTGGAATGAATTAACAAAGTCTTAATTGTCAGTTACATCCAGTCATGTGACCTAAGGCAGGCACAGAGGAGGGCTAAGGGCAGGAAAAAGTGACATTTTCATACTTGAAATTATAAATTTGACTTTACCATTAAATAGGGTTGATCATTACATGTTCATAGATACCAAACATTATATATTTACCACCTCTAGTTTTGGAATTACAGCTTATTAAATATAAAAAAGGTATTCCAATGTTATCCTATGGGAGGGGTAGGCCTCACAGTATTAAAACCCAAGAGTTTTTCACTATGTGGACATGTAAAACTAAATAGTGCATGGCCTACCTTATAATTACACAGCAGGCTAGCCTATCTTCTGGGTGACCTTTACATAATAAAAGGGGAGTTTAAAGCTTGGCAAGGGGTTTTAGATGCCAAGTCGACATAGCAGTGGGACACTGCCTTCAGGCTCCAATGGCAGGCCCAGCATACGTTTTAAGGTGCAACTTAAGTGAGTGGCACAATAATGCTTCAGGCCCACTGGAAGCATTTCATTTACATGCCCTCCTATATGGTATACCACTCTCCAAGGGACTTACATGTAAGTTAAATATGCTAATAGGCATATGCCTATCAGACCATGTTTTAGGAAAAGAGCACAAGCACTTTAGCACTGGTTAGCAGTGGTAAAGTGCACAGAGTCTTAAGGCCAAAAAGCAGAAATCCAGCAAAAAGTAGGAGGAGGAAAGCAACAAGTTTGGGGGTGACTCTGTAGACAGGGCCATTTCCAACATTACTTCTAACTGCAGAACCTCATCTTCAGAACAGATACCAAAGCAGAACCTCCCAAAGGTGGGGGGTTTGGTGAGTGGGTTTTGACCAAGGAGTCCTGAGGAACTGAATAAGCCAAATGCCCATCCCGTCAGGTCTGGTTGTCACGGAAGTACTGTGTAGTAATGAACAACGCTGTAAGATAAAACTGCCTCAAAAATGATTTTTTCCTTAATGAGAAACTACCCAGGCAGCAGGATCACAGGTACAATTTCACACCAGCTTTAAACAATGGACATCGTAAGACAAACGCAGAGTTGTGAGCTGGTGTGGAGCCAGGAACACTAGATCAGTTCTCTTCAAACAAAACTACACAATAAATGTGAGCTATGTAGCCAATAAAATAAAATAGAAACCTTATGACCTATATAAATATAAACAAGATAACTGTTTCCCCTTTAAATCCCAAAGCAAATTAAAAGTCTAATGCAACTTATTTTGAAAATGGAATGTATAAATAACACATTTCCATAACCTGCACCATAGTATAAGTAGGCTGAAGAGTATATTGTTACATCAAAGAAATCATCTTTACATCAGACTAACTCAGCAGAAAATATTTTAGAATAAATACATAATTCATCTATATCTGAACAGCACTTTATGCTGGTGTGTGCTTCTCTGTATAGGTAGGGATCCATTTGGAATCCTTTGAGAACCATCCTGCACATAGTTTTTCTGTGCTTGGTTTTGAGTGATATCATTATTTTGTTCCACCACTGGATGATTATCATTTTGTTGGGGACAAACCTTCATAATTTCAGAACAATTCCAACAATGGCCACCCCCTACATGAACAGCATTTCCACATACTTTTTCAACTTTAATTGGTGTGGAAAACTCTGAATCACCTTTTCTGCATGTAAACATTTATTTATTCACACATAATCCTCAACATTTATGGATTTTTTTAGAAATACATTTTTGTGTCATAATATACCTTTGCTTATGTTAGGCGAAAGTCATGTTTTTTCCCATCAGACAATCCATAATTTCCACATCCGCCTTTTGCTTCAGCCATTTTGACATCCAAGCAGGGCGGAAATAAATAGCCCGTTTCCTACCCTGAGAAGTTCCAAAGGAGAAACTTGGGTAGAGGACTGAGGTGTGGTCCTACAAATCCACAACATGGTTTGTATTGCCATACTGACCTCGCACTTATTCTGTAAACCTCAATGTACATACTCTCCCAACACTTGGTTGAAGCAATTGACCAGCCCATTTGTCTGGGGGTGGTACAAGCTTTTAAGAGGTTTAATACTGCAAGCTTTAAGAAATTCCTCCACTTCAGTGGAAAAAAATTGCACTTTGTTATTAGAGACCAAATATTCCGGAAGCCCTTCCCTCATGCACACATTCCCTAGAAATGTTATCACAGTCCTGGAATCCATCTCCCAATGCATCTTACTTCAGGCCACTTAGTGTAGTAATCTATGAGAACCAAAGCAAACCTTGAATGACCAGGAAGTGAATTAAACAGTCCTATCAAGTTAATATAAACTTTTAACCACAGTCCACAAGGGAGTTCAATAGGTACCAGCGGTGGTACTGATGTTTTATCAAATGAATCACTTGTAGAACACACAATACATCTTTTGACTAACAAGTCAATTTCTTTATACATCTGTGGCCACCAGACTGTGGAACACACCGTGTGCTTCGTGTAAGAAGCCCCTAAATGTCCCTTATGAGCTTGTTTAAGAATTAGAGGTCTGATTTTGACTGGAGGCACAAGTTTATCTCATGTCATAACTAGCCCAACTTCTAAGGATTGATCTTCAGCTACTTTACAAAATGGTTGATCACTTTGCTCAAGCATCTTTTCTTTGGGCCGTCCTTCCCTGATATACTCGGACACTTGACTTAATACTGGAGCATCACATGAGGCAGATTTCCATTCCAGTTTAGAAAAGGAGCCCACCTCAACAATTTCAAAAGAAGCTACCAAATAACTTTCATCCTCTAGGTCAGAGGCTTCTGTATCTAGTGAGCTTCTTTTGATGTGACAATGAGAAAGGTAATCAGCTTGCTCATTCTTTCCAACTGGTATGTGTTCAATACCAAATTGAAATTGGAGTAACCAAGCTGAAAACCTATCAATTCTAGGTGTGTTGACTCTGACATTATTTCCACTAAGAATGAATACTAGGGGTTTATGATCAGTTTGAAGTACAATCTTGGTTCCCCACAAGTAGGTCCGAAATGTTTCTATAGCCCATCAGCATGCCAATAGTTCTTTTTCGATCACCGAATAAAGACATTCTGGATTGCACAGAACCCTGGAGGCAAATCCAATAGTGTTCTCTATGGAACATGCTCCGAGTTAGACCAGACCCAAGGCCTACATTGCTGGCATCAACTATCAGTACACACTTGAGTGTAGGATCAAATGTTTTGAGTATCTGAACTTTTGTCAATTGAGAATCCACCCAAAGCAGACACACACTCTTCACTCCAACAATACTATTTGACTTTCCTCAGGAGGTTTGAAATGAGTCTAATCCTGGATGCAAAATCCTTGCAAAAACATGAGTGGAATTCACACAAGCTTAGAAAAAAAACTTTTTGACTGCACTTGTATCTAAGGGTAGTGACATGTTTACTATAACATTTACCACACATGGTTTTGGGCTGATGCCAGAACTCAAAATGATATCTCCTAAGTACTCAATGCTCTCTTTCACAATATCACATTTCTTCCTTTTTATTCCTACTCCCTGTTGTTGGAAAACTGAAAGTATTGTTTGGGTGTGTTATGTGATTGGCGATCTGGCCAAATATCACACATCACCCTGCAATATGGCAACATTCTTGATGTCTCTGAGAAGTTTCAGCATGACTCACTGGAATACCGATGTAGCGGATGCCAGACCAAATGGCAATCAATAGTATTGGTAGGTGCCCCTAGGTGATACAACCGCAATGTAATAGCGGAATTCTGGCTCCAACTGTATCTCATGGTATGCTGAAGCTAAGTCTAATTTGGTGAAACATTTAGGTCCAGCAACCGTAGCCAATAACTCTATTTTTGGAAGAGGAGAGGCAATCCAAATCTCTTTGTTTAAGACATGAAGGTCAACACATACCCTCAACTTCTGATTCCTCTGCTGTGCAACCACCAAATGAGACACCTAGAGTGAAGGATCAATCTGTTTAATAATGCCTTTCTTAGTTAGGATTTCAAACTCCTTCTCTAGATCATCACACACACTAAAAAGCACACCTCCCAGCCTATGTTTAATAGGTACAGCAACTTCTTAAATTTTATGCTGTGCTTAAATCTGTGAGCCTTCCCAGAGATAAAGATTTAACAATTCCTCAACTAAATCAGAGTCCCTTATCGCCATAACTTGTTCTTGAGTTCCTAGTCTAAATACTATACCAAACAAACCTTGGTAAAACATCCAAGGATGTTTAAACCTTTGACAGCTACACAAATTTTGCCATGTATGCATCTCCCTTTGAGACTCATAATATCTTTAAACTAACTCACTAGATCAATTTTACATCCCTCGTAGGACTCAGGTGAGTGATCAGGTGGTAATTGTGTTCTGTCTACCCAGGTAGAATGAAACACTTCCTTAGTGAACCTAGTAATACGTGCACCTGATTCAATAAGCAAATGTAACACTTTGCCTCCTACAGTAATACCCACACTGGGACCTAAACAGTCTGAAGGATCCCCACTTGACCAACAGCTAACACCATATCCTGCATTTCAGCCACAAGATGACAAATTCTCTTTTTTCATTAGATACAGCTGCTACTTTGACATTAGTATGCTTGGAGCTTTTGCAAACCTTGGCAAAATGCTAAATCTTATTGCACAATCTACAGGATACATTTTCAGCAGTACAAAGTCCTCCCCCTCTTTTGTGACTTGGATTGCCACACCTAAAACACCTATTGGGCCGATTAAAGAAGAAATTAGATTGACTAGTTTCTAACAATTGTGGCCCTTTCTTTGGTGTAAACTAATTTTCCTTACATCTGATATGATTAACCTGTTCAGTAGACTTATTCTCAAGTTCTCTCACTGAGTTAAAATAAGTCTCTATACTTTTAGCAATGCTATTAAGTTCACGGAGTGGTGGGTTACCTATGGATA
Organism: Pleurodeles waltl; assembly: GCF_031143425.1. Taxonomy (NCBI): domain Eukaryota; kingdom Metazoa; phylum Chordata; class Amphibia; order Caudata; family Salamandridae; genus Pleurodeles; species Pleurodeles waltl. The sequence goes on from NC_090449.1 coordinate 449,185,065, forward strand.
CCAATTTCAGATGTATGGTTTTATCTGGAAACTGGCATATGAACCGATCCCTAATAAGCTGATCACTGAAATTTTAACATTCACATTCAGCCACCAGTTTTCTTAAAGTTGAAATATGTGTGCCAACATCTTCAGTGGCTTTCTGTGACCTTTTGAAAAATGTATGTCTTGATACCAACAAACTAGGGGGGAACATCAGATCTGTTCACTAATCTTTTGACTGATTCTTGAAACTCATCCAGTTCTTCCTCTTCTTGTATGGGCAACTCAGGAAGATGGTTAAATGCCACTCGACCCTCAAAATCCAACGAATGAAGCAGAAAGAATTTCTTCCTCTCAGGTCTGATTCTGATTGCACCAATAGCTCCTAAATACATTTCAAAAGCATTGAACCATTGCTTCCATTAAATAGGCAGTTCCCCTTGAGTGTCTAAAAGGTGCTGGTGGAAACACAAACTGCATTACTTATAGAATTGATATTTGAAGATTTAAGTAAATGATAAACTGCAATATAATTGTATTGTATTGTAATAGTATTTATTTAGCGCTTACTACCCCTGACGAGGCGTCGAAGCGTTTTTCGGTAAGTAGCACGCTACTCCGGAACCCAAAAGGAATTAGTGGTGGATTAGTATAGGGAAATAGGAGTACAGTGTTAGTATTATTATGAGATAATTTGAGCCGCGGATATATGAGTTTGTTAGTTAGATTGACTGGAGTAATGGAGGGGGGAGGAGGGAAGAATCCAGAAGTATTAATTGGGAGTTTATAGTAATAGGCTTGGGATGAGTAAAGGGGGGGATGGAGGAGGGAAGAGTCTGTGGAAAGGGTTAAGGAGATCATAGTAGCAGGAGGGGTTTTGGATGAGTTAAAGGTGAGATACATGAGGGAGAATTTAGTAGGGTTGTTTGGGAGATCATGGTAGTAAACTGAGGTTTGGGTGAGTTATATGTGGAAGAGGAGGGAAGAGCTTAGGCAGGGTTATTTAAGAGATGAAAGTAGTATAATGGATTTGGGATGAGTCAGAGTGGAAATGGAGGATAGATTGATAGCGACATGACATATGGTGATGGGTAGACAAAGTAAAGCTTACAAGAGAGTAAAGATCTATTTTTTTATTTTATATATATATATATACACACACACAATTTTATAATTTTTAATTGATTTATTCTTTATTAATATATATATATTTTTTTTGATTTATGTATAATGAGAATTTTATTTATAGATTTTATTTTAATTTTATTTTTTCTCTAGTACAGTAGGACTAGAATAATGAATAAATAGATATGTAAGTACATAGTAAGGGAATATATGTCCAAGGAATATAATAATGGGTATAATATGAGAAGAAAAGTAGTATTGTATAAACACAAACTTTCAAGATTTGTAATATTTGAAGTTAATTAATAAGTGTACTTTTCTAACATTTATTTATCTTTACTCAATTTTTTGAATAGCCAAATACCTATGATAATAAACATTTGATCAGTGTGTTATAAAATGAGAGCAGGGATTCATAAGTATCTAATATAACAACTTATCTAGGAGCTATGCAATGACCTATGAACATTTTAAGCATAGAATAACATACACATATATTTCTATACACACACACGCACATACATACACACATGAATATACACACATACATACACAAACATATGTACATACATATACATATTTTAATCGTGAGTAAATATACATTAGTTAAACAGGTTTAAAGATTAAGTGTGTAGTTTATTGTTATGACATAGTAGCGATACATATTTTCTGAAGAACTATATATAACTAGAATATACACATAATCAGATAAAAAATATTTATCAACACAGGCATATGCAGTCCATAGCTGTTTGAATATGGTGGTTATGAAGGAAAGAGCCAACTCTTGAATAGTTTTCTGAAGACAAGATAGTTATCTGTGGATCTTATAGTTGGGGGTAATGAATTCCATAGTTTGGCTGCTTGGACGGAGAAGGATGTACCACCTATAGTCTTTTTCTTGTATGGTGGTGTTCTAAGGTGGGGTGCCAATCTTGAGCTGAGGTTTCTTTGTTGAATGTATTTGATTATTTTGTTTCTGATAAAAAGCGCTCCTGTTCCATGTAAAGCTTTGTGGGTGATACAAAGCAGCTTGAAGGTGCATCTTCTGGCAACGGGTAACCAGTGCAGTGCTCTCAAGGCAGTGGAGATGTGGGCTTGTGGCTTTACATGTAATAGTAGCCTGGCTGCGGAGTTCTGAATACGTTTTAGTTTTTTCATAATAGATAGAGATGATCCATGGTAGAGGCCATTGGCATAATCCAGTTTGGATTGTACAAGCGAGATAGTAGCCTGCACCTTGTGTGGAAATCCAGAGGTGGGGGAAGATGCATTGTAGAGTCTTCAAGGTGATGAAGCTTGTTCGTGCTAATTTGTCCACTTGGGCATTCATAGTAAACTTGGAGTCCATGGGGATTCCAAGGTTTTTAACTTCCTTGGATAATTGAGGAGGTGGTCCGAGATCATCAGGCCAGACGCACAGTGGGTCATAATTTTTCCAGTCACCACATATGAGTATTTCTGTTTTGGAGGCATTTAGTTTGAGATGTCTCCAAGTCATCCACTGATCAACGGCTCTGAGGCAACTGAAGATTAGGGAGTTTTCAATGTTTTTGGAGCATTCTAATTTAAGTAGTATTTGTGTGTCATCTGGATAGTTGTAGCATGTGAGTTGAAAATCAGTGATCAGTTCTGGTAATGATATCATGTAGCTGCTGAAATGCAAAGGTGAGATGATTGATCCTTGGGGGACCCCTGCTTTTGTGAGGTAGGGTTTGGACGAGAAGTGGGGAGAAGAGATGATATTAATTCTTTTTTGAAGGTAAGATGTAAGATGTAATCCAGTCGAGAGCAGTCCCTTCTATGCCGGCTTCGTGGAGTCTTTGAATTAGGGTGTCATGGTCAACCGTTTCAAAGGCAGTCGTGAGGTCCAAGAAGTAGTGCAGCAACTCTATTGTGGTCGACTGTGTTTTTAAGATCATCCCAGACTGCTATGAGTGCCGATTCAGTGCCTCTTCCTGGGCGGAACACAGTTTGGAAGTTTGAAAGTATAGAATTGTCTTCAATGAATTGTGACATCTGGGTGAATGCTGATCTTTCTATCAGTTTGCCCAGGAAAGGTCCATTTGTGATTGGTCTGTAGTTGTGGTCTTGCGGGTCTAGGTTTGTTTTCTTTAATAACGGTTGCATGTATGCCTTTTTCAGGTCTACAGGAAAGGTTTCCTGTAGTTAAATAGTTGTTGATTCTTCTTACAGGTGTGGCATCAGAAGTAGATAAAAGAATGTTCTTGAAGACGTGTAGTGGGCAAGGGTCAGAAGGGCAACCGGAAGGTCTGCTTGCTTTGACCAAATCCACAAATTCACTTTGTGATATTTGTTTGAAGGACTGTAGAGGATGGGTTGGTTTATTCTTGGTGGGTATTTTAGGAAAGGGGTCGGTGCTGATGGTTTTCTTCTGTTTTAAATAGGAGTCCAATGTGTCCGCCTTGGTTGTGTAATGAGTTGCCAGTTTGTTTGTGAACTCTTGAGTAGTGGGATGACTTCCTTCCATGCATGTAGTTTTTTGAAATTCATTCAGAATTTTATGAGATTCTTTGGCTGCAGATTTAGCATTTGGAATTCTGTCTAAGTAGTATTTTTTTTAGCTTTTTTGATTGATGATTTGTATATTCTGTTGTTTGTGTAGCTGCAGTTTGTCTTGACTGTTGTTTGTTGACTGCTGCTGCTGGGGGTGGAGGAGAAGGCCCCTTTAAACTTCAAGGAGCGCTCCCGCCTCGCGGGACGCATGCGGGCGGCGCCCGGGACAAGGGCGGGCCCGTCATTCGCCTGGCAGAGGCTGGGCTGGGTCACCCCCCTGACATTTTCTCTGCGATAACTGTACTTGGTCATAAGCCTCTAAGCAGGGTGCTAATTTTTGCATCTCTGATGACCCTGCAAAACAGACCTTCAGCATCGTGAGGAGACAATTTTTATTATTCATCTTGTAATGTCACAGTCACATAGAGATTGTTTTATCTGTGTTAGTTTTTCGTTTTTTATTAGTAAGGAGTGTTTTCAGAGCATCACTGCTGAACCTTTTTAGGATTAAATAATCAGTGAGTATGGGTAAAAGGAAGCAGTCTAGTGCAAAATATATTATTTCCCAGAAAGACCATTCATCAATATTAAAAGTTATTTCAGGAGCCATGGAGGTAATTGATAAACAGATTACTAATGTTGCTTGGAAGAAGTTGATTGACTACCATTCGATCAAGAGGAGGGTGGGTCTAAGCCTATTGTAATAACCCCAGTTCCTGACTTATTGAAGGGTGGCGACGGTCTGGAGGAGAGCATCAGAGACGAACGGATGGACACGGAACCTTCTCTGAGACAAATTGTCAACAATGAAGCACTAATAAGCGGACTTCCTGTCCAATCGCTCCTCTCTGCATCAGCTTCTTTTCCCCACAGAGAGAGCAACATCGTCCAACCAAAAAATAAAGTAATAAAACAGCCTCTTGCGGGACAAGGTATTAATACTCGGAGAGAGGATTTTTTATTTCTTTTTTGGAACGTGGAGGGTCTGCGTTCTAAAATCAAGAATGAGGACTGGCTAGAATACATTCAATCTTTCTCTTGGGTGTGCTTACTAGAGACTTGGTCCGTGGATCCTATTCATATTAACGGTTTTAGGACATTTCATTCCCCCGCAGTTCCTTGTTCACGGGGCATGGCAAAAGGTGGTTTGTGCACTTTCATATCTAATAAGTTCGATTTAATTAAGGACGTTAGCTTAATTTCAAATATGTTTTATCAATTGATCACATGTGAATTAAAAAACATAGCGCAACTGGTGATTATTCATTTTTACAACAATGCTCCTCAACAATTCTTTTTACCTGTACTCAAGCTGTTGCAGGCAGACCTGGACCGTGCATGTAACTTATCGCATAATAGACTTTCATTGTGTGTGTGTGTGTGAGGGGGGGGTGATTTTAATACACATTTGTGCCCTCAAACCGCTGAAAAATCTTGCTCCTTTGGCACAGGCGGAGATGATGATTCATTCCATTTTACACATAATTATCATGGTAACCTGTTGAATGAAGCACTATTTAAATTTGACCTTCTCTTGTGTAATAGTCTAAATCATAGTAAATCACAATTAAAACCTACTTTTAATGGCAGACACGCCAATACAATCATTGATTTTATATTATTATCTAATAATTTTCTTTATTATGTATCTGAGTATAAAATTCAAGATGTCATGTTTAGTGATCACTACCCCCAAAGTCTAAGTCTTTCATTGCCACAAGCTATAATCAAATATAAGGAACCAGTAGAGAAGGTAATGAATACTGAATTGGGAGCAAGAAATGGCTACACTATTTGGTGGTCACAGATTGAACCTATGGGTTTTATGAAACAATTAATTAGCACATTTTCCAACGAGTTTGAAACCTGCCTTTCAGACAACATCAGTCCGCAGGATTGCATTAAAGCTTTCATCACTATCACCACCGGAATAAAACAGTCCCTCACAGTTAGTTTTGGCAAACCTAGGCCTCATGTAGACAAAGGATGGTTTGATAGCGAAAGTACACAGGCCCATAAGAACTTAAAACAGTATTTACATACTCAAAATCCTGACAAACATGGTATCAGCCTCCGGAGGAAGGAGTATAAAAAGGCTATAAAAAAAAAAGGAAACAGAATTTAAAAAACGAGACATGGCATTCTCTTTATGATGCTAGCCTTCAGAATGACAGTCAAATTCTGGAAAATTGTGAACTCTCCTCTTCTATGTGACGGAACGTCACCAACAATTGAAATAGCCATCACGGAAGAGGATTGGGTCACTTTTTTTCCCAGTATATACTCCTTAAAAAGCTTGGTCCTGGAATCGAATCCTCCTAGATCAGATTCTCACCCCATCACTCCACTATTTAGTTTAAATGAGGTTACTGACGCTATTAACACTAGTAAAAGCGGGAAAGCACCGGGCCCAGATGGAGTCCCAATTGACATCTACAAGTCCAATGTTTTACTTTGGGGCCCATTACTGACACAGGTTTTACGTGCCTGCTGTGCCACAGCCTTTATCCCGGCCTGGGCCGAGTCCATTATTGTTCCAATCTTTTAAAAGGGAGATCGTCAAAATCCTGCATGTTATCGCCCAATTTCCCTGCTTGATACGCTTGCAAAGATTGCTGGACGGATTGTTTTAAATAGGTTACACGATTGGACGGAAGAAAATAACATTCTTTCGGACTTGCAATACGGCTTTTGGTCCGGGATAGGGACCATGGAGCAGGCTTTGAATTTAGTTATCTTACTTGGCAAATACACGAGAGCTAAGGCAGGAGCCTTATACCTTGTGTTTGTTGACCTGACTTCAGCATTTGACTGTGTGATTCACAGCAAAATGTGGCCCATTTTATTGGACATGGGGTAGACATAACTATAGTGCATTTCATCAGGGAACTATATGCCAGAGCTAGTGCCAGGGTGCGCTATGGGCCTCAGGGGGAATGTACTTCAGCTTTTCCCATTGAGCGGGGAGTATGTCAAGGCTGTGTTCTAGCTCGCTTATTGTTTGCTTTATACATCAACAAACTGGAAGGGGTCTTATCTGATGCTTGCAGTGATCTTCCACAAGTTGGTTTTTGAAAGATTCCAGCACTCCTGTATGTGGATGACGCCGTTCTGATGGCCCGTACTCCAGTAGCCTTGCAGCGGCTACTAATAAGTTTTGATAATTATATGGAAGCCTTAGGCCTTAGAATCAACCATTCTAAAACCTTCTCAATGACATGCAGTAGTAATCCCATAAAGAAACCCCAGATCACGCTAAAAGGCGCAAAACTAGATGACACAGGAACCTTTTCATACTTAGGCATCATGTTCGACAATAAAGGTTTATGGTCACAAGCCATAAAATCGAGGAAACTGTTATTAGAGGAAAGTGTTTCTGGTCCCACTTTTGAAATCAATGCATTTTAAACAATGTCGCCTTGTCTCTATTTATCTCTTGTCCCTCCCATCAATTACGGACTAGCTTTATTTTTATGCGCAGTGATCAAGGCTAGATCACATTATTAGGTAACTCAGTGAGGTCTTTTCATTTTTAGAAGTATTTTACCCAAGATAATGGCTTCTGTTTTAAACACATTGTTTTATCGATTTTATATTGCCTCCCATGAGAATTCATTTAACTTTCTGTAATATAACCTGTTATCCGGCCCTCATTTTTAGGTAAGGCTTTATTTATTCTGTGTTTCTTTTATCCTTTTCGATCATTGATCAATGTCTTTTTTGCTTTTATGATTGCTGAATCCAATCGAATAAAGTATTTTGATGATGATGATGATGACTGTTTGTTTTGAGCCAGGTCCGCTGCAACTTTCTGATTTGTTGCTTTATCTTTTTAAGTTCTGTGTTTCTCCAAGGTGTTGGTTTTCTTTTGTCTTGTTTAGTTTTTCTGATTGGTATTAAGATATCAAAAGCTTCCTGTAGCCACTCAAAGTTTTGGAACAGAATTAATTGTACATAGATCTGTGTTGGCTGTTAGTTCTTAGTATAGTGCATACACAATAGCTCTAACTGGGGCTATCACGGCATCTTAACGGAGTCATTCCCAACAGTCAGACACTTATCATCTGCCATGGTCCCTACTGTCCACTCTCGCCCCACTGTTCTGGGCCCCTCCCGGGACAACACCACCAAGGTGTGCTCCCCCCCCCCCCACTTCTGTTGTCGGTCATTCTGCAGGCCGCTCCAGTGCTCCTTCAAGAAGGATAACCTCATTTCACAGGTCCTGCTCCCACTTTTTGACATACAGCTGGCGTGGCCTTTTTCAAAGCACTCTGCCGGCAAACCCACCTCACTGGCCCTCATTTCTCCTCTTCTATGGCACTGAGTGGCAGCACAGGGTGATGAGTCCCACAGGCCACCCCAGCCTCTCTTTACCAAGGGCTCATCTCTTATTGTAGGGCCTCACACTGACACCAGATGCATCCATTGTCACGGCTGTTGCCCAGCTTACCACACCAGCCCTCTCAAACTCTTAGCCTTAGCTGCACAGGGTCAGGAGTCTCCCCTGACCCTGTCCCCCCGCCCAACCTCTGATCTAAAGGGCATGGGATAGCCCTGAGGGGTCTTGCTCCTGCTGCAGGCAGGGAAAGAGCTCCACACTCACACCTCCAGCGCAATCTCGGGCATGCCCATGACCCCTGACACCCTACTTTTAAATACTGAGTGAGTCAACAATAATTAGCCTTGTAGAACATTATATAGGGTGCTTTAATATTTAAAAGTGGAACATGCAAAAAACATAATGTTTGCATGTTCTTTTGGTGACTAACTAGCCTCTAAACTCTATTTGTACTGCTAGAGCAGGCCTCAAAACTCATAAAACTGTTACTAGACCTGCAGGTCAAGTGACTTGAATGATCTATTTGATCTAACTCTAATGCACTTGACCCACAAACCGGTCTCAAATTGTGTGATTTAGGCAAATATTTTAGTTTACAGTCACCTTTTTTTATTGTCACATGAGTGCACCTTCAAATATGTGCACTCAGCATTTCCGCTGTACAAAAGTTGTTTTTTTGATTAAATAGACTAACCATTTGCTCCATGTATAAAAATAATCTATTGCACATGTAGGGGACACAGGATCCATGACTTGCCTCTTAGTTTACTAATAGCGTTGCCATTAGGGCAGGAGAATTTCTCAGCTTAGATTTAAACACTCACTTTCAATATATTACTCAAGCATGTTGTGGTAGTGCACTGTCATTTACAGACTGTAAATTTCAAAGAAACCCTCCCACTAACTTGCAGCTTTAATTATAAAACTATATAGGCCCTCATTACAACCCTGGCGGTCGGTGTTAAAGCGGCGGTAATACCGCCAACAGGCCAGCGGAAACAAATTGGAAAGATGGCGTAAACCGTCAACATAGACCGCTACTTTAACACTCCGACCGCCACGGCGGTAGAAACAAACACTGCGGCGGTCACTGCCAACAGACAGGCGGAAGACAAAGTACCGCCCAGCATATTTCAAGACGCTTACCCGCCACCTTTTCCAGGGCGGAACCAACGTGATCAAAAGCACGGCGGAAACAGTACACAGAAGGGAAAACACTCACCTCTCGACACCCAACGAGGAACCAGGACGCCATGGAGCCCGAACTACACGTCTTGCCCATGCTGGTGTATCTTCTCATCTACCAGGAGTACGCATGGTGGCGGCGACGACCACGGTGAGTACTGCACCTACAACACGGGGGGAAGAGAGTGACACACACATGCAACACGCAACACCCCCACCCCCACAGCAACATACACACAAATAAATGCAGCAACATTACATATATACCCCCTCACCCTCTGGAAGAACACAAGGACAAAAGGAAATTATTGTAACCAATGTAATCATTAAAAAGCTGATAGGCAAATATAAAAAATCACTATATACAAATTTGTACACCAACTACACAAGTCCGGATAGTGTACCAATCATTGTCCGTGGACCACTGGGCCCAAAATGCATGGGCGAAGCCCACACTAGATACCTGACTCGAAACGGAGAGAACACTGCAGGGGCATCAGTTTGAAAATATACAAGCACCTCAGGGGGAGGGGGGGACACCTCAGCCAGATGAACGCACGACGCCACTGCTGCACGAGGGGGCTCCATGCCCATTGCTGTATCCTGGGGAGTGCACAGCCACTGTCTCTCAAGTGGGTGGTTTGCCCACTGCTGTATCCTGGGGAGTGCAAAGCCACAGTCTCTCAAGGCTTTCCAGTGGGTGGTTTGCCCACTGCTGTAGCCTGGGGAGTGCAAAGCCACAGTCTCTCAAGTGGGTGGTTTGCCCACTGCTGTATCCTGGGGAGTGCAAAGCCACAGTCTCTCAAGTGGATGCCTTTCTCCACTGGTTCTGGAGGGGGCTTTGTGCCCAGAATGCTTCATCCTGCCAAGGACTGTGGTATGGATGCCTTTCTCCACTGGTTCTGGAGGGGGCTTTGTGCCCAGAATGCTTCATCCTGCCAAGGACTGAGGTATGGATGCCTTTCTCCACTGGTTCTGGAGGGGGCATTGTGCCCAGAGTGCTTCATCCTGCCAAGGACTGAGGTAGTGGATGTGATTCTCCACTGGATCTGGAGGGGGCATTGTGCCCTGAGTGCTTCATCCTGCCAAGGACTGAGGTAGTGGATGTATCTCTCGACTGGTTCTGGAGGGGGCTTTGTGCCCAGAGTGCTCCACGTGCAGTGTGGCCGGTACAATTCCCTCACCTGGGTGTGTGTGCCACGAGATTGGCGAGGTACAGGTAGCATGATACGCCATGGAGGCAGAGACATAACCCACACTGCTGCGGCTTCGCCTTCCACCTGCAGGTGCAAACAGTGATGGAAGTCATGCCTCATGGAAGCTGCCCAGGGTCCAGGAACTCTCCTCCAGCCTCGGACGACTGACCACTGGGAATGGTAGACATGTCAGCGGTGGTGCCACTGTCCGAGTACGTCGCAGGGCCTGTGGCGGTGCTTTCGGCAGTGTCTGTGGCGACGGTGCTTGCAGCGGTGTCTGTGGCGGCGGTGCATGGGTCAGCACCTGCTGAGGGACACAGCAGGACGTCTCCTGCAGCCTCGGACGGCTGCCCACTGGGGAAGAGGCTGGGGACTGTCGCTGAGGCTGTAGACGTGCTGGTGGCGGTGCATGTGGCGGGTGTGGTGGCGGGCCAGCTAGCAGTGTTCTCCGCCGTACAGGTTGGTGTGGTCATGGACAGAAGTTGTGACACTGGTCCATCAGTTGGTGCCACCATGCCCTGTCCTGACCTGCTCTTCTGCTTTTGGCCCTTCCCCACCTTTGATGGTGCTGCAGTTGTCTTGCCACTATCCCCTTTTATTTTTGCTGAGCCCTTGGTGGCTGGTAGTTTCGGCTTCTCCCTCTGGGATGTGTGCACCTTTTTCTCCTTGGCAGGTGGCGGAATGTCGTTGCCCTCACTACGTGGCACACTGGCAGCCCTGATGGGTGGCGCACTCGATGATCCCGCAGTTGCTGGCACCACTGTGCCTGAGGATTTTGTGGCTGAGGTGCTTTGCTGGGACCTGGAAAGCCTGGCCCTATGGGAAGGATGGGGGGGGGGGGGGCGGAGGTGAAGGGTAGAGGTCAATGTTAGCCAGGAAAAGCTTCTTAGACACACTGGGACGGGAAGATGGAGGGTATTTGGGAGTGGAGGTAGTGGTTGTATGAGGTGTACGTCTTCTGAATTTGGGTGAAGGAGCATGGGCCGGAGGTTGTTGTGAGGTGGATGGCTGTTGGGTGGGTGTGTGCCTGCGTCTGTGTACTTTGGGAGGAGGCCTCACAGACACTGGGAGAGGACAAAGGGGATGTGTGAATGGTAGTGGGGGTGGTGAGTGCACGTGAGCGGTGTGTGGTGATGGGCGTGCTGGTGATGGAGGTAGTGGCTGAGGATGTAGTGCATGCAGGTGTGAGTGGAGACGAGACAGGGAGGGAGGAGGAGGACGTGGAGGAGGGGGACACAGTGGAGGCAGTGGATGTTGCGGTGTCTGCGTGGGTATGGTGCTTGTGTGAGTGCCTGTGGGATGTGTGGTGTTTATGTTTGCCTGAGTCACCCTTGTGTGTTGAGGTGTGTGCATGCTGGTCTGATCGTGTGCTTGGGATAGGCTGAGGTACAGAGGATTGGGTCTGAGTAGAGGAAGTTGGAGGGGGGAGGCTGGACACCGGGACAATGGCTGTCATCAGTGCTGAGACCAGAGCCTGTAATGCTCTCTGTTGGGCCGCCTGCCCAGAATGAATGCCCTCCAGGTACGCATTTGTTTGTTGCAAATGCCTCTCAACACCCTGGATGGCATTCACAATGGTAGATTGCCCAACAGTGAGAGATCTCAGGAGGTCAACAGCCTCCTCACTGATGGCAGCAGGGCTGACTGGGGCAGGGCCTGAGGTGCCTAGGGCGAAGGAGATGCCCACCGTCCTGGGTGAGCGGGCACGTGACACACGCTGAGGGGCTGCTGGGAGGGCGGTGCTGGTAGGGGAGGTGGCGGCTGTACCTGTTGATGCGGTGGGCACAGAGGTGCCCGCCACTGCAAGGGAGCTCCCATCAGGGGAGGAGTCACTGTCAGTGGTGTATGCTCCTGTCCCCGTTGTGAAGCTCCCCTCGTCCTCCGTCCCACTGGTGGCTTCAGACTCTGTTGCTTCACCCACCAGGGAAAAGTGGGTTGCAGCTCCCTCCTGCTCCGGTGCCAATGCTCCTCCGCCTGATGATGCTATTGCACACAAGAACAGGGAGACCACAAAAAGGGGGAGGGAAAGACAGAAGAAAAACTTGTTCAGTGCATGCAACACCACTACCGTTGGTGGATACAACACACATGGAGCAGACCTCTGCACTACGCCATGCCCTAATAGTTCCCAGAATTTTCACCTGACCATGGGGTACGAGACCTAAGCCCAATTGCTGCACACCTGGAAGTCACAGGAGCCTGACTAGGTGTAGATGGCTATTACCACTAGTGGGGTCGGGGTGCCACATAGCCTACCTCACAAGGGACCTTGCCTACCAACTTCGCCCTGGCCTAGGGGAAACCAATGCCTACCTCCCCCACCCAGACACCTCGTTATGCGCACAAAGTCAGCTGAATGAGAGTGTACTCACCCCCTTGCGGCTGCTGTGATGCCCTCAAACACCCATCCAACTTCAGATAGGCCACCGCCTGGATCCGGTACATCAGGGGGGTCATGGTGCGACTGGCACCCCTTCCACGTTGGGAGGCCATACCCAGCTGCGCCTCCGCCGTCTTTTTGCTCCAGCGGCGCAGGTCCTCCCATCTTTTACGGCAGTGGGTGCTCCGTCTGTGGTAGACCCCGAGGGTCTGGACGTCCTTGGCGATGGCAAGCCAAATACCCTTCTTCTGGTGGGCGCTGACCTAGAGGAATTGTTACAGGGGGAAAGGAAATTACTCACCCGTCCGGACCGTCACAGTCATTGCCCACCAGTTCCCACCCAGGCCCTGACGCACATACACTCTCCATCCGCACATGCAGGCCTCAGCCCCCCCATGTATCTTCCATCCACACCACTCAAAGCAGGCATTGCCCATGCAGCATGCTCACAGTGTACTCACCTGTTTGTCTGGAGGACCGTACAGTTGTGTGTACTGGGAGAGGACCCCATCCACCAGTTTCTCCAACTCCCCCGAAGTGAAGGCAGGGGCCCTTTCCCCAGACACTGTAGCCATTGTTGCTTCCAGACACAGGTCACAGCAGCACTTGCAGTGTAGGTCCTCTCCTGTTGAAGGTCAGGTATCAATTGAGGGAACAGACATAAAATGGCATACATCCTCATTGGCTCCTGGGACCCATAGGGCCCAATGTTAACCAATGCTGAATTGCGCCGCGGTCTACGACCGCCCACCGCGACGGTGTACAACGCCAGCGCAGTTACCTCATATCTCCGTGTCCCACCTTACAGGTCAGTCAGCCGCCATTTCAGGGGGCCACATGGCATGGGATGGATAAAAACTGCGTCACACCTACATATTCCGGGAATACAGATACCGGCACATTGCGGATTAATAACGTTTCTGCAAATAACACATTGTGATACCTCAGTGTTGGATGACTCTCTGCTCGCTGTTCTCCTCCATAGGGCACGTCCGCTGGGGCAGGTGATGAGATGTAGGCATCCTCCGGTGTACAGACCCCTGGTGGACCTGTCAACAATGGAAGAGAGACACATCATAATCACATACAGACTTGAGCGTGCAACAATCCTGGAACTGTGTGCCCAGTTGGAGCCAGACCTGATGTCAGCTATCTGCCATCCCACAGGGATACCCCCTCTAGTGCAGGTCCTGTCTGTACTCCATTTCCTGGCCAGTGGGTCCTTTCAAACAATAGTGGCCATGGCATCAGGGATGTCCCCGCCAATGTTCTCTAACGTGTTGTCCAGAGTGTTGTCTGCCCTGCTGAAACACATGCGCAGCTACATCGTTTTCCCTCAGCTGGAAGGTTTGCCCACAGTGAAAGGTGACTTCTATGCCCTGGGACATATCCCCAACATCATTGGTGCCATTGATGGTACACATGTGGCATTTGTACCCCACCCCTCAGGAATGAACATGTGATGTGTGAGGGGATGTGTTGGTGTGTGTTGTTTGAGGTGCGTGGATGTTGTGTAAGTGATGGTGTTGTGTCTCTGTGGATGCTGGTGGTGTTTTAGGTAGGCAGTCTCTCTGGCCTTCTTTCAAAATTTTGGTAGTAAGGGTTTGTGGGTGATGGTGGTGTGTGCTTTATATTGGATTGGGTATGTGGGATTGGTGTGTGTATGTGTATGTGTATCAGGTGTGTGTATTTCGAATTGTCCAATGTGGTTATGTTTTGTAAATGTGTGTGTATTTTGAGCGCGGCTGTGTGTACCACCAATGGAATACCGCGGTTGAAAGACTGTTGTGTTGATTCGTGTGTCGTGATAGTGTGGGCGTATTTTTGTTGGCGTGACGGTGTCGGTTTTGGTATTGCCAGTTTATCACTGACCTTTGGTGTGGCGGACTTGTGTGAGTGTCTGTATGGTGGCGGATTCCGAGATGTAGGTCATAATACCTGTAGCGGAATTCCGCAGCCGCATGTTGGTGGTCTTCTGCACGGCGGAAAGCGGGATTTACCGCCAGGGTTGTAATGAGGGCCATAGTGTATTAACAATAATCTGTGAAAACTGGGTATCAGAAAACATATTTATCCTTTCCTCGTCACCAGGTAAAGTGTTCTGATTTGTTTTCATCCCATTAAAATATTTTTTTCATCACACAGAAGTACAAGAAATGGGCTTTCACAACCACTAACATATATTTTGAAATGTTTGTACAGTTGACTTTGTTACTGAAATGTGTGTTGGGAAAACCTGACATTCTACAGCCTTTCATTTCACACACTTTGTACAGCAGGCCAGACAGTTCACCTTAAAAAATCCCAGAGCTCTGCAGTCAGAAAGAAAATTAATTTTAAGAAGACAAACTCTCGACCTCTGTCTCTGAACACAGAGAACATATGACAAGATAACAACAATATTTAAAGGCATCTTTATTGTTCCTTCATTTTGTGACTGAACAGAGCACCTGTTCTTTGTCAACTCAACACAAGGAGCGAGTAGGTCCTAAAATAGCTCGACATGATAAAATACGACTCGCCATTGCAAGTGGGCAAGTAGATTTTTCGAGGCCTGTAGAGTTGTAGCTGTGTCCATGAAGAAAAAGTATAAAGTACATTTAATATGCTAATCCCTTATCTTGGGTTTGGAATAATCTAGAGACAGACAACTGTTTATAATATTTATTATTTTATAGTATATAGGGAAGAATAGAGAAACAGGGGTCATTTGATCCCAAGCCACAATTTTGCCTCCTGCTTCAATCTCAGTGGAGTGGGGGGCTGCCCCCCTGAAACAGTTTATTGGTTTAGTGGGGGTTGACTGCCAATTACCTTAAGGCACTTTGTAGTGAGGGAAACAGGATGTGCTATGGAAGTGAGAAGGTTTTCACCTAGAAACAGTTTACCTATTGGTTGGGAACTGTCCACGAGTCATTGCATGCACAGGCTAGTGAACTGAACAAAAGTAGCATCTCATACCCAGCTCCTCACAATACTCCTTGCACCTGTGGCAGAACAGAAGGGTATTGGACCTGTTCTCTGTAAAGTGCCTAGAGACCCGAAAGGCTGGTTCTTATCCCACTTGCAATCAGGACTGATAAATGGGTTCTAAAGATGAGTTGGCTAACCTACTGTCAGGTGTCAGGGACATAAAAAGCTGCAAGAAGCCTTTTTCCTGAAGAGACCTTTGGACCAGTTACAACTGGAGTTGGACTGGTCCTTGCCACTTGCCTCTGCCAGAGTATGTCCTGGCCCCTTAAGTGCTGACCCTGAGGTCCTGGGTAGCTTCAGAGGTGGCTAAGAGGAACTGCTTCAGAAAGTGTGAATAGTTGGGGCTTAGAAATATTTTGGACTTCCAAGACCTCCAGAACATCAGCTCACAGGAAATGTGACTGATTTCAGAAGGACTTCACTAGATAGAGCTTCAGGCTTGTCTTGCTGGAAGATTTTGAGCTCGAAAAAAAGAGGCTAACTGCAGAGGTAGAAATCTTTACCAGGCGAAGGCTTAAGGAATATTCCCCCACCCATAATAAAGGCACTTCAGTGGCAGTGATATTTATTTTAATATTCCTACTTAGAGCAAAAACCAACAACTTCTCCTTGACCTTGTCCAGTACTAATCCAAATTCGAGAGGACTTTGTTGGATACAGCCATCAACCTTGCCCCTAATGGAGAACAACTTTGACCTAAATATAAATTTTGACCTGGACAACCCACTTGGTGTATCCCACTTCCACTCCATCGTGGGTGGCCTGAAAGTGCACTTAGATCCCAGTCAACCAAACACATTGATTTCTGATTGCCACTTCACTTTTCCTTCATGCTTTTTACCTTTAAACCTTTTTAAAAATCTCTTATTTCTGGTACCCCTCATTTAACGTTAGTCTTGCAATTTTTCATCATCAATTTTTCTTCATTTTGAGCAATTCTTTGTGGGAATCTTATTGTGTTGTTATGTCTTTATAATTGTTTCAGTGTTGCTAAATACTTTGCAGATTTTCCGATACTTTGCACAGTTTCTTAAGTTAAGCCTGTCCGCTCTGTGCCTTTGCTACCAGGGGTTGAGCTCAGGTATGCATTACTGAAACTGTGTGTGTACCATAAAGAGATTTTAGCACTTATTTTTTAGGGGAGAGCTCACACCCTTCCCAACTAATTTTCTAACAGCTCACTACTATTATTGCTCAAATATGAAATCCCTGTGTTTATGGAGACTGTACATTTTGTAAATGTGTATGTTCCAACTGGCATATTACAGCACCCACTCAACAGATGCATTCCACATTGGGTTTTTTATGCAGTGGACAAACGTGGGATTCACCTACACTAACCTTGTCACATGAATAGTTGCACAGTTGTCTGCATTGTAGAAAAGCTGACGTAGGTCAATTTTTGTGGTTTACTCTATTCGTGTCTGTTATTGTTAACTGTTTAGGTCTGGCATAGCTCATATTGCAAGTATAAATGTCTTATGCAGATTTGTTTCCAAGCTTCATAAGGTAGCTACAAATGGAATGTTTTAGGGTGTGTTGATGTTCAAAAACATTTTGATTGGTATTTTTATATGAGCTGTTCAATGCCCCTTGTACGCGCTACTGAGATCTAGAGTGTTCTGGACTTCGTACCCTAGCAGAGCCATCTTGATCTGTCATCCTTTTTTGGCAGTCTTTATAGAGCGTGGAATCGGCCAAAGCCACTGGAGAATTTTACATGAGCACAAGATTACATTACAGTATACAAGATCTGATTCAGTTCATATTATATTTTTATTTTATTTTTCATTATTTTTTTTTAGTTGCAGGGAGATTAAGTGATTTGCCCCGAACCACAGGCTGCAGGTTTGACACTGGAACTGGTTCCCCAGTTCCAAAATTGGCAGCTCTGGTCATTAAGTCACATCTCCGAATAACAGTACTAATTATCATTGAAAGAGTTTTGAAAAGGCAAAGTCTGCACCATTAAGAGCCATAAAAAGAGAAGTCTGGCAATGCCAGTCAGTCTCGCTTACGTTTATAGGTAAGGGATCATTTGGTAACATAGTAGTGACAAAAGATATAGATCAAATCTGTCTCCAAGATAGTTGCTCTTGAAATTGACAGACATCCATGGCTAGGAAGTACAACTTTCATTATCACATTGCAGGATACTTTGCACATGTAGAGATACAATGTGTTGGTAGAGACATCTAACGAGTTATTTTGGGAAGTTGGGGATGTTATATGTCACCTAGCGCATTTTTAAAGTTTCATTCCAAACCTCTATCCTCCAACCCAGGCCATCTTAAAAGAAATAACTCAGCCAGCAAGTGAGCTTATAGAGTGTGATAACTATTCATGCTGTATTGGAGTTCCATCTCCTGGATCAAGTCTTGAGGGTTCACTACCCTGGTGTACAGATGGAATGATATAGGCCCTCATTCTGACCTTGGCGGGCGGCGGAGGCCGCCCGCCAAAGTCCCGCCGTCAGGTTACCGTTCCGCGGTCGAAAGACCGCGGCGGTAATTCTGACTTTCCCGCTGGGCTGGCGGGCGGTCGCCTTCAGACCGCCAGCCAGCCCAGCGGGAAAGAGGCTTCCACGATGAAGCCGGCTCGGAATCGAGCCGGCGGAGTGGAAGCTGTGCGACGGGTGCAGTTGCACCCGTCGCGTATTTCACTGTCTGCGCAGCAGACAGTGAAATACATGTAGGGGCCCTCTTACAGGGGCCCCTGCAATGCCCATGCCAGTGGCATGGGCACTGCAGGGGCCCCGCGACCCCCCCTACCGCCATCCGGATCCCGGCGGTCCGACCGCCGGGATCTGGATGGCGGTAGGGGGGGGTCGGAATCCCCGCGGCGGTGCAGCAAGCTGCGCCGCCGCGGAGGATTCAATGGGGCGGCGGTACACTGGCGGGACCCCGCCAGTGGTGCCGGTCCGACCGCGGCTTTACCGCCGCGGTCGGAATCCCCATTGGAGCACCGCCGGCCTGTCGGCGGTGCTCCCGCGGTCCTCCGCCCTGGCGGTCAAAGACCGCCAGGGTCAGAATGACCACCATAGTCTTTTTTAGGTCAAGAGTGCAAGTGCTCTGAGGTGTTGTAATCTATCTGTGGGATTTTAACCATGCCCTCCGCATGCCCATCACCACCACTCGTTCATGGGCTTGCCTTTCAAAAATCCTTTATCATCATTGGTAAATGATTTATGTTTGTCCCTCCTTGGTGCAGTTTTGTTACTGCCTTGGCCATCGACCCAGTTACATGGATAATTGCCCGTTTGTCAATACGTTTGACTGCAAGCAAACCTTTTTTTCCTTTTGTGTCTCTCCTTCGCGCTCATGCTCATGGCACTTTGAATTGGCTCGCTTATGTCAACTGTTTTACTTTTCATTTTCAATTTATGTGGCAAAAAAAGTCAAGTTAGGAATTTACAACACTAATAGCTCTAACTCGAGCAAACCCGAGACCCATTGCATTGCAAATGCTTGTTTATTATTTGTTTAACAAGTGTTTCAAGACTAAAAAAATAAAACTGAACAACAAGGAGTAGGTGCATCTCCAGGTACAACACAATCAGTAACATGAATGTCACTGGATCAATAGTCCACAACAAAAGTGCAAATCCCAATAAACTATTCTAAATTAATTCATAAGTACATTAACAGGTTGCAGGGGTATCTGCCAGAGGAGGCAAGGTCTGCGCCTGCTTCAACATATACAGCTGAAGAGGTTCCCAAATGTTCCAAGGCCTGCTAGTGGGGGGAAGCATAGGGTGGTATAATGTTAAAAGCTCATGACAATAAGCCAAATCTACTAACCACTCTCGGGTAGTGGGAACTTTCCCCCAGTCCCATGAGCAGGCCATCGTATGCTTGGCTGGCAACAATGCAGAGACGAGAAATTTCCTGTGGACTTCTGCCATTTCTGTCAAGAAGCACAGAAATGCCAGACCAGACAAAGTGTGGAACTGTTTCTGCACGATATCAAAGGGTAGCAAAAACTGCAACCCAGTATGCCAAGATTGAGAGCAGTACCAGACAGGGTGCATGAAGTCTGCTAAACTCCCATGACATCTAGCACATTCGTCTGTGTCTCATAATTTGTAATGATGCAATTTAGCTGCAGTGTAGTATGCTTGGTGAAGGCATCGAAAAATGGATGAGGCGAAGACTATCACTAGGGGATGTAGATTGTCCCAATCAACAAATGGAGGCCCAGTCTTTATCAGAAAAAGGTTTGGCCAGGGCAGGCTCCCAACGAACCTTGGCCTGTTGAGGGTCCAGATGCATAGAGACGAGACAGGAAGTGCTGACAGAAAGGAGCGGTCATCAAGGGGAGGGAAAATGTGGAACATTCTGCTGAAGCAGCTGAGAAGTCGGAGTAGCATTCTCTGAGCTTTGCTCGGAGATCATAGAAGGTGAAGAGATCAAGCAAGACTAACGGCTGATCTGCACTGGAAGCCAGCCTTTCATGAAAATAATTATCAGAAAAAATGTCACCCGTCTCCAGAACATCCCAGCGACTGATTTGCTCCCGGGCCACCCTTTCCTGGAGAATACCATGCAATGGGGAATGGACAATTAACTGTTTCAGAGAATATAGGATCTAATGACACAGCCTAGTGCACACATGAGCCCATGCCTGCAGTGTACACATAAATGTATCAATTTCCCTGTGGGACTGTCATTGGGGCTGTCCAAGCAAAGCTGATAAAAGAGTGGGGTGTACATGGTCATGTTCAGCAGCAAAGTGTGTCAGATAAAGGGGGAGGTCTGAGCCAAAATGATCAAAGGAGGCCTGAGCACATATATAATAGAGCTCAAAATCTGGGGCTGCAAGACTGCCCCTGGCATGAGGCAGAGTTAGGGTTTCCAAGCTAGGGCAAAGTTGGCCAGTGTCAGGATTTCCCAGCTAAGGCGAGGTTGGCCTTGAGCCCAGGCAAAAAGCGCCATTAGAGTTTGCGTTGTGTGGAAAAAAGAATGTGGTGGAGGTATGGGTATGTTCAGGAACTGTTGAAGAAGTTCAGGGAAGGTAACCATTTTCATTAGGGTCACATGTTTCATTAATGAAAGTGGCGGTTTAATCCATCCTCGGATCTCTTCTCCCACCTTGGATAGTGTGACACAGTAATTTCCAGGATAACTACCAATTTACTAGTACTGATGTGGATTCCCAAATATTTTAAGGACTTGATGACCTAGCAAAGCGGAAATGAGAGTGAACAAAGGCTGTGGCCAGAGTACAGGGAAATATGAAGGATTTGGACCAGTTAATTGCTGTACATGCCCACTCTAAATAATGAGAATTTGCGGATCACTGGGTCCAGATTTGCTTCTGGGTCACTCAGATAAGGGGTGATTGCGTCCACATAGAGCAATATGACGATGTTACGCAAGGAGAATGCTAGACCTCTGTGACCATGAAGGTGGCGAACGGCCACAGCCAGTGGCTGGGTTACTCGTGCATATAAAAACAGTAACAGTGGGCAACTTTAGCTGGTGCGTCCGCCAATGGGAATAGGACCCAATAACAATCCATTAATCCGGATCCATGATGAAGAGGCAGCATAAAAGAGTTCCATCTGGGACAAGAAACCATCAGGATCCCGAGACGGTGCATGACTGCAATGACTTGTGGCCACTCAAGGGAAACAAAGGCTTTAGTAGTGTCCAGAAGATAACCACTTCTTCCTCATCTAGGCGCAACTGGTGTAGCAAAGTGAACAAGGCCGGAGATTATGGGAGGTGCAGCGTTTGGGAATAAAGTCAGACCTATCAGCCAGGATGAGGTTAGGGACCAAGAGAATTAACCAGCGCTTTGGCAAAGATTTTGGCATCAGTATTTATTAAGGAGAGTGATCAATAGGAGTCTGGGCACCTAGGGGTTTTGTTTGTCTTTAGGAGTGTTATGAGGATGCTTTCGTGAAGGGAGGGTGACAGGAAGGCTGAGTACGGCCTCGTCATAAACCTGCAAGAAAGAGGTACAAAGGGAAAAGGGGGACAAGAAAGCTTTGTAAAGTTGTTTTTGGGGGTGAGGAACCATTGCTCCCGGTGACTTACAGGTGGGTAGTCCCCATATTGCCACAGTAATCTCTTCCAATGTGATGGGTTCTGTCAGGAACGCTCTACGAGGGCCTTCTAGGTGAGCCAAAGTAAGGCAGTCAAGGTAGGTGGCGTAATCCTCGGCGTCCCGTGAAAACCGGTAGGAGTATAGCTCAGTGTAGTAATTCATAAGCTGCTGCATGATATCATCTGTCTCAAAAGTAGTAGTGCTACTGTCACGGGTCAGGTGAGTGACCAGTCGGGGCCCTCGGTTGTGTTTTAATAATTGTCAAATGTCTGGCCAGGCCAATCACCCTCCCCATAAGCACATGCAATAGCATATTTATGTGAATGAAGGCATTTGCAGGCAGCATGTTCAGTGTTTTAAGTTAATGCTGTTAGGATCTCTGCCGGCGGGTGTGGCCTATAGGCCACTTCCAGGTCACACTATAGGTCTTCAAGTGTTCCCACTGCTGCGGAGAACCATCTGAATCAAAAACTGTTTAGATATACAGTCAAAACGAAGTTGGCTCATCTATGATGGGCCCATAGATATTAATACCAGTAAAACGATTCCCATGGATGACTGATTGCAGGATAACATGCCTGCCTTGCGGATCAGAAAACTCCTCAAGCAGACAAACTGGGAGACTCTTCTGGACCACCCCACCTGCATAAGCAGGGTCATTTTCATATCCTCATGAGCAGCCCAATTACCCACAACTTGCGCCTGCTGCCGGAGATGCATTTCCTGCAGCAGTGCATAATGAACATCAGGGCACATCAGGCAGGCAAGTACACTGCACTTTTTTCTGGGAGTCAATGAGGCTCAGCATGTTCCATGTGACAATGTTCATCTCAAATGCATTATGGAGACACCGTAACATGTAGGCTAGTAGTTAGGAAGTCGTGCAAGGGCCCCAGATAGACTGAGGGGTCTAGGACGTTCCCAATGAAGCCCAGCTAGCCTGCACAAGCAAGCATCCAAAGGCTGAAATAGCAACAAAGGATCATCAGCCATAACGCAGAACCAGGAAAGAACAGAATAGAAAACATAACCCCCTCATTCCTTCCACCACCCACATTGACCATTCCCACCATCAGTGCATGCCCTAGTAACAGAAACTGCATGCCAAACTCAACAACAGAAAACAGCGTACCCTTAAGCATCAAGGAGAAACAATGAAAATGTGCAATGCACCGAGAGAAACACAATGCAGACAACCACCCCGCCCACGCATCAACCATAAAGGCAGGCCTGCCCACCCAGGGGTATCAGGATGAGTGACCACCACAGAATCAAAAGGCATAAGGAAAAACAAATAGAGACATCAGAATCCACAGTATAAGTGCAAGAAGATATTAGAGATTGCAAGCTTCATATTGCAATTTAATTTAGGATAATCGCCCTGTTCAACAATGGGTCACCAAGAAGTATAGTCTAATTACAGAGGAGCAACAGCTTCTCAAACCCAAGGTCCATAGAGAGGGAAGATGTCTGTAGCCTCATGCATCGGGTCCTGCTTTATCAGAGAGGCCAGTGTCACTTCTAGGTGTTAAAGACTAAGTAGTATGTTGAAGCCACCTGCGTGGGCCAAGGACAGCCTAAATGCATTGGACGTCCTTATTCGGACATATGAAGATGGTCTGTTTCCCATCAGCTTATTGGAGAGGGGCGCAGGATATAGCATGGAATAAGCCTTGCTGTGATCTCAAAGAAGTGCCTTCACCTCTCAGAAAGCGTGCCTGGCTTCCTGCACTGTGACAGTAAAGTCCGGGAAGATGGAAATCCGATTGCCCTGGGGGGTATGCTCGCTTCTCTCCGGAGCCAGTTGAAGTATCACATCGGGGTCCTGATAGTTGAGATGTCTGGGTATATTTTGGCATAGAGGTGTGCCAGGGACTGGGTGGGGGCCCAGTGAATGGTGAGCACACTCCACCGTGAAGCATCTGGAGAGGACGCGACATCCAAGAGATCACTTAGCAATTGTTCAACAAACAGCTCTATTAGGCCGTTATTAGTGGATTTAGGAATCTTCATCAGGTATATGTTGTCCCATCTGGAGCGGGCCTCCAAGTTCGCAGCTCTGGTGGCTACATCGAACAATTCATCGCAGAGCTTGTGGTAGTCAGCAGTAAGAGTTGTTGGGTTAGTTTCCACTAAAGAGAGTTGCTTCTCTGTGTCAGTGGCACACGTTTCTTGGTTTGAGAGGAGAGCTTCAAGCTGATCATGCCAGCCTCTCAGATTATCTATTTTTGAGTCAAAGCGCTGGATGCTGGCACTCGTTTGAAACAGCTGAGCATGTATGTCAGCCTCAAGGGGTGCCTGTTAAGTGTCTGAGACGTATGTTTTGCAAGAGGTGCTTTTATTAAGTTTGAACCCATGCTTGGGCTTTCTGGGTTCTGTCTTGCCCATAATTAGTGAAGTGGCAAGTTTGGGCCCAAAGGATCAGCAGCCACCTCAGAATATATAGCAGCAGGGGTGGGGTTGCACTGAGCCTGGCAGATAGACAGATGGTGCCGGATTATGTGGGCAAGGGAGTGGAGCTCCCAGGTTAGGCAGCCTTCTTAGCTGGCTGTAGGCCATGCCATCACAACACCCCCCACCCCCGGAATGATACAGTCTTAACCTTTGGAAGTATTTACCACACCTACTGGCCATTAACCACGTGTTGCCACAGGACTTGGGTACTTGACATTTAATCTCACCTTAACCACTTCATGACAAGTATGCTAGAAATAAACTTTGTATACTAAAGTTGGGAAGGGTCCACAAAATACAGTCAGTAACCTGAGAAGGGCAGCCCCTTGGCACCACCATCTGAATTATTGTCACTCCAGCTGCGCTCTAAAGAAATAGTTGGAAATGCAGAAGAAGGGGACTGTCTTATTCGCTGTTTCCCATTTGACTAAACTGTATGCTATCGGAAAATCGCTTTTGAACTTATTTCTGTGTTTCCTTTTTGTCATGATCAAAAGTATTTAGAATCAATGTAAAAGCAGCATCTAAGCATGTAGTTAATAACAATGGACAGGATATTATTACCTGAGAGAGGGGAAAAAGAGCCCAGTTCCATAGTATATTCACCAAACTGCAATATGGTGTAAATGTTTAGCCTTGAAAGCAAGTAGCAGAGTGCCTCAGTTTCAGGTCTGCTAATTTAACATATCAATTTGATCCTGGGCAAATCAAACTCTCCTTGTGCCTCTACTCACGTATTTGACAATATGTCTGAACTTCAGACTTCCAGAAAGACAAACACCAATGGAATACTCTCAGAACAGGACACCCGCATTGTTGTTTTTCATTCACATATTCAGGGCTGCTTATTAACAGGTGATTGGATTTGCACTTTAATAGCTGAAGTGGTGTATTGTGCGACCCCACTTGCACTGCAGTACCTATCTTGCCACTGATAGGTGCTTATTTAACAAAAGGTGGTTTCATTGGTGTCCAATAGTGCTTCTGTGGGGCAGTGGGAAAGGACCCATGATTTCAGGACAACCCTGCAAAAAGTGGAACAGTTACCAACCCCTACCCTGTACCAATCTAGTACTTGCTTACCAAACAACTCCTTATATTTACAAGCAAGTGAGGCCAAATGGCAATTGTTAACAAAATATTCCCATTGACTCAAGCTCTGCTTTTAGCCTTCCTAATTCTTGTTGGTGTTATCAGTCTCTACAGTGCCAAGAAGCTTTGAAATTGTGTAATAAACAAATAAAATAAAAACATTCTCAAATCTCTTAACAGTTATCCCTGCCTCTTCAAGACAGAATGTCATGTATGTGCCTTTTTAAGTTTTGGCTTGATGGTACTGTACTGTTGGAGGAAGATGATCACAGGTGTAGGGGATTTTCCAGATTTAGGTTTTGCAGATTTAACTCAATAGATCTGACCTACATATAACTTTAGGAAGCCATCCTATCCTTGCAGGAAATGCATTATTATTAAGTCACTGAGGAAAACAGAAAAGTAATGGATGGAACACCTGAATTAATCTCAGCCACTGGCAAGTACTCTCTAATCTACAGTCCAGTTCATATTTTGTGCCATTCCAGCAAGCCCCATGATATTCAGGCGTGTTCAGTACAAAAGGAACAGTCCAGCCCAACTGACTGCTCCCCAATCTATATAGCTATAGCAGAGGTATTCAAACTGTGGGGTGCACACCCCTGGATGGCAGTGGACATGTTCCCAGGGGGGTGCAAATGGCTCTGCAATTACTTGTAAATTAAGATTGCCTGGAAGAACACAATGAGCGTTTCTATGCTGTCTCCGTTTACATGCAGCACTTAAAGTCCATAAAAAAGTGTGAGGACGATACTACCG
Organism: Pleurodeles waltl; assembly: GCF_031143425.1. Taxonomy (NCBI): domain Eukaryota; kingdom Metazoa; phylum Chordata; class Amphibia; order Caudata; family Salamandridae; genus Pleurodeles; species Pleurodeles waltl. Next base: position 449,211,118 of record NC_090449.1, read on the forward strand.
AGTGTTGTGGGGTAGAGTCAATGAGTGTGAAGACAGGAGTCAAAAACATAGCTAAAAAGAAGAAAGAATTAGGCATTTTATTGTTTTTACAAACACACACACTCTCAAAGGAAAAATAAATGCAAGTTAAAATAATCACGGGGAAATATACTTTTACCTCATGAAACCTTAGTTGGCTATTGTGATCATTGCAGATGTCTGTGTGTGACCAGAGAGTCACAGAACTAACTGCTGATTGGTGCAGTGAGGAATAGTGACTTTATAGTGCTACAAGGTCCCAGACTATGATAGAAAGCACAGTGAATGTCATTAACTTACATTGGTATCACATTATATAAAACAGTCTGCTGCAAAGTACTGTTTAAGATAAAACAAGTGCTTTAAAAATATACATTTTAGTTATAAGCATTCAGACTATTTTATCGTAAATATTTTTATGTGTGTCCGTTAAAAGGGCATACTCCTTTGAACAGATATATATTACCTCTCAAATAGATTGAATATTTGTCACCATGAAGCTGACTCTATTAACACCTACAATGTCTCTAAAGAAACCTTTATGTTTGGTAAATAACCACTGCACACATTTACATTTCTTTCAGGGAGTGGCACCTTGGTGAGAAGGGATATTTCTTATTTAGTTCTCTACTATCTACTTCACAGCACGGAAGCACCCTCTCCTTTTCTTTGCTAGCATTAGTGCCTAGGTCACCCTTTCTGCACATGGAACAGGGCCCAAGCAACAGGTGGGGTGGGGTGCCAAAATGTGTTTTTTTGTTGTTTTATTAATGCAAAGGGCAGAAAGCATGCTTTAGGTATCTGGCCTAGACGTAATGGCCTCGCTAAGTGGGCAGAGTAGACAACCCGCTTCACAGAGCTCTGGGTATTATTGGTGCTGTAGCTGAATTAAAGAGGTGAGAGGGATGGTGCAAGATGGAAGATGGAAACCCATGTTGTTAACAAAGGCCAGAGGCAACAGCAAGGCAGTAGCTATCTTTAATGAAACAGGTGCAGTGACACTTTTGCCTAGGGGCTCACAATTATGAATGTGTTACAATAAAAAGTGGTCATGGAGGCTAATGTTTTCTAGAATTAGGGAAGATCTACCCCCACCTTTGGCAGAAAAAAGGAGGCAGCAGGCAGTAGCTCATTTTTTCAGAAAGGGTTTGTTTTGAGATTGAAGTGATGGTCAGACATAGTGGGGAAGGAGTGAAAGAAGAGGTGATAGCCTGTTTCTGAGGGCTAAATCCATCATTAATGTAGCAGGTGGAGTTGCAATGGGGCCCACAGACCCCAATTATAGGCAATAGTGTTTTTGGTCAATTCTATTCTTGTTTGATGCTGTTGCTTTTTTACAAGTCCAACATTTAGTGTGGATTACAGGCTGCAGACCAGCACCTCTGAAATGATCTCCACTCCCTACCATCATCCCTCCTGCTCCCATTCCCCACATTCTAGCCATATAGTTTTGGAGGTAGAGGCCTAACTTCAAAACAATTTGCTCATTGGGCTCAGAGCAAAAACCTTTGAAGACCTCTGATATACAGGGTTGAATCTGCACCACACCGAGAAAGCAGTAGTAGTCTGAAACCCATCTGAGGTGTCCTTTGTCCCTGTTTGGAGAGGATGTGGCCTGGCAGTTCATACTGCACTGTGCCTATAAAAGGCAGGACCAATAATAATTTGGATATGGCTGGTCTCGAAGCTAAAGAGGCACCAGACTTAGGGTCCGATTTAGAGTTTGGGGGAGAGAGTATTCCGTCATAAAATGACAGAGTGCCTTCTCCATCAAACTCTGTCCGCCTACCTGGGCGGGCCAACAGGCTTACACCAACGGAGTAAAGTTTACTCAGTGAGAGTAAACCTCCCAATGTCAGCCTGAAGTGAGGGTCTTCTGAGCTAGCGCATAAAGTCCACCCTATTTACGGTGGACAACTTAGTGTAAGGGCTTTTTTTCTGTCCATCAGTTTCAGGTAAAAGTGAGGACAGGAAAATAAATAAGGCCTTAACCCAACCCCCCTCCCCCCCACCCAACCCCATCCCAAAAAACACCAAAAGAGAGAAAGCTCCCATTGTATGAGAGCCATTAGTTTGTCTTTTTCTTCTTCAAAAAAAAAAACTTCTGCTATGGGAGTTTATTTTTAAAAAAAAACAAAAAAACAAAAACAAATGGTTTGGTAAACTTTGATATCTGCCCTTCATGTTTGGAGATGCAATCCGTCAAACGTTTCCAACAACCACAGGAACCGCCAATGATGATTGTGTTCCTACCAATGCATTGAGATGTGTGCAGGACCAACAAACATCTCTCAATATGGATGGCAGAGTTAAAGTAGGGTAGGGGATGTAAAGTCTTCCACCACCCTATTTGCCTTTACTGCGTCGGCCAAACCATAAACCACGATCTGAGCATTCTATTACTTCAAACAATACTAACATAGCCCTGATTCAGCTTTGGAATAAGCAAATTTGTCTTCCTTCAGTGGACTGTTAATGTGCTGTTGAGTTTTCCAAGCCTTTCATCCCGACCACAGTTTCTTACCTCTTTATAAAGCATCCCAACCTCAAATTACCTTAAACAAGCAATTCTGCTAGCGACGGTGGATTGTGTGCACCACTGCTCACTTCTCTCCTAGATTTAAAACGTACAGTAAGGCAGATGTGATGATTAGGCAGAAAAGCAGATAAACAATCTTCCATCTACATTCTAATCAGTGCCCTCTAGCAATGTTCATCTTTGACGGGTCCAAGCAAAAGAACACAAGGTACCAAAACACTGCTTCCAAGCCACTCTGGTCCTGGGGTCTAATCCCAAAGTCTGCAATAGTTCTGTGGGTTTCATACCTCAGCCTGCACTAAACTGCATACATAATACCAAATCCTGTATAGAACAGGTCTAATGAAATAAGTCTGTTGTTTCTACAGCTGCCACTCATTTCCAGAAGCCTTGCATGGGAGGGTTCTAAGCAGGTTTCTTTGAGCAAGACACAATCACCCAGAATATGGTCTTGTTGACATGGCTGTGGTCACTAGGCCTTAGCTAAGGAAGGACGAGATATCGCAAGCAAGGACCTATGTGACGCAGTTAATGATGCAGTCTCGGTTATCTGAAAAGATGTTGGGTTCCATGCCGACAATGCCTCATTAGTACCACCTTTGATGAAAGTACAGTCAATAAGGTGGCCTTAAACTAGTGTATTAACGATATAATTGGTGGCAAAGGATGCTTAGCAGACATGTCAGGTTGACTATTCTGGGCAACCTCTTTAATAGAAAAGCAATAGATCGAGGGATGAAGAAGTCAGTTCTTGAATGTACATCCCTTAATTCACCAAATCAAGCTTGCACTCCATTCGATTTTTTGGTCAGTAATTCATAGAGGTTTGCATCAGACTCCTCCACAAAATAGTATCCCTCCCTCAAGGTCAAGGTCATGCAGGAGTCTCATCTCTGTTATAGACAAGAGTTACCTAGGAAGCAGACTGGCACTTGCACAGTTTTACAGCATGAAGCCTTGATTAAGGCAATAGATAGATCTTTATGAAGTTCATCACAATGAATCATCAGCAGGACATATTAAGGATCTCAAACGACAGCTTCATATTGAAGGGTATCTCATTAATAACTAAAAACAAGAGTTACCGGGTCAAAGTCGAAAGCACCGGGCTATAAGCTAGAGTTCAGAGCTGCAGCTAAATTCAGAAACTCCCAGTAGTAGTAAAAAAAAATTCTCATCTCTACAACACTGGCAGCAGGTGGAGTATGAAGAGATGTTCTTTCGTCCACAGACCTAAAAATATTGTTAGGAAGGTCAAATGAGCTAAATGTAGCAGAGCTCTCTCTCTCTACTGAGATCCCCTCATTCAGGATTGTAGAAAAATCTGAGATTTGGTTGCATCTACAGGAGGTGGAGTTGGAAGGCTGTTTCATTAGCTGCAGTCTCACCAAAATCAGTGAGGTGCAATAAGGGAGGTTACTCTGCTACGTTAGAGTGTAGTAGGTCTAAAAACCAAGCCGAGGGACAGTGAGTGGGGAATTTTGTGTACAAGTTTAATTTCTGCATGATGGAAGAGACCTGGGCGACTACAGATTACTTCAGGCAAGGTTATACCAATTTTCAGATTATCGTTGTAGAGTCCAAGGCAGGTAGACTGCCAGGAGGCCTTTGTACCCGGGAAACTAGCCTGAGTCTGTTATGTAAAACAAATCAGAATACATTTCCTGGATATGGTAGGGTTAAAATATCCATGTATAATACGAGTCTCATTTTATTACTAAATGTTTATATTAGAAGTGTCAGTAAGGCATCTAAATCCCATACTTCAGGTCAGTTAGATGTTATTTTAAATGCCTTTTTGTGAAGGTCTGTGAACAAATAAATGGAGGTAGAAGACTTTAATACCACTTTTGAGAACTATTTCCGACACCCATGCTGCATCCACATTCAAAAAAGGCCACAGAAGTTGTATTGACTATAAACGACTAGATACCAGCATATGGAGTGACAACTGATATGAAGATTGTTAAGGCATGAATGTAATCACAACCCTTTGGTCCCCTATCTCAAAAGATCACTGATTACAGGTCAAACAGATATGTCTTCCCTACAAAACAATGGTGTAGTCATCTGAAATAATACATGAAACCTAAAATGGGATGAAATTAATAATACCCCTCAAATTATAGAGACAGTTTATGAATGAAACTGCCTTAACACTGGGGTGTCTCAGATAATCTATCATATCCCCTTGTAACATGGGAAGAACATACTAAATTATATGATCAGCACAGGAACCTTTTTACAAGATTTTTTTTCCAGGAGCAGAGTCAACCGGAAGAATGGTTTAACAGAACTGTAGGATCAAAAAAACAATACTTGTCCGGGAGATAAAAATGGCCACTGGTGAGTTATTAGAATCTTATAGGGTAGAGTATAGGCTGTGCACCAAACAAGCTAACCTAGACTTTAGGCTGTGGGAAGATCTTCTTGAGGCTTAAAAATGCAAAGATGCAAGACCATTTTGGCATTCAGTGGCACATGGCGCCCGGAATTCTGTTTATGAAACCAGAAGTGCATGTTCAGTCAACTGAATGGGTACAGCACTTTGAGATGAAGTGACACCTAACATTACCAATTCTCCATGTGAAATTCTTACAATTGAGTGTGCTGTGGATCCAGAAATATAGCTTTCTTTTCACTGCAAGGTACACTGTTAGCCATTAAAGGCCAAAAGAGGGCATCAGAACCCAGCCTGCAATCAATACTCTCAGATCTTTCTCTGCTTTAACAGGACAGTCTGGACTCCATATGTAAACACTATCTCTAATGCAATTATCTCCAGGGCACCAATACCGGACTCCTAGAGCAGAGCTGAGATAATGTCATTCTACAAAGAAAAAAAAAGATAGTTGTACTGATACCAGTAACTACTGTCCAATTAGCTTGATAGATAGATAATATTCTGTAAGCAAGTTTTGGATTAATTCTCGACATAGATGACAAACCATAACATCTTAAGTGAGTTTCAAGCAGGGTTCAGGCCAAATACTAGCACTTTCAACAAGGTCTAGAGTTTCCTCTTGTTAAGTTTGAATTCTATTGACTTTGTAAAAGCCAGCTTTTATGTTGCTGTCATGGATTTATGGACATCCTTTGACTAGGTCCAAAGAGAGAAACTGATGGAGGGTATGGCTTAACTGGGTGTTCCAAGCGATTTAGTGGGCATAATCAGACGTTGACACCAATGACTGTGGGGTTGCAATGGAGAGGTGACTGAAAGGATTAAGGTCAGTGAGGGTGTCCGCTAGGACTATCCTGACACCAACATTTTTCCTCCTTTTATGAATGGGTGCATTGACTACTCAATGAAATGCAAGGACGATTTGCCAGTCTTGGCAGGTGGGGGAGGTGCCTGCGCTGTTGTTCGGGGATGATAGTTGTAAAAAAAAAAAATACAAAAAATGTCCTTGACACCTTACATTGAGATTTGTAACCTTTTATGATTCACACGGCTTGGATATAAATTCTAAGAAAACTAACTTTATGGTATTTAACTCCCACAAAAAATTCAGGGAGAAAATAAGACTGGAAAATAATGCTATTGAAAAAGTGACTGAGTTAGACTACCTGGGTTTCAGAATATCAGATTTGCTTGCCAGGCATGAGATCACAAAAACTACACTCTCGCTTAAACATAGATCAAGTGTGTCAGTAAAATTCCTCACCCACGGACAGGCCATGAGCGCAGCTCTTTATGGGTCAGACTTATGGGGTCACTGTAAGATAGACAGCCTAGAAAAGGATGAAAAAGCTTTTATGAAAGCCCTGATGAAACTTCAAAGAATGCTTCGCTAATCCTGTTAAGGTTAGCTCTAGGTCTGAAATCAATCATGATCTTTGCAGTGCTGTGCATTATTTTATTCTGTATAAGAATATAGTTGACAGAGCAACTGGGAACCTTCAGAGATGGTGTACTCACATAATTTCAAATTCACAGGCAATACAAATTCCATGGTTAAACATATTCTAATTAGCCTATGGCTTGGAAATACTGGTTTAATATCTCATGCATCAACGTTGTTATCATGCACTCAAATAGGGTTGCTGGTATTGAGCATTTGAGAAACTGCTGACCTCAAACAGAGGGTCATCTTAAAGGTACATTGCTGATAATGAAATAGTAAAACAGATTTGAGGACTAGATGGATTTTATACTGTCTCCAGATAAGCAAAGCTTATATATAAACTTTAGAATGGGGGACTTACCCGTGGCAATATTTAAAAGCTTGTTTTAAAAAAAACTCTGAGGGCGGGGGGGGGGGGACGTAGCTTGACACCAACAAAGACGGCCACAAGCTAAGAAAGCTCATGCGCCCCCGGGGTGAGTAAATCCCCAGAATCCAGCAAAAGTCCTGAAATTAACGGAGCACAGGACTCGCCCTGTGCCCTGGGACCCCGTAAGCTGCAAAGGAGCCACCAGTGTGCTTGTGGCGACATAGGCAGCACTGGCTGGCACTGCCAAGCACAAAATGCCAAACGGAGGGAGTAATCAGGGGTGGTAGTGAAGCCGCAGAGGCGAGGTGAGTGACCTTCCCCCCCAGTTCCCCTGAAGCTTGGAGTTCACCATGTGGGCCTCCAGAGAGAGAGAGAGAGAGAGAGAGAAAGGGGGGAACTAACTGGCTGGGGACGGGGGCACAAGCTGAGTCAGGATAGCAACCCCTCAGGGGGAGGGGAGAGACCACGCTGGCCTGCCAGCAAAGGGCCCAGGGACCAGAGGTGGATATGAAGGAGACGGGCTAGGACTATCCCATCTGAAGCCGGGAGGGGCCAGCCCATAGAGGAGACAGAGGTGAATCCTGCAGTGCCTAGCTTGAAAGCAAAAGAGGAGGCATCAGAGAGTTGGAAACTGGTGGAGAAGCAGGCTAGTGGCAGCAGGACCGCAACAGGCAGACGCAGTGGGGGACCACAGGAGGTGAGAAAAAGGAGGCTGAGACCATGGTGAAAGGCTGTACTCCTAAGCATACACAAATGAATAGTCTGGACAGATACACAATGTACATTGAGGCAGCGGAGGGCACAATCCCGGGGGTGAAGGGAAGACCCAGTGGTGAAGACTTACGCCCTAGGAGGAGCCCTCGCTGAGCACGATCATGACAGCCATACAGGACATTCGAGACTCCATCTCCCCCTGCAACCGAAACTGGATGCAGTTCAAATCGATGTCAACCTCCTTATAGCAGATATGGGCAAGATCTTGGCAAAAGTAGCTGTGGCAGAAACACACACTGAGGGCCTACTCGCGACAAGAAAACATTTGGAATAGCAGGTCAAGTCACTCACCATAAAGAACTCAGCAATGGAAGCCAAGCTACAGGTCCAAGAGGGGCGGTCCAGGAGGAGTAATGCGAGAGTGGGGGACGTACAAGAGGGTATGGAAGGCCCGAACACAGACTTATTCATGGAGGATCTTGTCCTGAATAAACTCAGACCGAAATGATTGTCCAACTTCTTCTCGGTGGAAAGGGCACACAGAATACCAAGCCCTCCGCCGAAGACAGGGGCCTGACCGCGCACCATAGTTGCCAGGAACCTGAACTAACTGAAGCAATCGGGGGCTGGGGGGGGGAGACACTGGACATTCCCCCAGATGAAATCTGCTGAGTAATACCATGCAGGCAGCGACACCCCCCCAGTGAGGCTTAGTTCAATTAGGGTGACAGGCGCTCTGCAAGTTGAGGTGGTGGGCAATGCTGGGCCCATGACGAAGGGTAGCTGGGGGTTGGGAGTTGGGGAAACGAGTGTTATTGTTCAAGCACTTAGGCACAGTTATGTTCTTTGAGCCAAGTTGGTGGGTACTTTCGGTTAACGCAGCACTGCTGTGACAGAGCAAGACCCTTGCTAGGGTGAGGGAGGATACACCATGGGGTAAACACTCCTGCCTTCATTCCCGAATCAATGTTGATGAATGGGAAGTCCAGCACATAACCTGACCATATGGTCCTGGAACGTTAATGGTCTGAGTAGCAGGATCAAACGCACACTGGTCTTGCAGCATATAAAGCATGACGCATCGGATATTGTTCTGCTCCAGGAGACACATCTCTGAGGGAACTACTATAAGGCACTAGATAGATTTGGCAACACGCTCAGGGCACATGCAGGGTACAACACTGACTCCAGGCAAGAAGGCATACTCATTAAGAAATCAGTACCCCTCACTACACATCAGATTTAGCACGACCACAATGGACGAAAAGTGGCCTTACCCGGGACTTGTGAGGGAATCACCCTGAATATGTGCACCCTATCACCCACCCCCCCACACCTGCAGGAGACGGCGCTCCCAGAGGTGGGAGACCTACTGCTTGGGCTGCCCTAAGGGATCCTTATCCCGGGGGAATGACCTAAACTTGAAACTGGATGCAGGGATAGACAGTTCAGGGGCTTCAGAAGATGGTGGAAGCAGGGGGCTACTTTTCCAGTTTCCAGGGCACTGGGCTTGACTGACCTATGGAGGGAGGGCAGTCTACACACGATACAATACACATCATGACACCTGGGAGCTTCTCCCTACTAGACTCTTCACATTGTGTACTCATGCCTCCCGGTTCCGAGACGTGGTCATTCACCTGAGAGGTATCTTGGACCACTCTCTGGTGGAAGACAAGCCGACGGGTCCACTGCGAGACTTCACACTACTGAGCCGACTGGATGCCTGTGGCCTGCGGGATAGGGGCACCAGAGAAAGCCTGCAGGAGGGGGCAGCTCTCTACTTTAATTAAAACCGGGGCTTGATGTCATCAGCGGGAACTCTGTGGGTTACCTTCAAGGCAGTTTTGGCAGAGACAGGCGCAGGCATTACTTGGGGTGGCAAAGAAAGAGTTGCAGTTACAGTGCACAGCCATAGAGAGAGACATTGTAGGATTGGAGGAAATAGCCCTCGCCTCAGGAGATTCAGAGGACCGAGAGAAATTGCGACTGAGACAGTTGGATCTGAGGTCCCTGGCAGAAAACCATGCTAGGAACTACACAGTGGCAGTCCACCGCCTGCTGTACAAGGTTGGTGATAAAGCCGGCAAATTGCTAGCTTGTTGGAACGGAGAGATAGGGAGCGTGCGTGGGTATTAAAGGTAGAAAACACAGAGAAAGCATGCAGACAACTAGCGATGCTATAGCAGAGACCTTCGCAGACTACTACTAGAGCCTGTAAACCTTCAGGACAGTCATATCAACTGAGGACTGTACCGACTTCCTCAGACACATTCACTTGCAGGAGTCACAGGGGGAAGATAGAGACGCATTGGAAGGTGATATGACGGAGGAAGAGGTGATCCTTGCTTTGCGGGACCTACAGATGGGAAAAGCTACAGGCTGGAACAGGATTCCAGTTGACTTGTACAAAGGAATGGCTAATGTAATTGACGGCCCACTGCAAGAGATTTCGAGGAGGCCAAGGACAGGGGTCGTCTGCCAGCAGATCAAAGATCTGCGACGATCACAGTGATCCATAAGGAGGGTAAAAACCCAGAGGATTGCAGCTCATATAGGACAATCTCATTGTTAAATATGGAGGCTAAGGTACTGGCCAAGGTCTTTTGGCGAACAGACTATGAGGGGGTCATAGTATCACTGGTGTATCCGGACCAGTCTGATTTCATGCCAGACCAGAGCACACGGCTCAACCACCGGCACCTGTGTGGGGTGCTGCATCTGACGGACGATCCTCAGTCGGAGCAGATGGCTCTAATGGCATTGGATGCCTAAATGGCGTTTAGCCTTCCTGGAGTGGAACTATATGTTTGCAGTCCTGGTGTGACCGGGCTTTAGGCCGCATTTCTGTGCATGTGCCAAATTACTATATGCCTCCTATATGGCACGTGTGAGGGTCAATGGAGTGGTGTCTCTGGAGTTCAAGCTGGGGAGAGGCACCCATCAGGGTTATCCCCTATCCCCCCTGCTCTTTGCCCTCGCACTGGAACCACTGACCCATGGATCCGTCAGAATCCTTTGGTCAGGGGGATACAGGTCCATGTCGGCTGTAAGGAGCATACATCACTATACGCTGATGACATTCTCCTTTATGTGGTGAGGCCCTCCCTGACGATCGGCAGGCTCATCCAAATATTAAAAATATTCAAAATATTTGGCGACCACTCTGGATATACGATAAATTGGTCAAAATCGCTTGTCTTTCCCCTCTTGGGAGACCGGCCTCGCCTTCCTTGGGATTGCAGGTTCTCTGTAGTGATAGAGGGCTTACGTTACTTGGGAATATATGTGACTAGGGACCCCAGGGACTTCCTGAAAAAGAATTTCACTCCCCAACTGGAAAAACTCAAAGGGGATGTAACTCTCTGGCACGGTCTCCCCTTGACTATGATGGGAAAAGTAGCTCTATATAAAATGATTAGCTTGCAGCGCATCCTCTATGTCAAGCAGAACACACCTTACAGCATTCCATGAGAGGTTTTCGGTATGATAGGCTCAGAGGTACGTAGATTGCTGTGGATGTGGGGCGCACCGAGGATTGCTCTTGCCAAACTGCAAAGGGGGGGGTCCTGGCAGTTCCGGACATTCAGTACTACTGGGTATCCCACATTCTTGAAGTCAATGAATGGATGTGGTCAGACCAGCAGGATCTGGCTTATTATATGCTGGATAGACACCTGATGGGAAGGGAGGGACCTACTACATGACACTAGATGCAAGCGAATCCTGCTGCACCACACAAGGGTAGTGATCCAGGCCTGAAAGGACGCAATCAAATATTTGGGGTGGACTGGAAAACTCACTGACCTCTCCCCACTATGGCACAGCGACGAACTGGCAGATGTGCAAGGTCTACATGGAATTCAGAAGTAGGAGATGATAAGCATAGAGCGCCTCGGAGATGTGTGGAGGGGACAGGCATTCAACAATTTTGAGAGCTTACGGAGGAATATGCATTGGCAGCCACTGAATTCTATTTGTACATGCAACTGGGACATGCTCTCAGAGGGCATATCAAGGAGGGTGATCAACTGTCAGACGTCTCCCTCTGGAAAATAGGGTCCTAATGGAACCATTCCAGAGGAAAGGAATGTCAATGATCTATAAAAAATTAATCAATAATTCCCCTGATCTGTTGAGTAAATTGAGGGAGACATGGGACACGTAGAGGAGGATGAATGGGGGGAGGCACTCGGCAGCAGCAGGGACACAGCCATCAGAGCCAGATTCCGACTGGTTCAACTAAAAATTCTGCATGGAGTGTATTATTCTCGTACATTACTATATAAAATTGGCAGGGCAAGAAACCCACTCTGCATGAGGGGCTGCAACGAAGAAAGCACATTCATACATATTGTAGTGGGTTCCTGTTGCGTATTGGGTTGTGGTCATAAATGACTCTTAATACACCAGGTGCTGTTCGTATGTTTTCTTTATGATAAGGTTTAAATGTGTCGATAACTTTTAGATACTGTTTTCCTCCTTCTGTAATGTCCTGGGTTTTCCTGTCTTCTTTACCACAGAGAATTATATATGGTGTTTAGCTTTCAGGGCTTCCTCGCTGGTCGTCGTTGTCAAGAGTGGATGGTTTTCACGGCGATACTGGACCCCTCCGTCCCCGGATGATGGTGGCCGGTTCCCCAAAGAAAACGGAGAGAACAGGTAAGTGTGGGTCTTTGGGGATTACTGATTACCTAAGGGTTAGTAGGCAGGTGTGCGAGGGTAGGGGTGTGCAGGGATGTGATAGGGACAAACCTTTGGGTGCACCGCAATCTCCCAGTGAACTTATTCTCCAACACAGGACAATCTCTTGCTTTTATTGGAGGGTGGTTATCTTCACCAACCCCTCCTCGTGAAGTTAGGTAAGTATGCACCTAAACGTTCCCTTCTCCTAATCCCTTCCTCCCTATCCCTCTCCTGTGTCCCCTTCTCGCTCCCGCCCCGAATCCACTTGGGTAAGAAGTTTACCATGAGGCACGATCGTACCTGTGCTAGCCACGCCCCTCCAGGGACTTGGTGGAGTTGGTTGTGTCTCCCGTCGAACTCCATGGGGGTCTCTGGATCTTCTTTGAGGCTTCCCGATGAGGCTGGATTCCTTCTTCCTTCTCCCGTTTCCTTGCGCCCGTCCTCCTGCGACTTGGTTTTGTTTCCTTCTTCCGGCTCGTCCTCCGCTCGTCTTCCGTCTCGCTCCGCGTTTCGTCCTCTGACTCGAGAGAGATTTCTCTCTCTGGCTTCCCCTTTTCTCCATTTGCGACATCGGTGACCCAGATATCCGGGTCGAAAAACACTTCCGGGTCGGTGATTCCCCAGAGACTGCCCCCGGGGCACTGATCCGCCAGCTCCGGGTTGCAGTTCGTAACCTCAGCGATGATCGCCCGGTTACACATACACTTCGAGAATGCCCCCAAAATACGGGACTACTGGTCCAGTTTAGTTAGTGAGATGTCCCGGACCATTGCACTTGACATTCCGTTGGACCCTAAGTGGCTTATCCTGGGAATATCAGGAGAGCACACCTGGCCCAGATACTCAGAAATGTGTCCGAGACTTGCAGCTGGGAATAGCTAAACGCAACATTGCAAGAGCATGGGGGAGCACAGTCATCCCTTGAATAACAGACTAGTAGTATGATCTGGACTGCTGTCAGAACTGAGAAGGCTAGATACCAGGGTAGGAGTTGCCCTAGGAAATGGGAGAAGATATGGGGAGCTTGGGCAACAGCTCGAGGTGGGGGAATTGATTGTGACTCACAGGAGTGTGCGGAGGGAGGGGTCTGAAGGAGGGGGAGAAGTTTTTTGCTCAAGTGGCGAGGTGGCCGTAAAAGCACCATTATGGTTTGGATGATATATTCAATGACATGATGCAAGACGTGATGTATTCTCATGTATGTACACTCTATGCATTTGTGTACACAACAGTGCGAACCCTGTTCATTTGAAAAACAAAAAAAAAAATTTTTTTAAATGTAAAAAATGTGAGGCTGGTTGTAAGGCCTTTCCATCGAGTAACCCAGCCAATGAAACCGAGGAACGTCCTATTTTTTTGTAGTGCCTATACTAAAGCTAGGCAGAAATGAGTTAAGCCACTTTCTTTGTAAATAGGGGTCAGAAAGTGTCACTTTGCTCTCAGGATGTGCAAATCAGACACTAGTATGCAGGCTGCGTTTGTGATTTCTATGTACTTTCAAACGATGTGATAAGTAAGAGCAAAGAACATGAAATATCCTTATACACAGCTTTATCCCTTTCTTTTCTTTCCAACTTAACTGGTTATCTAATCTGTGTATTTCTAATAGGGATCATGTTTACTGAGATAGGCAAAGACACTGCTATATTTAAGCTAATGTTTCTGAATGCACTTTATGGAATACTTTGCATGCATTTAGGATTTTTAATGAGATTTTCAATTACTATAATCATAATGGTTTGTAACTTTTGTGATTTAATGTCTATAATTGTGATGGATGATTTTCATCCGAACTGCCAATACAGATAGAGTGTACTCAACTAGTGCATGTTAACAGTTAAAATATAAACACACACAAGCTTCAACGCCTCAAAACTGGAAATGATTTAAAGCATATGAATCTAGAGATGCTAGAATACTCGGAAGAAGGCCTTTAAAAACAGCTTTTAATTCTACTTTTCTATGTGGGCAACTGTATGTTGCCCCAACTGACAGAAAAACTCATAGTGAAGCAACATTTTGGGCTACAAGTATAGCAAGATGGGAATAGGGCTCATTTCATGAAGTGTGTATTAGCAAAGTTAGGATGTACCCTCAGAGAAAAGCATTATGAACAAGAGTCAGAAGATGAGGTTTGTACAGTAACTGGTAAACCTAAACGGCATGCACAACAAAACATTGATTAATATCTACTTTTGACAAAGAGTTAGTATTTTTATTACATCCTTAAGAAGAAAATTTGGTCTGAGTGGAGGCTCTTCTGACAGAAGTGGAGAGTCCAGAGTCTCCACATCAGTTTCCCTAGCTCATCCTAAAAACCTTCTAACAAGCACCAGACACACCTTATTCAACTAGAAGCGCAATCAAGATGACTAGAGTTAAATCGTGTACTTCAGGATGGTTTTAGGTATTTGAGGCTTGAGAAAAAAGTAAAAAACATGCCTTCCAGGTGAATTAATCAAAACACACTCTGGGGAATCTTAGATTTGGCCACCATCATGTGTATTGTTCACATTTAGTTTTCTTGCTTGCTTTAGTGGTAAGCTAATCTGTGTGGTCATCCTCATTTAATTAATATATTTTGCAAGATGACTAAATGAAGTTCTGAAAGCTGCATTTTTACACAATCGTCAAGTATGTTGAAGTTACCTAGAATATGCTGATTGGACACGCTGAAGCATCAAATCACACATTACAAATACTGAGACTGTCTTGATCGCACCAAAGAGAACTCCGACTCCTATAGCAAAGATGAACATCACATTCTGTTTTTATTTTTCAGCTGTTTATTTTCGATCTGTAGTACATCAAACTTTCTGCTGCTTTGTCCTGGAAGGAAGCACTGAGCACAAGAAAGTGCACCTTCACTTCCAGGAGACTGATACGAGTAGAAGCAACTTCAGCGTTGAGAATCGTTTGTGCAGTCAGGTCAGGTCAAACATATCAAACTTGGAAGACGTCATCTGTGATAGTAGGTCTGTGGTGTGTGAGGGGCTGGAATGGACACCCTCTCACTACTTTTTCATTCATCAAGATTAGGACCCAGGTGTGTTAAGGACGCTCTATATGTGGCCTCCTACAAGGGCACAATCATCACCTACTGAATATGAAGGTTACTTAAACCATTAAACTACACAAACTGGGGCACCAGCAGGATAAAATGAGCTCTGCCCCCAACTTCACCAACATTTTTTACATCTGTGAGTTGTCTTGACTTCTTCCTCTTCTGCCCCACCAAAACAGCCTGGCAGCTAAGGGGGACCATTTGCTCAGTAGAAAATATGTTCCAGTCATGACAGTACCTTGCCAACTTCTAAACCAGAGACCTCACATAAGTACTACACGCAGATTACTGAAGTATTTTAAACCAAAATCTCCAGTTCTGGTGGCTGAAATTCGCTGAACTAACATTTCTGATTGGGAATTGTACCCTCTGTTAACTCATCATGAGACACTGAGCGGCCATCACAACCTCTTACCAGAGTAGGAAATGTATTAGCACATTGGGCCTGATTACAACTTTGGAGGAGGTGTTAATCCGTCCCAAAAGTGACGGTAAAGTGACGGATATACCACCGGCTGTATTACGAGTTCCATAGAATATAATGGACTCGTAATACGGCTGGTGGTATATCCGTCACTTTACCGTCACTTTTGGGACGGATTAACACCTCCTCCAAAGTTGTAATCAGGCCCATAATTTGCTAAATTTTACAATGTACATAAATCAGTCCTTATACAAGGGGTGGCTTGCCTCACTTAAAAACAATGTCCTATACATTTCCTCTTTCTGATGATGGGCATTCTGGATCAGACATCTACTGGGTACCCACAGGAGGTCTTGCAGCACACAGCATAGTACCGGAGAAAGTAATTACTGTGGGGCCTTTTTTGTGGCAGCCAGTGGTTACTGGACATTATCCTATGTTGTTACTGTCGTTTAACAATGGTGTAAGAGGGGTCAAAATATTAATGGATTAACTGACTAAGTTAAACCTTTTGGACACTTGATTTCTCGGAGACAGTGGACGAGCTGTTCAGCTTACTACCTGAGAATGTTGGGGGGGAGTGTTAAAAATGTCAATTCAGTTTGCTATAGTCAATAATATCTACAGCTAGACAGTAGTTTACTTTTGAAAAATAAAATTATTTTAAAACGTGAATGGTTTACTAAAAAGCAGATTTACACACAAAAAACAGATACATTCCACAACATAAGTATAGTGTGTAGGAGGCTGGCCTGGCTTTTAGTGGGTACCAGAGGTACTTACACCTTGCGCCAGGTCCAGTTATCCCTTATTAGTGTAGAAGAGGTGTTTCTAGCAGCTTAGGCTGATAGAAGGTAGCTATGGCAAAGCAGCTTAGGCTGAACTAGGAGACATGTAAAGCTCCTACTATACCACTGGTGTCATATGCACAATATCATAAGAAAACACAATACACAGAAGTACTAAAAATAAAGGTACTTTATTTTTATGACAATATGCCAAAAGTATCTCAGTGAGTACCCTCAGTATGAGGATAAGATATATACACAAGATATATGTACACAAAACAAAATTATGCAGGTAATAGCAAGAAAAGTAATGCAAGAAGTGTAAAGTTACAATAGATTGCAATAAGAGCACATAGGTATAGGGGCAACACAAACCATATACTCCAAAAGTGGAATGCCAACCACGAATGGACCCCAAACCTATGTGAGCTTGTAGAGGGTTGCTGGGACTGTAAGAAAACAGTGAGGGTTAGAAAAATAGGCCACCCCAAGACCCTGAAAGGTAGGTGTAAAGTGCACCTACTACCCCCACAGAGCACAGAACTTGTGATAGGGGGATTCTGCAGGAAGAACAAACACCAGCAATGCAACAACAGTGGATTTCCGGACCTGAGTACCTGAAAGACAAGGGGACCAAGTCCAATAGTCGCGACAGTGTCGAAAGTGAGCAGGAGCCCAGGAAATGCCAGCTGAGGGTGCAAGGAAGCTGCCACCTGTTGGAAGAAGCTTGGAGTTCGGCAAGAAAGAAGAGGACTAGGAACTTCTCCTTTGGAGGATGGATGTCCCATGTCGCGATGAAGCTTGCAGAGGTGTTCCCACGCAGAAAGACCGCAAACAAGCCTTGCTAGCTGCAAGGGTCGCGGTAGAGGTTTTTGGGTGCTGCTGTGGCCCAGGAGGGACCAGGATGTCGCCACTTGGAGGAGGAGACAGGGGGGGCGCCTAGCAAGTCAGGGAGCCCTCACAGAAGCAGGCAGCACCCACAGAAGTACCTGAACATGCACTTGGAAGAAGAGTGAACCGGAGTCCACGCGAAGTCACAAAAGGGAGTCCCACGACGCCGGAGGACAACTCAGAAGATTGTGCACTGCAGGTTAGAGTGTCGGGACCCGGTCAAGATGGCGGTCGCACTCTAAGAGTGCTCCGGACCCCTCCGTCATCCACCCAAATCCACTGTCATAAACGATCCTATTCGTCCCATTCGGGACCCGAGGGGTGTCTTGAAGGCCCCCTGACTCCGAGACCTCAAAATCCGGAGCGCAGGATTGCCTGCCGCCGTTGGGGAGCGGAGCCGATCCGGGGACCAGGCCGCGCAGGGGCAGGAACCGCCCTCCGGCCGAGGCAGCCTGATGAGCGGCGTACCAACCCCGACCGTCGGGGACCGACCGGGGCTGCCGGAGCAGCGCCCGGGGCCACCGCACCATCTAACGCGCTCGATGAGGGGCCAAGCGGGAGACCGCATGCGCGGACGGCGGCGCTGAAGATGGGTGAATCCGGCTCAGCGGACCGGTTGCCGGGAGCCCGAACACCGATGCACTGATTGACTTGGGCAGCGCGACCTCAGGTAGGAAGAGTAGAGGAGCGCGCTCAGAACCCCGCACCCTCTGGGCCCCGAGAGCTATTATCACACACCACTAAGAAGGGGTCGATTGGGCCTGCGACCCGGAACCGGGGGCCTGCTGGACCTTGGCAGCGACCAGAGGGGGTGTCCCCTTCCCCGCCCCATCTGCTGACTCCCCCCCTGAAATGTGAAACGCCGAAAACGCACCTGCTCCGGCACGGGAGCAAGAACAGAGGAGGGAGTGGAGACAAGGGCCTGACTCGGGTGGATCCGTGTGCCAGAATCCTGGAGCCTGCACCTGGGGGGATGTCGAACTGATAGAAAAACAACTTCGTGAGCTCCCCACCCCCGCCCGGGGTCCGCGGAGTATTGGCCCTGAGGGATGCTGGCCCGGGGGCGGCCCTGGGTCGACGCGGTCCCGCGCCTGCGGGGGCACCAAGCACCATAGGCCCACCAAGAGTGCGCCACGACAACAATTGGGATCACCTGATGTGGGACTCCTGCCCCAGAACAATCCGACAAACCTTAACTCCTAGGACATACCACGTGGGGGACAAGTGATCCCAGTGAAAGACCTGGTGGCCAACCTCTGTTCTGAGCCTGGCCAGAACCCCCTCACCGGGGTGGCCGCCCGCCAGGACAAGAGACACACAACCCGTATCGTAGTTACACACCGCTCCCACCAGATCACATCTGCATTTCCTTGGCCCCTCGGACAACATGGGTAAAGATAGAGCCGCTAAGCAGGCGCAGCCATCCCAGCAGAGGATCGACCAATTTACCACACCAACGGTCCCCAGAACCAGAGGGGACGCTCCACTTAATGAACAGACTGCAGACGGGGTTAGTGCTATCCTTCTCGCAATTCAAACGTCGCAACGGGCAGTGGAAACCAAGATTGGTGAGGTGAGGGAGGAGATGGGCCTCATAAGGCAAGACCTTACAAATGCGGTGGGCCGCATTACAGAGGTGGAGAACCGTGTCTCGCAGACAGAAGATGACTTGGCCGACCTTAGAACCAAGGAGGCTCAGCTGCAGACTAGGACCGGCGAACTCCACCGCAGAGTGGAAGACGCAGAGAACCGCTCCAGGCGCAACAACCTACGCTTCGTGGGCGTACCGGAGGGAGCGGAAGATGGCAAAGCTACTGAGTTTCTAGAAAACTGGATTAAATCCTGGATACCGGAGAACATTCTCTCACCTTGGTTCGCGATTGAAAGAGCGCATAGAGCCCTGGCCCCACGGCCCCCCCCCGGCGGCCCACGAAGGCCCATGATAGCACACTTCCTTAACTTTAAAGACCGCGATGCGATCCCCAGAGAAGCCAGGCGCTGCCCTGACCTCCTCTGGGACAATCAAAAAAATTTGGTCTTCCCGGACTACACTCGGGAGGTCCAAACCAAACGGCGGTCGTATGAACAGGTGAAACAAAAGCTGAGAGCGATGCAACTCTCCTACATGCTCCTCTTCCCAGCGCGCCTGAAAGTAATTCTTGCCGGCAAAGCACACTTCTTCGAGTCGCCTGAGGAGGCGTGGGACTGGCTGACGGAAGAGGGCATTGGGAACCGAAGGGGTCCAATTGATTCATCTGGAAGCCTCCGGAGGGTACGCCCGAGCACGCAACCGATCGAGCGGAGAGGTCGGAAACGCACCGGATCCAGAAGAGGGAGACCGAAGAACTCCTACGCCCAAACGGTCGAGGATAACGATCCGACCCTGGCCCCCACGCCGGGGGAGGGACCAACGGTTCAATCTGGAGAACAGACCTCGAAAGAAGAGCAACGAGTGGACCGTCTGAGCCAGTCTCCTGAACTTGGTTGACTCTAGTCTTTGTGTGCTGAGCTCCTCCTGCAATGGACCGCACTAACAGATCTAGATGGCGTCCACATGAGTGGTGCGCTGCACGTCCACGACGACACCATGATAAGCACCCCAACAACTTTATTACGGACATTAATCAACTGCAATTGATCCGACATACAGGAGGGGTCCACCACTCCAATCGATGGCAGTCTGTACGGCAGTGTTGGCCCCGTTGGGCAGTAGGGCGACAGATGCTTCACAGGTAGAAGTATGGGGTGGGGGGGAGTTGGGGAGTTTAGAGCTCACGTTAGGGCTTAGTGATATGGTTGTGACAAGTTACTACAGCAATACACACACCCGCCGCACAGATCCTTTCCACTCAAGGTGCCTATCCCTGGCCCCCTGGTCAGGTCCCCGAATTCCTATAATGCAACTATGGCACACACGGTCCCCGCATTGACACAGATTCTCTCTTGGAATGTTAATGGCCTCCTGGATAAAATCAAAAGATCAGCAGTGTTCAACACCCTGCGCAGGTATGCCCCATCAGTGGTCCTCTTGCAGGAAACCCACCTATTGGAAACCAAATGCCCTGTCCTAGCACGGGGAGGGTTTGACAAAGCTTTCCACGCAGGTTTCTCGAGAGGTTCCAGAGGGGTGGCCATCTTATTCCATCGTTCTCTGCCCATAGTGATTACAGCCACACAATCAGACCCACAGGGAAGATTTGTAACAGTGACCGGTATGCTGCACGCATCACCGATAAACTTCGTATGTGTATACGCTCCCCCAACTGGCTTTGACACCTCCTTATCAACTCTCCGCCGGACGATTATAGGCCTCCCACAGGGGCTCACACTTATTGGAGGGGACTTCAATTCGGTCCTGGATCCTAAAGTAGACGTGTCCGGACCTATCTCATCCACCCGAGTAGGGAGAGAAGCCAAATTAAATGGTTGGGTAGCAAGTCTAGCCCTATGTGACGTATGGAGGACATGGCACCCCAAAACACAACAGTACACACACACCTCAGCGGCTCATCATTCTCAGGCAAGAATTGATCTTATGCTCATGCCCGCCCTGGACGTCCCTAGAGTCACTGGCGCTGAGATATTGTCCCGGGGAGTCTCGGATCACTCTCCAGTCCGAGTCCGAATAGGAGACATAGCCCCAAATCAGCGTCCCATATGGCGCATGAATGCATGGTACCTACAGAATAACGAATTCACTCTTGATATAAGAGACCACCTCACCCAGTACTTTGCGCAAAATCTGGGATCCGTACAATCCCCGGGCATAGTTTGGGCGGCTTGTAAAGCCACACTCAGAGGCTATGCCAGGTACCGTGTGCGCACTCGCGAACGGCCACGAGATTTACAAGTGACAACCCTCGAAGCCCTAGCCCTGGAGCAATCAGAGACTACGTGGCATCAGCATCTGCCCTGAGGCGTTTAGCGGTGATTAGGGAAGAAATAAGACAGCTGGTGTTTGAGGCCGCAAAGCACACATGGAGGACATCGGCGGCTCGCGTGTACGGATGGGGCGATAAAAATGGCAAACTCCTGCATTGGTTGGCCTCACGACCGCTAGCCGACAGAGTTGTCCCAGAGGTTGCGGACGAGACAGGCTCAATCGCGAAGACCCCTCGGGAAATTGCTATGAGCTTTGCCTCATACTACACCCAACTATACGCTGAGTGCCCTCGCCCGCAATTGAAAGGGAATCTCCCCTACTGGACGACATAACCCTCACCAAAATCCCGCAGGCTGCCACGGAGATCCTGGAGGAACCCATAATCTTGGCCGAAATAACAACGGCCATGTCCGGGCTAGCATCGGGCAAAACTCCTGGGCCGGATGGCTTTCCAGCCGAGCTCTACAACAAATGCGGGGACATCCTAGGTCCCCACCTGCTCGCCATGTTTAACGAAGCAACAGAAAAAGGCCGCTTCCCCGCAGAAATAGACCAAGCCACAATAGTGGTGATTCCGAAGACTAGCCCACCAGCGCCCGACCGTTCAGCCTACAGACCCATCTCCCTGCTAAACGGGGAGATTAAAGTGCTCTCGACATTGTTGCCCACTAGGCTAAGGGTAGTGCTCCCCTCGCGGATACATCCAGAACAGTGCGGCTTCATGCCCTCACGCAGCACCAGACATTGCATTAGGAGGTTACATAATGCCCTAGCTCGACGCGACACCTTGTCCAAGTCCCCCCTTGCTCTCCTGCTAATAGACTTTGAAAAAGCCTTTGACACTGTGGACTGGATGTACTTAGAGCACGTTTTAAAGAAAAACGGTTTTGGACCTAAATTCCGAAACCTAGTAAAACTACTTTACTCCGACCCGACAGCCCGTATTCAGGTGAACGGGGTGACATCCGATCCATTCCCTATCCGTCGCGGGACCCGTCAGGGTTGCCCTCTATCACCGTTACTCTTCGCCCTGGCAGTAGAGCCCCTGGCAAAATTACTGAGAGAAGACCCACTGATATCAGGCTGGGCATGGCCGGCGGGACCAGAGGACAGAGTGGCATTGTATGCTGATGACCTCCTCCTTTACCTCTCCAACCCGGCAATGAGCGGCCCGCGGGTCCTGGAACTCCTAGAGCTCTTCTCGCAAGCCTCAGGGCTTACCCTAAACACCAACAAATCCCTACTGATCCCACTACACCCCTCGAGAGACTGTGTTAACTGGCAGGAAAACATCCCAATCCGCCGCAATAGTTTTAAATATCTGGGCGTCCACATAGCTCTGCTCCCAGAGCTAGCTTGGGAGCTGAATATCACACCGCTCCTTAAAAACTCCAGGAGAGACCTTCAAAGTTGGCAAAATCTACCGCTCAATACGCTGGGGAGAATAGCCCTATACAAAATGATGGTACTCCCCAGATTCCTATACCAGCTACAAAACTTTCTGCACCTAATCCCTCGGAAATGGTTCAACGAGGTCGAGACTACGGCACGCCAATTTCTGTGGCACGGCTCACGGCCCAAGCTGGCTTTAGTTACGTGTCAAAGAAACGTCTATGAAGGGGGACTGGGGATGTCCAACATTTATTTCTACTACCTAGCTATGCACCTACTGGTGATTAATGACTGGCTAACGGGGGGTTGGACCGATCCCGCGTACAGACTGGAACTTCAGGAGGTGGGTTACAATGGGGTTTTAAACGCCCTGTATGGAGGAGAGATTCTAAAATCCACCCCAGAGGTGACCAAGCTGGTCCTCATGGGATGGCGGACTGCACAGAGAGCCACGGGGTGGTGGAATCGCCTAACTCTCCAGACACCTCTTTGGCGGGGGAAATGGCTGGGGGAGGTCTCCACCCTGGAGGGCTTCCGGAGCTGGGACAATATTGGGATAACTACGCTAGGCGACGTCTGGGGCAACTCGCACATTCGATCATATGAGGAACTTCAGAAAACATACTCTCTTCACAAATATCTACAGCTCAGACATGCCCTAAGGGTACACGTGCGACCAGGAGACAGCATCCCAGAGTATAGCCAGCTTGAGGCTACGATCTTGATGGGGCACTTAAATAAAGGGGGAACCTCCCAAATATACCGATCTATCCTCGCTAACGCATCCCCTCCCCTCGAGGAACTTCGCCGGAAATGGGAGGTATGGGTGGGTCCCATGGAGGATTTGGACTGGAGAGAGGCACTAATGGCTCCCCGAACACTAGCTATATCCACACGGTTTCAGTTTTTACAATCCCTTTACCTACACGCAGCTTATCTTACCCCCAAGAGGCTCCACCGGGCGAGTCTTCGGCCCACAGACGAGTGCCCCCGGTGCTTTGAGCAAGGAGCTGATTTCTTCCACATGGTCTGGGCCTGCCCAGTTATAGAGTCGTACTGGAGGACGGTTATAAAGGAAGTTTCCGAGGTACTGCAGTCTAGGGTGGAGGTATCCCCAACACCACTTTTACTGGGGGCTCTGGGCGAGACAGGGCTAAATAGATCGAGTCGCACGTTCTTGGGAATAGCTTGCTTGGTGGCAAAAAGGGACATTATGTCACATTGGAAGGCCGTAAAAGCGCCGACCCTTAATAAGTGGAGACGAGGAGTGGATTGGTGGGCAGGATGCGAAAGACTGGTGTATGAAGCGAGAGGGTGTCCTGAAAAATATAATAGAATATGGGGGAGATGGGTGGGTCTGCTGGCTGACTGATTAAACTAAGAGGACAGGAAGCTCCACACACCCCCGAACAAAATCACCCAATGTCCATGGGGCAGCGATAGCTGAAGTCCTTGCTCTGTGTGTGGGGGAGATCGAACATTGGCCACAATAAAGGGGGGAAAAAGACTCTGATCTCCCGTGGAAATGGCATCAGGAGGGACGGTCAGTTACTCTATTGTCATAATGACGGTGCCACAATTTCCAGAATCCTTCAAACCTTTACAAACTTAAAACCTAACTCAGACTGCTGAGAGGCCGTAGGCCTCCCAGGTCCCCGGGTCCACAGAACGAATGAGACAAGGTGGCAGATGCTACATCGTGTTGAGACCGCTGGGGTATTGAAATTGGTGTTCTCAGGTATTGCTGTATTGTATGTTCGTTGTGTATTTTCCTTTTTGTTTTCAAAATACAATAAAAATCTTTATAAAAAAAATAGAGTGTCGGGACCCAGGTTTGGCTGTGCACGAAGGAAATCCTGGAAGAGTGCACAGGAGCCGGAGCAGCTGCAAATCACGCGGTACCCAGCAATGCAGTCTAGCGTGGGGAGGCAAGGACTTACCTCCACCAAACTTGGACTGAAGAGTCACTGGACTGTGGGAGTCACTTGGACGGAGTTGCTGAGTTCCAGGGATCACGCTCGTCATGCTGAGAGGGGACCCAGAGGACCAGTGATGCAGTCTTTTGGTGCCTGCGGTTGCAGGGGGGAAGATTCCGTCGACCCACGGGAGATTTCTTCAGAGCTCCTGGTGCAGAGAGGAGGCAGGCTACCCCCAGAGCATGCACCACCTGGAAACAGTCGAGAAAGCCGGCAGGATGAAGCAATACAAGGTTGGTAGTAGTCGTCTTGCTACTTTGTTGCGGTTTTGCAGGCGTCCTGAGCAGTCAGCGGTCGATCCTTTGGCAGAAGGTGAAGAGGGAGATGCAGAGGAACTCTGATGAGTTCTTGCATTCGTTATCTGGTGAGATCCGCAAAGCAGAGACCCTAAATAGCCAGAAAAGGAGGTTTGGCTACCTAGGAAGGAGGACTGGCTACCAAGAGAGGAAAGAGCCTATCAGAAGGAGCCTCTGACGTCACCTGCTGGCACTGGCCACTCAGAGCAGTCCAGTGTGCCACAAACACCTCTGTTTCCAAGATGGCAGGGGTCTGGAACACACTGGAGGAGCTCTGGGCACCTCCCCCGGGGTGGGTGCAGGTCAGGGGAGTGGTCACTCCCCTTTCCTTTGTCCAGTTTCACGCCAGAGCAGGGCTGGGGGATCCCTGAACCGGTGTAGACTGGCTTATGCAGAGATGGGCACCATCTGTGCCCATCAAAGCATTTCCAGAGGCTGGAGGAGGCTACTCCTCCCCAGCCTTCACACCTATTTCCAAAGGGAGAGGTGTTACACCCTCTCTCAGAGGAAGTCCTTTGTTCTGCCTTCCTGGGCCAGGGCTGCCTGGACCCCAGGAGGGCAGAAACCTGTCTGAGGGGTTGGCAGCAGCAGCAGCTGCAGTGGAGACCCCGGAAAGGCAATTTGGCAGTACCCAGGTTCTGTGCTAGAGATCCGGGGGATCATGGAATTGTCCCCCCAATGCCAGAATGGCATTGGGGTGACAATTCCATGATCTTAGACATGTTACATGACCATGTTCGGAGTTGCCATTGTGACGTGGTACATAGGTAGTGACCTATGTACAGTGCACGCAAGTAATGGTGTCCCCGCACTCACAAAGTCTGGGGAATTTGCCCTGAACGATGTGGGGGCACGTTGGCTAGTGCTAGGGTGCCCATACACTAAGTAACTTTGCACCCAACCTTCAATAGGTGAAGGTTAGACATATAGGTGACTTATAAGTTACTTAAGTGCAGTGGTAAATGGCTGTGAAATAACGTGGACGTTATTTCACTCAGGCTGCACTGGCAGGCCTGTGTAAGAATTGTCAGAGCTCCCTATGGGTGGCAAAAGAAATGCTGCAGCCCATAGGGATCTCCTGGAACCCCAATACCATGGGTACCTCAGTACCATATACTAGGGAATTATATGGGTGTACCAGTATGCCAATGTGAATTGGTAATTTTAGTCACTAGCCTGCTAGTGACAAATTTGGAAAGCAGAGAGAGCATAACCACTGAGGTTCTGGTTAGCAGAGCCTCAGTGAGACAGTTAGTCATCACACAGGGAACACATACAGGGCACATACTTATGAACACTGGGGCCCTGCCTGGCAGGGTCCCAGTGGCACAGACTAAAACAACATATATACAGTGAAATATGGGGGTAACATGCCAGGCAAGATGGTACTTTCCTACATAGTGTATAAAGGATAGGCAACTAGATTTCTGATAATGATGGCCCTATGATGAGAGTTATTCTTTGGGGCTTGACTCAGGTCAACTCGGGATCTTCTGGAGAGCTTGGACCCCGGGGTTTTAACAAATGCCAAACTATCACAAACCTGCCCTGAAACAACACGAGGTACCAATGTTAGAATTAGCACTCTCACCCCAAACATTAGTGAGACCCAGAATAAAAGGTGTAATTGATAACACAAATGTTTACTGAAACAGATAAACCCTCCCGCCAAAGACCTAGGATGTATGCTGCAAAAGTCTTGAGTGCTGGCTCAGTGTCCCCAGTGGTGATGTCCTAGTGGCCTGGTACCGGGCCATTAATGTCCAGTAAAGGACACAGTGCACAGAGTCACTGCAGTGTGCATATTAAAAGGGACCACAACTGATACTCCTGGTTTTCCTATATGACCAGATGCCTATACTCATTGGATACATTGCAGGATGCATTTTTCTTGTGCAGGTCTTCATCCTGCACCAAGTTGGTTGTGTTATGGGATGTGGCAGAGACATTTCATGTTGTAAGGTGGGATGGAAGCACCTTTTAAATCTCCCATAAGTCAGCTGTCACGTTTTCCTTTTTCTCCTTTAGGAAAAGAAAAGATATCACATCCGATTCTATTAAACTTAGTCTAACTGTAGTCTTGAAGTCGCAGTCTATGAATCAGCTAAAGTGCAATGCGGATAAGACTGAGTTTCTCTTCCTTGGCAGCAACTTTTCAAAAGATAGGCAGATTTTTTTGGCCAGATGGAGCTCCCCTGCTAGGCCCCCAATCCGAAGTGGTTAAAAAACATTGGGTGAAGTTTGACAACCAACTGTCTTTTCAAAATCAAAGCAATCCAATGGATAGGACCTGCTTTGTCCTGCTACGTACTACAAAAAGTTTCTGCACCTTCCTTCCCTCCCAGCCAGGAAAACAATTTTTGCACTCATTATGACTTGACTGAATTATGCAAATAAATTGTATTTTGGTCTCCCTCAGTACTTAGTAAATAGGTTACAACTAGTACAAAAGGCAGCTGTTCGCTTGATTCTTCAGTTTTCGCTGACAGCTCAGATTTCTTCACATCTTCTCTTCTTACCTTGGCTCCAAGTGAACAGCTGCATCCTGTGTAAAACTCTATAGTGTGGAACCACAGAGCTCTGCATTAATCTGGGCTTAGCTACCTTTCACAGTCATCTCTCCCTAACAGAAAGTTGAGTTCTTCTAAGAGGGCACTGGCCCTAATATCCATGATCTGCCACTCTAACATAAGGGGTTGCTCTTTTTCCTATCTTGGCACCTCAGTCTGGAACAAACTTCCCCTTGATCTCAGTCAAATGAATAAGAAAAGTGGTTTAAAAAGGAGCTGAGAACTTGGCTCTTCTCTCAGAATTAGTCATCTTCTCCCTTGCATTAGCACCTGGATATCTTCTGAGTAGCTGCACGCTTCACAAAACCCATTTCATCGTCATCCTTTTCCCTTGCCCTTTCTCTCCCCTTCAGTTCCATCTCTCCCCACTTCACTGCCGCTTGCCCAGAGAGTTTTCTCTTTTTTTGTCAACGTTTAGGAGTAGGGCATACTGACCAACACAGAGAGTGATGATGAGGAACAGTTATGGTAAGTTGTGATGTGTCAGAAAAGGTTTTTTCACCTTTTCTGCCTTGGTATATTAGACCTGAGAGGCTTGTTATGTGTGCCAGTTAATAAAGAAGATTATAAGTAGAATAGTTCCTAAATTATCATAATCAGTTAGAACATGCAAACCCCACACATCGTACACCACCACTTACACACTCAACACAAAACATATAAAAGATATTCCACTTAGGTAGGTCTCAACGCATTCACAAAAGCAGTGCCAACATGCTGCGCACATTAAGACAGAACTCTGAACATACACGCAATTGAGCCCAACTAACCAATTAATTGGTTATTAAGGCATCGAATAGCATTTTAGTAGAAATCCAACAATTATCATAACTACACATGTACCAGAATGTGCATGTCAGTGAAATAAGCAAGAGTGAGAGTGGGTGAGTGAGAATAAATCAGAGTGGGAGGCTGAGTGAGTAAAAGAGTCAGTACAAGCGTCTGTGGTTTAGTGGGTAGTTAAGTGAATGTGTGATTGTGAACAGGTGGGGGAGTGTGTGTGAGTGCGATTGAGTACAAAGGTGTGTGCCACTGACCGAGTGAGTGTGGGCACCTGTGACAATATGCAAGTGTGTGTAAGAGTACAAACAGGAGCCCATCCATAAATGTCTGCAAACCAAAATCTCTGGCTATTTCCCCCTCCAAATAGTGCAAAATAAATTAACAGGACCAAGTTTCTATTACGCTCTCTACTATTGTAGAGAATAATACCTTTGTGCAAATGGGAACTGCTATGGCACTTCCAAGTCCGTAGGGACAAGAAAACAACTACCCAAGTTAAAAAAAATATAGTATACCCCCTTAACACCCCTAGGAAAAGCACATACTGAACAGCGCCTTCAGATAAACAAGAGAAGAAATAGCAAGAGAAATACAAGCTGGTGCTTAAAAGTCAGAGCAGATTAACAATGAAAACAACAACTGGGGGTTAGTGAAAGTCCAAACAAAACCGTATGCAACTTTTTTCAAGGACACAGTTACAATTAAAAACTTTGTTTATAGGTGCTCTGAATTTCTACCGTGAAAGAGGACAGTAAAAAGACATCTGCCTCCAAGACCCTTATTGCGATGAGATCACTTTAAAGATAAGGATGTTAGCCATTAATCACTCCCAAACATATACAGAGAAATGGACCATCGGAAATGAGGTTAAGCAAACTATCGCTTTCACTAATCAGGAGAAGTATGAGACATAAAACCTTAGTTCTAAATGAAGAATTGAGCTGTACGCAAATGCTGCTAACTGCTGGCACCAAAGGCTAAATACGCTTGGTAAAGGAGGCGGAGACATCCTGCTTTATTTTGCAATTTTCGCAAAGAAAGCGAAGGCAGTGAGTGGGAGGAGCATTCCTTGTCAGAATTATGAGACATGCAATTTCCAAAAGCTTAGTAGGTATTATACATTCAATCACTCAGACTGACACTCGGACATTATCAAAAAATATATATGCATAAAAATTCCTAGTCATTCAGTAAAAAACAAAATTAAAACCAACACCAATGCAGCATCCTTTCGGGTGTGGGAATACATTTCACAATGTGTTTGACTGCCAAGCAAGGAATAGGCCAATGTGAAGAGTTATTAGAATGAACACCTACTCTGCAACAGGCCTAACAGTGGAGGTGCCAGCAGAGCTTGTACTCGGTTCCTCTGCTATTCCACCGCCATCCAGGAACATGGTGACAGCCATCTCAAGGTTGTGACTGCATGCTTCTAGCATATGTTTTCCGAAGCTTTCAGTGGCACCTGTAATGGCCGTAAAACGACATCCAATCATGACAATACTTCTTGTATGGGTGTCACAGATTACTTGAAAATATTCCAAAAGTGAAATACTCTATATTGACGTGTGTGCGTGTCACAGATTGGCACTTGTTGACAAGCAAACTTGACAATGGGTATATGTGTGCGTGTCACAGAATGCAGAACCCTTGTGCCAGAAGTGTTTCAAACATGCACTTCAAACGTGTGAAAGCACAAGGCCGTACTCCTCAGCGTGTACAAATGGTGTGCACATCACCGTGCAGCGTGGCACCACACAAACTGGTGTAGTGAGGGTTTACTTTGATGGCTAAGTACATGTTACAGCAGGATTGCAGCAAAACCATAATTTGTAAGCTCGAGAGAATTGTTCTATATCGGTACACCAGAGCACGCTGAGAAAAGAGTGCATAGCACACACATTCGTTAAAAGGACTGTCTCTTTATTCCCGAGGAGAAATCAGAGGCAGTGCAGTAAGTCTAAGGGGGTCATTCTGACCTCGGCGGTAAAAGGCGCTTACAGCCGGTCAGAAAGCCGCCACAACACCGCCGGGGTCACTGTAAACCGCCACGGTCATTCTGACCCTCAAGAGGCAAACCGCCAAAAACCCAACATCCACAAAAGTCCGCCACACCAACGGCCAGCGTTAAACTGGCGAAGACCAAACCGTCACGCCAACAGAAATACGCCCATGCCCTTACGACCCACAAATCCACGCGGCGGTCTTTCAACCGCGGTATTCTATTGGCGGTACACACCGCTGCGCTCAAAATACACATACAGCTCCAAAACACAGCCACATTGGACAATTTGAAATACACACACCTGAGACACATACACACAACACTCCCACACACCCAATTAACTATAAAACACACACCCACATCACCCACAAACCCCTACAACCACAAATCAGAGACGAAGCCCAGAGAGAGACAGCACAGAATAGAGAACACCATCACACAGAAGCACACTACACCATCACCCACACAACAACCACGCACAAAACACCACACACCACTACACTCACCACACTCATCACCGCAAACACCACCCCACACCTCATCCACACCACCCCATGGCACCCCAAAGACACCCCAGGTTCTCAGACGCAGAACTCAGGGTCATGGTGGAGGAAATAGTTCGGGTAGAGCCCCAGCTCTTCGGGACACAGGTGCAGCACACCACCATTGCCAGGAAGATGGAGCTATGGCAAAGAATAGTGGACAGGGTCAACGCTGTGGGACAGCATCCATGAAATCGGGACGACATCAGGAAGCGGTGGAACGACCTACGGGGGAAGGTGCGTTCCATGGTATCCAGGCACAACATCGCGGTGCAGCGGACTGGCGGCGGACCCCCACCTCAACCCCCAGAATTTAGAACATGGGAGGAACAGGTCTTGAACATCCTGCATCCTGAGGGCCTCGCAGGAGTAGGCAGAGGAATGGACTCTGGTAAGTCTCATCTTCACTACTTCATCCCCCCCACCCCACCAGCATGCCAACTCATACCCCCACTCTCCCCCCCCACCACCATCACACATCCTCATTGCTAATGTCTCACCATCACAACCCACCCATCCCAACACCAAACCCTGCATGCCACCACAAACCATCGACAGCCATCACCTAAGCATGCCCACTGCACATACCCATCTCCCCCACAAACCGCCGTCACAACAGCCCCCACAAAGGAATGCCAGCACTGGGGTACACGGGCACCCACCCATTGCACGCTATGGCACACACAGAAGCAATAACCATACTCTTATACCCCTGCAGGACCCGAACGCCACCACACCGCCCAGGAGGGTCCAGAAATGTCCATCCCACCCCCAGAAGAGGCCCCCAGTGATGACAGCAGCTCTGTCTCCCTGGACCCAGATGACCAGCCCGGCCCATCGGGGACCTCAGGACAGTCGGTTCCCCTCAGACAGCCACAGGCTACAGCAGACCTACCCCCCTCTGGGAACACCAGCACAGCACCCACCCAGCGGGCCCATGCCTCTGTCTCCAGGACACGTCAATCAGCGGTGTGTCCACCACTACAGGGCACCCAGGTTAACCCACCACCCCAACAACAGGGACCTGGGGGCAGTGGTAGTGGACACACGGTCCAGGGGACAGAGGCCCAGGGAAACAGGGGAACTGGGAGGGCTGCTGTGCGACAGGGGGGGGGACAGGCCCAGGAAACCCACTCTCCACGAGGCCCTCACCTCCATCATGGGAGCATACCACCACTCCCAGGAGACGATGGCGACGGTCCTGGCCAGGTTCCAGGAGATCCAGGTACTGCAGGAGGAACAGTTTATGGGGTTCAGGGAAGAACTGAGAAACATTAGTTGTGGCTCTCAACCAGATTGTCACCACATTGCGGGACCATGTGGCACCACAAATGGCCCCTGTCACTAGCATGGACCAGGAACAGGCTACCACCTCCGCCGGCGCTAGTGGACAGGAGGCCCCGACACAGGAACAACCGGCCACCAGAACCCCACCTCCTGCAGAAGATGAACCACCCCGCAAGCGGGTCCTGAGATCTCGGAAGAAGACAGAGTAGGATGCCAAGACCCCCGCCAGGAAAGGATACCCCCTGATGTCATCCCACTGTCCCACATTGTCACCCTGTCCAACCTTAAACTGCCCCTGCTCCACCTTCCACAGGCATATGGACAATGCACCTGTGAGACTGAGAATCTGGACTCTGCCATGGACATTCCTCCACCATCACCCATCACCGATTTTCAACCATGTCCCAAAATTGAGCACTATAATAAACACACTTATTGCACACAAATAATCTGGAGTCTGCCTGTATTTTTGAAAATATGTATTAGACATAAACGTGCCAAAATGACCAGTTACATTGTGATGACAACATACCACTGTCACACAGCTGTAGCCCATGGGCAAACAAAGCAGAGGTCACGCAGTGGGGCCCACATCTCTGAAATTGGAAGGGAAAGTCACAACTCTGTTAGCATACATTGGGTGAAAAGGAGAGACAGTAGAGAGGCAGGAGACTGTAAGTAAATGTAAAATGCCGGTGTTGAGTCTTACCTGTGTGTTATTGAAAATACTGCTGTATCACTGTGTCCCTGTTGTCTGTGTCGTCCTCTTCGTCTTCCTCCTCTTCACTCTCCGCAGGCTCCACAGCTGCTACAACACCACTGTCTGGACCATCCTCCTGCAGAAAAGGCACCTGGCGGCACAAAGCCAGGTTGTGAAGCATACAGCAGGCCACGATGATCTGGCACACCTTCTTTGGTGAGTACATTAGGGATCCACCTGTCATATGCAGGCACCTAAACCTGGCCTTCAGGAGGCCGAAGGTTCGTTCTATAATCCTCCTAGTTCGCCCATGGGCCTCATTGTAGCATTCCTCTGCCCTTGTCCTGGGATTCCTCACTGGGGTCAGTAACCACGACAGGTTGGGGTAACCTGAGTCACCAATTAGCCACACACGGTGTCTCCGTAGTTGTTCCATCACATAAGGGATGCTGCTATTTCGCATGATGTACGCGTCATGCACTGACCCAGGGAACTTGGCATTTATATGGGAGATGTACTGGTCAGCCAAACAGACCACCTGGACATTCATGGAATGATAACTTTTTCTGTTCCTGTACACCTGTGCACTTTCACTGGGGGGGTACCAAAGCCACATGTGTCCCATCAATGGCACCAATGATGTTGGGAATATGTCCAAGGGCATAGAAATCACCCTTCACTGTAGGCAAATCCCTACCTCAGGGAAAACGATGTATCTCTGCATGTGTTTGAGCAGGGCAGACAACACTCTGGACAACACCTTGGAAAACATAGGCTGAGACATCCCTGATGAAATGGCCACTGTTGTTTGAAATGACCCACTTGCCAAAAAATGGAGTACTGACAGCACCTGCACTAGAGGGGGGATCCCTGTGGGTTGGCGGAAGGGTGACATCAGGTCTGCCTCCAGCTGGGCACACAGTTCCTGTATAGTGGCTCGGTCAAGCCTGTATGTCAGAATGACATGTCGTTCCTCCATTGTTGACAGGTCCACCAGCGGTCTGTACACGGGAACATTCCTCCATCTCCTCGCAAGTCCCAGCAGACGGTGCCTAGGAAGGACAACAGCGAGCACAGAGTCAATCAACCCACAGGTACGTAACCACAGCTTGCACAGTACACGATTCTCTATGCATTGAATGGCTTGTATGAGTGTCGATGCAAGGCTTAGGCATGTGTGACGCAGTAGAAATTAAGCCATGTGGGCCCTTGAAATGGCGGCTGCCTGACCTGTGAAGTGCGACAATGGGATGTGAGGTCAATGTGCTGGCGTGGCACCATGTGGCGGTAGGCGGTCGGAGACCGCGGCGCAAAGCCGCATTGGTTAACATTGAACCCTATGCGTTTCAGGAGCCAATGACGAAGTGCGCCGGCGGTCGCGGGACGCACCGCCGCGGTACGCACCGCCACGGACGTGACCGCCATTTTCTATCTGCTTAATCACTCGAGACCTGATCTTCCACAGGAGAGGACCTATACTGCAAGTGCTGCTGTGACCTCGGTCTGGAAGATACAATGGCTGCTGCGACTGGGGAAAGGGCCCCTGCCTTCACTTCTGAAGAATTGGAGAAACTCGTGGATGGGGTCCTCCCCCAGTATGCGCTACTCTACGGTCCTCCAGACCAACAGGTAAGTACACTGGGAGCATGCTTTGGGGGCAATGCCTGTGTTGAGTCGGGTGGATGAAAGATGGTGGGGAGGGGAGCGATTCAGGCATGCATCAAACGACGGATGAGAGCATGTGCCACATGGCAAGGGTGGGGATGGGGGGCCACTCACATCGAGCATGCAGAAAATTATAATAATGTTATTTCTCCCCCTGTACATGTCACATAGGTCAGCGCCCATCAGAAAATCGACATTTGGCGTGCCATCGCCAAGGACGTCCAGACCCTGGGGGTCCACAACAGACGGGGCACCCACTGCCGCAAGAGGTGGGAGGACATCCGCCGCGGGAGCAGGAAGACCGCTGAGGCTCTGCTGGGGATGGCCTCCCATCGTAGGAGGGGTGCCACTCGTCAATTGACCCCCCTGATGTCTCGGATCCTGGCGGTGGCCTACCCAGATTTGGATGGGCGCGTGAGGACATCACAGCAGACACAAGGGGGTGAGTACCAGCACATTCTGCTATCTTAGCGCGCAGTGGAGGTGTCTGGGTGGGGGAGGAGGGCTGTGGGTATCCCTAGGCCAGGGCGATTTCTGTAGGCTAGGCCCCTCCGTAAGGCATGGCCCTGTGCCCCCGCCCCCCACCTCTGTAGGGTGCCAAGTACAGCTATCCATGGCCCTGTGTCATCTACGTGTGCAGTTGTCGTCCATAGGCTTGCAGGCCAAGTCCCAATGATTGAGTAGTGTACCCCAAGTGCGCGGCGTAGTGCAGGGGGCTTCTGTGTCTGTCCTCTCCGCCAACTGTGTTGCCAATGCATGCACTCAACATGTCTTTATTCCCCTCCCCCCCCCTTTTTGCTGCTCTTCCTGTTCATGTGTGCATTAGCATCATCAGGCGGAGGAGAAGTGGCATTGGAGCACGAGGGAGCTGCATCTCACATGGCCCTGGAGGGCCATGCAACCGACTCGGAGTTCACCAGTGAGACAGAGGGCGAGGGGAGCTCCACAACGGGGACACGTGGAGACATCAGCGACACAGACACGTCCTCGGAAGGGAGCTCCCTTGTGGTGGCGGCAACATCCGTGCCCACCGCAACAACAGGTACAGCCGCCACCCAGCGCACCAGCTCCGCCCTCCAAGCAGCCCCTCAGCGTTCGCCCCGTGCCCGCTCGCACACGAAGGCGGGCATCTCCTTCGCCCCAGGCACCTCAGGCCCTGCCCCAGTTACCCCTGCTGCCCTCAGTGAGGAAGTCATTGACCTCCTCAGGACGCTCATTGTTGGGCAGTCTACCCTTTTGAATGCCATCCAGGGGGTAGAAAGGGAGATGCACCGGAGCAATGCATACCTGGAGGGCATTCATTCGGGTCAGGCTGCCCATCAGCGATCGTTCAACGCTCTGGCCTCAGCACTGACGGCAGCCATTGTCCCTGTCTCCTGCCTCCCTCCTCCAACTTCTTTCACCCAGTCCCACTCCCCTGTTCCTCTGCCTATCCCAGACACACCTACAGACCAGCCTGCACACACCTGAACACCCAAGGGCAGCTCATCCAGACATAAGCACCACACATCACACAAGCATTCACACAAGCAACAGCCACATGCAGACATACCAACAGCCACTGCCTCCTCTGTGTCCCCCTCCTCCTCGTCTCCCTCCTCCCTCCTCCCTCCCTGTGACGTCTCCACTCACACTTGCATGCACAACATCATCAGCCACTACGTCCATCACCAGCACACCCACCAGAACACTCCGCACACGTGCAGTCACCACCCCCACTGCCATTTACACGTCCCCTGTGTCCTCTCCCAGTGTGTCTGTCACCCCCTCTTCCAAACCACACAAACGCAGGCAGCCACCCACCCAACAGCCATCCACCTCACGACAGCCTCTGTCACAAGCACCTGCACCCAAAGACACCACACTTGACTCTTCTACATCCACATCCTCTTCCTCCACTCCCATACCCACTGCACCTAGCCTTCCCACTGCTCCTAAAAAGTTTTCCTGTCAAAAATTAACCTCTTTCCATCACCTGACCCACCCCCTCTATCTTGTAGAGTCCAATCAGAACCTCAGCCACCACAACCCCTGGACCTACAAGGACCATAGTACAAGGATATTGGAGGCCACCACCTTCAAGGGCAGCTACATCGGCCAGCAGTAAAGGGACAGCCAGCCCACCCCCTGGGAAGAAAACCAAGAAAGGCAAGGCCCGGCGCGAGAGGGCAGAGACGGCAGCCTCCAAAGGCACTACCCTGGCACCAGCAGGAAGTGGGGTGCCACCTGGCACATTTACAAAGGGAGGCAAGGGCCACAGAGAATCACGGAAGGATGGCAAGGGCAGCACAGCCGACAAGTCCGGCAGCAGGTGAGCTGCCCAGGAAGGCCCCACCAGCCCCATTCCGGGTGTGAAGGTGGACACCCACGGGCCAGGGACTCCAGCACAGGAGGGCCCCGCAAGCGAGAAGTCGGATGGCGAGTGAACTCCATATATTGGCCGGATATGGTGCCCTGGAGACACATGTCAAGAACCGCTGAACAGGGCCCTTCAAGACACAACACCGCTGAACAGAGCCCTTCAAGACAAGCACGCTGAACAGGGCCCTTCAAGACAAGCACCGCTGAACAGGGCCCTTCAAGACAAGCACCGCTGAACAGGGCCCTTCAAGACAAGCACCGCTGAACAGGGCCCTTCAAGACAGGCACCGCTGAACAGGGCCCTTCAAGACAGGCACCGCTGAACAGGGCCCTTCAAGACAGGCACCGCTGAACAGGGCACCGGCGTCTCAAGAACCGCTGAACAGGGCCCTTCAAGACAAGAACCGCTGAACAGGGCCCTTCAAGACAAGAACCGCTGAACAGGGCCCTTCAAGACAAGAACCGCTGAACAGGGCCCTTCAAGACAAGAACCGCTGAACAGGGCCCTTCATCTCAAGCACCGCTGAACAGGGCCCTTCATCTCAAGCACCGCTGAACAGGGCCCTTCATCTCAAGCACCGCTCCGCTGGGCCCTTCATCTCAAGCACCGCTCCGCTGGGCCCTTCATCTCAAGCACCGCTCCGCTGGGCCCTTCATCTCAAGCACCGCTCCGCTGGGCCCTTCATCTCAAGCACCGCTCCGCTGGGCCCTTCATCTCCAGCACCGCTCCGCTGGGCACCGCCGTCTCTGCACCGCTCCGCTGGGCCCTTCATCTCAAGCACCGCTCCGCTGGGCCCTTCATCTCAAGCACCGCTCCGCTGGGCCCTTCATCTCAAGCACCGCTCCGCTGGGCCCTTCATCTCAAGCACCGCTCCGCTGGGCACCGCCGTATCTGCACCGCTCCGCTGGGCCCTTCAACTCAAGCACCGCTCCGCTAGGCACCGCCGTCTCTGCACTGCTCCGCTGGGCCCTTCATCTCAAGCACCGCTCCGCTGGGCCCTTCATCTCAAGCACCGCTCCGCTGGGCCCTTCATCTCCAGCACCGCTCCGCTGGGACCTTCATCTCCAGCACCGCTCCGCTGGGACCTTCATCTCCAGCACCGCTCCGCTGGGCCCTTCATCTCAAGCACCGCTCCGCTGGGCCCTTCATCTCAAGCACCGCTCCGCTGGGCACCGCCGTATCTGCACCGCTCCGCTGGGCACCGCCGTCTCTGCACCGCTCCGCTGGGCACCGCCGTCTCTGCACCGCTCCGCTGGGCACCGCCGTCTCTGCACCGCTCCGCTGGGCCCTTCATCTCAAGCACCGCTCCGCTGGGCACCGCCGTCTCAAGCACCGCTGGCCCATTGGCAGAAGGGGCAGGCCCGCATCTGTGTCGGGCAGGGCTGCACGAAGCACTCTGGGCACCATGCCTCCTCCAGAACCAGTGGAGTCTGTAATCCACTTGTGAGACTGTGACTTTGCACTCCCCAGGATGTAACAGTGGGCAAGCCACCCACTGTAGAGACTTGTGAGACTGTGGCTTTGCACTCCCCAGGATGGCACAGTGGGCAAGCCACCCATTGTAGAGACTTGTGAGACTGTGGCTTTGCACTCCCCAGGATGGCACAGTGGGCATGGAGGCCCCTCGTGGATCTGGCGTCGTGGACTCATGTGGCTGAGGTGCCTCCCCTTCCCTTCCCCCTGAGGTGCCTGTAGTTTTTCTATGGCTTTGCCCATGTGTTGAGGCCCATTGGCCCACGTACAATGACTGGAACCCAATTTGGACAGGACAATTTACATCTGTGTATATAGTTATAGATGTTGGAATTTATTTTTTTACTTACCCTTACAATATATTTGAATTTCATGATCATTTTATTTTGTCTT
Source organism: Pleurodeles waltl (assembly GCF_031143425.1). Classification (NCBI taxonomy): domain Eukaryota; kingdom Metazoa; phylum Chordata; class Amphibia; order Caudata; family Salamandridae; genus Pleurodeles; species Pleurodeles waltl. Next base: position 449,249,787 of record NC_090449.1, read on the forward strand.
TGCATTCTTCCGGGGGGTTTGGGGGGTGTCACTCTGAGTTGTTGCTCTGCATTGATGTGTAGGTAGTTGTGGGTGAGGGTGGGTGTGTCGCGTATGTGTGTGCCCGTAATCTTTTCTCCTCCCCCCTCCCCTGTGTCGTAGGTGCAGTACTCACCGTTGTCTTCTGCGCCGGCGTTCGTGCTCCTGGTAGAGGAGCAGGTAGACAATAGCTGGTAGGATGTGTAGTTCTGGTTCCATGCTGTCCAGATTCCTCGTGGAGTGTGTAGAGGTGAGCGTTTTCCCGTTCGTAGTCTGTTTGCGCCGTGTTTTTATCGGCGGGGCTCCCGCCCCCGAAAAGGTGGCGGATTGGTGAGTTGTGATAGGGTGGGCGGTACATTGTCACCCGCCTATCTGTTGGCGGTGACCGCCGCGCTGTTTGTTTGTCCCGCCGTGGCGGTCGGAGTGTTAAAGTGGCGGTCTGTGTTGGCGGTTTCCGCCAGGGTCAGAATTCCATTTGTTTGACCGCCTGCCTGTTGGCGGGTTGGCCGCCGCTTTAACACCGACCGCCAGGGTTGGAATGACCCCCTAAGAGTTAATTTGGCCGGGGAACGACACATGGGATCCCATCTCCAAAAATATCCTTAATGGACTAAGCTTCCGCCCCCTGTTGCCACCGTGCACAATTTCCTCACCTCATGCGCGCATCATTAGTACTCCACCGTGCAAGTATGCTAAGCCCCAGTCAGCACAATTGTCCACCTCAGGGTCACAGTGTAGAGCAGCTTGCCCTTGACGAGCAGAATGACAAGGTATGCTTAGGTTCTGTTTGGGGTCATTTCCATAACACTCGACGATGTAAGACGAAACTGCTTCAAAATTGAATGTATTCATAAAGAGAAACCATTCTGGGGAAGCTGGGAACACAGCAGCTGACCAGGAGGAATCACGTGTACAAAAACGTTTAACCGTCCGCCACAGAATTCACGACTCCACACCAGCATTCTCCAAGGAATGTCGCAAGACAAACGCGCTGTTGCAAGCTGGCGTGGAGCCCAAAATACTACACAGTGCTTAGTGAACATGTGCCCTGCTAATCTTGTCGTGGCCTGGTAGATGTCAAAGACAGGCACTCCTCATGCTAACACAGTGGTGGCAGCCATGGCCAATGCACCGCAGACCTTAATGCAGAGGAATATCCACCTCAACATAGTTCCTTTCTGCAACACCTTCCCTTCTTTTCCCCAAATATCACCACAAAAAAGTTTCTCATCAATAGGATGGTCTTTGGAGCAATCAATGTTAAAGATTAACGCTCTATCAGGGTCCAGCTACTGGATTGTCTCCTTTTTTTAAGGGTGAGGCGGTGCAATGAATGCTGGGAGAGTGGTAGAGTGGTACAGTGCCCAATGTTAAAAGGAGTCATGACTTTTGGCAAATAGGCTTCCCGGGTCCTCAGCACCAGTTTGCCCTGAAAAAACTCGATGTAAAGTGGCTGGATTTCATCACTTCAACTTGTTGCATGTAGTCTTTAGGGTGGAAAGATGCAGCGAGCAACTGTGCACTGGCTTGAATGAAGTACATATGAGGAATGTAAGGTCCAAAGTGAGGTCCCATTTCAGCATCACTAACAGTTTGAGAGGTAACATATGAGTCATATCTTTAGGGAAATGCATCACAGCAGGTGATTTTAAAAAAAAGGAGTTTGTCTGGCAAATGGTGACAGGTCAAAAGCGTGGACATTATGTGCTCAGTAGTGTCCACTGTGTAACCTTGCTGGGCCAAAGACAGAACAAATAAAATTATATCTGACAGTTTGGCATGTAAAGAATCTGTCTTGGAGCCTCCACACCAAGCCACATATTTATCCCAGTGCCCGGAGTGCCAGTCATCTGCTGCCATTCAATTTCCATGCAAGTGAAGATCCTCCCGAAGTGGTAGCCTGATCGGAGGGCAGATGCTCATACTGAGAAGTTCTGGGTACCACAATCTCCTGGCCCAATCCAGAGCTCCCTGGATGACTTGGACCCAGGTCAATCCCGATCTTTTTCAGAACACCTGGCAGTAAAGGCAGAGACTGCAAGGTGAACAGGAGTCCCATATTCCACTCCAGCCAAAATGCATCCGCTAGTGAGAGCATTCACAGTAACTTCAATGTGCAAACGTTTGGAAACTGCACATTTTTGCTCGTGGCAAAGAGATCTAGCTTGGGTTCTCTTCAGTCAGTAGATGCCTTGTACCACCTCAGGGTGCAGATGTTACTTGTAATCTGCCACGACTCACCATCTGAGTTTGTCTACCCTGGCGTTCAAAGATCCTGCCTACCAGATGGTTTACAATGACGGAGATGCCCTGACGTTCCAACCACCTCCAAAGGTGCAGAATCATCTGCCACAGGCACCTGGACCCCACTCCGCCCCACTTGTTGCAGTACCACATGTCGGTGGTGTTGTCTGTGAGAATCAGTGCTATCCTTACGTTGATAGATGGCAGGCACGCATTCAGAGCCAGACGAATATCCTACAGCTTTAGCAGATTGATATAGAGCTGGGTTTCCAGATGGCTTCCTCAGCCCAGCAGTGGCGCATCAATCACCATACTCAGCTCTGGGTAGGGAAGGGAAAGGGACCTGCAGCAGGTCAGACTGCAGTTGAGCAGCCACCATTGCAGATCTTGTGCAGTCTCCTCTGAAGCTGGAGGACATCCAACAGGTTTTCTCATGTGGAGACCACTTAGACTTCAGAATCCACTGCAGAATGTGTATATGTCTCCTGGAACAGCCAACAAACACAATGCAGAAGGCTAGCAGGCCAAGAAGCCCAAGAGCTGCTCTCACCTAAGTCTAGGCCTAACACTGAAATAGGTCCATCACAGCTGAATGTCCTCTACTCATTGTGACAGTGAGAAGGCCCTGAACTGCACTGTCAAAGTTAGCTCTAAAAAAAAGGAGCCATCTTTGAATGAGTCAGATGTGACGTTGATTCATTGATCGAGAACCAAAGATGTCAAGAGGTTCGCTGTTGTATTGATGTGGTCCCTAATTGTCTGTGATGAGCCAGCCTTCAACAGCCAGTCACCAGGGTAGGAGAAAACTGTAATCCCAAACCCCAGAAGATGACCGGAGACATTCACCATCAACGACTGTGAGACTGCAGGATGGGTATATTAAAATGCATAGCCGGCAGGTCCAAGGCTACCATTAAGTCATCCACACCCATTTAGTCAGAATCGGGGTAGTAAGAATTTTTTTAATTTGTCCTCCCACATCAAGGTATTCAAGAGGTTAATGTCTAAAATAGGCCAAATCTCTCAATCCTTCTTCAGCACGAGGAAGGAGCAAGTGTAACAACCCATCCCTATTGCAGAGTCCGAAGCCCTCTTGATAGCTCCTTTGAAAAGTAGAGCTTGTGCCTCTTGCAATAAGATGGATAGGTGCTCCTTTGGGAGCTGCTCTGATGTGGGAGGAAACTGTGGTGGGTCAAAAAGAAACAGAAGGTCACAGCTACGCTGAACGATCCAGAGGACCCATCTGTTAAATGTTTTGGATTGCCACCCTACGGGAAAGTGTTGAATCCTGCCTTCCAGTAGGTGATTGTGATGCACTAAGGGGAGATTAAAGTGGCTTTCGGCTGATGTTGCAGAAACAGACTGAAGATTGATGCCCATTGGTGACCTACACATTGCCTGTGGGATCCCACTCTCAGCCACAAAAAGACTGGAGTGAATGCTGGACCTGACGTTACCTGTATGCTAACCCTCTGGAGTAGCCTCAGAGAGGCCAAAACTGATGATGAAGCTGTCTGGTACGAGCCTGGAGGCCCAAACAATGCATCATTGCCAGACATTCCTTAAAGCATTCTAAGGTGGAATCAGTTCTTTTGCCAAATAGGCAGGCTCAATCAAAAGGCAGATTCATAAGGGATTCCTGCACATCTCCTGAGAAACCTGTGGATTGCATCAACACATGGTAATGGAGCACCTCACTAGTACAGACTGCTCACTCCAAACAACTGGCGGTATTCAGGCTGGCACAAATCACATACTTGCATTCTGACCATCTTAAATAATGTGTGAGTCAAGAAGACCCTACATTCTTCTTGGATTGCTAGGAAGATCTTGCTACCCATGTCCCAGGACACGTGTATATCCACCTATTAGGCAAAGCATGTTGACCAACACCAAGGCTAGACTGGCCGAAGGGAACATTATTTTTCCAAATGTCTCATTCCTCCTTGACTCCCAACTCAGGGGGAGTCATCAGGAATGAATTAGGATTCACCTTGCTGATGGAAGCTTGGACTACCAAATCCTCAGGAGTAGGATGCTGCGTACAAAAATCAAGATCACTGGGTGCCAGTCTGTAGCGTCTGGCCACCTGCCTGTTCACTGGTGGGCAAGAGCAATATTTAGACAAATTGCCCATCAGAATGTCAGTTAGAGCTTTGTTGAATAGGAGTAATGGTGCAAAAAAGCATGGTTGCAGGACATCTGTAAGGACATTTGTCTTAACCTCAGCAGAAGTCAACTGTAGATCACGAGCCTCAGCCGCACGTTGAATTACTACAGCCATGGAAGCAGTCTCCTCCATAGGAGCCAAAGGGGAGAAATCAACCCTGTATCAAGGGAAGTCAAAGCCTCCTCTAAATCCAAGTATAAGTGATCATCATCATAACATATGGGTACATTATTCCCATTGTCACCTGGTAGTAAACTCTGATCAGATTTGTAACCAAAAAGGTGATGAAGCCTTGGAAGACGTTTCCACTGTAATGAAGGTATACTGTCAAAATCAGCTTGTACTAGAACCAGCTGTGATGTAGTGGAGTCGGAGTGTGATCAAGTTCAGGACTGAGATGGATTTGGCACAGGGTCAGACTTCCGAGTTTGCTCCTGCTCTCCTTTCGGCAACATTGGTATTGGAGTCAATGAAAGAGGTACCAGCGCTGGTCTTGGAGCTGAAGTGGAAGTTAGCATCTGAGTCGTGCAGGTTCCAGGGGCTCAGATGGCGCCAAGGGTGCATGAAGTCCGCACGGTCAGATGTTCATAGTAAACCACAGCATTAGTTGTAGTTGTTGCAACTTCAGACATGTCAGCATTCAATCGATCCCTCCATGGAATCTCTTACTTGGTGTAAAACTGGTGACACCATCAACTGGAAAAAAAAAAAAAAAGGGAAAACCAACTTATCTTCAATCACAAGGGTAGAAACTGTTCCTGCTTTTCTGAGTACATATGAAGGAAAGTATTTTTGGCCGTTTTTTTAACTTTTTCATTTTTTTACATTTTGCATCCAGTTGAATTAATTATAAACCAAAAGATAATATCTGGCTTGTTCTTTTATCAAAAACCTTTGTACTTTATCATACTTCATATGTATTTATGTTTGCATTTTATTTACATTTATACAATGCTTTAACAACTGTCAGATTTTATGTATTTATGTTTACGTAATATTAGACCTATGTGCTTATTCGTATGTTAGTTTAATATACATTTCACAAGACTCAAAATAAGTAATTTCTACCTACAATTTCAATTTGGTGATTGTCAAGAATACCGTGACAAACTCAATTTTAGTTAGGAATGCATTAAAATTATCGTTTGTAATGCAATTGTCATCAATGTGAGATAGTGTCTCGGGATCTGGCTTTAAGATCTCCATGGTGTATGCTGCAACTAGGCAACTGCTATTCTTATATCCCACATTAGTAACCTTTTAAAGGGGCACTTCTGCCCATTTACGGAGAAAGTGGTCAGATACTCGCTTTAAGGTGCTGTTCTGGCTAAAAAAAAAAAAAAATGAAATATCCAGGGCTGTTATATTTCTTTGACACCAGCTCTGTCGTTTAACCCATACTGTGAGCATTTTTAACTGCATACGTACGTGAGTTTAAAATCTTATAGTCTAAAACTATCTTGTAGGATCGATCAGGCTTTAAACCAGGAAAAAGAGGGGAATTCACTGTTAAATTACTAGATACTATAATGCCTTGATATTTTAAGTGGTGTAATTTTGCTTTTATGTCTCGCTTTGCTTCTGGCTTTAGAAGATACTAAGCTTGAACTGTGGCTCATTCCTCTAGGGAAATATCATGTGGAAGAGAATCTTTATCCCATCTCGCCTGATTTCAGTACAGGACTGAGGCTTGTTTGGGAGATCTCTCTCTTGAATATATTCCCAGAATATCCTCGGGTATTAAAGAAAAGGCCACTCATCATCTCCGCTCCACAGGGCGCTTCCCTAATGAAGACTGGAGGTCAGTCATCTTCTGCAATTATAATGTCATAAGCTTCAGATAAACCTGGGCAGAATACCGCATTTTGTTTGAGCTATGTCACCCTCAATTTGTATTTTAACATTATAAACCCTATTCGGAGGACTTAAATGCTTATCTGAAGTTCAACTTGGTTTTACCGCCAGAAGCTCCTGGGGAGTGTGATGCAGTACTGACACTTGGGCTGCACTGTCTAGAAGTACTGTCGCCTAAGTCCTGTACTGTAGAATTATTTGTTTGTATATCATGATTTTTTAACTAGGCCAGCTTCTTTCTTCTTTCTGATGTGTGTCAGAGTCAGGACCTTTCTCTCCCTTTTATACTAAGCTCGGTTTCACTTACTGTTTCACCTTTCTTCTTGCTATATTCGTCTTTTCAACGATACTCGGTCAGTCCACGTTGCTCTATTCTTTTACCACCAAAGTCATGGGAAGAAATGCTATCAGCACATTGATATTGACCCGTCTTTTGTATTTTAGTATGGTCCTTCAAATTGTAAACACCCCCACTGGACTACTGAGTTGATGTATAACCAGTCTGTTTTTTTCGGACTTACTCTGTTTCTTCTCAGCTTCCGGTGTTTTTTCCTTAGCAGATCCCTCAGTCTCACCATGGGCTTGGTGGCATGGTTTAACAACCTATAGCCCTAGGGTATCACTGCCCTCTGATGTATATGTTTCTTATTTTATTTTTGGTAATTCCTGTTCACAATCCTTAACAGGAATCATTGCACGTCTGAGGCAGACAGCCAGAGCTGCTGTTCTCCTTGAATGTTAATCAGAGTGGTCGATGAAACAATTTCAAAATTCCCCGCTAATTTCATCCCCAGATCGAGAGCTGGTGCAGCTCCACATTCATTTTGCGCTTGTTTCAATACATCTGAAAGAACCACTTAAAGAGGGTATGAAAATATACTTCCCCAGGTGTTCCATTCCTCTACAGGTGAAACCATTCCAAGGGGAAGACCCAGTAGGATTTTATATTTGTCTTGTGGTGAGGTATGAGGATCGAATGCTTCCAACTGGTTGGTCTTTCAACCAATCCAGAAGGCAATTTTGTGACGTTTCACAGATATTTAATCAATGATGGCATTGATAGACTGTGGGCTGAATGCCTGTGCAGCAACCTGTCCCTGTACTGCAGGGCCCTACAGAAGCTTGTTTGGCTGTGTACATCTTGTCATACATATTGTCTGGGGCACCTATCTATGGAAACTGTGTAGTTTAATCATCACATCGTTTAGTGGTACGTTACTCTGACTAGGTTTTGGTGTATACCCAGCCTATATCGGACAGGTGGCCCTGTCACTACTTGAAAGGATCCAGTCTGACATTTCTGTGCGTGTGTGGTAGCAAGCCATTAAATCAATTTTGGTGTTCAAGATAGGTTTATGGAACATCCAGGTCATGTTATGCTCTGTAATGAACAGGTAGGGCTGCATCTTTCTATGTAGGAAAATGCCCTGTGTTGGCATCTATAGAATCAATCTCTATCCATTAACAAAAAGTCTCAAAGGCGTATGCAGCATATGTGCTTACCAGAAATGTGACCACTCCCCCATTGTTAGGGACGCTCCTGTGCTTTGTAATGTAATTTACTCATATCTCAACAGGAGCCGCCACTTTTAGTGAACAAACCCCATAAATAACTGATTTAAAATACAGAAAACCACACATGGGGAAATTCTCTTTTTTATTGTTATGCTTGACTAACCTATAGTAAATAGGGGTTCCTATTTTATCTCAAAGAGGCAACCAAGATTACAACAGACGTCTCCATGTACTTGTCTTGGTTCTTTTGATTGCGCTTAGCCACAAACTACTCAAAAGTCGAGAAAAATCCGAAAACTGACGTCGAAAGACAAATTATACAAATTCTGAGTTTTCCCTGATCTACAGGAGACAGATTTCTACCACGAGTGCAAAAACGTGGTTCAGTGGACTATGATGAAGACAGAATACCATTTGAACCACAGCCTCATCACTAACCCACAAAGCGGTTCTGTGCGACAGTGACATCAAATTACTTATCATCCAGTTGAAGTTTCAGGGGCACAGTGGAAATCCAAAACCTTTATTTTAAAATACTTAAACTGGTACTTAGAATGTGCCACACTGCATGAAAGTATGAAAGCAATTATGTCACAAGCGGAAAGAATCAAATGAACATTTCCAATACGTTTAGAAAATCCATAGTACTCTGGCTACTGTAAGCATTATATTGTTTTTCAGTCATAGAAAATAAAATAATGGCATACCTGCTGACAACCAATGCAGGGGTCGCTTGGAAGAGTTCTGCCGAGAAAAATAGGTGTTCTAGGTGAAAGGACACTCTACTATGTTCCATCCAAAACTCTCCAACTGAGAGTGGCTGATCAAAACAGTCTGGTGTGACCTCAGGTGATAACCCTAGAGCAAAGACCTCACCTAATCAAAGGTCCAATCTTGGGACTTTATATAAGGTTTGATAACTGCCTTTATCTCATATTTAAAAATAGGACTCGGAGACATGAGATCCTTAACAGACTAAGTCACCAGGAAACAAAGTGAATCATCTCTATCCATATGTTGATTTTAAGCAGCCATTACTAAAACAATGATTCCTGTACGGCAATGGGCCGTGTTATAAATGTGAAGCCTGTCATGGAAAACAATAAACAAGTGAGCAGTTGTGAGCATGATGTTTACACATTCAGCTAAAGATATGCAAGCGAGCAAAATGCAGAAAAAGGCTTAACTAGACCAACCAAAAAGGAGTCTGTCACAATGTTCATGACAAGAGTACTGCCCTGAGCCCAAGGCACACCTCATGTAAGTCCGTAACCCACATCTGTTTTCCTACAATCATTCTATGTTTGGAACCCTGTAGTTTCAGGTGAGAAGACTGTTCTCTTGCGCACTGAACTGGGAGACAGGGTTGTGCTTATATGTAGCTCCGCTCTGTCGCTTCCAGGGTGGAATAAAGCCAACACAAGAGTGGAATGGTGCATGCTGGTAAAGCGGAGGAATCATGTTTAGAATTATACATCAGAAACTATAGTTTTAGTAGTCTAGTGCTGACAGCGTCCTTATAAGGCGTGGTACATTTGGTTTTACATTTTGTGAGGGTCGGGCTTCTATTAAAATATAAACATTGGCAAAAATAACAGCACTGACTTTTTAATGTGCAAACAGAGTAATGACCACATGCAGGCAGACTTTGTACCACGTTTCTGTGCCACCTCGGCATGTGCACTTGTTTTTTATTCCCAAAGCCTGCGGTGCTGCATTTTGCACAGACTTCGAACAAAGAGTATACAAGCACATTTAAATGCATTAGCATCACTGACTTTGCTAATGTTTGGTTACCTTTACAATAAGAGCGTATACACCATTTCTACACCCAGAAGCGTTGTGTGGTACTCTGTCAACTTCCGAAAATAAAGCATTGGTATAAACCAGCTTGGTATTGAGCAGTGTACAAACCTATATTGTGGCAATATGGTAAATGGCTGGAACCACTGGATAAATATGTGCATTAAAGTGAGTCCCAGCCACACTGTGCCACAGGAACCAAGTTATACTCTGCTGGAGAGCCCAGAACAAGTGTAAAACCGGTTGGGTTGCTTGTGTTCCGGTTTAGGGAGAACCTGGACTGGCAGTTCGGGCTTGACTGTTCCCATGAGGAACAAGTTCGAGACTAATTTACACATGGGTGGGTCCAAACTGAGGTGGCATGCTGTACGAAAAACGATGGACTGGGATGCAGACCAGAGTGATAGCGAGTGGCTGAGATTAATTCAAGCATTCGATCCATTAATTTGTGGATTTTGATTAAAGTTATGGTCATCAATCAAGGGCGCATGATGGTCATTAGCTTGCTTGGAATATGTAGTTAGGATGCAGTGAGGAAGTCTGAATTCACAATAAACTAACTAAGGCAAGGAGATAACATTTCGCAGTTTTTTACATAACAATCTAACACTTGAAATGATCTAATCCATTCCATGGCCTGGGCAAATGTCAACCTCAGCTTCAATTTATTTTGTCTGATCAACAATAGTTCTAGGTCTAAGGTGTCACAAACCAGAGAGATTGGAGGATGGCTACACCGCTAATACTCTAAGCTTCAACTAAATATGCAGAAATGATACTCCAGGGCCTACTAAATCAGCATAAAATATGTTATGCAGTTTCGGCATAGTGTGGCATAAACTGCACACAAAGCTTTATAGCACTGCCAGTGTCTTGGCAGTGTCTCCCTGTAAATGGATCTTCAGTGGGGAAAACTTGTCTTTCAACTTCTACCAAATCCCCGTGTAAAGAGTCCAAGCCCTCCATGCTATGAATATTCTAGGTCTAGCTTTGCAGATTATTACAAGGGAGTTGCTGTGCACCTGCAAATTGGTCCTCAAGCATGCAGAGGTAATGTGGCACAGTGTTCACTACCCAGTGCCCAATGTGTGCCAGTTTGTGTTCCCCAAGTAGATGTGCCAAAGGACTTGGGCTTTTCCAAATCTTTTGCCCCCTGTCCGAACCCCTTTCAGAGGGCCACAGGGCAAGCGGGAGATATCATGACCAACATTGGTGATTTATTACTCCTGATGTCCCAGGGCCTACCCCTTTGTGGGTCCTGAGCAACTGGGCCAAGTACCCCTCCAGCACTTGATACTCCATGTTAACCCGGGACGAAGAGTCCAATGCTTGACAGGGGAAAAGGTGAGGTGAAGGGAGAGAAGGGGGTTCAGAAGTAGATGCCACATATACACAGACTCAAGACTCAAAATACATCCAGCCACCACAATAAATGTTCAGCCAGATACAAGCTTTTAGGAAAAAGTAGTATTTATATGTGAACACAATTTGAAATGCAACCTGCACAAACAATACACACAGCTCTCCGAAAGTCGTCACACTAGAACTCTCCCGGCACAGCCCTTAGTCCCACTTCTCTGCGTAGTAGCAGTGGTTATTCCCATTTACTGTGGGCAACATTCAGGCTAGACTCCACTAAAAGTCCGAGGGCTTGATTTAGAAGCCGGCAGAGGGGAATACTCCATCACAAATGTGATGGATACCCCATCTGTTAAATTACGATCTAATTCTATCCTATGGGGATCATATATGGCAGACAGGGTACCAGTTAGGCTTTTTCATGGAGTATTCCCTTCGCCAAGATCTAAATCAGGCCCTGAGTCTTAAATGTCCCACTATGGCTTTTTAGGAGTCCAACAGTTCTAGCGCTATTGCGCTGTGAGGCAGAGTAAGTTCCTAATGAGCTCTCAGGCACAGCAATCAGTCTTACCAGCTTCTGTTGGCAGTGTGATTAAGAAGACCCCAGGAGCGATCAGAACTTCGGCGTTGAGGTGGACTGAAGCAGCTGCCGGATTTGAGCTTTAGCCTTGTCGCTGCAGGCCAGAGGTTGGTTGCCTGAGGCACTCCACTGAATGGCAGAGTAGGCTCCACTGATCCCGCTGGTATATCGGGTGCAGTCACTTGGCTTCCATTGCTTCAATAGGGGCTCCAGGCAAGCAGATCAGAAACCACTGCTTCCTTGAGGTCACATGATGCTCCCAGCAATGGCTCCTCTTGCAATCAGTGCACCAGGGCTACGGACCTTGCTCTTCACAGTGACCTCCTCTGGCATACAGGCTTGTTGACTTTAGGAGGCACACAGGCAACCACCTGATGGCTGCAACAGCAGTTTTCTCAATGGAAGCCCCCCCCCCCCAGATCCCTATTCGCACCCCTCTCCAGCACATGGGGCACCCAACTTTCGTCTGCATATGGGCAATGGTCCAATCGGTCAAACAGCAGCCTTCTTCGTGGTGGCTCCCTCTAGGATATGGGGTAGCTAACTTTTGTGTACACACGGGCAATGGCCTAAATGGAACAGCAGCTTTCTTCGTGGTGGCTCCCTCTGGCATTTGGGGTTACCGACTTTGGTCTGCACATGGCTAGCAGCCCGATTGCTGCAACAGACACTTTCTCACACCTTGCTAATAAGATCCAATTGCCAGGGTCCCCCAGTGAACTGCAGTCCCAGCAGGTGCTCTCCTCCCCCTCTGGGGGTCCTCCAGTCTCTACAGGCAGCCACTGATTCTCCAGACTTCAGGGTAGGTGGTCTTGCTTGCCCTGGTTGATGTCCCTTCACCCAGCTGGGAGACTGGTAGACCTACATCCCCAGTCTTAGTCACATAATGCAGAATTCTAGCTGAGCTTCTCCACGACTAAGTACAGCGCACTCCGAGAGCTTGACAGTTGACAGCTTGGGAACTTTTAGCACCTGTTTTTATCATTTATTTCCAGATACAAAAGTGATTTTGTGGCTCATGCTTTGAAGTTCGTATTTGAGGGGACCCTACTTTGGAATGGCCATTCCTCTGTCCTGTTATTTGCCCAGGAAGCAGTCTGTCACAGCAGGATCAACTCCAACCATGATAGCCCCACAACACAGGTCATGAGAGTTACTTATGGATCACAACTTCATGTCAGCCTCTGTAATACATGCCTAACAGAAGGTTACAAAACCCCCAGCCCTACATTTTTCTGATTCCCTCATCAGTCCCATCTCCTTCCTGAAATGTGCCTAGGACCCCATTGACTAATCACCTTTTCGCAATTAAAGAGCGATTTTCAAGTGCACAGGACAGTCTGGGTCTCTCTTCCTCTAATGTGTGTCGCTCTTAGGAATGTTCAATCCAAAATGTGTCCAAGGGGACTCCTCCACTTCCACATTCCCCAAGACCCTGAGCTCTGAATATGAAACCCACAGGCCTCCATGTATTGTACCACATAGGTTTTTGGTTGGGGGTGGTAGTGCAGGCGTCCGTCCAAGGGTAAGTTAAACACACACCAGCGAAACTGTACATGAGTGGGCCATTTGGCCCCACTCCAGTGACAAAAGTAAAAAGGCCTATTTATACTACTGATTATCAGTATAAAAACACAGCGTGCTGTCACCACCACACTCTTACTACTTAGCTCTTTGCTAAGGGCAGCCGCCCTTTACCACTTATGAGGGTACTGCTTTGGGCGTCCCTCCCACTGTAAGCAAGATCTCAAACTGTGAGACAGGACTTGGTCATGACGCAAAATTATGATCTGTGTTAGCTCATTACCAAAAATCAGCACCAGGGATCCAGATATCATTGCAGCTGGAACACTCAGGACAAGAGTGCATGCATGTCATGAGAGTGTCCCAACAATCCCTACGTGGAGTTAACATACATCAATATATCACTTACGTAGTCAAGACAAATCTAAAGTGACAAAATTGTTAAGAAAATAAAAGAAAATTGACGGTTTGCTGTACATACCTTTAAGGAGCAAAGATAATATGACCTATACATTGCTTGAAGCTAGGGCAACGACATTTTTGGTTATAATGTAAATTATATTTCATTGTTCAACTGCGATGTAGAGGCTTAACCGAGGGGCAGTGCATGACTGTAAGGAGAGTGTTGCAAATGTCTTGTGCAGACATTGAAATGGTATAGATTTTTCTTTTATCAAACAAAATCAGGGACAGACAGGATGTGTGGCTGGTTCCGGGTTAAACAAAAAAGGATGGTTGTGTAGAGGTGCCTGGCTTAAGGAGAAAGAGAGAAATACGGTTCAGATTTTTACATAACCTTACCGACCTGTGCTGAGGACTGTGCGGCAGTCCTCAGCATATTTTGCAGTCTTAAAGACTGGAACACTGTCTCTCTATGAAATGAAGCACCCATCACCGGCTCAGACAGTGGTATCGGATTTTTACACTTGTGTAAATCGTTTTGGTGATAAACCAAGTAACTTTGCAAGGAATCCTGCAAGTGAAGTCTGCATGCATTTTTATTACATGTGCCGTTAATAAGGGGGGGCCTGTAAATGTATAACACCAATCCCATGTTTGTTCTGTGACTCTTGAGGGTGATGTGGTAATGTCAGTGAAAATCAGCCTAGGTGCAGCTACCGATGTGTGCACGTTCTTCAAGAGTCTGTGTATGCACGTTCTGATGATAGATTGATCACTCTGCATATGCTGAAACGGAGTTGATCACTGATGACGTGTGCAGATGTTGATGTTAGAGTGGCCAATACTGGTCTACATACGTAGCTTATCATGGTTGAGTGGCCACTTTCTCTGTATGTGCAAATGACAACCTCACACACTTATGTTCCCACCATTTCCATCTGTTCTTAGGAGAGCCCCACCATTCTTATAAAGTTTGCTACTTGTTAAACAATCCCCAACCTCCACCCACTTTTATTAAACTTGGAACCAGCCTCCTGTCCCTGCATTATGTTAATTGCTGCAGCTGGCCCTTTCACTTGGCACTCAACCAGCCTCATTGTCCCTCCTATTGTTACTATATTTCTTGCAATATCGGTATGCTCTATCACAGAGCCAGCCATACAGGTCCTCACATCTTGACTTTCGAACATCTTGCCCTTTTCCATCTGTCTTTCTGTCCTCAGCCAACTTGCTTTTCAAACCAGTCTTTGTCAGTCCTACTAGATTTTGGTTCACCAGTCCCATGCGCCTACTCTCTTGTATAAGGCAAAATCATTACTCACCCACAGACCATGAGTCAAGAGATACCATGGTCGGTTCTGCCAAATCTTGGGGCCCAGAGAGGTCAAGCTCCTCCTTTGGAGTTATCTCCGTTATGATAATTGAATGAAACATGTTAGAATCTGTTAAGGGGAAACATAAAAACAACACAATAATGAGAACAAATCTCAATAGTACAACTACTTTTATCCCTACAAACAAATCCGAGCCTATTTCCACTTTTCTGCCCAAATGAGCATTAAGCCTCCCAGCTGCCAGTAAAAAACATAGAAGACAACTTAAGCAATGCTGTGTAGTGTGTTACATCTTTAACCGTGCCCCCAAGGAAAATAGATCAAGCACATAATCTAGGATGCCTCTAGCAGTCAAGCAGGTGTTTCCATATTAGAATTAGAAAAGGTCTGAAGCCTGTAGCCTTCTAAATTGCTCTTCTGGCCAGCCAGCGCTACTCTCTAAAAGCACGTCCTGCTTGGATGTTTGGATATGTCAACCACTTCCATGTCAATGTGATCTTCACATTCAACCACAAAGGAGACTAAGGGCCTAATTTACAGTTTGGCAGAGGGGTTGCTCCATCACAAACTTGACAGATAGTCCGCCTGCCGTATTACAAGCTCCACAGGCTATACTGGAATTGTGATATGGCAGATGGGATATCCATCATGTTGTGACAGAGTTACCCCCTCCGTCAAACTCTAAACCAGGCCCTTAGTCTTCATCACAGCCTCCAAACCACAGAAAGAGAAAAATACACTCAACCCTCAGGAGGGATTAAAGAAGTTTGCCCATATTGGGAGACAGATAGATCATTAACAGTGGGAGATGAATAAGCTCAACCTCAGGAGAAAGTACAGAACCACACTCACAAAAACAGATGGTGGAGCTAGCCAAAAGTAAGATAAAAAGAGACCTCACCCACAAGAAAAGATAAAAGAAGCTCTACCACAGATTTACAGAAAGGAACTCACCCTCAAGGTGAGATACAAGAGGTCGCCCAGAGGAAAGGATAAAGGAACTCATCAACAAGACAAAATAAAATTATCTAATCAAAGGATAAGATAAAATGAAGGAGCTTACCCACCACAGGAGATAACCTTTTTTACCCGCATGGGGACATTAAGCGATCATCCACAACAGAAGATAAGTTATCTCTCCACATAACAGGCCAGACAAAGAAAATAGACAAGGGTTTCCTTTGAAGTAGCATTAACAAATGCTTACCAGAGGGAGAGACACTCGCCACCAATTGGGTGCATGGCACAGGCCTCTTGCCTTGGTGTATGCGCTGGTGGCTTGTGAGATTGGATTTGCGGTTGAAGGCACGCCCACAGGTATCACATGTAAAGGGCTTTACTCCTGAGTGCACATTTAGATGCCTTTTGAGATTAGCCTTGCTGTTGAAATTGACACCACACTCAACGCAATCAAAGGACTCCTCCTCTAGATGAGAAGATGTTTTGATCCTCTGCACCTTGCTATAAGGACGCCCAAGAAGCCTTGGACGTCCAGGGCCTCGTCTGATTTTGTTTGATGCTTCTTTTGTTGACTTCTCTACATTCAGGGCTTTGCCAGACATTGTCATTTTCTCCAGATCGTCCTCTGCAGACGGCACCTTGGACAATTTGTCTTGCATCTTCTTCCATGATCTGTTCCCTGAATAAATAAAATTAATAATTTAGAATTACATTTCTAAGCTCTATGTATAGTGTAAGTTCTGGAGAGACTTCATGGCAAGAAGTGGGCATAAGAGGGACAGTAGATCTTGGCAGTCCCTGAGCCAAAAATTTAATAAGGTCTTTAAATATAGGGTCTCTTACTTCAGAGTTCTACAATATCTAAGAACCCCCACATCAGAAATAATACGCAGTAATTTAATCAAAGTTCACATATCTCACTTTATCACTGTAGTGAAGGTAGGCTTGTTCAGAGAGAACTACTATCTGCCACTCTCCCCTTCTTAAAGAGCAAGGCATCAAAGATTATTTGATATACCGCCTGCAAACAGACATATGCTGCTGGAGTAAGGCAGTCCCAAATTCCTCTCTCTTATAAAGGGTTCTATGATTTCCTCTAGCTCATGAAACAGGCTGCCAGATTTAGCATGTTTCTGAGTGGAATGCCATACCGGCAAGACAGCTCTTGTAAATAATGATAGAGGGGGTTTCTAATGCCCTATTACCAATGTGCTATCCTGTTCTCCTTTTAGCCATCACAACCCATGCACCAATGTTTTGTACTTTCTGAAAGATTGGAGCTTTTCATATTTACTGTCCTTTCTTACACACTTCAATGTGTTTTTTTGTTCAACGACCAACACTTGTATTACATCTGTAACAAAATGCACCACACACTGGTATGATTTTAATGAATAACTGAAGTTTTAATAATGTGGTGCAGATAACTATAAGGCTCAGGGGCACCAGATGATTTCTTACAATGATAGGGGACTAAGTGGACCAGGATCACCAGCGCATCATAAGCCCAGGCCACTACATGCCACGTCAAAAGTCAGCTGCTACACCTACAGTGCAGGACGCGCTCGTGTATTCCCAGGCTTTACCCCACATCATAACCAATGATTTTTATATAAGCCATTACCTCAGGTATATTCCTGCTAAAGGTCTGCCTCAAAGTGAAGAGGGGGCAGTCAGTGATGCTGGACCTCTAAAAATTACACAGTATATTTGTTAATGGTCCCTCCGACTGCCCCACCCCTGAGTCTCCCCTTTTCATCTGCAGATACATTGCTCAAGCTCATACTACAGTGGGAAGGTTATATAATGCACCCACACAGCACGTTTCAGTCACTATCACAACTGACTGCTAATGACTGACTCATTATTGAGTTAACACAGAATACCTCCCTTATCAGTGGTCTGACTAGAAGTCAGGGTACAGGGTAACACAAGATGTATAGATACAGAGAAGGGTTTCACAAAATGTTATATTTTAATCACGGAATGTTGCCAGGTTAGTTGCACAGCTACAGGATTCAAGTATGATATTGTTTATAAACACATTCGATTTCAAGATAGCTGGGCCATTGATGTGTCCTATATAGAAGGCTATCACACCTTTTTACTCCACTTACTGATTTAAGGGACTCCATCCAGGTAGTTTATTAATCTGGATTGTATTTTCCCCTTGCACGTCTCTCAGTTGCCTACTGCTTCCCCAAATTGCTCGGCTTTTTTAAACGGTTACCTGAGGCTGTATTACACTAAGTGTGTATGCTGGTTTTATGTGCCCCCAGTTAACTTTGGTATTACAGAACGGGATACAGAGGCTGATGTAGCCCCTTCGGTAATATTGATATTGCTGGCATACATGTAGTGCCAGCCACATCTTGAGTGGACATTCCCTCGTTTGCATGGGGGCATGCAAATAATTCTAAATCTTTAGCACAGACATTGCCAGTTTGCTGTAGTTTGTACGCATTTTTAGAATTTTTGTTAATTGGGGTGTATTTACTTACAGGCTGTCTTAATATAACCAAACCTCCACCTCAATGGAGAATACAAAGAAAGTGACTCCAGTTCCAACACTAAATTGCTACTGTTCTAATAACAGCTTGTTATTCATTCACTCACGTTAGTTACATAGAGGGTTATGTAACAAAAGTGTGGCATTAGTTGTTTTCGCATTCTGTGCATGGGAGTGTGTTCTGTCAGTGCATTAGATGTTCCTCCTCCCCAAGCCCCCTAGGAACTCTTAGGGCAAGCAGTTAAATAGTTCAGTAGGTGTAACTGGAGAAAGGGTGAGAAGGTTGGGAATGGGGGCTGGGTAGCTGTCTCCAATGTCCCGGGGTCCATCTTACTATGGCTCTGCAAACCCAGCCAAGTACAACCTGTACAGAACTTGGCTCTGAGTTTTAATGATGTTGCACAGTCACAGGATTCTCAGTGTGTGGTGGGTACAACAAGCTCAGCACTCAAGAGAGACCTAACAGAATGATAACTTGATTGTCCAGTCCAGTAGTTGTCTGTGTAAAGGATAAGTACTTTAATGCACCATCAAATACCATAGTGCACACTATGAAAAGCTCAGATGTCATAGTCTGGTGAAGTGCCACTGTCCTTTGCTTCTCCCTCCCTCCCTATCCCCTCACTCTCTCTCAACATTTGTCTGCTGCTGGTATTCGACAGTGATGCAGAGCTAGCCTTCCTCTTTAAGCCAGTACCATACACTCAGTATCTCAGATTCCATTATATCACCAACTGCAACTCCACAATAGGCCTCTGTTAGGCCTCTGCGTGATTAAGCCCATGGCATTCTCTCCAAGTGGGAAGACACGTCAGCCGCAGGTGCACCAACCCTCTGTTCCAGTTCTTACAGCAGACGCTGGGCCAAGCAGCAAAGTCCACAGGCGGCAGGCATGCAGCTGTCTTTGGATCAGTGGCCCTCTTCTGGACACAGAGTCAGTCAGCTGGAGCCAGGGTCCCATAAGTCTTGGCAGGGTCTTTTTCACTGACACACCGGCTCAGCTGGGCAAAACTCCTGTGGTTAAAGCAGCAATTCAGTCCACTTTCAGTCTCAGGTCAAGATGGTAACAGCTGCACCACGTCTAGGCACATCACTGCCTAGCATCACAGTCTGAAAAGGTGCACTTGCAATCAGCTCCTCGGGCAGCCTCACAGTCACTCGGGCACCCAGTGGTCCAGTGCTTCGAGGCAGCAACTTCATTACAGCAGCATAGTTCTCTGGGGCACACGTTGGGCAAATGTGAAGGGGATAGTCGCTGCAAATGTCACTATACACACCGGGACAGTGCCACAAGCTTGGCAAAAGTCACTTCAGCCGAGCAAACCGATCAAGCACCCTTTCGGTAAGTGCCACAGAGTGAAAGCTAATGCTAATGGAGCAATATGCTTGGGCACACTCCGGCAGTGCTATGGACCCTTCGCTTCAGCAAGGGCAACCAGCTCTGAGCCAAGAGCATGTCAGTCACGCTCTCTAAAGACTCTATTAAACAAACCCACAACACCAGGGTTGATTGCTCTTGGCCACGTTGGTAGTCTTCCTGCAAGGTTGGCTACCTCTTTCCCTCTTCTTACAGGAAGGCTACATCCAAGTGCTCCCGGTCAGGGAGACAGCTCCTCCTCCAGATAAGACTTCAGGTGATGTCCCCTCACTTTTGGAAAGATGGCTATCAGACAGACACCATTTCTTGGGTATGCTGTGGTAGTTCTTGGGTATTCTGTGGTGTAACCTGCTCCATGGTCAGAGAGAATTAGAAACTCGAACAACAAGTGGGTCAGCAGGTCCCACCCCTATACAGGTACAGCAGGCAAGAGATGTGTAGTCTGTCTGCACATTTAGAACCGATTGTGGTTGGTTGCTTTTTGATGTTTCTTTCTTAGGCTGTGTTCCAGACTGAGTCCTTGTCTAGACTAAGGCTACTAACAGTGGGACTACCTCCAGGTTGGAGCACCTACAAAAGAGGCCCAAAGGGGTGTTAGCATTTTGCTTCTGACCATCAACAACCACAGTGACAGTGATGTGGACGAGAGACAAAAGGCTGGCGTCTTTTAAAGGACCCCTTCACACTCTGAGCATCAGAAGCTGTAGTCGAACCTTTCACCCCCACCATTTACCAAAAATCAGTATTCACAAAGACTAATCAGCAGCTGCCTGCAGTGAAAAAACAACCAACTGAATTACTTAAGGGAAGCCTGTCTCCTATATCCCCACTTCAGTGTGTAGGTTACCCCCTTCCATGCTCAAGAAGGTGAGCAATACTCTTCCACTGTCTCGGAAAGTAACCTCACTTGCATACTGTGCAAATGAACTACCAGGGGCTTCCAAAATGGAACAAGCCTCCTTCACTCTGGTTCATTCACATATGCACTATGTGTGTGATACGCAGACCACATACATACAACCACACATACAATGGGCTGGTGGCGTAAGAGTTCAGGTTCGCTTGTAGCAGCAAAATGTTACTCAAGGTGGCCGGTATGCCATCACTCTTGTGACCCATCAAACAAGATTTGGTCAGAGTATAGGATTAGTAAAACATGTTGTGCTGCCACCACCACTCTAGAGCTTGAACCATGTACAGGTGCATTAGTCCACTGTCACTCCGAACAGCACTCTTGGTGAGGCCCACCACTCCAGGACTGGTCTGGGACTGTAATGGCATGAAGGGACAGGCTTAGGCCTTCGCATACTTTCTAGATTAGTGTATGGCTGGAGTGGGACCAAAAGTCCAAAAACCAGGATACCAGATACTTTAGGTTGGGCACTCGGGCAGTAAGCACAATTGTATACCATGCAGGTGACATTCCAGAGTGTTAAGATGATAAACCAAGCCAAAAAAGGAAATAAACTTACCAAGCGAGTAGGAGGAGGAAAAGAAAATGTGAGGCCCCAAGACTTGTCTCTGAGCCTTTATTGGCCACATACACACCACACCCTGATGCAGCAACCTTAGCGGTAGCTGAGGTTCACCACTTATAGATAGAGCTCACTAGAATATACAGACTGTTAGTACAGTTTGTATTGCAAACATTAAATACTAACCCAGTGTGTGCTGCCACAGCACAACCACATGCAGTTACACCAGGCATTAACCCCGCAACTGTCCATTTGATCCTGGGTAAGGTACCCACCAAGCAGGAAGAAATTCCGTTTTGGTTAGCTCAAAAAATAAATGCGCTGGAAGCAGTCTTCCCCCATAAGGGTCCTCCAAATAAACATAGAATGCTCACTATGTGCTTGCCATTTAGTATGGTTCCCACAGTAGATAAATGCAACACATTGGGCACGCTATTTGCCACACTCTATACTACCGCACACGGTACACCAAAACTTGGCAATCTTCCGGAGGTGTTAAAACAAATTCAAGATGAATACGGGGCTGCCCTGGCCCTGGACCTGTGGATTCAATTAATGTACAATTTTGCCACTGTGTCTTCAAATATATTAAGTAACCTTAAAGGGGAAGCAGTTGCATTAGCAGTGCGCGTAGGGCTCCGGGACGTTCCTGTACAGGATCAAGAACGTGAGCTGACAAAGATTATTGCTGAGACCTATTCCAGCATTAGTCGAGATAGTCTGGAAGCCAGACCAATTAACCCACAATCTAATGAAGATTCTACTAAGCAAGCTCCTGAAGGTTCTAAAAAGGGCTGGGCTAAAAAACAACAAACACCTACAAAAGAAAGGGGAGAATCTCTATATTCGGACACCTCTCAAAATTGATATAATCTTAGAAACAGAGATAATATAAAAATGCCTGGCAGACATCAATAGTCTGATACACGCCAATCTTGTTCCTTTCAGGAATCACCAGAAAAATGCAGTGAGAGGTGGGCAGTCAGAATAGCGAATAGAGTATGTGAAACCGAGAAAGGATTCAATGCTCGTCTAAAGTTTCTGTTAAGAAAGAAGAGAAACTTCCCCAACAAAAACAGCAGTGTAAGTAGAAAAAAAGTGGCAGCAGTTGCAATACGACATGCCACACAGGAAGAAGGCTGTACTGAGGAACATGAAGTGGTCACTGGCACTGCTAGACAGTGCAGCAGAGGTCACAATAGTTTGCCGGGATCTTCAACAGCATTTGGAGGTGAAAGCAACTGATGACTTCTTACAAGTTGAAACTGCGGACATGCATGTCTCCACAACCGACAGGGTGTATAAAGTAACTATCCAGTTAGAGGGAGACACTGAATGCATGATAGAAGCTATCTTTTGGGACCGCGTCATTGCTATTTATGATATTTTACTGCCTGAAAAAGACAGGCCACCAGAATTTGTCTGTGATCTCCCATATGGAGAAGAGGTTATTGAGACATCCTTCTCGCTCCTTGTTCCTAGAAAGCTCGTGGAAATACACACCACTGATTGGGCAGTGTCACAGGCATCTGCGTTATATCACAACCACGTAGGATTGGATAAAGATTCCTCCTATCATGCAATTCCAATTCAGTCCCAACCTCAACCTCAACCCCAATAGAACATGAAGCTAAAGCACCCATGAGGGAAATCCTCAAACAATTAGAGTACCAGGGCATAACTGAA
Organism: Pleurodeles waltl; assembly: GCF_031143425.1. Taxonomy (NCBI): domain Eukaryota; kingdom Metazoa; phylum Chordata; class Amphibia; order Caudata; family Salamandridae; genus Pleurodeles; species Pleurodeles waltl. The sequence goes on from NC_090449.1 coordinate 449,272,598, forward strand.
CTCTGTGTCTCACCAATGAACAATCCACAGTTCCCTGTCGCTAAACCAGACCATTCATATAGCATAGTCTTGAACTAGACATTTAAGCAGTCACACACGCACATTTGCTATACAAAATGCACAAAGCACTTATGAACAATACAGTGCTCAAAAAATACAAAATGACCCTGGATATCTCCAATGGGTTTTTCTACCAAAACATAGCACCTGAAAGTATGGACTTAACAGGTTTCAGCACTTTAGGCTGCCAGAAAAATTCTGCAGACTCCCACATGGGTACAAGAACAGTCCAGGACTGTTCTCAGCTCGTGTTACATCTATTTTACATGACATTGACCCTGAGCCTTTGTCAGAAAAGGATGATATCTACTGTACAAACGACAACCTGATGTAACATATAAGACGGATAGCGAGCACTGTTGTAGGATTTGCCAAATCTGGCTACAAATTCAATAAAAAAAAAAATTAAAATAGCCTTCCTTTGTGTCATATTTTTGGAATACGAACTGTCAGATGAAGGCAAGAGCCTCGCATCCCAATTGTTAGAAAAATGCGCACAACTACAACCTCCAAACACCATCAAAAAGCTCCAGTCTTTATTGGGCTTTTTACATTTTGGCAGAACGTACATTCCAGACTATGCACAATGCATTAAACCATTACATGACTTAATACAACCTGACTTTACCAGCAAATACTGGACAGTCAAACAAACACGCATTCTCAGAGCATTACAAAAAGACATGCTTGAAGCAAAACACCTACATACAAGGGACAACAAAAAACACCTGGTCATCAGAGTAATTGCTGGTGCCATTGGTTTTACCTACGTAACATTCAATGAGGGTGAGACAGCCCAACTGCATACAAATCACATTTGTATTCAACAGCTGAACAACGCTTTGCTCCCACTGAGAAAATTCTCAGTGCTGTCCAGATAGCTGTCATTAAAGACAGACCTCTGGCCCAGGGGAAACGTATTATTGTTGTATACCCCATTCCAGCCCTTGAGGCTGTTACCAAAGCTAGCGTTCCTAGTGCGAAAGCATTACATCCACGTTGCATCCAATGGGCAACGTTTCGGACGGCCACTGATGTAGACTATATCTTTTACTCAAGATAATAAACCCAAGGGTTTTTGCAATATGAACTTGAATATCCAGTTCCAGCAAACACATTGCCTATTGAACAATATCAGACAACTTGGTACACTGATGGTTCAGCCCAACCAGCTATAGGCACTAAACATCAATATTATGCCGCTTGCGCAGTCGTGAGTGGATACATGAAAGATGGCAAGTTCCATCTACAAGATAGTTACACGCAGACCCTAGGGGTCTCCACTGCACAACTTGCAGAGGTCAAGGCTTTGGTGATGGCACTGGAACATACGGATCCTGAGCAGATGACGCTGATTGTGATTCGTACTATTGTGTCCAGTCCTTCAATGAATATCTGCATTACTGGCGCTAGAATGGGTTCAGAGATTCAAAAGGAAACACCATTAAACACAGACTTCTGTGGGGGAAAGTAGTGGATCTGAAAGGAACGCTACCCAACATCCATGTTGTACATACACTAGGACTTCAGCGTGTTGGAATACACGCTACAGGCAACACCTTGGCTGATGAAGCAGCCAAATCAGCAATAGCTATGGCTTCTGTTGCTGCAGTAACCCATTCTAGAACAAAATTGGATGATGCAACATTGGCAGCTGTGAAAGCTTCAGCTGATGGCACGCCCTTACCAAAAGCATATCCTGCTAAATAGGCCTACTGCATATGCCTCAATACAGCCCTACCAGTTATAGCATGGGTTGGAAATCGTGTGATTCCCAATAAAGACCAAAGACCAGAATTGATCAAAGAAGCATATGAGGGGGTTGCTTCTGCCCATGCTGCTGTGGTGGCTACAATTTCACTGATACAAGCACGGTATTGGTGGCCAGATCTCTACAAACAGACCAAGCAGTATGTCCTTTGTTGTGACGTATGCCAACAAATAAAAGAATCCACCGTCAAACGCCCAGCACAGACACCCCTCCTAATTTCAAACAATCCATTACGATGTGTGTACTTGGAGCATTGTGGTCCCCTGACACCTGATAGTGCACACAAATACAGCTTAGTCGTTGTTGACGCATGCTCCAGATTTCTATGGTTTTGGCCACAATGCTCGGCTTACGCTCAAACAGTTATTAAGGATTTGCAAGTCTTTATCTGCACCTATGTTGTTGCGGCTTTCCACTTGGACCAGGGCCCTACTTTTGCCTCAAGGGCTTTCAGGGACTCCATGGCTTCGTAAGGGGTCCAACTGCATTACTCGTCTCCATTTCATTCCGAGGGAAATAGTATTGTGGAACTACAAAACCGAGATTTAAAGCAATCCTTAACAGCCATAGTATTAGGCACGGGTCATAGTTGGCTTACACACCTGTATGGAGTTCAGAGAGCACTTAATCTGCCCAGAAGGTCCCTGGGGGGCATACTTCATACGGAACACAAATGTGTTCCCAAACTTGATGGTCCTGGCATGAAGGCAGCAGAAACACTTTTTGACATGAGTGAACGTGTCACTGTCTTGCAGGACTTACAACAGTTCCGTGACGACAACGCATCTGCCAGTGCCGCCTCCTTGGGAATAAGGGATGTACCAATAACATCTACCGGCTGGATTCCAAAAGTTGGGGGCCTAGTGTGTGAAAAGATTGCTGTGAAAAGGGAGTTTGGTCCTTCTATTCGTGCACCGGTTCCAGTCCTGGGATTACACGGTACCAGAACTGTCATTTTACCACCGCTGCCTTGTTCCAAAGATAATCGCTTTGTCTCCATCGACAATGTCAAGCCGATCCTGCACAGCAGACCTAGGGGACTCCTGGGTAGTACCCGAATCCCTCTCACTACAGGCCAGGATGTTCCTCTACAGGTTTTAAGCAGCAACGCTGACACCTCTCCAAGGTTGGGGAGGGTGGGAAAGGAGCTTTCATTTCCACTAACTTCTACAACAAATAACATCAATAATATTGATTGATTGTATTCAATTTCTACACAAACTGATAACAGTCTACTATGAACCACTGAAGAAGCCTTCTACAATTTCTCCTCTTCCAAACACAGCTCCAGTTTTTATACGAAGTGCTTCTGGCTATTTTGCCAACATCAATGACACTTTCACTGACTCATCTGCTTCTACTGCAACAGAACTGTCAGGAGCATATAAGCAGATCATGTGTCTCAAAATTAACTATTTCATTCTTCCATGGAATTATCTATGGCTCTTACTAACTGCACTTGCCTTTGTCCTTTGGATTTGGTTTGTCATTGTTTTCTTCTTACTTATACATGGTCATTACCTTCCTGAATGTTCTATAGTTTAAACCACATTTTTTCCCCACTTGTCTCTAGTGAACATTTCTGATATACCAAATCCTGATGGAATTGTTTGAGATAAAGTATTATTTGATATATATGGCTCGATGGACGTCATTCAAATTCCAAATGTATTCAAACTTTCCATGAACGATGTAATTATACCAGGAGTGGTTTCTAATGATTAGGATGTGAAATCAGGTGATTCTATGATGTCTGGTTTACAGTATAATACAGTATTTGAAAATGAAGATGTTTATCAGTCCAAAGCAAATTATGGAGACATGTTCTGTTATAATTAATATGGACATCATTTCATTCACAGAGCAAGTACCCCAAAGAGTATCTTTAATTAAACACAGTGGAAACACTGTCCGACTGCACCAGTGGAGAGTTCTAAAACATATACTGAAAATTTTGTAGATTTGTTTGGGCACAATGCTAAAAATGCTGAGTCATATTATTTCAAATTGTCAGAGATTGAAAGTCAACATATTTTATTGACAGACACAAAATTAATGTATTCTGATTCCTTTGTTTCCTGGTTAGCTATAGAAGACTATAATTACTGGTTGAAGTAAAAAGACTTGAAAAGTGTGTGGGGAACTAAATATTGACAAATAAGGGGAAAGGAGGCTTTATTTAGAGCATGCCTGATAACTGTTCAAATTATATTTTGAAACTGTACAACAAACAAGTTGTTTAAGCTTAGCAAAAATTAAGGAACTTAATGCACCCAGTATTCTCGCTCCTGCACCATTTTACAAAAGGCAAAAGTATACAAATATATCTAAAAATCAGCTCGATGAATGGGTCCAGAATTGAACATTTAACACATCACTTTCATGTCCTGGTGGGTGGTTATTGTGGCGTGTAGACACCAATGGGTGCCATACACGTTTTGTAAACTCCACAGGGTTTGTTTTAGAACAAATAGGCAGGACTCTCGCTATGTGTCCTCAGAACACTCGGGTGTAGTGACAACATATAGTTTAGGGAAATTATGCCAACAACGCTTGAAGGGTTCCTCGCTGGATTCTGTTGAAGAACACCCTGGTCTACTGTCCAATGAAACAGATGTACAGGAGATCCTGTTAGGCCCCAGAAAACAACGTAGAAAATGCTTCCTATATACAGTATATAATTACAGTTGGAAACTTTCCCAATAAGAAGCGCAAATTGATCAGGAAAATGTACAGAAAGCATTAGTCGTATTAGATAATGGAATTAACACCTAGTCCAACAGGATATACACTTTAAATAATATTGTATTCTCTGCAATAGACATAGTAAAGAGTAGCATGTCATCTTTACACCATGGACAGTGTTAGCTAAGGTACATTATGCAGTTAGGTTGGAAAGGTTAGCTCTTACTGTGGCTGAAGACCCATGTGCTGACCGGCTAATACATGGGGTTATAAATCTGCCTATTTCAACACTTCAGTTTACATCCTAAAATACATTCCAGTAGGCAGATATGAAAGGCTGGGAGATAGTTACATACATGAGGTGTAAGAGCTTCCCTTTTTGTACAAATATTTCAATGGCATGAAAGAGGTCTTTCTTGGCAGTAGTAAATACAAGACTTCTGCAAGCCATTCGATGATTTGTAAACAGCTGTCCTTGCATGGGACATGCAATGCCTCGGCAGCGAACTTGGCTTGTTATCTGAATGGAATTCCAGTCCCCTTGATTAGACCTGCGTTCCAGGTGCTCCCAAATGGCAGCTGTGTGCTTCTTAACAGTGAGAGCTGTTGTGCAATGCGAGCTGGTATAGCTTATGTAATTTCAGTCTCCCAAATTGTCCCATGTCCTTTTTCCACTCACACAACAAAGAGTAGTAGCAGACATGTGGCCTCATATTGCTACTTCTGATGTGAATTTTGACAAGTTGAGCAGACTCAAGGCTTTACTGTTTCAAAAACATGTGGCACTTACATCTGCACGCAAGACCTATGTGCTTCAAGTTGTAATGTCATCTGCAGATATTCAGTCCCTTTTATGCACACATTTTTCAAGACACTTTGATAAACTTGTGGGACGAATATTCAATGCGTCCAGTACTACTGGAATTGCGCATTTCTTTAAGGTTGTTGATTCTGGTTTCATTCACACCTTCTCCATATTTTGCTTAATACTTTCAGCCATACACTCAATATTTTTAAGTGTTTTCTACGGGAAGCTGTCCTTGAGTGGCCCTTTGTGGATGATGTGACTCTTAACTCAACACTGAGCACAACACGGGATGCTGCTGCCTCAGCTGGAGCTCACGCTTTGGAACCTGAGTGCTCTATGGTTTTCCATGGCAATGATTTGGATACCTTACCACCTGCCGAAGTGGAAGGCTTCTGGGCTTCAATTGCCCCTGATATAATTGGCGACTTTCAAAATGACAATGATCTTTGAATTTGGCCTTCTTTGGCCCCACTATTGAAGTTTTAAATTGGCCTTCTTTTTCTTCATGCTCAAGTGTCTTTTAACTTGGACTTATTGACATTTATGTTTGTATGCTTTCATAAATAGAAGTTATTAGGTCTCATTTTATTATTATTATTTTAGGCTTTTAAAACACCTTCAAACCAGCAAGGGGAGGGTGTTGTATAAATATTTTAGCCATATTTTAGACACATTATTTTAGCAAACTAGGCCTGCCATTGTGCACTTTAGCCCAGTTACATTTTATTCAGCAGCGCTTTATTTTTCTAGCAATAGCCACATTTGGAGAGTTGTTTTATTTTTCTCTATCTAATTGTAGTTTCACCTAGGAAAGCAGTACATTCTCAGTGGGACATTCATTTCACTTTGTGCTTTCTTCAAGGCCGCATTCAGAGAGGATTGCAAAAGTGGTACGCTGTGTCTCCAACATTCACAGAAACACACATATTCTTACGTTGGGACCCTTTCCTAGAATGTCAACTGTTTTATTATAAAAACACTTCTTTGTCCCATACGTTAGAGGGAGATTCCAGCCAGATGACTACGACTGCATGCTGATTGCCTCGCTCTAGCTGCTTGCTTAGACTGCCGAACCCCTAGCCTACATGGGGACGGTGTCTCTCTAGACCACAGGCGTCATTGCTCAGGTATGAGGGATGATGTCTTCCCGGGGGGGGGGGGAACCTGAAGAGCGGGTTAGGATTTATTATGCTGTGCTCTAACATAGCTTAGGTAGGAGAACTATGTATCACTCCTAGTGACAGAATGGTGGGACTGTTTTTGTGTTTCACTCGCCTCGTCACAATTTCGCTTTTATAGTGTGTTATCATGCTAGTTATTGCAATACATGCCATTTTATCTAAGATGCAGTTACTTCAACAAATCCATATTTAACTATATTCTGCCTCAGTTTGTCCTTGCCTGTGTGGGACTAACATAAGTGAGAGAAAGGGAGGAGATCTGATCGACCACGATTCCCTGAGGAGTCTTTCTTGTCATGCACCCAGTTGCCACAATCATCCCTGTTCTTGGACAGAGTTGAGGCACTGCTCGTTAGTAGAAAAACCCAGATTAGGTCGACAGATGTCACATGGTGAGGAACTATACTTATTACCCACAATCAATGCGATCCTACCGCCCAAATCCAGTAGTCTCATTAGGGTGATGAGAACCTACTTGACAGCCCGATCGTTACAACTAATTGTGTATCAGCAAACCCTCCTGGCACAAGGGGTTGCTGTGACACTACAGGCCAAGGCGCTGGCCCTCATCCACAGTTTTCTCTACCACAGTGGGCCCTTCTGGCACAGGGGGTCGCCGCTGGGCTCCACGCCTGGGTCTTTGAAGTTTTAGTTGGGGTTCTGTTTCTTTTGAAGCGAACAATCTGATCTCTCTTCTTCTGCTTTTAAAGGGTGTTTGTCACAGCAGGAGAGATTTCAAAGCTGATAATCCACAACACAGGTCATGGGAGTGACTAGAATTCACAGCTGCATGTTGGCCACATTGTTATGTACATTAAAAGGTTAATCCCGAGCCCTTTCCTTGTAATCTACCACTGAATCAAAGAGCAACTTTTGAAGTGAACAGAGGGAGTCTCTGCCTCCTTCTGCAGTGTGTCCCACCCAGGTCACAGGAATGCAGCAATACACAAGTCTGCCTCAGGGGATTCCTCTAATCCTTGTGTTTTCACCAGGCTGGCCTGGGCTTCCCAAAAACGGAACCCAGGGGCCTCCATGTAATGTACCATTAAGGCACTCTTGCACTCAGTGTATGGATGTAGCACATACCACTATTCAGTACTGTTACCTCCATGCATTGCGCCATCATAGGCACATTCAGCTATGTATGCAGAGCACACATCTTCTCCCTTCATGAAATGTACTTCTCGCAAGCACACATACTCTCAGCTCATGCTTTCCCTGAGAACACACTGCACAGCACCACATGTAATTTATTCCTCCCCGTACACACATTCACCATGCATGGACTGCCCAGCACTGCTCTACCCTGTACTGTACCATTCTCAGGCACACATACATCCAGCGCAGTCACCACTTCTGTGCTATGCAGCACTCTGCATCTTACTGATGTAGGTCAAAGGGGAGTTAAGCACACAGCAGCTGAACTTTAAAAAAGTGAGTGAGTTTATAAGCCTCAGTCCAATAATGCAGGTTAATAAGCATTGGTAAAACCAATAGGTTTCGCCTATGCAAAATCTATTGCCTTTTCAAATGTTTGTTTTTATTTTTTACATGTCACACAGCAGCGCAATCTACTGTGCAACATGGCTTAAAGAAAAAAAAAGTAAAACACTATCTTCTGGCAAACATTGATCCCGTGATAGCGGTTTTTTTCTTTTTTACTTTAACTTATGCTGCACAGCAACCCTCACTGCAGTGCAACAAGAAAACCTCTCCAAGCCAAGCAAATGAGGTTATGTGCAGCTGACGCAGGCAACTGGCCACCACAGCTCATGCACGAGAACGAGCAGCACGAGGGAGGAAAGGGGTGATAGCAAGGACACTGCAGGGGCTGGGCTGGTGAAACAAACAAAAGAAGGCAGGCAGACGGGGGAGGAACAGCAACAGAGGGAGGAGGGCAGGTGAAGGAGAAGCAACAACAGGCTTCTGTTTTATAAAGTAGGAACAATTTAGGAAGAGCGCTGGGGATGAGAGAAGACGGCCTGCAGAAGTACTCGTATGGAGTGCCAGCTAGCAAAATAAAAAATAAAAAGTACCTTTAGAGTGTGTATCCAGTAAAAGGACACTTACCACTAGCCAGTGGACAGAAGCTGTGCTGGGACCAGGCTTTATGGCATTGACAGGCAAAGCAGAGCAGGAAGACGTGCTGATGACATGCTGACCAATTAGAAACATGTAAATTAGAATGATGTTGAAATCAACGAATGGTAAGTCAAGTCAAGTACTGGGCAGGTTCTAAGCCCCCTTTGTGATTTTTTTTTTATTACAAGAAATTTCTCAAGCACATCACAAGCAGTGTGTAGGTGTAGGAGGTTTGTAGTGGGTAACTAAGGGCCAGATGTATCAAGAATGCATTTTGCGAATCGGAAATAGCGATTTAAAAAAAATTGCTATTTCTGATTCGCAAAATGCAATGTATCACATTTGTGATTCAATAATAGCGATTTCTTAAAAATTGCAAATGCTAATACTGAATCGCAAATTGCGATACAGCCCCCATTCGCATTTATGGGTCTGTCGGCCCATATTTGTGAATATTTTGCATGTCCCAAATAGCGAATTCCTAACTGGAATTCGCAATTTGGGGAACTGCAAAGTCCAGGGTGCTGGGGGCCTAAGGCCCCCTCTGCTGCACCCCAAAACATTTTTTTCCAACATGTAAGATGCACACATGCCAAAAGGGCATGTGTGCTTTACATGTAAATTTTAAAAATGCATTTTAAATGCATTTTACAAATTTGCACATGTTACCACCAAGTTCAACTTGGTGGTAATAGCGATTCCTTAATGCCCAATTTGCATTAAGGAATTGCTTCTTACATGTGCTTTAGAAATCGCAAATAAGGAATCCTTATTTGCGATTTCTTATTTAGAGAGTCGACTCTCTAAACAGGGTCGCAATTTTAAGGAAACGCTATTTTAGCGATTCCTTAAAATTGCATTCAGAATGCCTTTGATACATTCTGAAATGGCTTTTTGCATTAGCAAACGGGCATTCGCACCGTTTGCGAATGCAAAAAGCTTTGATACATCTGGCCCCAAGGTACTTACACCTTATACCAGGTCCAGTTATCCCTTATTAGTGAAATGTAGGCAGTGTCTAGCAGCTTAGGCTGTATAGGGGTAGCTGTAGCAGAGCAACCAAGGCTGAACTAGGAGACATGCAAAGCTTTTGCAATACCACTATAGTCACACAGTACTTATACACAAAAACAAGACAATACTCAGTGTTACCAAAAGTAAAGGTACTTTATTTTAGTGATACTAAGCCAAAAATATCTTAGAGGCAATAATCCTACTGGAGATAAGTATTATAAACAATAAATACACTACTAACCAAAATCAGGTAAGTAAACAGTCAGAGAATAGAGCAAACAGTGAAAAACACAATAAATTGTAATGGGCCTAGGGGCAACACAAACCATATACTGAAATAGTGGAATGCGAAAGTCGGATTTCCCCCTAGACAAGGGTAGTGTGTAGAGGTGTGCTGGGAGTGTAAGAAAACACCAAAGGTAAGTAAAATACCCCACCCCAGAGCCCAGGAAAACCGGAGTAAAGTACAGCAAGTTTCCTCAGAACACACTAGAAGTCGTGGTGAAGGATTATGCAAGAACCAAGCAAGCCTGCATGAAACCAACGATGGATTCCTGGACCTGAAGAGCTTTGGAGAGAGGAGACCAAGTCCAGAAGTCGATGAAGAGTCCAGGAAGAACGGGAGCCCCTGCCAGAAGGTGGAAAAGTAGATTCTCCGGTTGGAAACAAAGTACAGAAATGCACCAAGGAAGATAGCTGCGGGTTCCTGCTTGGTGCAACAGATGCCCCACGTAGAGCTGTTGGATGCAGGCTGTTTTCGTAGCTGGATTCCGCCAACAAGTCTTGGTTTATGCAAGAACGTGTTTTGCGTCAAAGAGAAGCTGCCCGGACCCAAGAGGGACCTGGGGGTCTCAACTCAGACTGAGGAGACAGAGGGGGCCCTCAGCACTTCAGAGAGCCCTCAGAAGACCAAGCAGCACCCATAGGAGTACCAGGACATGGGGACAAATGAGTTGGCAAAGTGCGGTTGTCACAGCACTACACAAAAGGGTCCCACGCCGCCGGAGAACAACTCAGGGAGCTGAGCGTCACCGGATAGAGTGCTGGGGACATGGGCTACGCTGTGCACAAAGAACTTCTGGAAGAAGTGCACAGAAGCTCAAGGAGCTGCAGAGGACGCAATGCACAGGGCTACTGTCTGGAACGAGGACGCAAGCCCTTACCTCCACCAAGTTTGGACAGCTGGACCTTTAAACAGTCAGGATCACTTCGTCTACCACCTGTGTTCCAGGGATCACGCTGGTCGACAGGAGTCGTCCCAGAGTACCGGTCGTCATCACATAGAGGTGCCTGCTGAAGCAGGGAAGTGAATCCGTCACTCCACAGGAGATTCCTTCAGTTCTTCTGGTGCAGGATGAAGACAGACAGTCCTCAGAGCATGCACAACCTGGAAACTGTTGCAGGCTGGAGCTGAAGTTGCAGGTCACAGGGGCCTTTCTGGATACTTTGTTGCAGTTACAGCGGTTCCTGGAGCAGTCTGCGGTTGATCCGATGCTCAGAAGCTGAAGCAGAGGAGTCCTGGTGCAGTCTTGCAAACAGAATCGGAGGAAACACCCAGAGGAGAGACTCTAAATAGCCCTGAGAGGGGGGTTGGATACCTACCCAGGTATGCACCTATCAGGAGGGGTCTCTGACGTCACCTGCTGGCACTGGTCACTCAGATGCTCCCAGAGGGTCCCCACATCTTGGAATCCAAGATGGCTAACGCCAGGGACACTCCGGAGGAGCTCTGGGCACCACCCCTGGGGTGGTGATGGACAGGGGAGTGGTCACTTCCCTTTCCTTTGTCCAGTTTCGCACCAGAGCAGGGACTGGGGGTCCCTGAACCGGTGTAGACTGGATTATGCAAGGAGGGCACCATTTGTGCCCTTCAAAGCATTTCCAGAGGCTCTGGAAGGATACCCCTCCCATGCCTCTAACACCTATTTCCAATGGGAGAGGGTGTAACACCCGTCTCCTAAAGGAAATGCATTGTTCTGCCTTCCTGGGATTGAGCTGCTCAATCCCCAGGAGGGCAGAAACCTGTCTGTGAGATGGCAGTAGCTGGGGCTGCAGTGGAAACCTTAGAGAGCTGGTTTGGCAGTACTGGGGGTCGATGGTGGAGCCCCCAGGGTGCATGGAATTAGCTCCCCAATACCAGATTTGGATTGGGGTTCAATTTCACAATTGTAGACACCTCACATGGCCATATTCGGAGTTACCATTGTGAAGCTACATATATGTATTGACATATATGTAGTGCACGCTTATAATGGTGTCACGCACTCACGAAGTCCGGGAATTTGGGCCTGGACACACACAGTAACTTTGCACCTAGCCCTCAGTAACTGAAGGTTAGACATATAGGTGACTTATAACTTACCTGGTACAGTGAAAAATGCCTGTGAAATAGTGTGTGCACTATTTCACTCAGGCTGTAGTGGCAGTCCTGAAGGAGTGTTTGTATGAGCTCCTTATGGGTGGCGAAAGAAATGCTGCAGCCCATAAGGATCTCCTGGAACCCCAATGCCCTGGGTACCTAGGTACCATATACGAGGGACTTATAAGGGGGGAACCAGTGTGCCAATTACAATTGGTGTATGGAGTCACTAAACTATAGGGACAAATTTAGTAAACAGAGGGAGCATAAGCACTGGAGTTCTGGTTAGCAGAACTCCAATGACACAGTCAAGCATAGTAACAAACACATACAGGCCACAAACTATGAGCACCGGGGTCCTGGCTAGCAGGATCCCAGTGAGACAGTAAAAACACACTGACAAACAGGCAGAAATTGGGGGTAACATGCCAAGAAAGATAGTACTTTCCTACAATAGGCAAAACCTAATAAGGGCCTATTGACTCCTACTGATCACTACAAGGTATGCTGCCACCACACACCTGTGCTGCTTAACTCTTGGTGACTACAGTAGCCTTCTATCACTATCAAGCTAGCGCTTTGGGCACCCCTTCTGATCCACCAACACCGCAGTCTGTGAGACAGGAGTATGTCATAGTGCACGCACATGATCCGTGTTTACCTATAACAAAAATCTGTATTAGGGATCCATACAAAAGTACAGTTAGGCACTTAGGGTAGGGGTACACATCCATAAAAAATGCAGAGGACCTTTCAGTCCCAACAGATAGAAAGCAAAATTGTCTGCTTGAGGTAGAGAAATTAAATTTCTGATTGCTTCATGGATGGAACCAGAATATAAGATGTGGAAATATTTAGATTTGGCTACACCTAGGGCTCAAGATGATTCACTCTGGGTTTTATTAGTAAGTCCCAAGATTTTCTGTAGTTTTATTTTTGTGCAATTTGTAGGAATTTGATGCACTACCTGACCTGATCAGGCTGCTTGTAAATTGAACTTTTGACAGGCAGGCTGTCACCTTTGTCAATGGTCTGTTCACACCATGTTGTTTGACCAGGGATCAGAGAGAACAGTTCGGAGAATTATCCTAGGAGATTTCTGCAGGCATCTTTTTGTGACTCAGAGAGGAAATCAGCAAGCACAACTTCATCTAATGAACCATCAACTGTATTGTGGGAGAAGAGGTCAGGGAGAGGGTCACTGTCTTCTTCCTGTCCCTCATCAGCTGCCATGACCAATGTCATGTCAGATCTATCACAGTAGGGCTTCAGGCGGTTCACATGAATTACTCTCTGGGGCTTCTAGGAGTGCCAAGGTCAACCAGATAGGTGACCTCACCCTTTCTCTCCACATTAGTGTGTGGTCCACTCCATTTGTCTTGGAGTGTCCTGGCAGCAACAGGGTCCAGGACCCACACTTTCTGTCCTGGCTGGTAGACAGTCAACGCAGCCTTCTGGTCATGCCATTGCTTTCGAAATTCTTGGCTGGCCTGAAGATTTTTTGAAGCCCTCTTCAAGTATTAGGCCATCATAGAACTGAGACCTAATACATAGTCCACAATGTCCTATTTTTGGAGGCTTGAGAGGTTGCTTCCAGCCTTCTTTCACAAGAGCAAGGGGACCCCTAACAAGGTGTCCAAACAAACGTTCAAAGGGGCTGTAGCCCACTCCCTTTTGAGGAACCTCCTTGTAGGCAAAGAGGAGGGAAATTAACAGGACATCCCACCTCCTTCTCAGTTTCTCTGAGAGTCCATTATCATGCCGTTGAGAGTTTTACTAAACCTCTCAAGTAATCTAACATTGGTTTGAAGACTGTAAGGAGTGGTGAATTCATAGGTGACACCACACTCCTTCCACATGGCTTTAAGGTAAGCAGACATGAAGTTTGTACCCCTGTCTGATACCACCTCTTTAGGAAATCCTACCCTTGAGAAAATTCCCCGGAGGGCTTTGGCCACTGCAGGAGCTGCAGTGGTCCTAAGAGGAATGTCCTCCGGATACCTGGTGGCATGGTCCACCACCATAGTATAAATCTATTTCCACAGGCTGTTGGTGGGTCCAGGGTGCCAACAATATCCACACCAACCTTCTTAAAGGGCACCCAACCACTGGTAGTGGAATTAAAGGGGCCTTTGGAGTGCTATCTGTCTTATCACTGGCTTGGCAAGTGAGAAAGGAGCGACAAAACTCCCTGGTGTCTTTACATTTGAGGGACAAGCCTGTTCCAAGTCTTGCTTTGCCCAAAGTGGCCTCTAAAGAGAATGTCTTGTGCAACAGTTAACAGAAACTCACTGAACTTCAGAGGGATGACCAGTCTCCTGGTGGCACCAGCTTTGGGTCTCTTGCTTCTGAGTAAAGGAGGCTGTTATCCCAGTACACCTAATGGGTGCCACTGACATCCCCTGCCTCTTGTGCAGCAGCTTGCTGCCTTAAGCCTTCCAGTGTGGGACAAGTTTTCCGTTCCATACTGAGTTCCTCCCTGGTGGGCCCCCCTGCACCCAAGAGCTCAGCTGTGTCAGCTCTCAGCTCCTCTGGTGCAGGCTCCACCAAAGAAGTAGATTCTTCTCCCTTAGATGTTGAATCTCCACTGGAGGCTGGAGGAGGGGATACCTTTTTACCCTTTCTGCTCTTCTTTTTAAGAGCCTCTTGGGCCATTGTTCCAGGCTCCAAGGCTTCCTGCTCCCTTTGTTTCATGGCCCGTGCTCTGGTAAGGTTAAAGATATGCCCAGTATTGCTGCATGGGCCTCCAGTTCCACTTCAGCCGAAGCTGACGTTTTCAAGTCATTCCCTAGCAGATATTCTATAGGTAGATCAGAGGACACCACAAACTTATTAGGGCCAGTAACTCCCCCCCACCACACACACAGCTGAAATCACTAACTGCCATGGGGTGGCACAAAGTGTTATTGTGAGCATCAGACACTTGGTACTTGTGGACAAGTAGGTGTTGCTCAGGTGGCACCAATTTTTCAAGTACCATAATGACACTGGCACCTGCATCCCTGAAGGCCTCTGTCAACACCATTTATTAAGGGATGCTGCCTGTATATACCCATGTTAAGGGGACAGGCAGCTAGGGTGGCAAAGTCAATGCCCCCTTCAGATACCAACACAGCCTCAGTAGTTTCCCTGACTAGCCCAGAGCCCACTACAGTCCCTAAGGTGAGGCCAGCTGTACTTTTGGACTGACTACTGTTATTGTTACCACTAAATTTGCTATTGCTAGGGACACTAGGAGTAAAAGTGATATTAGTAGTGGTGGGGGAGATTTGTGCCTTTCTTAGGATGGGAGCTGTCCTCTGCCCTATGGCCCTTGTTCTTACACATGTAGCACCAAGGTTTCTTAAAGTTTGAGGAAGAGGATTTATTCCGGCCCCAGAGGAGTTTTGTGGGCCTGATGAAGACTCTTCAATTTTATCTTTGCCCCCCCTAATGCTTACTTACCTGCTTCCTTCTTTTGTGGTCACCCCTGTGTGAGTTTTTCTACTTATCCTGGTGAAGAACAACTCGTCTGCCTTCTTTCCCAATTCTCTGGGCAAGGTCAGATCAGAGTCCACCAGGTATTAATGCAGCTGATCAGATATACAGTTATTCAAAATGTGCTCTCTTAGAAAAAAATTGTATAAGCCTTGGTAGTCACTCACTTTGCTCCCATGCAACCAGCTTTCCAGGGCTTTTACAGAGCAGTCCACAAAATCTACCCAATCTTAGGAGGACTCCTTTGTGGTTTACCTGAAATTAATTCTGTATTGTTCAGAGGTCAAGCCACAACCATCTAATAGTGCATTTTTCAGTATTGTATAATTGTCTGCATCTTCCTCTCTAACAGTGCCTTTGTCAGAGAAGGAGAGTCACAAGATTGCTTCCCGCTGTCTTTGAGGGACCTTTTGTACTTAACAGACCCTCTTCAAAGTAGTGAACCATTTGTAAATATCATATCCCACCTTGTAAGGTTGGACTATCAATCAATCAATCGGTGTATTTGTAGAGCGCACTACCACCCGTGAGGGTCTCAAGGCGCCGAGCGGAGGGGGGTGCTGCTACTGCTTAAATAGCCAGGTTTTGAGCCGCTTCCTGAAAGTCAGCAGGTCTTCAGTCTGTCATAGGGGTAAGGGAAGTGTGTTCCAGGTGTTGGCGGCGAGGTGGGAAAAGGATCTGCCTCCATTAGTCGCTCTTCGGATGCGGGGGACGTGGCGAGAGCGAGGTCGGCTGAGCGGAGTTGTCGGGACGGGGTGTAGAAGGTGAGTCGTCTGTTGAGGTACGCTGGGAGCGCCTTGTGTGCGTGGGTAAGAAGCTTGAAGGTTATCTTTTTGTTGATGGGGAGCCAGTGTAGGTCTCTCAGAAGGGGAGTAATGTGGCTGTGGTGGTGGGCATCGAGGATCAGGCTTGCGGAGGTGTTTTGTATGCGTTGCAGTCATTTGAGGAGTTTGGCCGGGGCTCCTGCGTAGAGGGCATTTCCATAGTCAAGTTTGCTGCGGACGAATGTTTGGGTGACTGTTCTTCTTGTATCTGTGTGGATCCATCGGTAGATCTTGCGGAGGGTGTTGAAGCAGGATGAGGAGACGGTGCTGACTTGCTTGGTCATGGAGAGTGTTCAGTTGAGGATGACGTGCGTGGTTGGTGGGTGTTGGGGCAGCTCCCAGAGCGGTCGGCCACCAGGAGTAGTCCCAGGCTGAGGGGTTGGCGCCGAGGATGAGGACCTCCGTCTTATCTGAGTTCAACTTCAGTTTGCTGTTCCTCATCCATTCGGCGACGGCCTTCATTCCTTCGTGGAGGTTGGATTTGGCGGTGAGGGGGTCCTTGGTGAAGGAGAGGATCAGTTGGGTGTCGTCGGCATAGGAGATGATGTTGAGGTTGTGTAGCCGGGCGAGCCATATAGACGTTGAATAGTGTAGGGCTGAGGGACGAACCTTGGGGAACGCCGTAGATGATCTTGAAGGCTTTGGAGTGGAAATGGGGGAGGCGGACACTCTGGGTTCTGCCGCAGAGGAAGGAGGTGGTCCACTCCAGAGCTTTGTCCCGGATCTTGCTCAGGTTCCTAGAATCATAGTAGTCCTCCCAGACCCTGGTGTCCCTGAAGCTAAGATTGCTGCCACCATGGGAGCTAACCCCAAATCCTGTTTCTCCCTTTCCACTGCTTCCTATTTAGGGCTTGCTATTGCTGCCGCAGCCTCAGCTCCTTCAGCCTCAGTTTCCTCAGCTCCCTGTCTAAGGAAGCTTCCCCTGAGGTGGAGCAGTAGGTTCTCTCAGATACTGAGGAGACATGGGTATTGACAGAGCAGGACCTGTCCCTCCTCCTAGGAACTTTCTGAACCAACCCTCTAGGAGTGAAGGTGGGCCTACTGGAATAGCCCCCCCCTCACTAACAGCAGTGCTCCTAACAGGGTTGTGGTGCTCCCCAGTGTAGCCTCAATATACCCTGTTTAAGACTGGAGGGTCAGTTTCTACTTCCGCCTCCTCCTCCTGCCTGCATGCATTGTCCTGGTCAACCTGGTGGAGTAACCCCAGTAGCAGACTCTTGCTGTGATTTCTCCCTGTCTTTAGTTTTCTAGAGGTATATATCTCCCTCAACTCTTGGAAAGTGAGACTCTCACAGTGAGAGTCTGGGGCCTGAAAGGTGTGCTCTACTGAAGACATTCTTGCTAGAGTGGCATGGGTGCACCCAATTAATCTAACAACTAGGCTCCTTAAAAAGGTTTGGAGCAAGGGCTATGCTGGACCCCTAACTTACCCAAACCTAGGAGACTAGAAATCCTGACACTCAGTGTAGTGTGTACCTAACAACTAGCAATTATCTTTCCTGTGGAGAGTGGCTAGTGACAAAGTGGTAAGGCAATTGCAAGTGCCTTATCCCCCGCTGCCACCAATGTAGGAAGCTGGCCTGGTGTGTGGTAAGCACCTATGGTGTTATTATCTTATACCAGGTCCAGGTATCCCCTATTAGTGAGGTGTAGGCAGTGTCTACGAAGCCAGGGCTCTGTAGAGGTAGCTGTGGATGAGCAGCCAAGACTTATCTAGGAGACATGTAAAGTTTATGCAATACCATTAAAGCCACACAGCACTTGCACACATGAAAGAACCACACAGTGTTACAAAAATAAAGGTACTTTATTATAGTAACACAAATACTAGAGCACTGAATAGGCAATCCCGCAACTGAAGGTAAGTAAACACACTATTATATACACATTAGCAATACGTAAATAGCATAGAAAGCAAAAGACATTAGTAAAAGCAATAGCAAATAGTGAGGGCCCTGGGGAGGGCGAAACCATATACTAAAAAAGTGCAATGTGAGAGGCAGTCCCATACCCAAGGAAGTGGAATCAGTAGAAGGGAGCTGGAGGAACTAGGAACCTCTAAGAGGTGAGTATCAGAGTGACCCCCAGCGACTGGGAGAGCAGAGGTAAGTACCTGGTTTTCCCCAAAACCCATAGGAGGACTTTGGATTAGGATTGTGCAAGACCCGACCAGGACAGGAAGAACCCAAAAGCGGATCCTGACAGAAGAGGACCTGCAAAGGAAGGGGACCAAGTCCATTTCGAGATGGAGGGTCCGGTTGTGGCAGGAGCCACTGACCACTCTTCTGTGGATGCAGGACCAGGTCAATAGTGGACGAAGAAGGTCAGCAGTGCAGCACAGGAGCTGAAGAGTAGTCCCAGAAGCGATGCAAGTGATGTCCAATATCAGCAGTCAAGATGCAGTCGGTCAGTGGTGCTGGAAAACTACCAACAAGCCTTGGCGAATGCAAGAGACGGAGAAGAAGGTTTGCAAGGCTGAAGAGGACCAGAAAGTTCTGGATGGGAGTCCGGTGTGACCCTCAGCAGCTGGGAGAGTCACAAGAAGAGGAGTCAGCCCCCAAAGGCAACTCGCTGGCAGCGGCCACAGGAGTCGCAGTGAGGCCCACTCAGCACCCCTGGAGGAGTGCCCCACGTCGCTGGAGCACCAGGTAGGAGACTGTGCTTTGCAGGAAGAAGTGCTGGGGGCCGGGGCTACAAGGAGCCTGAAGATCCCTTGGAGGAGGAACAATCAAGCCTTGACTGTTGCCAGAGTCACGTGCACAGTGGTACTGCCTGTAGTGAAATGTGTGTTTTGACCAATGACATTGTGTTGCACCACTTTGCACCTGGCTTAGCTGTCCAGTGTTTACCAGTTAGACTCCATTTTGTATTTAGTTTAGCCTTAGCTTAATTCTGCCTACTGACTTTATTGCAACATTAGACACTGCCATGTTAAAGGGTGCCGGTAATTTTCCACATTGTAAACTGTGAATTCTTTCTTGTTTTCGTGCTTCTTCTCACCAAGGGTTTTAGTTGACAAGAATATACTCAGATGGCAGGGAACGGCCTTGCTTTGACTTGACATCTTGGGAGTGTGGCCAAACCCCAATGTGTTATTTACAAAGGATACCTAAACTAGCCAGCATGTTTGAATACTTCTTGCGCAACCAGAGGGGTTTTTCCATAAAGCTCCTTCTTTGTTTTTTTAAGATATAAAGAGACCCAGTGCGACAGTGAGGGATTCAGAGACTTCAGTCAGTATTCAGACGTCTGATGCCTGATATAGATTTCCCGTGAGGGTAAAGATCTCTCCGTCTCTTTCACAGTCGAACTGGGTCATCGGCTTGCTGGCAGGAGAAAGATGAAGTACTTGACAGGCCCTACGGTGATGCATTTTTATTAATTGTTTGCTTTGCATTATATTATAGATACATAATTTTGCTGTGTATATTGCAGTGGAGTATCATTTTGGTATGTTTTCATTTCATTGTTGTGACTTTTTTAAACGTGTGCTTTCAAAATGCTAATCTCCTTTTAGTAACCTTGCGTGGTGAAATAATAAATATCTTCTTTGGACTAAAAAGTGCATTCCAGAGATTTTTTGTCAGTGTATGAGTAGTTCAGCTTGGTCATTAGTGAAAAGCAAAAGACTGCCTTGCAAGGAGAGGCAAGGGCTTACCGTCTCCTTAGTTGGACAGCTGGCAGAGAAGGACCAAGGGGACCAAACCAGCCTACCACCTGTGATGCAGGATCCACGCAGCTCCAGAGAAGAGAAGATCCATGCAGCCAGTTGTCATTGCAGTTGGTGCCTGTGGATGCAGGGGAGTGACTCCACACCAAGGAAGATTCCTTCTTATTCTTGTACAGGCTGAAGACTCATCACCCTCAAAAGATGCACAGCCGGGAAAATGTTGCAGTTGCTGGAAGGAGCCGGAGAAACAATGCTGCAGGTCGGAGTCAGCGCTGTAGATGCAGATTGTCGGTTCCTGGAGGGTCCAGTTGCAGACTCAGTGGCCAGGAGATGAAGTAAACAATGCCGAGGAGTCCTGCTGGAATCATGCATGTCAAATCTGAGGACCCACCCAAGAGGGAGACCTTAAATAGCCCAGGAAGGGGAACTGGTCACCTAGAGGGTGACCACCTACCAGGAGGAGGTTGTGACGTCACCTACCAGACCTGGCCACCCAGATGCTCCCAGGGGCCTCTGCCCACTTTGGATTCAAGATGGCAGAATCAAGGGGCCACCTGGAAGAGCTCTGGGCACCACCCCTAAGGTGGTGATGGAAAGGGGAGTGGTCAATCCCTTTTCCTTTGTCCAGTTTCGCGCCAGAGCAGGGACCGGGAGGCCCCGTGACTGGTGCAAGCCGATTTATGGAAAGAAGGCACCAAATGGGCCCTTCAAAGTATACCGGTGGCTTGGGAAAGCTACCCCTCCCAAGCCATGTAACACCTATTTCAAAGGAAGAGGGCATCACCTCTGTCTTCCACAGGACATCCTTTGTTCTGCCTTCCTCTGCCTGAGCTTGTCAAGCAGCAGGGGGGCAGAAACCTGTCTAAGGGGTGGTAACAGTACGGGCTGCTCGGAAAACCCCAAAGAACTGGTAGGAGCAATGCTGGGGGTCTTCTAAGGAGCCCCCAGAGTGCATGGAATCATACAAGCAATACTGGCAACAATATTGGGGTATGAATCTGACAAGTTCGATACCAAACATAGTAGTGACCTGTGTCCAGTACACGGGTAAAATGGCTTCCCCGCACTTACGAAGTCCAGTGCAATGGAGCTGGAGTTCGTAGGGGCATCTCTGCTCATGCAGGGGTGCCCTCACACACAGGTACCCACACCCTGCCCTCTGGGCTAGGAGGGCCTACCATAGGGGTGACTCTTACAGTAACCTGGTGCAGTGACCTGTAGTGAAAGGGTGCATGAACCTTTTCACACAGGCTGCAATGGCAGGCCTGCAGACGTATTTTACATGGGCTCCCATGGGTGACAATACATGCTGCAGCCCATGGGGAACCCCTGGTGTCCCAATGCCCTGGTTACCTAGGTAGCATATACTAGGGACTTATAAGGGGGCACCAGTATGTCAATTGTGGGGTGTGCAAAGTCCTAAGCAACCAAATTTAGAGGGAGAGAGCGCAATCACTGGGGTCCTGGTTAAAAGGATCCCAGTGAAAACAGTCAAACATGCAGACAACAGGCAAAAAGTTGGTGTAACCATGCCAAAAAGAGGGTACTTTACTACACAATTTGTAGAGGTATTGTCAAGATCGAAGATTGCGGGTGGGATCCAGGATTAGTGTACGTGCATACAGGATAGTGAATGCTTCACTAGAGCATCAGCCTGGCTGCTAGAGTAACATTCTGTGATGGTGGCATGTACTGTACCCCTAAGATTATGTATTTTGTCTGAAAAAAATTTAGATTACTGGAAATTTCAGTTTTCTTTAAAGTTCAATCAACTTCAATGTAATGTGTCCAGGAGGGGGTGCATCTGCAGGGAACGGCTTATCAGTGTCCGTTCTTATCTTAAAAGAATCTTTCGAGCACATCAAAGCAGAATTTATTTGAGTGATTATTCCCTTAGTTTGATCCCTGCTTACAGAAAGAGTACTTAAGATTCTAGTGACAGATGTGCAGTAAAATGTTACTATATTCTGCTCAATTGCGGATGGTGAAATTTACACTGCCAGCTAATGTTTTGTTACTAATTGGTACATTTACAGTTTGCTTTTGTGCATCTAGAACAAAACGATATGAACTGTGCTTCTTGAGAATATCTAATTTTACTTTTTAGTCAAATGCATGTTAAAAGGTTAATTCATTTTGGTTGTGCTAGAATATGTGCACTTTTATTTTTCAGGTAGCTTTGCACATAGATTTGGATGTCAGCTGGTACATGTTCATTTGAAGTATGTATTGATCTGCATCTTTTAGTGAAGAATATATAATCACGTACTCGTGCCATTTCTTCACGTTTTCTCTGTAAACGTTTCAAATATGCCATACAGTTTTATTGCTTTTTATTGTTATCGGTTTATCGTATGGAGTGATTAATGTGTATGTGATGCAGTATGTGCCTATCCCTGCCCTCCTTTACCCACTTTTATCAATGGGTGTTATCAGTGGTAGTTCTTTTTGCTTAATTTAGTCCTTATGGCAGGGAGTTGGGGACCAGGAGTTTTGTTCGGTGATGTTTACACTGTGGTACAGGCAGATCCGTTTTTCATTTGTTTTTAATAATGACCTTTATTGGAATTTGTATTTCAAGCTCAATAATAACAAGCACTGTAGAATATTTTCATATATATATGTTTATACATATACACACAGACACACACATATATTTTTTATATAAAATTTTATTGGATTTTAACAAAGGAAGTGATGTGTACATAATAAATGCTAAATATAGTCGTGGGGACTGTAATCCATGATCAAGAGTATGCACTACCACTCTAAAACATGCATGAGGGATCTCAAAACCGGTAAAGAAATGCATGTCGCCCTATTGGTAAGTGAAAGTGAGTTTTCTAGAAGCCCCCGTAGTTTTTCATGTTTACATGAGCAACCTCTGGTTCTGTACATCACATATTCAGTCAGCGAGCAGAAGCCCATAGCTCCAACCTAATCCTGATTTGAGGGGGTGCAACAGGTCTCCAGTGTTCTGCAATATCTGCTTTGGCTAGCAGGAGCCCCAAACCTACGAGAGCGCTCTCACTTTCGGCATAGCCCTACTCTATGGTACCCAAGAGCACCACCTTGGAGCAGAGATGTATTTGCCACTCAAGTACTGCAAACAGAAAATTCAAACCAATACTGTTAGACGGGAATACCCATGCCACATGTACGAAACACACCTACCTGTTGTTTGCATCTAAGACAATTCAAGGAATCACCTATATAGATTTTTATAGATGGTCAGGTTTGTAATATTCCTGGTGGAGATACTTCAATTGAACGAAGCATAGTTTGGCTGATATAGCCACTAACATGGTGCCACTAGGGCTCCCTGCCAGTCTTCATCATCCAAGGGGTGAGATCTCTCAACCCATCTGGACCTCGGAGATTAGAAACAATCAGGCACACTAATGACTTTCATGGGGATACACTCTGGAGGTGTGCTCAGACCCGAGTTGTACACAGTATGGGCATGCTGCAGCCTTAAGCACTAAGATTAATGTGATATTTGAAAGTTCAGAAAAAGTTGATACATTTCAACATACCAACTCATCAATGGATCAAAGCTGGAACTTATGTAAAGTGAAGAAAATGTAAGAAGGTTATCCTATATATAAGCAAACCGTGCTTCCCATGGCATTAAATCTTACTGTGTTTTTGCTTACAAACCAGTGCTTCACTAATGAGAACCTTAAATAACATGCATTCTTTCATCCATCTAAGTCTCCCCTTTATAGAAGATGCGTCCACTGCACACCATTACTGGGTTACCTCACACTGAGCAAGTTCCATACCTAGGTTGAGGAAAATTTTAGTGTATCTGTTTGTATCCAAGTCTTAGATAATTTGTAAGTACGCCAGGATTCAAGATGAGAAGGACTGGCCAACATACGATCTCAGATAGCTAGCTTGACACTTAAAACCAAAAACAACTGGGCTACACCAAGCGTTCACACACTATGCAGGAAATTCCCTTCCACTGTCTAGCAACACAAAATTAGTGTGGTATAATCCCTTTTTAGTGTTCAAAATAGTTTGTGTTAAATACACCTGGTGCAGACAGTTACATTTCTTCAGCCTGTATCAGGCAGAAATGGCGTCCTCTGAGGATATAATGCCATTCTTCCAATCCCCTTCCTCCAAAGTTCCAAAATCAGCTAACAAAGCAGACTTACCAAGCGATGAAGCTGTAGGAGCTTTAATAATAAGGGATCTGCACATCAGTGTTATCATTTTTTTGACCGAAGACTATAAAGTCACGTTTTTGTTAAGAGGCTATGCACGAGGTTACCATCAACAATTTCATCAAGTGATTTTCATATGCACTTTTTTGTAGGTTATGCAATGCTCAAGCTGTAGTGTTCTGCTAAGTGTGGCCAGCATGTCATGATTCCACTAGCGGTGGTCACATGGCTTTTGTGCGATGTGTTTTGTCAGTAGGGAGCCCGGTTGGTGTTGCTAAGTTCCTCTCAATAGCATATCTTACTCAAGTCATGGATTTTAATCACAGTGCATTTAATCTTTTTGCTGTGTTAGATATTTGGTTATGTTTTTCATTATGTGCTTTCTGGTATGACATTTCTGGGTATGGCTATGAAACTTGTGTTGTACAACCGTAGACAGTTGCTGGCGAGTTTTACGCATTTTGATTAACATTTTGGTTGTATTGTTGCTGTTGTGCCCTTTGCTTCTAGTACAGCTATTGCCCTGTGCCTGGTGTTTATTAGGGTAATTGTTCCTCTGGTGTTGTAAGGGTCTGAATGGTCCAAGCACTGCTGTAAGTTCCCAGTCTCTACACTTCTTGTTGTTCCCTATGTTTGGTGTAGTAGGGATGCTGCCCTGTTCATGGAGTGGTAGGGGTGCTATTTTTCAGTTGAAATGCTACCTAGAAGCCAGGGTATTGCTATGGTGTTCCCTGGTTGTTTGCCGGCTGCAGTGCTTCAGGCTGTGTGATTTATTTGTGGCAGTCATGCGGTTGGCAAACATTGCTGTACTTAAAGTCTTGTAATATGAGAATGTAGAGATTGGTTGCTATAATTATGTTTTTTCTAAAATGTATCTGGTCAGGGCATTGCTGTAGGTTCCCTTTCTCTATCCCTGCTGACATTCCCTCTGCTTGGAGTTGAAGTGATGCTGCCCTGTGCCAGAATTGGTAGGGATGTTATCCCTCAGCTGAAGTGCAACCTGAGGAGTCAGAGTATGCCTGCGGTGTGCTCAGGTTGTTTGCTGGCTGCGTGATTTCTTTCCGGCAATGGTGTTGTTGGCAAATGTTGCTGTATATAAAGTATTGTAGCATGAGGATGTGTAAATTGGTTGCTATTATACTGGTTCTTCAAATAAGTATAGTGGAGGTGTGTTTTGAAAAGAGGGAGGAGTGTTCTCATTCCATGCATGAGTGAGCTAGTACATGGACTCTCTAGTGTCGGTGCATGGAATGCTACTCTACCCAGGTTCCAGCAGTCATATTTCAGGAGTGTAGGCCTCGAGAATACATTTAGTTCCAGTTGAGGTTCTACCTGTAACCTATACTTAAAGTTTCAGGTTTTGAGTTACAACCAATTATAATCAATAAGATACTATTTGTTCTTCAGTCGTAAACGGATTTTGCTGCATTTTAACTAGTTTGATGCCCCATAGTGTCACAGTAGTAAAAGTGCAGTACTGCGTCAAATCACTCTTCTGTGATAGATGCTCCTGTAGAATTGCATGTGCTTCACTGCACTGACTGAATAACTCATATTATACACCAAGGATATATAGTTTAAACGAATGGTTACTTTTGTTAAATATTTCTATCATTAGTGAAAGGTCTTTAGGCACAATTAGTCACAATTGAGTCCGGAAGGAAACAGGATGCTTTTGTCCACCTCTTCCGTACTGCATGCTGAGGCAAAGGTGGATGAAGAAGATCACCTCCTTGTCTTCCCATTTCCGTAGATTGAAAGCCTTAGAGTACACCTGCTACTGCTGTGTGCATCAGTCTTCCCTCCTTTGTCCCTGGCTGGGGGGGGAGCTCAACTGGGTTAAAGCTACGCTGAAATGTGCTCTGTCTGCTCTGGTGCCTCTTTTATAGGTTTTGCCAACATGCACGCTTGCAAAATCTTTTTATTAGGAAAACGTAAAAGGGACTATGAACCAGCCCCTTACCTGAACTTACCATTGGCTTACTCAAACGACGCTCTGATTTACACACTTCGGATTGGCCAGCATGTCATCTTCACGTCACTTTCTGTCTTCGTCTTAGTTTTCTTTGCCGATCTTGCGGTCAAACTGCCTGTGGACCAAGTACTCCTTCCAGTAACTTCCCATTGGACAACGGCCAGTGTCCTTTCTCTGGCTATGATGCTGAAGGTACTTCTTTTACTTTCTGCATGCCGTCTTCTTTCTTCACTGACGTCGTCTTGCTTCGATGCCTTCTTCTCTGTGGTGTTTCTTTGTTGGCATCCATCTTTTTTTCTTCCTGCATGCCGTCTTCTTACTTCGCTGATGTCTTCTTTCTTCTGTCTTTTTTCTTCGTTGCTGTACATCTTCTTTTTTCCTCTCTGCATTCTGTCTTCGCTGTCTTCTTTCTTTTTTACCGCACGTCGTCTTCTGTCTTCACTGCCGTCTTCTGTCTTCTTTCTCCACTGGCTTTCTTCATTACCACAAGCCATCTTCGGTCTTCTTTTTTTGCTGTCTTCTTTCTTCTTTACCACAAGTAGTCGTATGTCTTTTCTCCCGTCTTCTGTCTTCTTTCTTTTAAGCCGCATGGCAATAGATTTCACCTTTGTCTATCTAACTGGCTTACGAATATTAGAAAAATATTATAATGATGTTTGTTTTACAAAATATAAAAAACATTTTTGTAAACATTTTCAAATATTTGGAAGCCAGTTAAATAGAAAATAAAGAAAGGCAAAACATATTGGCTTTGGCAGTGCTGGTTATTAACCTGCTTCCTGTCATGTATCTGCGCCAGCTGCGTATCGCAGTTACCTCATGCATTGCTTTAAATAAATTGCAGGCCTGGGGCCACTAGCTTGAGTGCCAGTCATGTCCCAGCTCCTGTCCCACTGCCCAGACTGCCCCAGCCGCACCTGCTACATCAGGCAGAACTACGTGGAGCACAAATATACCTGTTGTATGAACGGTAGCATGACTGTGATGCCCAAGCTGCACCTGTTATATGCGTTAATGAAGAATGCCCTGATGCAGGCCAGGCTGTGACTGGTATTTGCTGCGATGAGTTATTAAAGAAAAAAAAACAGATATATGGGCAGAGCCTAAGCACAGATCTCACGGTGAGATCTGATTGGCTGCCAGCACTTCAACCAGGAAGTGCTGTCAGCCATCTCGGGACCAATATACATAGCAGCACATTCTGAATGATCTACAGAGCTGAAAACAAGAACTAAATCTTAAATGTAGGGAACATGCACTTGTAGTGAATGGCAGGTTTTAAGGGTCACAAAAAGGAGAATGTATAAAGGGTGATAACAGATTTTAGTTACAATATAAAACATTTGCGATTGGTACCATACTGATTTTAGGAAATGTGGTGTTGTAGGGTGAATTTACCCTCTGAAAAAGGCTTCTGCTGGGCTTTCTTGAATCATGTTTGAGAGAAAACTTTTCTCATGATTTTCCCATAGAGGTTATGGAAGGTGCTCCAGAAACTAAAATTGGAGCATATTGTCTGTAAATTTACACTATCTTTCTCAGACATGTGAGAAAAAAACAAGTTAATTAACCATACACTGTGGTTCTCCAATATTGATATATTTTATAGAGTCACATGCTTGAATCTTTCCCATCGTGGTGGCAGTCCCACAATAACAGTACTTAAAGCAGTGCTAAAACCTTAGAATTAATCTTGAATTTAAAATCAATACACATTGTTAGAGCACGCAAACTTCAACCAATTAGAGCTCAGACCCAGAAGCACTGATCCCCTGCAGAGCCAACATACCTCAGATATTGAGCACAAGTGTAACACAAGCATAAGAGGTCTGAAATGGTGAGCCTGAACGGGGGTGGGAGGCTTGCCTGTGAATCTATAAAATACATCAATACTGGAGAACCACAGGGTACAAGTAAGTAACTTGTTTTTCTCCCGTATTGTATCTTGTATAGATTCACAATCTTGAATCAGACTAGCTAGCAGTATCAATCTTATTGTGGCAGTGGGTAAGGCAAACCATCCTGCTAGGAACACCCCTAAATAAGAGTAAAACCAATCACACCGCAACTGTAAAGAGGCACTTAGGAAGCAGCACTACAGCAAGCAATAACAGTAACAAACGATTGAGAAAACAGCAAAAGTATTAACAGAAATGACCTGAAATTTAAAAGCGGCATACCTTAAGAGAACAGGCGTCGCAGAGTAGCCTGTCCAACTAACACATCCGCTTTACTCCAGGAATCTAAGCAGTAGTGCTTCATGAAGGTGTGGACATTAAACCACTTCGCTCCCCCTACATGTCAGGTAGTCACACCCCTGCAAACAGGGCTGAAAACGCTGCAACCTTTGGGGTCGAATGAGCCTTCACCTTAGCAGTTAGCGGACGCCCTGCCTTTTCATGACAGAAGGCTATGATTGCAGAGACCCAAAGAGCAATGCTAGTTTGCAATATGGCTTGGACTTTCCTTGGAGATGAGTAGGAAATGAGCAGCTGACTCGACTTCCAGAAGGCTTTAGTGCTTTGTACGTAGAACTTTACTTTAAACAGCGTTTAACGTCCAGAAAATGTAAGGCTCTTTTCACCTGTGAGGACGGTGCAGGGAAGAAAGAAGGCAAATTTACGGGCTCACTGAGATGAAAAGCTGTCAGTCTGTTTTGGATGAATGATGGATTAGTGCACAGGATGACTCTGTTCTCTTGAAACTGTACATAAGGCTCTTTATTTTTGAAGGCCTGAATTTCATTTATGCACCCGGCAGACATGATAGCCAATAGAAAGGCCACTTTCTAAGAGAGGAATTTCAATCCAGACTTGTGAATGGGTTCAAAACAGTGGTATAACAAAACCCCCCGCATCCTCCACAGTGCGGGGGTGCCCTGAGCTCCTGGTTGCCCCTTTGGCGCAGTACCCAGGCCTGAGAACTCCTTCAATAAGCCCAGTATGGGGCCCCTCCATGTACTTTCCAGGAGGACCAACTCCAATTTTGTTACACCACTGGTTCAAAAGAAGATCTCATACGTTTTGATAAGTCTGTATTTAACTGCCAAAGAACAGGATGAAGCTTAACCGGAGGGTAAGATCACAACAGACCTTTAATAAATTCCTTCACCAGCCTATTGGACCACAAAGGTAACTTCCCAGATTGCCATCTGAATCTAGAAATTGCAGCTAGATGAAACCTAATGGATGCATCCGTGCCACCTGATTTGGCTAGAAGCAGCAGCTAAAGAAGAACCTGCTCAGGTGTAGATGAAAAAGGAAGGTGAGACTGAGAAGCACACTATGAGCAAAATATTTTCTACTTTGCAGAGTAGCAGTTGTTTCTAAGAGGAGCATGAGCATTATGAAAAATTGAAGCCATTCCTCAGAGGCACATAAATATCCAAATTCAGCATGGTACGGAGCCAGGCTGACAAGTTCAGAGTTTAAATCTTTGGATGAATCCCTTGCCTCAGGTTCATTGACATTAGATCCTCCTTCAGCGTGAACTGGATGTGTGAGCAGTGTGAATAGGCGAAGAAGCTCGGGGAACCAATACTGCCTTGGCCACACCAGGGCGATGAGAATGAAATGGCAAGGTTCCTTTTTTATATCTTCTGTATGACCTTTGGAATGAGTGGAAATGGGGAAAATGCATAGACAAACGTCCCCATCAAAGAGAAATGGAAGGTCTTCCTCCAAGATCCTGGTTGAGGGTATCAGCTGGTGAAAAATCAGCACTTTTTGTTAAGGGCGATGGTGAAAAGATCTAGGACTGGATAATTCCAAGCCTGGGAAACCTGCTCTGACTGACTCTAACTGATCTCCCACTCATGGCATTGCTTGTCCGTTCAACTGAGGGAATCCGCCCATTCGTTCTGCACTCCTGGAGCAAGCTCTATTTTCAACAAGATGTTGTTGGTTAACAGCCACTCCCAAATTAGTTGTGCTTAAGCTGACAGAACATGTGATTTTGTCCCTCCTAGATTGGTTGAGTTTAAACATTGTGGTATGGTTGTCTGTTCTCAGCAGTACTGCAGAGTTGTGAATTCTGGGAAGAAAGGCCTGAAGTTCTATAAAATATAATTGCCTTCAGCTATAGAAGGTTTATGTGAGACAATGCTTCCTGACTGGACCACTTCCTGTGAACCTCTAAGTCTTGCAGGTGAGCTACCCAGCCTTCTAGGGAGGCGTCCATTGTCATCACCACCTGTAGTATCATTGGAAGGAACAGGAGTCCCTTTGAGACATTGTCTCTGATAATCCACCAGGACATTACTAACTTCATCTTTGCAGTGATTGATATCCTGTCCTTTAAAGATCCATGGCATTGAGTCCAATGTGCATCGAGCTGTTCCTGAAGAGGCCGCATGCGAAGGCAGCAATTCGGAATAACGAGATGCAGGATTAAATCATCCCCAACATGGATCTGTATGTTCTTACTGGAGTGTTTTCTTTATAAGAGAGGGATTGTATGATTTCTGGTAAACGAGAAATCCTTTTTTCTGTGAGGAAAGCTTTGTGTCTAGGATCACTTCTAGGAACACCACCGATCAGGATGGATGAGTGTGGACTTTTCCTTGTCGAGTTTGAGGCCTAAGGATTGGAACAGCTGCAGATTAGCCTGTGTCAACCTCCTTGCTAAATGGAAAATGGGACCCTTTATCAACCAGTCATCCGGGTAAGGGAACATCTGGTGACTTGAACATCTGAGAAAAGCTGCCACCAGCACCATGCAGTTGGTAAATACCCTGGGAACCAGTCTTAATCCGAAAGGGAGCCCTTTGAACTGAGAATGGCACCCTGCCACCTCAAACCTGAGAAACTTTTGGTGCTTACGATGTATCGCAATATGGAAATATGGGTCCAGCGGATCTACGGGGGACAGGCAGTCTCTGGTGTCCACCAGCTGCACAATCTCCTGATGAGATAATATCCTGAAAGGTTGCTTTTTGAGGAACCGGTTTAAGAGCCTCAGATTCATCATCTGTGTCCACTTTCCTGACTTCTTGATGAGGAAGAAGTTGGAGTAAAAGCCTTGGTTACGCTGATTGAACAGCACCTCCTCTATTGCCTCCTTTGAAATAAGCAATCACATTTCTTTCTTCAAGATGGGTAGATGATGATGTAGGGCCTTGCATGGAGGTAGACTGGGAGGCTTTTGAACAAATTCCATGGTGTGGCCAAGATGGATTACATCTAACACCCATCTGTCGGAAGAAATGAGCTTCCAATGACTGAAGAATCTGGAGGGAGGATTGCCAAACTTGACATGAAACCGAGGTGACAGGAGCCTGCTTAACATCATTGCCTCCTTTTAGAATCTTGTGACTTTATTCCTGCTAAGGGACGTTGATGCACTGGCTGTCTGGAATACGAAGACGACGTTGTTGGTCTGTAGGACTGGGTGGGATACTGTGGTCGAAAACCTTGTTGTGATTAAGGCAGAAACCTTTGCTGGAACCGTGGTTGGGTACTAAATTGACCTCAACCCCTGTTCCAAAAGGGCTGGAAATGCCTCTGCTGCAGGGTGCCCAACAATCTTGCAATGTCAGTATCTGCCTTTATAGGCTGCAGAACGCCATCAACTTGTTTCCCATACAGGTTCTCGTGGTCAAACGTCATGTGTACAATTTTGGCCTGCACTTCCAGATGAAATGGAGTTGCTTTTAGCCATCCTTGGCACTACAATACTGCTGCTCCCGCCATCTGTCTGAAGGCTGTGGAACAAATATCCATGGACACATCAATGATTTCAGACGAGGCCTTCTCTTCTTCCATTAATATTTCAGGGCTTCCTTCTTTTGGTCCTCTGGGAGATACTCGGGTAGAGATGAAATGTCAGACCACATCTGATGGTTGTATCTCCCAACAATGGCTAGAGTACTGGAGGCTCGGACTGAAGTAAATGCCATGGCAGAGAACCGCTTTCTAATATTATCAAGCCCGCGACCTTCTTTGTCTGGAGGAGCTGTGCACAGCAAGGAAGGATTCTTTGCTTTTCTCTGAGCAACTTGAATATTGACCACACCCGGTCTAGGTTGACCAATGAGGCATGTCGGTGAATTCTCCGGAGCATTGCGTTTCTTATCCAGCTGCGGAATAATAGCCACCATTGATGCTGTGGTCCTCATTAGATTTCAGCCTTCTTGCCAGATGAAATCAACAATAGTTATAGCCCTAGTTCTTTGTTGCGCTTGCCTTAAAATCATAGAGGAAGCAAAGTCTGTTTAGCTGGCAGAGGAAGATCAAAGTGCTAGGACACTCGTTCAACCAGGTCACTGAATCTACCAATGTCTGCTGATGGAGAGTCCGCTGTAAGAGGAGATGCCGGCATGAGTGCCACATAATCATCCCACTCAAGATGGTCACTAGGTGTCAATTGGATCTCCCCCTCTTCCCTCACCATTACTGTCCTGAAAAATATCTGGAATAGTAATTGGTGGTGGTACTGTTGTTTCTTTTTGTGGCCTGGTTGTGCTCTGGGGAGCAGGATTGGTTTTAGGGGCTTCCTGCTTAGATGTAGGCTGTTGAGTGGCATTAGCCTTTGGAAATCTTTTGTAGTAGTCCTTTAACATCGGGCGCAAGCCTGTGAATAGTGTGAGAGGGACTGTGACAGCAGGCTCTTGACCCTGGTGTGGATCTTCCTCCTGGTCGTCATTTGAATAGTGTTCCTGGAATGTATCATATTCCTGGGTGGATTGATGACCCCTGTCAGTGAAGGAATACTAACCCTCAAGATAAGTTGAATGGTCTTGGTCCGCTTCCTCATCCTCTGCCTTCTGACACTTAACATTCAACTAGGAGGGCCTATAGACAGGACCAAATAGACCTTTGTCCCCAGATTCTTGAAACTGGGGTAAATGTGCTGGAGGTAAGGGTGAAATCTTTGAAATATCCTGAGGGAAAGAAGAGGATATGCCTTTGCAACAAATTTACAAAGTGTATTTGTCCATCATCAACGACGTGGATGCAGCAGTGGTCTTCGTTGAGGAAACGTCAGCGGGTGCAATCGTCATTGTGGATATCTTCACAGTCGGAGATGGTCTCATCACCGATATTGTAGTCAGGGTTTTGGTGACGTCGAAGAGGAAGTTGTTCTAGTCATCAATGTAGTTGAGATGACTGTTGACACGGTCGCTGTCAAGGGCATTGTTGGAGACATGGTACCCATCGCAGTAACAATCTTAGTTAACGGGTCTGTTGACAGACACATTTTCATGTTAGACAGGTCCTTGAAAGGAGTATCAGGAGCAGACAAGGTTGGTGAGCCACACTTTTCCTGAGAGAGGGGAAGGACCAGCCGGCTCCTTGCTTTTCTTCCTCTCAGTACTGGTTTCTCGATTGTGAGACCTGGATCTTTTAGAGTCCTAGTCAGTGACACAGGAAACCTCTTCCTTTCTTGGCAGTGAGGCAGAATGAGCCCTCTCCCCACACTCAGAATCCGAGTCAGAATGTGCCTTCTTTCTCTGCAGCCACAGGAGCAATCTACCCTCTCAATCTTTGAGGGTCTTGGCAGAAAATGTACAGCAGTATATGTAGTATTCAGGCTTATGCTGCGGATAGAGACAATATAAGCATGCTTTGTGGGGGTCCTCAGAATAGAGTCTGGACTTTCCACAGGTCTTACAAGACCTGTACAGCCTTTTTTACCCTTAGATATTCTGTCAAAAACAGCCAAACACACTCTCAGATGTTCCTTGGAGGTTTAAAGATGAACTGAAGAGCTGGAGGTCAAATGTTTAGCAGTGAAACACTGACTGAGCAGAGCCCCCCGCAACACGCAATGTGCGGTAAAACAAATCTGAGGTACAGTGGCTCTGCAGGTGATGAGTGCTTCTGGATCAGAACTATGATTGTTTTAACACACAAACTTCAACAAATGTGAATAGGCTAACAATGTGTATTGATTTTACATTGGAGTTTAGTGCTAATGTTTCAGCACTGCTTTTAGTACTGTTACAGTGGGACTCCCACCATGGTGACAGGGAAGATTTAAGCATGTGAATCTATAAAGGATATAATACTGGGGGAAAAAAGTCTGACATTCTCAGTAAAACATGTACGTCTAAGCAAAGGAAGCCTGTTAGTTGAGTCCCTTGTGTTCTACTGCAGCCTCCCATAGTATTCTAAAGAACAACTAGAGCGCTAACAGTCTTACTTATGACAATAGTATGGCACACCTGAAGCCACCTTGATTGAATCAAACTGGTAAAACTTAAAACATTTAGTTTAAAAAGGAACAAAATGAGGGGGTTCATTTTGTCATAGAAATTATGGTTCGTGCAGCTGAAAGAAAAACTAGGGCATGTTTTGAGTTCTCAAATATCGTCCTCTTCTATTTCATTAAAACATTCTGACATGCAGACTACAACAATCACTTAAACACCAGCAGCAGGCTGCCAAAGAACTCCCTTGTGATCAGCAGATTTACTACAGTGTTCTAATGAGCAACTAGAATGCTGACATTCTGAATTCATGCCAAAAGTGTGGTACATGTGAGTGCAATCTTGATGGAATCAAAGTGAAAAACCGAAAGCACTTTCTACTGAGGATACTGAAGTACATAAAGAAATTCAAGAGCTTCATACCAAATAGCCCTCCCAAGATGGCCACCAGAGAAAAACGTGCCCAAATGGAGCACAAATGTAGCCCACATATAGTTCAAGTATAGCCCAATAAGAGAAGAATGCAAAACACTTGTTTTTTTTTTTTTTGCACTTTTATATAGCGTAGACTTGACCCAAAGGTATTGGAGTAGTTTACATGAGCCTCTTTCAAATTACACAAGGATGCATTCATTTTCGTTTTAGTCATGGGGAGAGCAAGTGATTTGCCCAGAATCACAGGATGTCAAGCCAAAACTTAAACCTGGTTCCCCAGTTGCAAAGTCTGTAGCTCTGGCCGTAACGCCACATCGTCTCCCCTAGGTGCAACAAATAATCAAATGATCAACTGGATAAAAAAAACACAATGATAGCAAATAATTTATATGTCCTAATTTTAGTTTTTTAGAGCACTAACAATCATTTCAATGGGAATAAGACCCTCTCGTTTTTATATATACTAAAGGAAAGGCTTCAGGTATTACAGTTTTGATTACATCAAGATGACGTCAAGCATGATACACTTTTGTAATAAACATTGAATGTTAGCAATGTAGTTGGTCATTCAAATACTGTGCGGAAACAGAGGTCAGGGGTACAGACTCGGAAAATTGAGGGAAGCGGGTGAAAAGGCAACAAGTTGAGCATGCTGGGCAGGTAGGAGAGGCAGTAGCAGCACAACAAACCATGTAGGGCAGGGGAATGGGGGGCAGGCGCTACAAACAAACCCTGCAGGAGAGGCAAGGGAGGCTGCGGCATTATAACAGACCACTGAGGGCAGAAGGAAGAGGCAGTGGCAGTACAACCATACATGACAACAAACCTGATTCAGGCAGGAGACTCCCAATGTATTTTACCTTTCTCCTGCCTAAAATCTCCTCTTTTTCAATGAAAGTCAATGGGGAAAATCAATTCCCCAAGTTTTGTATACAAAATTTCCCTCTAACCAAGCTCAACATGCTGGCAAATATGGTACAATGGATCATGGAGAACAGAAGGAATGGCGTAGGGACATGAACTAGGATGACAGAGAGCAGGAGGGAAATGGGCAGGGTCATCAAACTGACCTTACAGGGCAGGCGTCAGGGGCTACAGGAGCACAATACACCACACGGAATAAGTGGGATGGCAGTGCAGCAAAACGGACCACAACAGAGGGGGAAGAGGCAAGGGCAGTAAGTTGACCATACCAGACAGAATGAGGGACAGTTGCAGCTTAAGGGACCATGAAGGGCCGGAGGGTGGGGGCAGGGGCACAACAGACCGGACAAGACTGGGGAGGAAATAGGGTCCCTCACATGGAAAACATAGGACGGGGTGCTAGGAGGCAGGGCAGGAGCAGCAAGCTCACCATGGAGCGCAGGCGGGATCAGCACTGAAGCACAACACACCATGCAGGGCAACAGTGAGACTATAGTGGCATACACACAGACAATGGAGGGAAGGTGGGAGGGGGTCAGGGACAGCATGCTGACTGCACAGGGCAGGTGGAAGGGGTTGTGGCAGCACAGACGACCATGCATGGCAAGCGGAAGGGTTAGTGGCAGCATAATGGCGATGGTGGACAAGAAGGAGTGGGCAAGGGTATGCCCAAAGGGCCATGGAGGACAGAAAAGAGGGGTAGTGGCTGGACACAGACAAGAGAGGGCAGAGGAAGGGGCTTCACAACAGACCACGCAGGGCAGGCAGGAGCAGCAGTTGCAGCACAACAGAGCATGGAAGGCAGAAAGGAGTGGCATCAAAATGGACCATGGAGGACAGTAGAGAGGGGATAGGGGCATGGAACTCAGACAGGCAGGATGGCAGTGGGGGTGACAGGTGGCAGCCATCTGATCATGTTGGGCAGGTGTGGGGGGGGCAGCTCAACAGAAAGATCAGAGTAGATAGGAGGGGCAGTGTCAGGTCCATGTAAAATGGTGGGCAAAAATAAGTGAGCAGGGTCATGCACACAGACATCGGAGGGTGGTTGGAAGAAGGGTAGGAGCAGCAAGTTAAGCACAGAGGTTACGCAGGAGGGCAATGATGGGGCATAGAATTGGGCAATGGAGGGCAGGAGGAGTGGGCATGGACATCAACATAAATTGAGGACAGTGGCAGCACATTGGGCCATAAAGGGCAGGAGGCAGGAAGCTGGTGCCTGGAGGGAGGAGGTGGATGGGGTAGCAAGCTAACTGTTCAGGAGAGGTGACAAGTGGAAGAACAACAGCCACACAGGGCTGAAATCAGGGAGCAGGGGCATGTACATGGACAATGGATGACAAGGAGGAGAGGGGCAGGAGCAGCAAGCTTGGGTGGGGTCAGTACAATGCCAAGTCAGGTCCAGCGGCTAACTCTTCCCCCACCATGCATTGCGATACACATCTTACTTAATGTTTAAAAAAAACTAGAAATTCACTGATCATCGAGATATATGACACTACAGTGGACATATACCAAAAACATGCCAGGACTATTGACTTTGTAGTGATTGTTAGCTGTTTAACGTAAATAACAACAATGTTTTTTGTTAAATAACATAGAAAATGCATTAATTCTGAAATTGTTTTGAGATGTGAATTAGACATTACTGAGGCTTGTGGAAGGGGTAGTGGTTTTTCATTGTCTCTCAATTACTCCTGTTATGTTCACTCTGTATAAGAGACGTGCGCCCTTTTCCTCACCACATCTCCTCCACATGCATATCTTACACCTCATATCTTTCCTCTTCAGCACCCTGTTTTCACTCTCTCCTAAATGCACTCATAGTTGCTTCACTCCACCACCCCCAAACACACAACGCACTGACTCACTTGTTAGAACTGTATTTTCTTTTAATTTCGCCTTGTCAATATTTTGACAACTGTATACCTCGTTTACACACATTTGCAATTAATCACAACTGAAAATGGAACTGTTCCCTCTGCAGAGAGCCTAAGGACTGGATGACCATCTACTAGCGGGCACTATGATAAAGTTGTACTGCCTTCAGCCTCAGGTTCAGAGCTCTTGATCATGGCCCGTTACAAACACCTGGAGGCCATTCAGTTCAAAGTATGCCCTATAAAAGATGAATATGCTACATGATAAAAAACATATCTAAAGACAACATCCTGGAATTGGATGACAGTATTAAGGAAATCAACTTTAAGTAAAACGTGAAATACAAACAGGAACTAAATCACTGACATGTAATACTTCAAAAGCTGTTTACATTCATTGACCACAAATTGATGTGTTTTTGCTAAAGCAGTTAAGGACATAAATATAGGGACCGAGCCAACTTAAAACCCCAAATGTCGGGCAGTGTACCAGGCCCTACTGAAATTTAGCTGCATTGACCTACTGGTAAAAACAGTGATCTACGGGCAACCCATTCCAGTATTTAGCAGGATAGGAACAGCTCAAGTCACCTGTCAGAGGTTTCCAAAATCTGACAAATACTGCTCTAGCCCAAAAGACTTTCCAAAGGCACCAGCCATTTCATAAATATAAACCAGAGAGTTGACTGGAATGCTGCACGTCTATATTTTTTCGGCAGAACTCATTTTGTAATCATTGTCTGAAGGGCAGTCTGGTTGTTGATGTGCTTATTGCACAGATGTGCACACAGCATCTTGGACACCAATTTGAGACCCAACCAATCAGATTTAGGCTAGCCCACTAGGTAGTAGGATAGGGTAGTATTATCTATTTTCAGTTGGTGTGCATACCATAAGAGGGCAGTAGTGCATTTGTTAGCAGGTCTGCAACACTTTTAATGGAACAGTACAGATACCATTTGGCATGACTGTTTTGATTTAAACAGACATTTCCTGCACTTGACTTCAGGTCAGATCTACATTAAATGAGATTGCTTTCGGAATTCTCAGCTTGAGGCTATGTACGTTTAATGAGTGAATACTGCCACTTGCAGCCAGGCTGCAGCAAATAATACTGCCACTTGCAGCAGGGCTGCAGCTAAATTATAAAGGCACGCTGCAAGGACTGACCTGTCCGTGGGCAGAGTAGCTCCTGGATAAATGGCCCCACGTCTGGTTAAAAAGGTCATCTAAGGTTCGTTGGGTCTATACAAAACATCTCTTGAATTAATAAGAGCTCAAACTTAGTATCTGCACCGTCTAGCCACTGCTGCCCTTTTCACTTCACCTCCCTGCCAAGCCCAGCCTATCAACATTTTCAATGGCAGTCACCAGGGTCAGACCTAGATATAAAATAACCCGGGCCCCAAAATAAAACTGGACCCCTTAGTAAATTAGATAGCTGAAAAACTGACCAATGTTTGCAAATTGGAGCAGTTTTTAACTTGCAGGACAGGTTGCTTACCTTTAGTAATGCCTTATCTTGTAGAGACAATATCTAGTTTCAGATTCCTTACCTCAAAATTTCCCCAGCCGTCAGTCTGGATCCAAAGATTTTTCTCAAGCAGTACCCCTGCGTGCCGCTAAGCGGCGCTGATTGGCTCTGGGTCCATAGTCGGCATCATCTGTGCCAGACTGACGTTGTGAGTCCTATATAGGTGCCACCCTGGCAGGAGAACGTCGGTTTTTCACGATTTTCAACGTCAGAAGCTCAGAGCCATAAAAACAAAACCAGGGCCCTGAAAGGGAGTCCCTGTCCCTAGAAATCAGTGCGCAGAGTGGGGAGGATGGGTGGGTCGGTAAGGAATCTGCAACTAGATATTGTGTCTACCAGGTAAGGCGTTACCGAAGGCAAGTAACTTGGCCATCTGATAGAGACATCTAGTTGCAGATGTTACTTTAGAATAGAGAGCCAAGCAATACCATCCAAGGAGGTGGGTCTGCAAACCAAGATCGCACTACAAAGTCTTGTTGGACCGAACGGGGGAGTGTCCGTCCCTACAGACCCAACTGTCCAGGTAGTAGTGTTTGGTAAACGTGTGCAGAGATGTCCACGCTACCGCCTGACAGATTGGAACTCCACATGCTAACGCAGTGGTCACAGCTTTAGCTCTGGTATAATGAGCATGCAAACCCTCAGGGGGTTGCTTCTTAGCCAGTGCATAGCACATTTTAATGCAGAATACAACCCATCTGGAGATGTTTCTCTTCTGCACCTCCCGACCTTTCTTCGTACCCACATAACCAGCAAGGAGTTGATCATCCACCCAGAACTCTTCGGTGCAATCAAGGAAGAACACAGCCGTTCTTTTTGGGTCCAAGCGGTGGGGTGTCTCCTCTTCCTTAGAAGGATGCAGGAGTGCGTAAAATGAAGGCAAGGTTATGGACGGGTGTAACTACTTTTGGCACAAAGGAGGCCCTAGTGCGAAGTACCACTTTATCATGATAGAGGGAAAGTTTGGGTGACTTATATGACAATGCCT
The DNA here is from genome assembly GCF_031143425.1 of Pleurodeles waltl. Lineage (NCBI taxonomy): Eukaryota > Metazoa > Chordata > Amphibia > Caudata > Salamandridae > Pleurodeles > Pleurodeles waltl. Next base: position 449,312,586 of record NC_090449.1, read on the forward strand.
GGCCTGCAGCTCACTCATCCTCGGGCAGATGTAATGGCCACAAGGGAGGCTGTTTTAAAAATGATAAGCCTGAGAGGGCAATTGTGGAGAGGCTCGAAAGGAGCATACATCAGAAATGTCAAAACTAAATTCAAATCCCTTAAGGGCATAATGAATGGAGATGGAGGAAACATGAGTAAGCCCTATAAGGAGCCCATTTATAATTGGGGACTTAAACAAGAAGGTTGATCAGGCAACCGCAAAAAAGCAGAAATGTCAGACAGATCACCTTTGAGAGTGCCCATAGCAGAGTCCTGCTGGGGCAGAGAAAGAATAAACTACAAAACCTCAGAATGAGGGGGAGGAAGGGGGTAATAGACTTGCCTGTGCACCATGCTAACAATTTCTTGCAACAGGCATATACTGTTTTGGTGGAGGGACACCTGGCTGCTAAGATTACATTACCGACTTCCGGAGGAAGGTCAAAAGTTATCAACTGCCGCCCTTCAATCTCCACGCCAGAAGGCGGAGATTGGACAATCTTGGGTAGAGAACCTTCCCCTGCTGCTGCGACAGAAGATCCTCCCGAAGGGGCAGTCTGATCGGAGGACTGATGGCCATTCTCAGTAGCTCAGGATACCAGATTATTCATGCCCAGTCTAGAGCCACAAGGATTATATGGGCCTGGTCGTTCTTGATCTTCTTGAGAGCTTCTGGGAAGAAATAGGGTGGGTGGAAAAGGTGCACAGGAGGCCTGAGTTCCACTTGAGATGAAAAGCATCGCCAAGCGACTGCTGCCTTTGAAATCAAACACTCAATACTTCTGTCATTGCATGTTCTCTGCTGAGGCAAACAGATCTAACCAAAGCTCTCCTCACTGTTGAAAGAGACTGTGCACCACCTCTGGATGGAGACACCATTCTTGATCGACTAAGCATTGTCGGCTGAGCTCAATCGCTCTGGCGTGCAGACCCCACCAGATGTTGAATCACCAAGGAAATGCTCAGTTGTTCCAGCCACATCCAGAGGCGCAAAAGCATCTTGACAAACGGTCCAGGACACCAGCGTGGTCTACTTGTTGCAGTACCCCACAGGAATGGTTGTTGTCCACGAATACCTGCACTGTCTTCTCTTTGAGAGAGGGAAGAAATGCTTTCAATGCTAGCCTGATCGCCCAGGATGATTTGTAGTCCGGACTCCGCCAAAGACCAGATGCCTCTGATCTCCGTCTATCCCAGGAGGCTGCCCCATCCCAGGAGTGACACATCTGTCAATAGTGTCAGATCTGGTTGGGGAAGGGAGAGGGACCTGCATTTGGCCCAATCGTGGTTCGTTAGCCACCACCGCAGATCAGATGCTGTTCCCTTCGAGATCTGGATCATGTTGGAGAGATTACCCTACTGCTGCGCCCATTGGCACTTCAGGTCCCACTTCAGGGCCCGCATATGTCAACTGGCAAGTGTCACCAGCAGGAGGCCATGAGGCCCAGCTGCCTCAGTCATTCTCACTAAAATCCAGGAAAGAGGCTGAAACATCTGTATCAGAGCCTGAATATCCTGCACTTGCCGTTCAAGAGGATGAGCCTGAAACTGCACTATGCCCAAAACAGCTCCAATTAAAGGAAGAGACTGAGAAGGAGTCAGGTGTGACTTTAGCATGTTTATAGTGAATGCAGGTGGTCCTCCATAGTCTGGAGGTGAAAGATGACAGCATGGGGCAAGTCCGCCTTCAACAGCCAGTAGTCGACATAGGGAGAAAATGTAACCCCCCGAGCTGCACAGATGAGCGGCGACCACTGCCATCGCCTTGGTGAACATCCGAGGGGCACTAGTAAGGCCAAAGAGGAGCACGATGAACTGAAAGTACTCATATCGTACCGTGAACGGCAAGTACCATCTGTGGGCAGGCAGAACAAGGAAATGAAAATACGTGTCCTGCATGTCCAACCCTACCATCCTGCCTCCTGTGTCCAGGGCAGTTAGGACCTGAGCTACAGTAAGCATTTTGAACTTCTCCTTCTTGAGAAAGAGCTTGAGGGACTGATAGTCTAGGTTAGGGAGAAGGCTCTTGTCCTATTTGGGCACCAGAAAGTAGCGGGAATAACAACCACAACCTACTTCTGGCTCAGGGAACCTCTCTATGGCTACAATGGCCAACAGAGCTGCAGCTTCTTCCTGGAGAAGTGCCAATTGATCCTCTGTCATCTGATCGTACGATGGCCATAAGAATGAAGGGGTAGTCTCAAAGGGGAGGGAGTAGCCCCTTCAGAGTATCTGCAAAACCCATCTGTCTGACGTGTTAGACTGCCAGCGTAGCAGGTGATGGCAGAAGGTTTGGAGGCAGCTGACAAGGGGCTGGGGGGAGGGGGCGGTGGCTGGCCAGGCTGCTAGCTCCCGTATCCACGAGGACGGTGGATCCCACAATCCCAGCCATGCAGAGGCTGGGCAGCATGGGCAGCACAGTGGATGGAGGGGGCGGATGAGGCTTGGGGCACCTCCCGTAGCCACGAAACGGGTGAAAAGCAGAATGAGGGGAGTGAGGGGCTGCCATGAGGCCCAAGAACCTGGCCATAGCACAAGAATCCTTGAAGTGATCAAGCGCCAAGTCTGCTTTCTCTCTGAAGAGATGGGTGCCATCAAAGTGCATGTCCACAGGGTTACTTGCCATCCCCCGAAAAGCCAGATATCCTCAACCAGGCGTGGTGCCTCAAGGCTACTGTGGAAGCAACCGCACTGCCCAGTGAGTCGATTGTGTCCAGTCCACATTGGACCATGAACTTTGCTGCTTCTCTCCCATCAGCAACTGCTTGGAAAAGTACAGCCCACACATCCTCCTGAACCTGTGGCAGCACTTGTGCAACCGTATCCTACAACGGGTTCGAATAAGGGCCTAAAAAGCATGCAGTGTTCATAGACCGCAATGCCTGGCTGGCAGAAGAAAACTTCTTCGTCACAAGTGTGTCCTGCCTCTTGGATTCCCCATCTGGTGGTGTGGAAGTGAACGCGCCCTGGAAAGTAGGGGCTTGGATAACCAAGCTATTAGGGGTGCGGTATTGTGTCAGGAAACCTGGATCACCCAGTGCAGGGTGATGGCAGCAGGCAATTTTCCTGTTCACAAGGTCCCCTGTGCTGGGTTGGGACTAGGAATCCAGTAGGATATCAGTAAGGGCTTCAGTAAAAGGGAGCAGTGGTCCAGAGGATGAAGCCCCAGGCTGAAGCACCTCTGTAAGCAGGTTAGTCCTGACTGCCACCAAAGGCAGCTCATGGTCCAGGACCTCAGCTACTCTCCACACCACCACTGAATATGAAGCTCCCTCCTCCATAGCCACAGTAAGGGGAGACAGCATGCCAGTATCTGGGGAGATATCCAGTCCACTGGCTTCAACCAGGTCTGTACGCCAGTGCATGTGGTCTTGGAGCTGGTATTCCAAAGGGCCAGCGATTCCTTCCATTCCTCACCATACCCTAGCCCACAGAAATAAAGCTCAGGATCTGACATAGGGGGCAAGACCTCTATCAGCGTTGGCGTCGTATGACGCCCTTCCAGCTCCATGTCGAGGTCATCAATGAGGATGGGGTGGCACTGGCAGGAGCACAGGCGGCAGCAGGAGCTTTGACATCGGGACTGGAGCCATGGAAGGTCGAAGTAGTACGACCGACGTTGGTCCGGGCCCAGGAGCGGATCCATGGGTGTCCCTCGCAGCAGAGGCCAAAGCTGCTAGCTTGGAGCCCGAAGGGACCCTTTATGACTCTAGTAGGGCCAGAAGGCACACCAACGGAGTCAGACTACCCAAAAATGAGACTCATGGCCTCGTAAAACTCCATAAGTTGGGCAGGGGTTGCTCCTGGAAACTCAGAGATGCAAAGTTGGTCCAGACGCAGGCTCCACAGAGGGAGGCCTGGATCAACAACGCTTGTACTCCCTCGTCTCGGCGGCCGACGGACGAGGTGAAGTAAAAGAACGTTTTGTTTTCTTTTACTTCTTCTTATGCCTCAACTTACCTGATTTCCCCAAGGATTTGGAGTGGGATGACAAAGAGGCGGGTGCTCCACAACAGGTCCAGAGACGTTCCTCTTGACTGGGACTTACATGGAGCTGAGTGCCGGGCACTCAGAGCACGACTTGGGGTTGTGGTCATGCTCCAGAAACCAAAGGCGCACGAGGTGCAGATCAGTCACGGACATCACCCGATGGCAGGATCCGCAAGGCTTGAACCCTGTCTTATAGGAAGACATCCCGCGACACACCAGGAGTAGAAATACTCAAAAAAGCTTTGTCAAAAGTCGAAAAAAGACCAGTCAAAAAGCGACTGAAGGGGTATCTCTTTCTTCAGATCAGCCCTGGCTAGTGCGGAAAGAAAAGAACTGATGTCAGTGTGGCGCATATATAGGACCCACAACATCATATCCAGTGTGGCCGACAATGGACACAGAGCTGATCAACGCCACCTAACAGCATGCAGGGGTACTGCTTACGAAAAGTCTTTGGATCCAGATTGACTTCTGTGGAAATTTTAAGGTAAGGAATCTACACTAGATGTTTGTATCAAATAAGGCACTCTGTACACATGTTTTGCAAGACTGTATGCAGGCAATATTTGTTTTACTATCAGGGAAACAAATACTAACACCCAGTCCAACAAACAAAAAAAACAGGCTCACAAAGAGTCAAAAAAAGAGCCCATACACTGTCCTGTCAGACCAGGCTATTGGGCACTGCCAGACAGTCCTAAAAGACAGTCCGACCCAGGTAGTTACTATGGAACGCATATTCCAAACATTGCCCTTTATAATACTCTGGGCTCACAGAGATATGGCCCTCTTCAGGCAAACCTCATAGAGGAGATATAGTTTTGTTATGGGGCAGGGGAAGTGAAAGGAGGAGGTTAGCTGGTTAGGATGAGAGGGATTAAAGGACATAGGTGGGGGATGGGGAAGCACAAGAATAAGGGCAGGAAATTAAGAGTTGCTTTTAACACTTCATAAATGTTGCAAAGCACAGTAGGACATTGAGATCCTGCTTAGATGAGAGTGTTGTGTATTGTGTAGGGAATATGTCTCATCTTCCATGGAACGTGCCAGTTTAAATACATGAAATACAAAGATGGATTGTACAGGGAAACGTGACATGTAGTTCATTTATTTGGTTCATGTAGATCTCTATTAACACTTGTGATAAAGTAGTATATTCATAACTCCAGCAGTAACCAGTGTAAAACCTCGAATCTTTCCAATTGAAAATGACCTGTAATATTATGCAATGCTCATAAGTAAACTCATCACAATCTACATTAGTGCAGCAGGTATTTCTATACATTTAGAAGATCATTACAAGGGTTTGTTTCTTTAAAAAAAAAAATCTGTCGTTATTTTTAAATGTTTTTGGAAATGTTACAAACGTTATAGTGGGTGGAGGGCAGGACCAGATACTGGGAGAGAGCTACATACAACAAATATATACTTAAATAATCAATTAGTAAATCTTACCAACTGACATCAATAGGTCCAAGTTTTCTTTCATCACATCCCGATGCAGCTCCTTCTGCCATTCTTCTAGGCACTCCCACTCCTCTTCTGAGAAATGGACGGCAATGTCGTCGAATGTCACCAGTGCCTGAAATACAAACCATTCTAGGCTCAGAAGCTTCAACTCCAATCAACACTATGCAAAATTTCTGACTCTGAGCTTTCGCCTTCATGCACATCACAGAAACCTGTCCCAGCCGACAATATTACAGTAAAGTCTCCATTACATACATCGTTTTCAGCTCAGAGGGTCTTCCAAAAAGCATCAGCACTCAAACTAATCCAAACTCAGGAGATTCTGCTAATTAGTTATCAAATCCCACCTGCAACAGAAACCGTTGTAGACTCAGAAGAATCTATGCCAGCTCCGGGCAAAACAAACTATTTCCAGCTTAGTAATTACTGTTCAGATTCTAGCCAGCGGTCATCAAACATAATGTGGAATACATCTGTTTATAGTTTGCATCTATGACCAACTGTGAAGACCCTTAGCTTCAAGCTTTAATTGTGATCATAAAACACTACAGTCAATAGAATACACTCCCAGCTCAAAACCTTTTATCCAGGGCAGCCTTCTAACATCAATCTGGTGGAAGAAATTACACCGATCCACCAACAGTCTAAACCTAAATCCAACAAGACACCATCATGATGGGGATCAGAGCATTCACAGTTCTCAGAGAGGCTTACAATCCAGAATCAACTTGAGGCCATTGAACATCCCCAGTAACAAACTACTCCTGGCACAGGACCTTTTAGTTCAACAAGGACAATTAAAGTAATATAAACTTCTGCTCCAATTAGGTGCACCTAAAATCTTAGGCAGAAGAAATTGCCAGCTTAGCATGTTCTTCTCCAATTTCAACAATGGACCCTGACACATCAAACATAAGTTACTCCCAGCTGGGAATACTTGCTTTTAAAACCTTCCAAAGACCACTAAATATTACATGATACACAATCCTTTTCCATGTATGAACCACCAACTTCAGACATGGTGTGTGCAGATAATAAATACATCTTTTTAACTCAAAGGTAATAGGTGAACTTCCTATCTAGTGTTGCCCGACCTGCTTGAACCTTGTCCCAAATGTCTTTTTACCAGAAGAAGGCATCACTGCTGACCTTTAAATTTTAATTTCCTGTAAGTTACATCACTTATTACTCCTACTGACCCTTCCAGTCACAACATGCTTCAGTAGTGACATCACTGTAATTAACTACAAAGAAAGGGGTGCACACTACTGGCTCCACTATTCATAACACTCTTGAGGTGAAGTATCTCCGTTATTAAGTGATGGCTCCACAATGCAACGCTTTGAATGTGACTTATACTTCTACGGCCATACGGGGTTTCTATTTGAGTAGGCCTCACCTCATTCCTCCCAAAAGGTCACAGTAGGTTTCAGCAACTCTGAACACCCAATATTCAATATAAATACAGATATATGTAAAACAAGCATGCGACTGCAACAGAGAGCTAATAATGTAGTATTTAGTATGTTTTATTTGTTTAATTGGACGCTAGGTATAAAACTTCATTACAAACCAGGCGTGACAATTGTGGAAAAAAAGACAATGCATACTTCTTTCAACACATCAGCAAAAGACTCAATGATATCGTCTTTAGGAAAGAAAATAAATTCACAGAGAAAATGAGTCCTTCTTTCTAGATGAGGCCTTCAAGACTATGGATCACAATTTATCTGCAATTAGGATGGCCATCGCTCTAGAGTGGTGGCATTCTGTTTTATCAAATAGGAAAAAATAACGCTAGTGAGATTACCTCTGGTGTTCCAAGAGTTCTTCATTCTCTCTACTGGTCTTTACTATTTACCTTGGATACTTTATGAGTCTTATTGAGGACCACACTGATTTTGTATTCCTATGTAGAAGACTCTTCCATGGTATCAGACAACTTAGGGCTGGTCACTGTCTGGCTAAAGGATCTGAAGTTTTGAAAGACCTAGGTTCTCAAGTTGAGTCCATGCCACCTAAACACCAATCTAGCAGTTTTTATTGCACTATCTAAAATGTTTAACACATGCCACTATCTATTTAAGTAAATACAACATTTTGATTATTGTAGGAATCCAAATAAAGACTTGAGGTTCAGGTGAGTTGTGTTCTTGAAAGGATACTTTTCAAACTGTTTTCTTCCAATAAGCAGCATTATGCCAACCTTTCAGCATATCAATTTTCGTTTCAGCCTTCTGTGAACAAGATTCAGCATCTGTCATAGAGTAATCTATACACTGGCTGCCTTGAAATCAGATATATCAGAATATTTTTTAAAGTCTTATGCTTCACTTTTAAGTGTAAAAATGATCTGGTTCTATCTCACGTGGCAGGTAAAATCGTGTGTTATACTCCAGCCAGAATTCTGCACCAGGAGAGAGAACATCTTTTGATTTAGCTGACCTCTCATTAGCATTCAGAGTGTGATAAGAGGTTTTCATTTAAAGACCCTATGCCCTTTAAATCCATCCATCTTGTGAAGTCCATTCAAGATCTTCTTTTGGTGTCTTACACAGAAAAAACTACTTAATTTAGCCTTTGTTAGATTCTTTATTTACATGTCACCAGTGAGTTCTTGTTATTTACCCTCTACCTGTGGCAGTGCCTAGATTAGATTCATTTCTTCCTGTAGATATATAAATTAAGAACGTAACCTTATAAATAGTCCAGTAAATCTCTGATCTGTACTATCCACAACAGAATGGTCAAAACAATGCAATAACCTACATTAGTGGTTCCCAAACTGTGGTACGGGGACCCCTAAGGGTTCCGCAAAGCGGCCTTCGGGGGTCCGTGACTGCTATGAAAATTAACTAATATGAGCAGGTTAATAAAGAAGATATAAATAAAGTGGGTAAATGTACAATTGAAAACGTTAAAATGTACTGTAAACAACAAGGCCTTTCAAAATTGGAGGCTACATATTAAATTAGTATACTAAGATTGATTCATGGGAGCAGTGCAGGTACGTCAAACAGAATATAGTACAGAAGATGTGTGACTTCAACTGAATATAGAAAAACTCCATCCTTGCTATTCAAATTACATTTTTTTTATTGTATTTGTTTGCAAATTAAATAAAATGTGTTATAATTTGTGTATGTGTTTGATGGAATGCTTCTTTCTGTTTTTTTTTATATTGTTTGGCAGTTCAGAGCATCAACAATGTTTATAGGATCGCATCCTCTAGGGTGAGTCCTGTTGCACTAGTGGATGGAGTTGGAAGAGGCATGATGCTGCAGACTGCACTGAATGTTTTTACTATATTAACCCTTATAGAGAAATTGACCTCTAATTTTCCAAGAACCACAGGGCCTCATTCTGACCTTGGTGGGCGGCGGAGGCTGCCCGCCAAAGTACCGCCGTCAGAATACCGCTGCGCAGTCAAAAGACCGCCGCGGTAATTCTGAGTTTCCCGCTGGGCTGGCGGGCGACCGCCAGAAGGCCGCCCGCCAGCCCAGCGGGAAACCCCCTTCCACGAGGATGCCGGCTCCGAATGGAGCCGGCGGAGTGGAAAGGGTGCGACGGGTGCAGTTGCACCCGTCGCGATTTTCAGTGTCTGCTATGCAGACACTGAAAATCTTGGTGGGGCCCTGTTAGGGGGCCCCTGCAGTGCCCATGCCATTGGCATGGGCACTGCAGGGGCCCCCAGGGGCCCCACGACACCCGTTACCACCAACCAGGTTCTGGCGGTCAAAACCGCCAGAACCAGGCTGGCGGTAAGGGGGTCGGAATCCCCATAGCGGCGCTGCCTGCAGCGCCGCCATGGAGGATTCCTCATGCCAGGGGAAAACCGGCGGGAAACCGCCGGTTTCCCTTTTCTGACCGCGGCTTTACCGCCGCGGTCAGAATAGGCCTGCATGCACCGCCAGCCTGTTGGCGGTGCATCCGCGGTCCCCGGCCCTGGCGGTCCATGACCGTCAGGGTCGTAATGACCCCCACAGTGTTTGCCACCCCGTACTATGATATATATCTTTCAATTGCTTAGTTTTATCTATAAAAGCATTCAGACAAGTAGTAGAAAATGCACATCTCTACCAAATCAAACCTGCTTGTGTCTTAGTAGACTTCTTTCTTACACTGGTATATTACTTACCAGGTGATACACTTACCATACACCACAGAAAATTTCTACCATTTAAAATAGTTTATAACTAATAATAGCATTGCTCACTCTTCTTACATTATCGTCCCTGAACGGGGGTCTCAAAATCTGATTTGTAGCTTCATTGAATACCTGATAAGTAGACAATACACAGGTCAACCCGTGGTGTAGCCCTGTTTTATATAAGAGGCAAATTATTTCTTGGCATGGTATAAGATGTCCATGCCCCTTTAACTGCAACTGTATGTTGGAAGGAAGAATATCTTTATTCCTCATAAATATGTTTGCACTGTCAATTTTATTTGTCTGCAAAACCTTGCATGACATCAGAAAACAGAATCAAAGGCAATGCTTCTTTTTTATTTTTTTCAGACTTGTGACACTGTTTTTGCTGAGCAATTGGTTACAGCACTTATATGCTCTCATATGCCTGCTCTTTCTCAAATCACATTTTAAAAGTAACCTTGCTGCTGACCCTGTAAAACGCTTTGCTCCCTTCTGGCTAGTTATGTGCAGGACAAACAACATACATGCCTACACATATACATATATATATGTGCATACAATTCCAATGGCTGGACGAGGCTGGGCTGAGCTACCCCTCTGAAGCCTGGCAAAACAAGGTGAGTGTTTAAAAACTACCATATCGTATCCACTATAATTCCTGTGCCGAGCAGGTGACCATGCCCTCTTAAAATTTGGATGAGATACATCTAAGAGGTGTTGAGCCACACGATAGGATGGGCAGAAAGAGGGCCCATCAGAATGGGAACCAATGTGCAGGGGGGGAAGGGGTCAACAAACTCAAAGCCAGACTCCTTTCTTGCTTGAGCAACTGGGGTAGTTGCAAAGGAAATAGACTTGGCAGAGCGACGCCTTTCGAAGGAAATGAATGATCGGCAGCGAGTTTCACCAAATGCTGAGGCCCTGGAACCTTATTGTAATGAAGATGGCCAGCCACTGGCAAGGGGATCTCCTCAAATCCCCTCTGCCGGCAGCAGGGGTGATATTTGAGGCAATCCTGGTCGCATTAATGGAAAAATTGCAGGTCCTGGTGGTGGAAGTTTCCCTGTTGAGAGTGTGTGTGTGTGTTTGGGGGGTGGGGGTGGGGGGGTTGTCTGCTACATTTCCAGTAATTTATGGCCCCCTGGACTCCGGGTCCCAAAGTTCAAAACATGGGGGGTGTCCCTATTGGGGAAAAGTTCTATAGTTCTGGAAAGTGATGATCAGCAGCCACTATACCGCTCCAATTTAGGGATTTCTTACAGAGGCCTAGAGTGCACAGAGTCAGCTCTTACAAATCTGACTGCAGCTGTAAGGGATAGGTGCAGGTCTAGAGCTGGAGAAAAAAGTGGGAGTAGATTTAGGGAGAAAGCAGCATTGTCTCAAGAACAATGGAGGGGACAAAATTTGCCTTTGGGAAATGGCCTTTCACCTGTCCGCTTGGAGCTCCCTCCGGACTGTGCCCCCTATGTGGTGGTGCAATGTTCCATCTTTGATGCCGGGAGTAGGTGAATCTACGGATCAAATGAAAAACAAGACATGCCACTGGCTGGGCAAGAATTGCGATTTTACGTGTGAAGATTTTAATGACATCTTGTTTGTCAGAAGGATTGGGTGGGTTGGGCCTCGGGAAAAGGAAGACAAAGGGGATTGTATTTTCGTGAATTGCAAATACCCATGTTTGGCCCAACGGTTTCTTGTGACGCAATGTTTGGTGCCACAGGTGAAATAAAATATTGGTATCTTCCCATTTGGTTTTTTCTATAAGCATACTCTTCCCATGGGTGGTTTTCAAGCCAGGAATGCTGCTTATGTGCAGGTGGAACCACAGCAAATTAGTTTAGAAAATAGACTTACTACACACTCTGATCTGGTGGAGACAGAATGACATTGTGTAGAAGGGCCTCCAGCAGGGTTGGAAGACAGGGGCTTAGTGGCTTCACCGAGGCCCTCAAATGTATTTATGGGCTTGAGAGGTCAGGCTGGGAAGACTTCTGAGTCTCGTCTAATTTCTTGGAAAGTGGCAGGGGATGATACCAAACTTCAAGATGGGCAATGGGTAAAGTTGATGTTAAATTTTGATTTAATCTTACTACAGGAAACCTGGTCTGTGGGGCATGCAGTGTGGGATGGCTTCCAAAGGTTTGCAGTTCCGGCTCAGCGACTACTAGGTGGACACCCAAAAGGGGGTTTAGTTACTCTGATACGGTCTCCTAAGATAGCAAGAGTATACCAAATGATCTGTAATCACCAGGGCCGCCTCATTATTTTGGTAGTCTTCCCAAGTAAGTTTAATGTCCTTCTGGCAAATTTCTACAACACTGTATGGGACTCTGGATGCCAAATTGGGGCCCTCTTCTCAGTGTTGCAGACATTGAAGTGTAGATTGGAGGTGTGTGGCATGGAATTCTGTGCTATTATATCAGGGGACATCAATGCGAAGATAGGGGGGTATTGCACTGTGGTGAACCCCTTCGAGCAGGACCACAGGGCATATGTATCTGAGGGAATACAGGATGCAAGGGGAAGGTCTCTTATTAAGGGACTACAGAGCTTGTGTCTGTTGAATATATGCAAGGGTAGTTGATTTTCAGGTCCCAACTTTTGTTGGAAGAGGGGATGGGTTGCTAATTGACTATATCTTTGCATCCCCAGCCATGAAGAGCCTGTTCCTGTATGGTGAGGTGGTAGAGCAACAATTTAGTGACCATAACCCTCTTTTGATCCTTTTTAACTTCCCACTTAATATAGTGAGCCAAAATTTAAAGCTGATAATAGGGACCCTCCTGGCCGAATACCGGATGTTATGGAAGCTGTGCTAAGTGTGAATGGAGCCATTAAGGATTGTATGACTAATGTCATAAAGGCCATTGCTAAGCATCAGGGGGGTTGGTTTAGTAAGCTCTGCTATGAGGTGAGGAAATCCCTGAAGAAGGCACTAAAGGCACAGCGGAGAGACAAGGCCCTTGTGAGTAGAGCGCAAGTTCATTATAAATTTGTTTATAGCAGCCCTGGGAAGACTTGGAACGCGCTTCACGCACCAAGGACCCAGGCCTGTCTGGAAGACTGTAAATAGGGGTACCTTTGAGACAGAAACATCTGCAGGGTTGGGCTGTAATATCGCTCCTGATGTTTGGGTGAGCCATTTCTGTAGGATGTTTTCAGGGGGCATAGAAGGGGAAGAAATGGATGAGATGCATGGTCACACCCCAAATGTGGCTATCGGGTTTACCCTCGATGAGGTGATGGAGGCTATGCAGGGCAGTGCCAGCCATAAGGCACCCGGCCCAATGCCATTCCCATGGATTTATATAAATCAGCTGTGGGCACCTACATTGCTTAATGTTTTAAATGCAGCAGTTAGTGCAGGGATCTCTACTTCCTGGAAATCGGTGTGTATTGTCCCTGTTTGTAAAAAGGGAAATCGCAGTGACCCAAAATCCTACCACCCAATCTCACTCCTTGATTCCTCAGTGAAAAGTCTGGGCCGAATTGAGGATTGGATGAGTGAAAATGAGATACTGAGTAGGGTGCAGTATGGGTTTAGAGAAGGGCTTGGAACTCAAAAGAGCAATGTTTAAACTTGCTCATGATGATCAGCAAATATACACAGGCAAAGAAGGGTACCCTTTATCTTGCCTTTATGTATCTCAGTTGCACTTTTGACACAGTGAATCAAAGCAAGCTATGGCAAACGTTAACCCTGATGGGTCTGGAGCCCCAAATTGTGGATTTGCTCCGCTATCTCCACTCAGGAACAAATGCAACTGTGAGGTGTGGGGCGCAGGGGGAATGTACAGAATTCTTTGGGCTGGACAGGGGTGTGTTCTGGCCCCCGCCCTTTTCTTTTATACACTAATGGGTTGTATGATTTCTTAGTGGGAAAATGTAAGTATGTTCCCACAATAAATGAAGAGTGTCCCGGTCCTGATCTATGTGGTTCTTATGGCCCGCACCATGAATGGTCTCCGCGAGGTGGTTAAAGCATATGGAAATGTTATGTCTGACCTAGACTTAGAGATTAATAGTAGCAAATCACATTTTATGGTTTGTAGCAAACCTCTGAGTAGGGTGGGTGTGCTGAAGATAAATGATCAATTAATAAGTCCTGTACAGGATTTCCCCTATTTAGGGGTAACCTTTGATGAAAAGGGAACCTGGAAACCCTGTATTTCTAGGAGATGGGTGCGTTTTAATGCCACGGTAGCAGCCACTTTTGAGTTTATCAGTTTATTACCCACTCTTGAGGCAAAGTCCCTGCTGGAAGTATACAGGCGTAAATGTCTCCCAGTTCTAATGTATGGGGCATCACTATGGGGCTACTCAGCTTGTAGGGCACCTATGACAGAGGAAAATCGTTTTTGTAGAAGGCTGCTAGGTGTTGGACAAAACACCTCAGCCTTTTGCACACATTTAGAATTGGACCTGGGCTTCATAGAGGATGCTACTAAGATTGCTCCTCTTCTGCTTTGGATCTCCATCTGGTCAAAGGAGCGGGCCTCCTTAAATAGAGAAATCCTGCGTGACTGTATGATATGTGATCATGCGTTGGATATCCCCTGGCTGTCATACATAAGAGAAGCTGCTATATCCCTTGGCCGCCCAGATATGTTCAATGCGCCAGAGTGTTTAATACATTCTGATAAGCTCTGGGCAAAGGAGAATTTTCTCAAAATTTTAGACGCCAAGAGGGAGGCAGAGAGGAACTAAGGAAAAAAAATCGGTGAGGGACTTTCAAATGTTAAAAACTGTGGCAGGTCCAGAGATGTACCTCTTGGTGATAGAAAATGTTTGGGAAAGGACACTCGTCTCCCGATTTCGGTTAGGCGTAAACAGAAGCAATTTGTGCTTCCCACTGGGACAGTTTGACCCAAATTCTATACAAATCTGTCCCTGTGAAGGGGTGTCCTTACAGTCTTTGACACCTAAATGGAGCATAAAAGTCACAAAACAAAGTAAAATGGATCAATTTCTACTCCCCCCCCCCTGCTGAAGAAAGTGGGCTTTGTGCAGCACTGCCCAGCCTATTTGTGGCTGCGCATGGTCTCCTACGTGTTGGTGTGCCGGGGGTTGGGTCCTTTTCAAAGCGAGCCATAACTTGGCAGAATAGTGTAAATCCCTTTTATTCTCATTTATAGGTTTTATCTACTGAATTTCGTATGGGAAATGATTTTGGATGCATTTTAAGTTTCATAAATATGTGACTTTTAATCTGTTTTTATTATTATATGATATTTATTTATTTGTCTTATGGTTGGAATTACCAAACCGAATAAAGAAAGAATGGACAATTCCAATGGTAAGGTATGGATATTTCAGTGCTATGATGCTACAATTATATCCGCCTTTAAAGCATACCTTAAATAGTAGATCTCTTGAACTTATGAGAAGGCTTTGAGGGAACAATGCAGAAAAAATAAAGAAATGAACCTCTGAGAGACTAAGCTCAGATCTACTATGAATTACAGACCCCCCCTCCCCCCCCAAAAGTAGTGAACTGCATACTTATGGTCGCCATCATGCATGCAATACAATTTAGAAGATATTTTCCTATACGTATGGGGTACAGCTACAACATCAAAATGTTGATTGCTAAAATAAGTTTCCCAATATGTTCTTTAAAAAAGTGCCCTGATCAGTGGAGTTTCATGGCGTGCACAATAGTTGTCTTCTTTAAATGGCAATCCTGCTTTCTATCCCCAAGGGCTGTCATTTGGGCTGTTTTATCATGGGCTGGCACATCTGAAACTGTTCACTGCTGGCAGCTGATGGGGGTATTTTTAAAGTATAGAGCATATGAGTAAGCACTCCCTTAAAGAGAAAGTACCAATTCTGGGCACTACTGTGATGTCAAAGTGAAAAAGTAAAGACATGACAGCAAAGGGTCACAGCAGGAAAAAAAATGTCTACCCTTTCTCTGTGCAAAATCAAAGAATCTGGAAAGGTGATCTGAGCATGTTTGCAGAAGACCCTGAGGAGGTGACAGTGGTGATGTTAGGTAAGAGAAAGACACAAAGAGCAGGACACCAGTGGCCCTGCTGTCCAATTTGGAGCATATTAAGACCAAGATGACCTGGATAGAGACTGACCTAAGGGAAAATGGTTTTGCGGTCAAACAAGTGGAGGACTGGCTAGATCATGCGGAGATTGAACAGGGCACTGAGCAGGACTTTAAGGAGAGGATGTTGCGGTTTCTAATTTCAGATGGCAAGACAGAGACTTTGGAGCACAGGTCCAAGTGATAACGTTGGCCTTTCCTGCTATCTCTAGAGCAGACAGTGACAGGTAATTGTAAAGGTCTTTGAAGAGCTCCTTTCTGAGTCTGACCATGACAGAGTGAGCTTGGTTGAGAGAGCATCCAGGCTGCCTATTAGGGTAGCCCGACCACCATGGGAGAACGAAGGTAGCAGCACCCCTGCGGTCCTTATGGAGCTGGACCTAAGCCCAATGAGACAGCATATGTAAAATTAGTCCTCCTGGGCAAGCAAGCAAGCAGGGCAGATGCATCCAATGAACATCTAATGGAATGACTTGGCAAACAACAAATACACCTATTTTACGACTCATTGGCAGTGTGAGAAGGCAGTAGAGGTGAGCTTCTTGTTGCAATAGCAGGTAGTTTTCACACAGCCCCAGCTGATAGGGAGAAATTGAGTCAAGAAGTTGAATAAGGGACCACAATGACTACCAAAGATCACACCTGCACTGGTGTAGAATTTAGAGGGTGGATGACAGGAGTGTACGGTGAGACCATAGAGGCAGACACCTGAGGAATAGGTAATTTTGAAGAAGGCAGAACAACGCCCTGACTGCCTGGCCTTACAAGGAAGTGCGCTTGAGTAGATGCTATTGCCTCCTCTTCAGCCCTCTGACCGGTACACAGCCAAGGGCGTAGTTGGCACCATTTCCGCATGTCTTTGGATCATATGGACAAAAACTATTTTAAATCCATCCCTGTTCATCACTTTTTAATTATCCAGTGGTTATTCAGATTTCTATATTTTACAATTTCCTGAAAGACTAAGTAAAAGGGGGAGGTGGGGGAATGTGGAGGAGCTCTGCAGAGGAAACTGGAGCACTGTTCTCTTAAGACTGTGTTGTGGCCAAAGAGGCGCTGAATGATACAACAGGTCACTGAGCACTAGTGTGAATCTGTACAAAAAAACCACCTACTTTCACAAGTAATCACTCAGCAGGTCACTCATAAAAAGAAACAAAAAAACAGCATGCAGTCTCCCATGGCAAGATGACAATGGTATATGTTCCTGCAATAAGAGCAGAACACACCCGGTAAGCCCATGCAGGAGACATTTGAACACATTTTACTGTTTCAACAGAGCCTGGACACTGACTTTGATTTGATAAGCAAAAGCAGCATTTATTAAAAAAAAAGACAGAGCAGGCATCTGTGCAGAAACAGCTTTGAGAAATACAAGTTGCCATAGCTGAATCACAGACATCAGTACAGCGCTAACCACCAAAAAATGATATAAAGTTATTTAAGTCCTGGTGTGGCCCAGCACAAACTCAGTGACAAACAACACTGAGAGGAATCTTCATGTGAGCACAATACTGGTATATACAGGAAAGACAACACAACCATAATGAAAGAAGACTTGAGAGCAAGCCCCCAGGACTTACATGAAGAACAGAAGAAAGATTTAAAACAAAAACAGGAAGGCATGAAAAAAGCTTCCAAGAAACTATGACATCCTTACGAAACAACATGGATCATCTTAGCAAATGTGTGACAAATGAAGGAGTCTTTACAAACAATGTCAACCAAGACAGATAGGAAGATGATAATGATGCTGGAAAATAAAGTGGGCATGCAGTTAGGGAAACATGAAATCCTGGACAACAGTGCAAGGCTAGTTGACGACAGAATTCACAACACAAGCAAGGAAACTGCAGGCAATGACATCTGCGGGTGCATTTGACCATGAAGCTAAACCCAGGTGAGCATGTAGGTGTAGAGTGGGTCTACTAAGTGGGGTCTAGGAAAAGCACGCCTCAACACGACCCAGACACACTGTAATGGAACTGTGATCTTTGCTGCAAAAGTAGAAATTCTTTCCACAGTTTAAATTTGAAATAACATATCAAGGCAAAACAATGTTGCCCCTTGTGTGAGGCCCTCACCAAAGAAAACATTAGATACTGATGGACAGTGGACTCTGGCATAACTTTCCAATTTAACAGCAGAAACTGGCCTCCAGATTCTGGATAAGCATCCATAAGAACTTGAGCCAAGTGAGTATAGAGGGTCTACATCCAGTGAGGAGATGTGCGTAGGGTCTCCGCTAAGGTATCAGTGGCAGAGGCATTACTCAACATGTGGAGCTAACACACAGGAGCAGCCAGAAAGACATCAGGGTGTCAAACTTCCATTTGGGCAGACAGCTTTCATTGCTACTAAGACACTACATGCAGGCTGTCACCTGGAACAGTGGCAAGAACATTGTCTCGGCGGCCCACAGGAAATAACAATTATGGCTAGTTTAAGAAATGGCTGTATCCAGCGGCCCTTGCCAGGCCAGAACATGTTGTTCTATGGCATCAACACTGACAATGGACGTTAAGCCCAAAAGGGTGGTTCTTTATCCTTGGTTTGATGTAATTACTGTTTAGAATGATAATCTGGGAGTTCCAGAGGGTGGGGAATTTTGGGGGGAGGGAGGGTAGGGTAAGCACACCAACATACAGCAGATGGTAAAACTTCTGAGAAGGATCGTTTCTACCTAAAACAAGCAAGCGAGCAGGGCAGATACATCCAATGAACACCAAATGGATTGACTGGACCAGCAACGAATACACCTCTTTTACAACTCAGTGGCAGTGTGAGAAGGCAGCAGAGGTGAGCTTCTTGTTGCAATGGCAGGTAGTTTTTGCGCAGCCCCGGTCAATAGGGAGAAATGGAGTCAAGAGGCTGGATAAGGGACCACAACGACTATCAAAGATCACACCTGCACTGCTGTAGAATGTAGAGGATGGAAGTCAAGAGTGTATGGTGAGACCATTGAGGCGGATACCCGAGGAGTAGGTAATTTTTAAGCTGGCAGAGCAACTGCCACACTGCCCGGCCTTACAACGAAGTGCGCTTGAGTAAATGCTATTGCCCTTTTTCATCTTCAGCATTCTTAACCAGTACACAGCATTTCAAAAATTTAAAATTCAAATAAAAGCCTAATGTAGTATCTCTTTTTTTTGTAAACCATATTTTAGTTGTTTCATAACATGAGTGATCCAAGAGGACCAAAAACGGTCATTAGGATACACATTTAGCACATACCTGTTAGAACACATAAATCAGTCCTCACATCACCCCATTAAAAAAACGAGAAAGCGGTTATCACCGCAGGAGCAAACATCGGCATCAAGAGTGAGTCAGCGTTTGTCATGAGGTGGAATATCCACAAATCCAAGAGCCCCAGCTCTGTATGGGGTAATGAGTTATTATGCTCTCCAAAGTGCTAAGGATATGCGCTGTCCAGTAGTGCATTAATATATTCGCCATACCCAACCTCCCATCCAAAGTAGATTGAACAAGTTTACTGAACGCAATGCGTGGAAGCTGACTTGCCCATAAGAGTGCATCCTGGCCTGGAGGACCATAAACCAGGCTTGAGGAATTTCTAGAGGACAATTTTAAAAGAAGGTGAGTAGTTTTGGCAACACTAACATTTTAAAGAGGGCTACCTTCCCCAGCAAGTTCAGCGGTTGTTTCACCCAGCTAGCAATATCTTTCTGTATTTTGGATAGCAATGCAGTCAAATCTAGATAGCATGAGAGTTTAGATTCTAGACCTTCATATTATTTAAAGATATTTGAAGCTTTGAGTAATAAAATGTATCTTGGGTTTACAGTCTTAATCTCTTTGTCCTCACAAATCAGTACCAGGTTTATCATAGCCCAGGCCAGAAGTCTCCCCACACAATTTCAGAATTTTGATTAGTATAGGCCTAATTTCCTGGAGGTAAGTCATGACAGAACATCCTCTGCACAGAGGGCAATACGGTTCTCATTCCTCTCGATTCGATTAAAAAAAGCTTTATTCGGTTTAAGTCAAAACCATAAAGGAACACATATAAAATCCATACATTAAAATAATAAAACAAAGATACAGTTACCTAAGTATTAAAAACCCAAACAGTATACCCAATATACCCAAACAAATAGTACATGAATTGTCTTGATACAATAAAACAAGCAATGCAATCAATTTTCTTCCTTTCTTAATATAGTACATAGCCCATGACTTTTTATACTATATAAATATTATGTGAGCAGAGGCGGAAATTTGCACCTGGCTAAAATTATCTTTTAAGTATTTATACACATATGTGCATTCACTTTCCAACAATTCTCCTGCAGCTAACTACGGAGGCAAGACATCTATAAATAGTGTGGCACACAATGTCAGTCTGTAGCAGCTACCAGATACTCTAATGCCTTTTTACATTTCCGTATATTTTAATCTTAACACATAAAGGTCTCAGTTTGCAAGTTTGTTGGTCTCTATATAACCTGCAAAAAAAAAGAACAAATGGAGTTGTGACTACTAAGCCAATGAATTACATGGACATGCAAGCAAATATTTGCTATTGTATACCCTTGAGGGATGTTATACTAAGAAATGAGCCAATCCAAGCCTAAATCAATTAATAATATGAGCAGGTAGGACTCAATGGCTGTAGTAGTACTTCATGGCAAATATAACTCAGACTTCTTAATTTCAGCCTCCCACCTCTTTTCTAGTAAAAGTTTTTACAGTTAGCTTTTCACTATGGCTTTTTGGGATTCATTAATTGCTGGTGTGTTATCACACAGACCGCTTCTGTCAATCAGGTATAGATCTTCTCTAATATGTGTTAGCTGATTCATTTTGTGGGCCCTGTCCAAGTTGAGGCAGTAAGTGAAAACGGCTGTGTCATGGCTGCTTTTGGCCAAGATCATTCCGACAGCCATAACAAGGTAGGTGCCAACTTTATTAAGTCTCCCATGTATTGAAGTCCTAGTTCTTCATGCACTAATATGGATGGGACAGAATTAGGGAGAGAGAGTAATCTGCGCCGAAATCTATCTTAACTAGTTTGCAATTAGGAGTTATCACCATATCCCCACACACCCACACCATAGGTGAGTCGGTACAGGTCTAGTTTTTTATACTGTTGTGGCGGCTTTGAGGAGCATAGACCCTAACCCTGCTGAAAATTTAAAAAAGGAAGCTATGGCTTCTTAATGCTGGGATACTCTCAAACTCCTCAGGTGCCCCCAAGTGATCTTTTTACCAAACAGGATCCCCAAATAGGAAAAGAAGGTCACACACTTGAGTGTGTTCCTGTTGACTTGGAAACAGATTGGCCTGCTCTTAGGGCATCCACAAACCACAGCATATGATTTAGACGTACTTGTTGTAATGCCCGGGTCAGACATAAAATGGGAAAAGGTGTCTATGAGTTTTTGGAGTCCCAAACCCGTTCTGGTGTAGTGAATCCTAGTTCATTTTAATGGGATAACAGGAGTTAGCTTAGCCTCTGGCTTGCAGACTCGTGCCCCCGTCACCTAGTGACTTTTAACCTACTTAGCTTGCTCTGTCTTAGCCCATTTAATTATTCAATTCTTCTAAGATGGCTGCCTTGTTTATAGTTCGGCCACTTGTTATGCTTTGCATTATCAGTGTCACTGCGCTAAGGCGTCAAGATCAAGCAACAAAGACAAACAAACAGTAGGTGTTCACACTCAGGGATTTTCCCTCTCTATGCTTTCGAGGGATTGTTTATATTAATTGCCGTCCCAAGCATGTCTGTTATCTATTGTTTGGGAACACACCTACGTCAGGGGTCCTGGGAGATCTGTATAAATACATCGCACTTTTGACAGATAATCAGAGGGATTCCGACCAGAGGGCATCGCCACTATCGCTGATATCGATGCTGCATGTCGTCTTGACGCTGACCCAGTCTTCGTGTCCCTGCGGAGTCTGAGATAGAGACCTCATTCCAAGGTAACAAGGGTTGGGGGCTCCTCTCATGGCCATGGCATTGGCAGATTAGGTTTACCAAACCCAGCTCTCCTTTAGGTAGGAGGTTAGGCCTCTCACATTAGGGTATTAGGGCATATTACATCTAGTATATCTTTCTTATGCATTTCAAGATGGTGGGGGTCTTTGTAATAATGACTCTCGTCTTCACAATTCTGTTCCTTGCAAAATTCATTATCCTAATCATTGCAGCCCATGCAATTTATCGCAAATTGCAGTTATGTTAAATAAAAACTATTGAAACTTTACTGCATCTTTGTCATCGCCTGTGTTTGTATGAGACATGATATATCTGTGAGAAAGGGGTAATCTCCGTTTAACCACAACACTCTCCGAGATGTCTTATTCTCAAGTCCATGCGTAAAGGCTGCCACAAATCACCTACTACTATTGTGTTTCTGGTGAGGTGCTGCTTGTGAGCCGGTAAGGTTGGGACAACAATTGCGACTTGTTGTAGGATAGGCAGAGTCGCCTACAAACAAAAGTACTGTCATCCTTTAACCAGCAGTCTTGCCTAGAGCAAGAGTCCAAACTACGACACTGGCCATAAGGACACAGTCATCTGATGGCTGTTGAGGTCATTAATATAAACACTTAAAAGGAATGGTGCCAGCACACACCCCTAACCCCTTTCTTGATCCTAATATAGGGGATACACTTCCCGCCTGGCCCAAATCTAATGCAGCCCTGGACATAAGAATGCAGCTGACCAAGAAGAAGATGGACAATATGTGGGTTAACACCCTTACTTGCAAGCATATTCCACAGTTTTGACCTTATGACGTTGTTGAATGCTGCACTGAAATCTATAAACGCTAAGTATAGACATCCCTTCCCTGGCAAGCACATATTTTCACATAATTAAGTGGAGGTTTAGACATTGATTGACTGCCGCTATACCCTGTTTGTATCCATGCTGAGCAGGAGATAAGAAGTTTTTCTCATTCGCCCAGTTCTCAAGTTGGTCCAATAATATTTTACCCAGTACCTTGGCAATCAAGTCAATTAGGGATATAGGCTAATAGCAATGGGGGCCACACCTATCCCCCTTTTTAAAAATTGGGACAATTATTGCCCTAGACCAAGATTTTGGGGGGGCGTGGGCGCATGCGCAGTGAAGCACACATGCCAAAACAGTGACTTTCCTTGAAATGATCAACAGGAACTCTATCTGGGCCCGGTGCCTTCTTGCACAAGCAGCTAGCTGAGGTGACATCCTTCACAGACATTGCTAACTGTTTTGGAATCCTCCAGACAGACTGTGCCACTTGTAGTGCCGCTCTGACTACAGGTTGGTTAATTTAAGTCATAAAGGCTAATAGAGTGGCTAACCCATGAATGTTCATGAATATTCACATCAGTAGAGGAGGGACTATTTGAAAAGAACAGTGCACTAACTACCCTCCAGAACTGTGATGCATCACTACTTGTGCTTGCAGCGATAAGCTGCTCCCAGGTCTCTATTCTGATCTCTTTTTATCTCCTCTTTATAGCCTCTTCGTACTGCTTCCTGCATATACCAATTTCTGCCCGATCCCTCAGCCGGTTTTACATTTATTTATAAGACTTCTGTGTGCTTGTGAACATAATTTGTCAAACCATTTATAAGGCTTAGGGACATGCAAGATTTTGGTGCCATTAACTGTTCAGACATCTTCTTACAGATTAGATTGAAGGACCCCAGTATTTTCTCAAGATCACAGTTCACGTTTTGGCATATCTCGAATTGCTCCTTCTGATTTTCAAGGAACATTTTGAGGAGTAAGCGGAGTTCGACATCCTGCCACTTCCGTCGTAGTCCCCCATTTCTTGTAAAGTCAACCTGGGAAGCTGCTTTATGCGCCCCTGAATTTTATCCTAAACTAACCCTTAAAGCCAGTGGTTTGTGACTGCTAGTGGGGGCTTTCAAGAACTGGAACTTACACACCTTCCTGGCCCAAGACTTGGACATCACTATAAAATCAATCAGACTCTTTGTCTCTGTCTGTAAACATTAGTTGCATTAGGACATTCTTGGCTACAAGGTATACACTAAGGATTAGGTCATGGATCTTTATTAACCTATTCAATTTATCGCCACAGGAATTATTAATAAAATACATGAGGTTGCATGAATCGTTGTTCCCACCACCCAAACAAGTTCATATGCAGTTGGACCTAATAGTAAATTGAAACCCCTCCCTGCAAAATAACTAAATCCCCATTCAAGCTTAAAAACAGAGTATCCAGCATGCAAAAAAGTGACTCAATAATTTATACATTATGGCTAGAAAGGCTGTTATGATAAAAAGTAATGGGATACACTAGAGGAGCCCCTATCAATGACAAACAGATAATCTGAAAAAAACAAAAAAAAGCAGAGTCCTCAAGAGTTTACATTATTTTAACTCCCTCTGTAGTACTTAATAAGGCTAACAGGCTTCCGCTGTGGTGCCCAAATAGTGACGGGACAGCGGGTGTGAATACTGAGTAAAAGCCATTAATGTGCATATTGGTCTGGGACCAAGTCTCCTGTAAACAAATAATCTGCTGATTTGTAATCAGTGTCTCCGATGTTTTATCAGCTAGTTTGCTACTCAGACCAGCAATATTCCAATAGAAAAGACTAAAGTGTTGAGTCGTCAATGGAACCAGGCCATTATGGGGGGGATTGGAAAGGCTAAATGAAGCAACAGTATGTAAAGAATCTGAGTCAATCCCGTTATCACTAGTAATTAGCATTATAGGGCTTGTAGAAAAAGCTCAAGGGGACTGGCACCATCCCTTGAGGAAGCCCTTGGGCACCAGAGAATCTATTCAAAATGGCCCCACCAATCCCATATCAGGAATATTTATTGCTATGCAATCGCCTACATCCACTTTCAGAGTCTTGTCATCCCACTGGTTCTTCGGACTCCTATTATATTGGTTAAAAGGGTGTCATCACTAACACACCTCAACATGGAACTGCACCAATGAATCACCTTGTTTTTCAGCTGGACATCCATTTCAATTTGGGTAGGTCGCAAGGGAGGAGTATTCTTTAGTACCACAACATATGGTGTACAGGCCGGTGGCAAGTGTAATGTCTGAAATTTCTTTCTAATGCCTGCCTATGCCTCAAGAGCAGGACCACCTAGGCCATTCCTTCTGTTAGCGGTCTCCCACGTTGTCAGCACCATTTTGAGATGTGGGGCCTTGAGATGTTTTGATTGATTAATCAAGACCCATACTATCTGCCACAAGACAAACTCGAATGATTGCATCCTGCTGGCAATGTTGTTGTTGTGTAATAGACTTAATCGGAGGGAGGTGAATTAATTTGTACCTGTGCAAGTAGTTCTTTCAAAGAGTTATCAATACTCGGTACCACAAATAAGACAGGAGTTAGTAACTTAACAAGCACTCCTTCTAGCAGCCCAACAATGTTTGCTATGTTTCCGCTGTCCAAAGGCTTAGATGGAGATTGAGAATTTCTTGGGAACAGACCTACCCCCTACATCACAGCTTGCTCCAAGATAAAGCTTTTATACCTGCCAGCTTAGACATGGGCACAGAGGCCGATTGCGTAATGCTTTTTTTCCTTTTGTTTGGTAGGGGCTGCAGTATCAATTATTTATTAAGCGCTTCTCAGTACAAGGAGGTTGCTCTAGAGTTGGGGTACCAATATCAAAGTCCCCTGCATACACACTGGGGTTGCTTGTGCCTTGGTCATGTGCGCTTACACCCCCTGCTACAGATCAAATGCTTCCAATACTTTCATCTACTTCAGCTACTTTATGATTTAGCTTGCAGCTAGTGATAAGGGATAATGATCTCCTTGTTTCCCTAAGCCTCTCTTACGTGCATTCAATTTCAGAGTTTATAACCGGATGGGCCCGCCCTCTAGGAAACCTAAGTGCGCATGTCAGTTTGGGAGGCCTAAAATGGCTGGCCAAACTAACATGCACACATAGGTGCACTCCACTTCCCCTCCTCTTTCTGCCTCCCATGGCCCAGCCCTGCCCCTTCCCGCACATGCTGCCTGAGCCAGCAGCTGAAAAATAAAACAATAGTAAAATATTGTTTTATTTTTCAGCTGCTGGCTCAGCCAGTGGAGCAATGCTCCTGCGCAATGGCGAAGGAGCCACCCCGGGGTTGGAAGCATCTGCAACTTCCACATCTATGTCAGAGCTGACTTCTTAACCTTCTAAGAGTAGAATACTTGGGGCAACTCTGGACACAGCATCTGTAGCTGCCAACCAATACAGCAGATTTAACGATTTACCCCCATTTCATGAACATGCCTGTTGGACGCCATCCATGCCAGTTTCCCCTGGATACAATATTGTTGCAGGGGTTCCCTAGCTGCCTTAAGCTGGAATTGTAACTTTCACCCTCTGAAGTGAGAAATTGTCCCTCCAGTCAGAGCACCTGGTTCTCAGCATCAGAACTGGCTTGCTCCCATTACTTTGCGCTATCTAAAAGGAGTTGGCCCTACAGCGAACAGACATATTACCTGCCATCCAAAGTGTACCTAATGAGGGCACCGAACATACGTTAAGTGCATAACTATGGTTTTAGTCCGTCTGGAAAACTCATGAAAACTGGGCATCCACCAGACACCAAGTGATTAACCTTAACTTGGGGCGACAAACATCTTGGGACAACCGAAACCTCAAATGGCGAATTGTCCCATATACCTTGTGGGAGAATACAGGAACATATAGCCTGTGTTTCATCAATAGTGGGCTTAAAGAAGTATTTAATCCTGGACATGGATTTGGTTGCCACAGAATATGAATTCCAGAGATGGCTCCTTCGCAATGGCGAAGGAGCGTCGCCCTCCTAGCTAACAGCCAGCAGGTCCATGGGAGGGGGGAGGGGGAGTGGAGTCAGTGCACTAAGTACGCATGTCAGTTTGGCCGGCGTCAGAGGCCAACCAAACTGACATGTGCACTTAGGTTTCTCCAAGCTGGCTGTGTTGCACAGCCAGGTTGCAGAAACTGCACAGGATCCCACGCAGTGTCTGAGTGGCAGAACAAACCACTCACACTAATCCTGGTGCTGCTCTCATGCTAGGTATAGCATGAGAGCAGTGTAAGGATTGCGTGGGGGGAGCCTGTGCTGGTGTCACAGGGACTGCTAGGACACCAACACCATCAAAAGAGGAGCAAGGTGGCCGGCGGAAGCAGGAAAAGCTGTGTTTAATTTGTTACCATTATTGTTGTTTATTTCCCCCGTGCCCCCACTGGCCTTCCCCCTTGAGATTTACGGTGGCCGACGCTGATGTATTTCCTGGCTTGGGGTGTCAAAGGGACCAGATGTCACAAAAAGCTTATTAAGTATGTATCAGGGCATTAGTCCCGTGTGGCCCACATGCCCTCTGACCCATTGTACCCTGAATGACATCCATAATCACATAACCAAAGTCTCCCCCAAGAAAAGTCAGCCCTCGTGGGAGCCATGCTAATAGCAACCCTAGATCATTCAAAATCTTTGTGGCCAACCCTGGTGGGACATAAGCACTAACTAGGTTGTAGTGCCTCCCCTCCATTCTTTTAGTTACTACAACAGGGCGCCCCATGCTATATGGCATCACTGCTAGGGGGGAGCGATGTGTGTAGTGCAATGGCTGTGCCCGGGGACCCATATCTGAACCTTGCCAGAAGGAACATTTAGACCCAAGTATCTGAGTTTCTTGAAATAATAACACAGGATGGAGGTTTTCTTCTTGGAATGCACAGCACCGCCTCCATCCCTTAATCTGATCTTTCAAGCGGTTACCATTCTAAGGCCAAATCTTAATGAAAGCTATGGATTTGGATCATCTAATACTCAATCCACAAATGGACTGATGGTTCTACTACAGCATGAAGAGGCATAGAACATACAATAGGGGTCGACAGGGCCCACATAATGAGGCTTTTATGTAGTGCCCGTGTGTATGAATGGCGTGTAGATGCATGACCCTACAATAAAACAAATAAGGCAACAAAAGAACATTAGACCCATTATTTAACCCTCCCAACCACCCACCAAATTTATCCTGTAAATCCCATATATCACCATACAAATAGTAGTGTAACCATCAGGCTGCAAAAAGGTAACCTCTGCGGCAGAAAAAAATGCAAAGTCAGCTATTTAAAGAACTGGGTGCGCTGGTGACCGTTATGTGTACCTTGCAGATAACTTGGAGCAGTTTCAGGCGGATGGGCCTACTTAGCCTTTTTCATCAGGCTCACTCCCTTGAGCTGCTGCAGCCCCAGAGGGCACAGGCACCTGGGCACCACATCGTGGGTTCACTTCTTTGCTGTCTTGGTACTAAAACAAGTCTTGTCAGTTCCTCCAGGGCCTTACACTGTTCGTCTCGGTCTAGAGCACCATGTCTCCGCAGTTGTGCCCTTGCCCCCCCTTTAAGGAGACCGTTTCATCTAGGCTGAGCCGGTGCATAATCAAGCCTGTTTTTTTCCCCCACTGCCCAGTCCTGGGCTTCTTCAGGTGTGTCAAACAAGATGGAATAATGAATAAACTTGAGTTGCGCTGAAAAGAAGAGCATGTCCTTAATATTCATCACCCTCAATTTAACATTAAATTTGTCAAAAGGTTTCCTTTGCTTTTGCACATTGAAATGCCAGTCCATCAGTAGTTGTAGGCCTCCTAAAGACTGCGTCCCGGTCTCTATAATTCAGGACTTTGGCAAAGAGAGGACAAGAAGGAGGCCACAGCGGCTGCCTCTGCACCACTGTCAGACCCATGCGCTATCAGTGCTGCACCACTCAGGTACCCCACCCGGCAACAAGGAACCTCTAGCTACTCTGGCCGTGGACGGAGGTCTGAAAAGCCATCACGAGATACCACCGCAGATGGGGGTCACCACTTCAGGAGCACAAGTGAAATTTAGGCAGTTTGTCTACGGGATGCTGCAGGTTGACAGGGTCTTTAGCCAGAGAGCCGTTAGAACATGTTTGCCATGCCAGCCTTCCAGGCCACATCCCTCATAGTGTCTCATCACTTAAGACAAATTTGCTTAATTCCAAAAGCAAGATAATCCTTGGCAAATGACATAGCAGATATTATAGCATTACAAGAAACCAACATGTAAAATGTTGACACAGGTAGGTATCAATCCAAGATCTATACCACACAGGCACAACCATATGCCTTTAAGATATATGGTGTCACAGTTCTAATTTTTAAGGCCTTTTTCTTTTTCATGATAGCAATGCTGATGAATAAAGAAGGTAAGTAGCTATGGTAAAACTACGGTAATTGGAGAGATCCTGATAATTGTTACAGTGTACTTTCCTTATCAGGAACAAGACCAATTTCTGGAAAAATGTTATTGCAGAAAGTATTGAGGTTCATGGAAGGACTTCCGATTATGATTGGTGACTAACACAGTATGGGAGGTGAACTAGATAGATCATGAGCCACATCCAGGCCGCTAAAGTGATAGCAAAAGTAAAATAACAGAATTAGGTTTAATTGTCATAAGGAGAGCAAAACACTTTTGGGAATGAGAATATACTCTCTGGTACAACAGACATACTGTAGAATCATTATGATACTTCTCTCGAGCACAGACAGGAGCCACCTGCGAGAGGCAGACAAACATTTCAATACCTGATCTTGCACCAGGGTAGCTCACTCAATGATTTAAAAAAACACTCCTAGGGAAAAATATGGAGGTTGGGCAAATATATAGTCAAGGATGTGGCAGTTACTACAAAATCACAGACAACCACACGGCCAACAATATGTTTGGAGTGCTGGGGGGAGGGGTGGTGGAGGGAAGCACAACCCCTGCATGTACTGGGATGCCTTTAAGGCCTTCATTAGACATAAGCTGATATCACATGTAGAAGCAACTAAGCTGGAGAAGACTCTGGTGCAAACGCGGTTCCAGGATGAACCAAAAAAAAGAGAAACATAAAATCTCAGATTCTAACGCCAACTTGAAAGCGGAATTAGGGGGTCAAGTAAGAGCACTTGTGGTCAACGATGTGGAAAGTGCACTTTTGGCACTACAAAGAAAGATATTAAATGGGTGAAAAGGAACGCAAAATCCTAGCTCACAAACTGAAGGCATAAATCAATAGAGACTAGACAAAAGGCCTGAAAATGCTAAAGATGATTTAACACATAGTAATGAGAGAAAGGCCACAATATTAATCCCCTTTTATGTGAAGCTTTATGATGTAGCAGTAAAGGGGCTTGGCTCTTGACAGGCTTTCTTGGAAAACTTGACATTTCCTCGCATTACAGAGAATCAAGCCTAACAGCTTGAGCCCCATCACAGGAGCAAAATATAGGTACTCTCATACCACGGAAAGGCTCATTCAAGAATTCTATATGATCTTTTCGGCTAAACTATCTCCAATCCTTAGGAAAATATTTAACTCCTTCCCTTTATGTTGAGGGGTGGTTGGATGTCAGTAGAAGATGGCAACTTTGTATTGTATTGCTTCCCAAAACCAGCAAAGGACTATTCAGAGTGCTCCACCTACGGGCCAATCACTTTACTAAACCTTGAGATGGAAATGTACATGAAGGTTTTAACAAACTGCCTTGAACCTTTTGGGTCCTCATATTAGTTAGTGATCTGGGCTAGCAAGCAGTCATTTGATAATATTTGGAAACCGAGCCACCTTGTTGAAAAGGCTAAATTGCATAAATTCAGCTTTACTGGCACTAGGTGCCACAAAAGCCTTTGACAGGGTACTCTGGTCCTTCATGGAGGTGGTGGAGGAGAGATTCTGGTTGGGGAGACTACTCATCAACAAGGTCCTATCAAGCTATAGAATGCACACAATTAGAGTGCTGGTCGGTGAAGTGTCCTCGAGGTGGTTCAAAATATATGAGACTACTTGCCAAGGATGCTACCATCCCCATTGCTGTTTGTCACTGTCATAGAACTCCCTGCCTCCTTGAAATGAAGGTATGGGTAAATACCAGTATAAGGGGAATACTTAGTTGAGCTATAGTGCAAAAAACTATGTGCTTCCAGATGATGTGATGGTTTCAGGCACCAACTCGAAGTTTCATTGTCACCTTTGATCAAAAGAGTGCTGGAGGAGTATGAGAGGACCCCTGTATATAAAGTAAGTGAAAAGAAATCGAATTTCCTCCCTGGAGGCCTATCGGAGGGTGAGATACTGGAATTGGGGAACAAAGGGCCAGATGTATCAAGCTCCCGGTTTGTATTTCTTAAATAAGGAATTTTAAGAAATTGCTATTTAAGAAATGCAAAAAGGGAAATACGAAAATTGTGATTCGATAATAGTGATTTCTTAAAAGTCGCAATCGCTATTACCGAATCGCAATTAGAGAATGGGACTCCATTTATCCCTAAAGGGGCAAATGGTTTTGCATTTCCGAATTTGTGAATTCCTGTTAGGAATTCACAAATTAGGTAATGCAAATCCCAGGGTCCTCTGGGCCTGAGGACCCCTTGGATGCACCCCAAAAAAATATCATTGGACATGTGAAGCGCACACATGCCATAGGGGCATGTGAAGCCCACACATGCCATAGGGGCATGTGAAGCCCACACATGCCATAGGGGCATGTGTGCGCTACATGTCATTTTTTTAAAATGCATTTTTAATGCATTTTTAAAATTGCACATGGTTACCACCAAATTGGATTTGGTGGAAATTCCGTTTCCTAAATGCCCAATTCGCTTTTAGGAAATGCATGATACATGTGCTTTGGAAATTGCAAATAGGAATTCCCTATTTGCAATTTCATATTTAGAGAATCGCAATTTGCGATTCCCTAAATGAAGTCGCAATTTTAAGGAATCGCTATTTTTGCAATTCCTGAAAATTGCACTGCGAATTCCTTAAAAAAATTATGAAAGGCGATTTTGCATTTGCAAGCGGTGAAATTGACAGATTCGCACTGTTTGCGAATGCAAAATCCTTTGATACATCTGGCCCAAAGTCTATTACAAGGTTATTGGGGGGGTCCACTAGCTATATAGTG
The DNA here is from genome assembly GCF_031143425.1 of Pleurodeles waltl. NCBI lineage: Eukaryota > Metazoa > Chordata > Amphibia > Caudata > Salamandridae > Pleurodeles > Pleurodeles waltl. The sequence continues at coordinate 449,344,207 of NC_090449.1, forward strand.
ATAAACCTGATAATCACCGGGTGGTACACATCAAAACACACAATACCAGTGCTGCTTCAAGAAACAAGCACTCTAGGTCTACTGGCTTTGACATTTTTTTGTATTTTTTATGTTTTTTAGCCATGGGTTACAACAGCACAGCATGATTAACTGTTTAAAAATCTGCTATGATACAGCCAATGCTGGCCGAATTATATTGCTTTTATTTTGTTTTTTAAACATTCAACCACGCTATTCCATGCAGTTTACAACATGGCAAATGAAACATTGGCAAAACAATACAATTCTACTAGTTGGTTTTTCAATGTGTTTTAGGCCATTTTGTACAACTCTGTAGCATGGTTGAAAGTTTTTTTAAAAAGGGCTTTGATGCAGCTAGCATTGACTGAGTCATAGCACAATTTTTTTTTTTTTTTTTTACACTTCCAGGTGGGCTGCTGTACAACATGGCTAAAAACAATTGTATAAAGACAAAACGGTGGTTGATGCCTAGTATCGAAGACCATATCGTAGCTTCGGTCCGATTATTCGACTATTCGGACCAACGCTACGATATGGTCTTCGATGGGCTTATCACAGCCCCTTCCTGCAATACCTGATCTGGTTCACATGATGTCGTAACGACCTTGTGTTCAGTCACTGTGTTACAACAAACCAGAACACCTTACCTGGATTACTAAAGGATACTGGTGGACTACATGACTGTTCAGCCTCACACATGTGAACCTCTTATATGCACAATTAAGCCTTGAAAAAGTTCTCTGGACGAAACACGTGTTGGCTGTTTGCAGAATGTACATACTTACAAGGAATAAAAGCTTACTCAGTTTGGAAAACAACCTTGATTGAACTTTGGACTTATTTCTATTTTGGAATATATTGCTCGGGCTGCCTTCTGGAGTGCCCTGGTATTTTCCTCCAAATGGCTAAAAAAATTTACAACACCACTAGAACCTGCATAGGTGACACAAATTGGCTTTGTCAGTGCTTGTACTGCTTGGTGGCAAGTACAGGTCAAGGAGCTAACATATCACAATGATATTTTGCTTTATATTAACTGCATCCCAGATTTTCCGTGTAGCCTTTGTGCATGGTCAGTCTCTTTCAGAGACTATCATTCTGATGAAGAACACACAGAACTGACCAAGCAGTAAAGGCTAGCTATATGAGGCCTTAAAATATGTTAGCAGTTGGTGGTTGGATGCCTTCACGGAGGACTTTTTTTTTTTTTTTTTTTTTTTTTTTTTTAGACAAATCTCTATAAAGTACATTGGTGACGGAAAATCAGAATACTTCATTTCCCATGCCTTGCTAGCCAGTGAGACCTTTTCATGATACAGAAGGACCTAGAGTGTTGATGGCTGGAGCGCACTTGTGAACAGTCAATTTTGCAGGTAGACGAGCTGGTGGCGTACTGGGTAGCTTGAAAAGCCGTAATGAATGCCCGGTAGAGATTTTAAACAGGATCTCTTTGTCATGCTCGACTTAACTAACTTGAGAGAGGATTTAGCTTGTGTTGATACATATGAAACAGGAAAGTGAGTGGACGCCCATTTAAGACTTGGGCCCGTCACTCATTGTATTCCAGTTTGGCACCAACATGTTATCCCAGATAAAATGTACTGGATGAATGAGGGCGCTCCTTTTGTCATAAGTGTGACCAACTGCTAAAGTAAGTGGGCCAGGGGACAAAAGAGCTAAAGAGAAAGGCACAATTTGTCTTAAAATTAAAAATGTATGAGGATGAAACAGCAAATCTAACAGCTTTCCCAATGACTGCCTTACTGCTTAAAACTTTACACTAACGAGCTCTTATTGGTGATGTAATTTACAGTTTAACAGGGAAAAAAGGTTAAACAAGCATTTTCAATGCAACGGGACTCGCATTAGCTCAAGTTAAAGCTATTAGTGTTGTAAAGGAAAAGAAAACGCAGCGCGATTGCACTATGTAAAATGCAGCGCAATCGCGCTGCGTGGAAAATAAACAGATAAAGTAGTCCGGACACCATGCTGAAAACATCGAGCCTCGTATGTTTTTAGTAGTTTACCAGTGCTGTGTAGGTGGGCTAAACCCCGGAAAAGGCATGACATATGCATGCCTTTCACAAATGAAAGCAAGCGGAGTTTAAAAGGCAAGCCCAAGAACCAATGTAAGTGACTGACGTGATATGGGCGTGGTTTGAAGCCCATGAGAGATTACAGAATGGGACGGAGCGCTTTGCCCTCCCCATAAAAACCGGTCTGACAAGGCGACCTATGGGCACAACGCGTACGTACGCTTTAGTCGCCTCGAGACTCAGGGTGGTGCTTCCGGATCACAGGAGCTTTCAGCGTGAGAAAACCTGTATCCTGTGAACCAATCCACCCTTTAGTTTCAAGCTTAGTTTACTTATTATATTTCTAAAGCGCCCCAGCGATGCGGAGCCTGGGGCCGTGCAGTTTTGCTGAGGCTTTATATTAGTTGCCCTGAGTGTTACCAGCATCAATTGTGATCTTTAATGTAAGCGGGTTATGTCCAGCAATGATGAATGAAAAAAAGGCACGCTATTGTCATATCGCCTGTCTCATTTTATGTTAGTTCTCTGGTTATTTTATATTTAATATTTTTGGTGTACGACTACTGACAATCCATTTCCATTCATCTTATCATGAGCTTGCTCGCTAGTAACGGCGGAAATAAATGCACACGTTTTTAAAGTATAGTCTGGGGAGGTGACTTGACCCACGTGCGTGTAACCTGCTTGTCCCCTGCTTCCCTGTCAGCTCCACAGCCTTCACTTTGTGATTTCTATGATGTGAGGAGGTACAGTAGGTTCTGTTGAGAAATAATACGAATATGCCACCAGGTAGACCCATTACTACACTAACAAACTAAGGGCCTGCTTATGACCTTGGCGGAGGGGATTACTACGTCCTAAATGTGACGGATATCGCATCCACCATTATACAGGTTCTGTACGATATAATGGAACTTGTAATACGGCAGGCGCGATATCCTCACATTTGGGGCAGAGTAATCCCCTCCGCCAAGGTCATAATCAGGCCCTAAGTATGGTGAGAGTTACACCGGTGCTCTGGTGTTGTATGTGATAGAAAATGATGGGCTTTGAAACGTGTGATGTAATTGTAAATTGTTCTTATATAGCACTTGCTACCCCTGATGAAGCATTGAAGCGCTTTGCTGCAAGTAGCACGCTACTGGAGAACCCAAGATTAGAGGTTAATAGGAAATGAGTAAAATATATATTTTTTTACATTAGTTGTGTTAGGTTTATGCTCTTGAAATTATCTTATACATATATGTAGGAACATGACACTTGGAAAGGTTTTAGTAGCTGGGGAAAGCCCTCTATAAAAGTATCCACATGTGCACAGAAGCAGCAATATTTACATGCATGAACATTTATCTTGTGGTGAAGCACATTTTCATGACATTTCTTAAACGTTTGGGTAGCAGACAAACTCCTTGATATATGCACCTATATTTACACAGAAGCAGCAATTCTGACATTGTCTTAACCCCTCGGATGCCTAGGACGTAACGGTTATGTCCTGGGCAGCACTGTGGCCAGGACGTAACCATTACGTCCTGCACCCGGCCCTCGGAGAAGCGCTGGCACTCCTCAGAGGGCCTCCCCCATCCCACAAGGCAGTGCTGAAAGGGGAATCACTTCCGCTTCCACCCTTCTACTCCCGCCCCCACCTAATGATGTCAGCGGGCTGACATCATTAGACGCTGCCCAATGGTAAATTTCGCCTCCAGCTGGGGGTGGAAGGGTGGGGGAGATTGCTTCAGAAGAGGCATTAGGGAAAGGGTCTTCCTTTCCCTCGATACCTCTTTCAGAATCCCTGCTGCCCGAACGCTAGGGATTATGTTTTATGCGGGGGGCAGCCCCTTGGGCAAGGGCCCCTCCACCGAGGGGGCATAATCTTTCATGCCATGATGGCACCATGGATGTGCTGCTGTTTGTGTTTTTGGTGTGGGGGGCAGCCCCTTGGCAAAGGGTTCGGCCTTTTTTTTTTTTTTTTCCACAGAATCCACTAGGCACCAGGGATTTTCTTTTTGTGTGTGTGTTTTTTGTGCAGGGGGGGCGGCCCCTTGGGTAGGGGCCGCTTCCCCAAGGGGGCATAATATTTTATGCCGTTTCCGTCCCACCCGTGGGGGCAGATCAACTCATTTATTTCACGCCCATTTGCCCCCAGTGGAGGGTAGAAGCCATGACGGCTCCAGGGATGTTCTGCGTTTTTTTTTTTTTTGTGCGGGGTGGCCCCTTGGGCAAAGGTCACCCACCCCAAAGCGGGAAAAATAACTTTGGGGCAGATCAGCCTTTTCTTTTTTTTTGGTCCATCAGACCCCAAGGGGGGGCAGAATCCACTAGGCACCAGGGATTTTTTGTGTGTGTGTGTGTGTGTTTTTGTGTGGGGGGAGGCCCCTTGGCCAAGGTCCGCTCCCCCAATGGGGCATAATATTTTATGTTGTTTCTGCCCCCCTTGGGGGCAGATCAGCTCTTTTTTCTTTAAGCCAATCTGCCCCCTCGGGGGGAGGGGCAGCAGCCACAATGGCACCAGGGATGTTGTGCAGTTTTTTTTTTTTTGTTTGAGGGGGTGGCCCTTTGGGCAAGAGTCATCCCCCAAAGGTGGGGAAACACTTTTGGGCAGATCCAACAGCCTAGTTTTTTTTTCCGGCCCATCTGCCCTGGAGACCACTAGACACCAGGGAACATTTTTAACTGTTTGGCGGTGGGGTGTTTCTGAACTGGCGAAGTATTTGCATTTGTGATTATAACAGTTTATTTCTCTTTTTTGTTCTAGTTCAAAGCTTTTGCTGTGGCTCGTTTTCGCAGTGGTTGACCTGCGGTTTGCGTAGTTGCATGTTTTAGGTAAGTAAATTTACTCCAAAGGAGTATTATTGCCATGCATGAATGACATGTTTGTAGGTGTTGTACTAAATGCAGGATTGTGTGTGAAATTGTCCTTATATTTGTGCACAGTGATATTTGTGTTGTCTTCTGTATAATATGCTTTTCTTTTTTCTTTTTAGTGGGATATCATTGGTGATTGCTGTGTCTGTGCAGATTAGTTGCTGGTGAGTCTAGCGTTTTCAGGCATGTGGTATAGTTTTTGAGTACATAACTCTTTGTGATAAAGTCACACTTTGTTTATTACTTATTTGAGACAGTGCTGGTTGTTTTTGGCGCATTTATCACGTTACACTTCTTAGAAAGTATCATGGTTAGCCGCAGAGTGACCGCTCAGCAGGTTGTTGGCATGCTTTTTGAGTCGTCTTCTGACCATGATTATGAGACGGACTCTACATCTGAGGCAGAGGAGGACGACAGAGGTTCTGGCAGTGAGATTGCTGTCCAAGAGGAGTCTTCTGATGAGGAAGCCACTCTCAGTGCAGATGAAGGGCCCGTTTTAGAGAAGGACATCGACGTGCCAATGGTGCAGCAGCCAGCAGCTGAAAGGCTTCCCACTGGAAGACCTGACACCTGGGTTGCCCCAAACATGGAGCAGCTACAGTTGCCTGCCTTTACTAGTCTCCCAGGGTGTAAATACGGAAAACTTTTTGCATGTCAATTTCTTTGAGTTGTTTATGGACAATGTATTTTTGGAAGAGATTGTTGAGCAGACTAATTTGTATGCAGAGCAGTACTGGAGTGACAACGCTGCCAGACTTAGGCCTCAGTCTAGAGCTACCCATTGGATTCCCACAAATTTGGAAGAAATGAAAAAGTTCTTGGGTTTGACTTTTTTGATGGGGTTGATTAGGAAGCTCTCACTGGCTTCTTATTGGTCTACTAGTCCCTTGATGGCAACTGCCATATTTCCTGCAACAATGACTCTTATCAGTATTTGCTTCTTCTTCAGATGCTGCATTTTGTTGACAATGCTTTTAGCCTTGCCACGAGATCACCCCAATTGTGACCGTCTTTTTAAGATTAGGCCTGTCCTTGATAATCTTGTTAATCGGTTTTCAGAGGTCTATGTGCCAGGCAAAGAAATAAGTGTGGACAAGTCTTTGGTCCTGTTCAAGGGTCTTTGGTTTTTAGGCAGTGCATTCCCAGCAATAGGGCACAGTATGGAATTAAATTGTATATGCTGTCTGAAAGTAGTACAAGATATGCTTATAATTTCTGGGTCTACACTAGTAGGGATTCCAGTATTGACCCCCTAGTTGTCCGCCCACTTTTGGAGTTAGCTAGAAAATTGTGATGGAACTTGGTAGAGGACTGTTTAACAAAGGTCACCATTTGTATGTAGATAACGTCTACACTGGAGTTCAGTTGTTCAAGGAATTGTTCAGAGTGGACACTGTTGCTTGTGGCACAATCCGCTGTAACCGGAAAGGCTATCCAAGGGAGATTGTCTGTTTAAAAAAAAAAAAAACTTAAGAGGGGACAGCGCAGTGCCTTGCAGAATGATGAGCTGCTAGCTCCGAAATTTGTAGACAGGAGGGATGTGTACATGCTAACTACTATCCAAGATGAGAGTACTTCACCTGTGGTTGTTTGGGGTCAAGTTGCTGAAGTGCGCAAACCTGTGTGCATTTCAGATTACAATAAGCACATGGATGGTGTTGATAGAGTAGAACCCTACACAGCTGTTCGTAAGTCGTACGTGTGGTATAAAAAGTTGGCTATTCGTTTGTTCAAACTAGCCACCTGTAATGCTTTTATTGTATTTAAGGATTGTTCCCCTAAGTCAAGGATGACATTTGTTAAATTTCAGGAGTCAGTGATAGAAAGCCTTGTTATGGTGGACGATGCAAGACTTCCTAGATTAGCAGTTGTGGAGGATGCGGCTAGATTGAAAGATCGCCACTTTCCTGATCAGATTCCTCCCACTCCCAAAAAAGACTTTCCCGCTAAGAAATCTAGAGTCTTTGCCCGAAGAGGTATTCGGAGGGAAAGCCGGATGTACTTCCCAGACTGTCCTTCAAAGCCTAAGCTGTGTGTGGCAGTCTGTTTCAGGAGTTACCAGACTCAGAAGATTTACTGGGAACTACCGTGAGCATAAACTGCAATTTTATATTTTCATATGTTCAGTTTTACTGTTGGTATTACTGTCATGTATTCAGTTAGCACTTTTGTGTTTGTAGTTTTGTACTTATAATTAGTTAGTGGTTTCTTTGTTGTTAAAAAAAAAAAAGTGATGGCGGTGTGCATGTAGTGGCACTTGGCTGGCAGTGTGCGTACAGTGGCGCTTGGCTGGCAGTGTGCGTGGAGTGGCACTTGGCTGGCAGAGCTAGCCAAACGCCAGTCCACACACTCCCATCAGCTGGTGTGATTGCTGTATCACGCATGTGGGTGTATGAAAATGATGGGCCCTTGAGTGGCGCTGACTGTCGATGGCAGTGTTTTAATGTGCTGGGCCTGTGGCTGGCAGCGTGAATGGTCTTGTGCATGTCATGTATGAACGGTGTGTGAATGGACTGTAAAGTGGTTGGTGCCTTGTCGCGGCTTTACAGCTCACAAACTGTGAGTCAGCGATTCAGTTTTTTGGCCTTTCTGTTATTAACAGTGCATTTCATTTTTATGAAATCTCTTGTTAATAAAATTTGATCCACTGAATCATTACTCACCTTCATGCCCGATCCAGCCAGTATTTGTGGTAAAAATGACAAAACCTGCTCCACTGTAATCAGGCGTTGCAGCACACCCATGACACGCTAGGTGTCTCGGGTGGGACCCCGATGATGAAGCATCCCACCAACTTAGTTGGTGAGTGAGGGGTCTTTTTAACATAACCTAAGTGAGTTTCTTTTCACAACTGTAGTGTTTGGATCATCACAGAAGTACGTGGACACATCAAAATGATCTATTACAAAACTACCTGTGGTTCAGGGGGAACCTACATTTTTGGTCCCAGGTGTAGCCTTCATCTAGGGAAACCTACCAAAGCCAGACATTTTTTTAAACTAGACACCCCAAGGAGTCCAGGGAGGTGTGGCTTGCATGGATCCCCCAACATTTTCTTACCCAGACTCCTATGCAAACCTCAACAGTTGCTTAAATAAGCATATTTTCCTCACTTTTCTTTGTAGGATTACCGCTCCCGCACAAATTTCCTACCACCCAGCGTTCACCTCAGTCTCCCAAGTAAAATGATACCTCACTTGTGTGGGTCTCCAAAGCAGAGTCAGTCTAAAGATGTATAAAAGAAAAATATGTGCTTCTCAACTCGCTGTGCTATCCCCTCAATCTCTACAGGTTTTTGGTCTTTTTCTGTTGCAGGCACCTGGGCTACCCACAAAAGTGAGATATCATTTTTATCAGGAGACTGGGGGGAACACTGGGTGGAAGGAAATTTGTGGCTCCTCTCAGATTCCAGAACTTTCTGTCACCAAAATGTGAGGAAAAAGTGTTTTTTGGGCCAAATTGTGAGGTTTGCAAAGGATTCTGGGTAACAGAACTTGGTGAGAGCCCCACAGGTCACCCCATTTCGGATTCCCCTAGGTGTCTAGTTTTCAAAAATGCTCAGGTTTGGTAGGTTTCTCTAGGTGTCGGCTGAGCTAGAGGCCAAAATCCATAGCTAGGCATTTTGCGAAAAACAGCTTTGATTTCTTTGGGAAAATGTGATGTATCCATGTTGTGTTTTGGGGCATTTCCTGTCGCGGGCACTAGACCTACCCACACAAGTGAGGTACCATTTTCATCAGGGGACTTGGGGGGATGTTGGGTAGGTGGAAATGTGTGGCTCCTCTCAGATTCCAGAACTTTCTGTCACCGAAATGTGAGGAAAAAGTGTTTTTTTTGTGCCAAATTTTAAGGTTTGCAAAGGATTCTGGGTAACCGAACTTGGTGAGTGCCCCACAAGTCACCCAATCTTGGATTCCCTTAGGTGTCTAGTTTTAAAAAAATGCACATGTTTGGTAGGTTTCCATACGTGCCGGCTGAGCTAGAGGCCACAATCCACAACTAGGCTCTTTCCAAAAAACACATCAGTTTTCTTTGTAGAAAATATGATGTGTCCATGTTGCGTTTCCCGTCGTGGGCATTAGGCCTAACCACGCAAGTGAGGTACCATTTTGATCGGGAGACTTGGGGGAACCCAGAATAGCAGAACAAGTGTTATTGCCCCTTGTGCTTCTCTAATTTTTTTTCTTTCCAATTGTAAGACGGTGTGTAAAAAAGACGTCTATTTGACAAATGCCCTCTAATTCACATGCTAGTATGAGGTCCCCAGAATTCAGAGATGTGCAAATAACCACTGCTTCTCAACACCTTATCTTGTGCCCATTTTGGAAATACAAAGGTTTTCTCAATACCTATTTTTCACTCTTTATATTTCAGCAAATGAATTGGTGTATACCCGGTACAGAATGACAACCCGTTGCAAGGTGCAGCTCATTTATTGGCTCTGGGTACCTAGGGTTCTTGATGAACTACAAGCCCTATATATCCTCGCAACCAGAGGAGTCCAGAAGACGTAAACGGTATACTGCTTTAAAAAATCTGACATCGCAGTAAAAAGTTACAGAGTAAAACATGAAGAAAAATTGCAGTTTTTTTAACCTCAATTTCAATATTTATTTATTTCAGCGGTTATTTTCTGTAGGAAAACCTTGTAGGATCTACACAAATGACCTCTTGGTGAATCCAGAATTTTGTCTACTTTTCAGAAATGTTTAGCTGTCCGGGATCCCGCACTGGTTTCACACCCATTTCTGTTACTAACTGTAAAGAAGCTAAAAGCACAAAAATGTAAAAATGGGGTATGTCCCAGTAAAATGCCAAAATTGTGTTGACAAATTTGGTTTTCTAGTTCAAGTCTGCATGTTCCTGAAAGACGGGAAGCTGGTGATTTTACCACCACAAACCCTTTGTTGATGCCATTTTCAAGGGAAAAAATACAAGCCTTCTTCTGCAGCCCTTTTTTCCCCCAATTAAAAAACAAGAACAATTCGCTATATTTTGGCTATTTTTTTGGTCTCCTTCAGGGGAACCCACAAACTCTGGGTACCTCTGGAATCCCTAGGATGTTGGAAAAAAAGGACGCAAATTTGGCGTGGGCAGCTTATGTGGACAAAAAGTTATGAGGGCCTAATCGAGAACTGCCCCAAGTAGCCAAAAAAAGGCCTGGCACCTGAGGGGGAAAGGCCTGGCAGCGAAGGGGTTAAATACATATGTATCTTGTTGTAATATACATTTTCCCCTTATATAAATGTATCTGCTTACAACAGGAATCATAGTTCAGTGTACAATGACCAATGTATAATGACAACTTCATCTCTATGCCATAAGAAGCATAGTTTATGTCTTTGAATACTGATGTTGTTCACTTTTGTGCTGTGGATACAATTGTCATGTAGGGGAGAGCCAGCTCTACTTTAGTCTTCTGAAGGTAAGATAGTTGACAGTGAATCCTGTGTGTGTGAGTAGTGAATTTCATAGTTTGGCTGTGTGAATAGAGAAAGATGCTACACCCATTGTTTTTTTTTTATTATATGTGGAAATTATGAGGTGGGACCCATTTTGGAACATAGGTTCCTTTTTTTAATGTTATTATCGAGTTTCTTCCTGATGAAGAGTGGTCCTTTGCCATGCATTGCTTTGTGTATGATACAAACTTGAAAGTGGATCTTCTGTCAACTGGTAACCATTGTAGAGCCCTCAAGGCAAGGGAGATGTGATCTTGTGACTTTTTATATAAAGGAGGGGATTAGTTGCAGCATTCAGGTGTCTCTGTAATCTTCTCGTAGTAGACAAAGGTGAGCTGTGAAAGACAATTAGTGTAAACCGGTTTAGATAGGAAAAGAGAAATGGCAGCTTAAACCTTATGAGAGAATACTAGGTGAGGGCAGATGAGTTGCAGAGTTTCATTGTGAGAAAGCTTGATTTGGCTACCTTATCCACTTGTAAATTTATTGACAGCTTGGTGTCCATGGTAATACTAAGGTTTCTTACCTCCTTACATATTTTTGTGGTCCTAGATCATCAGGCCAAGGTGCAGAAAGGGTCACAGGTTTTCCCATCCACCCAGGTATTTAATTTTTGGAGACATTCAATTTGAGGTGGCTCAATGTCATCCATTGGTCAACAGCCCAAAGGAAACTGAAGACTTTGGATGTTCTAAAGTCCTTTGGGATTTCCAGTTTCAGAAGTATCTGCATGTCATCAGGTGTAGTTATAGCAGGTAAAGTCAAAGCCATTGACCATATCTTGTAATGATGTCTTATAGATGTTGTAAAGCATGGGTGAGATAACTAAGCCTGCTTTAACACTGTATGGTTTAGAAGAGAATGGAGGCGTATGTATCATATTTGTTCTGTTGTGTAGGTAAAGTGTGATCCAAGCGACAGCCGTGCCCTCTCAAGTCTTCTGATTAGAATGCCATGATCTACTGTGTCAAAGGCTGACGAAAAGTCCAACGGCAGCCACCAAGGTCTGGACTACTGTGTCTAAGGTCAACCCAGGTACCAATTAGGGACGATTCTGTGCTTCTTCCAGGATTGAAGCCAGTTTGAAAATCAGACAGTGAGAAATTGTTTTCAATGAACTGTGGCGTCTCAGCAAAAGATTCTCCTTCTGGAAATTTGCTCAGGAATGGTCAGTTTTGTTGTAGGTCTGTAGTTATTGGCATCTTGATTGCCCAGATTATGTTTTAAGTGTACTACTGTGGTGGCTTGGGACTTAAAGAACTAGCGTCAGAAGGTAAAATCTTTGATCTGGGTTCTGGAAGGAAGAACATGGCAGCTAGCTAGGAGCCGGTCGCGGGACTACCCGTAAGGGAGGCAGCACTCTGTGTTAATTGGTTATGGTGCACACAATAACTAACTTACGTTTTTGTTGTTGTCCATGTCGTCGAGGTTGATAGGGGCATGAGCGCGTCTCCCTTCAGTAAACAACGAGCTATCACGGTGAGCTCTGTAAGAGGAGGGGGAGCTGACGCAGAGCGTTGGTTGCACGCGGCTCAGGAAATCTGAAAGAGCCAGCGAGCTGCAGCACGGATTCCCCTCTGGGGAAGGAGTGGCAGAGGTAGCACTGGAAGGTATCCAGCCGGCTGCTCGGAGCCCAGGAGCCATGGCGCAGAGATCAGGAGGACCCCCGCAGCTTTTTGGAGTGAGCATATTAAGCAAGAGAAGCATGAAGGTGAAGGTAGACACCCTGCTTGTCTTGTGGATGAGGAGAACAGGCAAAGTGGGAGATACTCTCTGAGAAGCACCTCAGGGCACCACCTTTCTCAGTCCCCTCTAAAGCTGGGTTAAAGTTTCAAGGGGGAAACAAGGTCAAAAATTGGGGGAGCGGAGGAGTGAGAGCAACATCAACCCCAAACTGAGGACAAGTGACTGGGCAAGGGGATAAACTTTGGAGGAAGAATAAGGGCCAGCATACAGAAGAACTCTCCTGTAAACGTAATTCCCTTGCTGAGGACCTTTCTCAGAATTCAGCCGAAAGCCATTAGCAGAAAGGGGCAAACTGGGTTGCACCCCTAAGCTCTGAAGTAGGGGCGTACAGGAGCATTTTTAATAAAACATCACCTGCAATCACGTTCATGACCCCCAACCCCACCCCTCCTGACCCCTCCACCCTGCGTACAGTAGGTGTGGCATCCCCCAGAGGAGGACTCAGTGGGGAAAATATAATCACTGCAAACTTTGGCTATGGAAGTGAGGCATGGTTTTGCCATCTCAGTCATATTTCAGAAGGAGATCAGGGGTGTGTGAAAACTTTGCCCAAAAACTGGATTCACTAGCTGAAAGAACACTAAAATTAGAGAATATAGTTGCATAGTTAAAAGCAGTCTCCATTCATGACAGGGGGGGTTAGGGAATTAAAGTTCAGGAAGAGAGAGATTCAGGACAAGCTTGAATCCCTAGAAAAGAGTGCCAGGACGAACAACTCAAGAGACCTGAATATCCCAGAGGGGGCAGAAGGGGAGGACTCAAGGGTTTTTTCTGTCTCTCTAATCAAAACTGCTCATTTATCATTGATCTAAAAGGTAGACTTGGCAAGAGATTCAGAAAATACACAGGGCTCCATTTAGGAGGCACCCGGGCAAGTCTAAACCAAGGAAAATATTGGTAAATTTCTTAACCTGCTTGATAAAAGAGCAGTCCCAGACACAGCAGCACTCAAAGAGTTCATAGATAAACAAGTACTATTCGTCCTCTTAAAGAAAGGATCCAGGAGCACATTAGAGCAATTGGGATTAATCACCCCAATTACCCCTTAGCCGTCCATTACAACTCGGTATATGTGGACTCTGAGGTCCTAGGGATCAGATTCCATGGCATTACACGCATCACTAGGGATGTGAGGGGTGACGATTTGGTCTCCAAGCTCAGGAAGTATGAAGCTAAGTGGATCATCAAACTCCGTGCAGTTGACCTTAGTTTGAACGTGGATAGGGAACTTCAAGTGTTTCTTTGGTACATATTTTTAAACCTCTGTTAGGTGTTTTGAACATATACACATTATCACTACATTTTCACTTGTGAGACACTATACAATATGATTCCCCCCATTTTCACAGTTTCAGTAATTGCATTTTTGATTGCCATTACATTCCTGCGGGGACCCTTCTGGAGTCATCCGACTAAATATTTTGTGTTATCATGTTTCTCTAATGCATAGTCATATATGTTGCTCACAATTTTTTTGTTTTCTTTGTTTTTTTGGCATTTCACATATCTCTGCTCCTTACCTATATAGTCACACATTAGACATATACTTGTATATTGTTATTACCTGCCTTTTAAGTTGACACCTCTAGCTGGTGGACTTTGTTCCTAACAATTTTAAGCTATGTACAATTAATGATACCATGCTGACTTTTAACATTATTTCACGCGTTAGCTTTTAACAGGATGCCATGTGTACACACCACTTGTTCAACCCTTTACTGATACATATGTCTTTCCTTCACATCACCTTTCATCTCTTTTATTTAAGCCCTATATATTATTACTATTACAACATGCTATTCTTACCACACTCCAAAAGGGCCACCGCATTAGCCCTCCAGTTCCCGTTCCTAACTCTCCAGCTGTCTTCCCCCTGTCTCTGTCTAAGGGTTTTTTAAATGTCCCATTAGCATGGCTGGCGTTGGAACGTTTTCCCCCCGCACTATCCCCGGCTCACTTTTTCCAAGGTAAGCGATCTTTTCACAATACACCTAATTATGATTTCTGTGGTCCTTTTGGTTTATGAGCTCTGCTCCTTAAATTTTCGTGCATTTTAAATACTCTAACTCTCATTCCTGCCGCTCTTCATTAACACGTGCACTACGACACGTTTATGTTCGGCTCTATGCTCCCGCCTCAGATACCGTTAAATGGAAGTCTTTGTTCTGAATTGGGATTGGGACCTTTTGGCGTCTCCCGTTCGCCTTAGTATGAATGTGCTCTTTTTGCTTTTATTTTTACTTAAGCGTTCGCCTGGATATTGTTTGCTCACGTGTTATAACGTGGGCATATACTGTACGTAACAGCTGGCGTCCGTTTCAGTTTTTACAAGCTTTTCCGCAGAGAATATGTTTGCTTTCCCCCACAGACTCTCTGATTTTAGACCACACTTACAGCTCTTTGTTGTTTTTAAGGCCCGTTGTGACTATCAATAGCCCCATGTGCCATCGCTTTTGCCACATGTTCCCTACAATGCTATAATACACCACATGTTATAGACCATGCTTTGGTCTCAGTTCTTCTTTTCATTTATTTAGTGTACAACACTGCCTTGCATACTTTCATGTTTCGTCTTTTCTTCACACATCATTTTGTCTTCCCCCAGGCATGAGACTTACCATGGCCTCATATAACATTGGCGCTCTCTACTTCCTACTATGAGCGAGCGACTCAACATGCTCTTTAGGCTTACTGCACATACCTATGTCACTTTCTGGTATTTCTTAGACCGTATTTACTCCCAGAGGTATGAATTCTCCTCTTCTCTGTCTCTTGTGACTTACTATCTTTTCTCCATAGCTTGTTGGTGTGTCCAGCACACAATGGCACAAATGTTGGTGACGGAGCCAAATACATACTCAACTCAATGTCTGTTTCAATGACATCACTATGCGTTCTGGAACCTAGGACACGACGGCATAGGGTGTTTTGACTTGTCTGTGCAGTGAAAAGGTGTGTTTCACGATCTACTTATTTTGTCTTTTTTTACTCATTGGTACAGGGGTATCTCACCACCTTCCTTTTTCTTCTATTTTGACACGTTTCACTATTTTGACCCTCACTTTCCACTGACCACTCTATCACCCTTAAACGCTTCTAGATAGGGATTGCCTATATAACAATGCTCATCCAATGAATACGATGGCTATGTTCATGGAATGATGACCATTCAATGGGCTTAAGGTTTATGTCTTACAATAAAAGAACCTACCGCAACTGAACCTGACTGAAGGACTAGTTTATCTACGAACTCGGAGTGCTGCGGTGTCTGGGACAAATCTTGTGTGGTGTTTCATTTGAACACCATATTATGCTCTGGGGTAGTGGAGCACTTTCCACCGCATTGCACCACAGCTCTTTGCTAAATACGTATATCTCTGTCTATACATATACCACATTTGGGAAGTGTACCACGTCTAACCACCACTACCCATCCTTCTCCGTTGAAAAAAGAGCAGATCCTGGCAAATAATCTAAAACAGAAATAATGGAAAAGTACTGATTTGTCCTTTGAGATTCGATCAGCTCTTTCTCTTGTCACCCTAGAAGATAAGCAGTGGGAACTAGCGAAGCGAATGGAGGATTTCATGCTCTTGGGGCTACTGTTCAACTGAAATTCCCTGCCTTTCTGAAATTTATGTACAGAAATAAGGTGAACAATCTAAGAGATCACGCTGAAGCTAACAGGCTAATTGAAGTAATTAAGGGGAGCAATTTGGATTAGTGAGCTGGATGTTGAGGAGTGAGCTGGTTTTGTCCTGGTCCTCTTTAGGCTCGTGGGTGAGTAACCTTTGGGTATCCATCAAGCTGTAAAATCAGTGTCATTGAAAACTCTGAATCACAAAGATGGGTGTAATGGTTTAAATCCTCTCATGGAACTTCAATGGGCTTAGGATGGCTAGGCGTCTCATTAGGTTACTGCAATGCTTGAAGTATACAGCCCTCAAATTATAATATTGCAGGAAACTCTTCATTAAGAATGAATATCTGGACCTTTTTCATTAGAAAAAATGGGTTTGAGATGTTATCTGTACTGATCAGACTTGTAACATGAGGGGTGTAGCGATACCTGATAAAACAGAATCTGGACACTACCATTACAGGGAGTGCAGAATTATTAGGCAAGTTGCATTTTTGAGGATTAATTTTATTATTGAACAACAACCATGTTCTCAATGAACCCAAAAAACTAATTAATATCAAAGCTGAATATTTTTGGAAGTAGTTTTTAGTTTGTTTTTAGTTTTAGCTATGTTAGGGGGATCTCTGTGTGTGCAGGTGACTATTACTGTGCATAATTATTAGGCAACTTAACAAAAAAAAATATATACCCATTTCAATTATTTATTATTACCAGTGAAACCAATATAACATCTCAACATTCACAAATATACATTTCTGACATTCAAAAACAAAACAAAAACAAATCAGTGACCAATATAGCCACCTTTCTTTGCAAGGACACTCAAAAGCCTGCAATCCATGGATTCTGTCAGTGTTTTGATCTGTTCACCATCAACATTGCGTGCAGCAGCAACTACAGCCTCCCAGACACTGTTCAGAGAGGTGTACTGTTTTCCCTCCTTGTAAATCTCACATTTGATGATGGACCACAGGTTCTCAATGGGGTTCAGATCAGGTGAACAAGGAGGCCATGTCATTAGATTTCCTTCTTTTATACCCTTTCTTGCCAGCCACGCTGTGGAGTACTTGGACGCGTGTGATGGAGCATTGTCCTGCATGAAAAACATGTTTTTCTTGAAGGATGCAGACTTCTTCCTGTACCACTGCTTGAAGAAGGTGTCTTCCAGGAACTGGCAGTAGGACTGGGAGTTGAGCTTGACTCCATCCTCAACCCGAAAAGGCCCCACAAGCTCATCTTTGATGATACCAGCCCAAACCAGTACTCCACCTCCACCTTGCTGGCGTCTGAGTCGGACTGGAGCTCTCTGCCCTTTACCAATCCAGCCACGGGCCCATCCATCTGGCCCATCAAGACTCACTCTCATTTCATCAGTCCATAAAACCTTAGAAAAATCAGTCTTGAGATATTTCTTGGCCCAGTCTTGACGTTTCAGCTTGTGTGTCTTGTTCAGTGGTGGTCGTCTTTCAGCCTTTCTTACCTTGGCCATGTCTCTGAGTATTGCACACCTTGTGCTTTTGGGCACTCCAGTGATGTTGCAGCTCTGAAATATGGCCAAACTGGTGGCAAGTGGCATCGTGGCAGCTGCACGCTTGACTTTTCTCAGTTCATGGGCAGTTATTTTGCGCCTTGGTTTTTCCACACGCTTCTTGCGACCCTGTTGACTATTTTGAATGAAACGCTTGATTGTTCGATGATCACGCTTCAGAAGCTTTGCAATTTTAAGAGTGCTGCATCCCTCTGCAAGATATCTCACTATTTTTGACTTTTCTGAGCCTGTCAAGTCCTTCTTTTGACCCATTTTGCCAAAGGAAAGGAAGTTGCCTAATAATTATGCACACCTGATATAGGGTGTTGATGTCATTAGACCACACCCCTTCTCATTACAGAGATGCACATCACCTAATATGCTTAATTGGTAGTAGGCTTTCGAGCCTATACAGCTTGAAGTAAGACAACATGCATAAAGAGGATGATGTGGTCAAAATACTCATTTGCCTAATAATTCTGCACTCCCTGTATTGGGAGTGAGATGGATTGGAATGGCAGGTGGCCTACTACTAATATCCAAACTCATAGTAAAAGATTCACGTTGGTGGGTTACTACGGCCCCAATGTAGAGGACGCTGGTCCACTATAAACGCTTTTTCAGAAATTATCTTTTCCCGATACAGTAATTATGGCTGGGAATTTCACTACAATAATGAATTATAATCTAGATAGGTCTTATAACAGTAAAGCTAAGGTCCATCCCAAAATGCAGGTGTACCTAAACAACATCAGGAAACATATGGGACTGTGCGATATATATGGAGGGTGAGATCAGGGAAACAGTGGCGGTACACCTTTTATAATAAAATGTATGGCCATTTTTTGAGAATAGATTTTTTTCTAGTGGATCGGGCGATCTGAGAGTATGTTAGCTCGGTGGAGCATGTCACGGCATGCCTGTCGGATCATGCATTAATTGTTTTAGACTTGGTACTTTCTACAGAGTGGAAACTTAAATGATGGACATTAGACAGGACTTTATTGTTGGATTCAGAAGTAGTGGACCGCTTAAAAAAGAGGAGGCTGAGGAGTTCCTGAGTTTGAATGCTGGTTCTGGCCTAACACCTACAGTTTGGGACACCTTTAAGGCATATATGAGGGGAAGGCTGGTTAGTATTTCCACCTGGCAGGTTAGGCAGTATATAAGAGAGGTGGAGTCTGGGGAGGAAGCTTAGGTCCAGCTGGAAAGAAGGCTTTTGGACCAGCAGCTGTCAGCAGAGGAGAGAGGAGTAGTTGAGAATGAAATATTAACAAAGAATGAACAAGTTTCTTTGGTGGTGGAGCCTCACGCCAAGGCAAGATGAGAGACAAGTAAGCTGGCTCACTTCGACTATGGGGATAGCACAGGGAAATTGTTGTCATGGAAAGTCAGGTCAGATCAGGCAAGAAACTTGATTCAGGAGATAAAGGATGAGACATACAGGCTTTTCTCCTCAACTCCCACAATATTGAAGCAACTTTTCTTAAATTCTTTACAAAATTGTTTTCACATAATGCTAGTGGATCCCAAAAAAGAAGTGGTGGACTGAGCAGGAGGGGTATCATTTATTAAGCTGTCGGACAATCACAGAGACCAGTTAGAGTGAGAATTAGAAACAGAAGAGGTGAAGAAGGCAGTTGAGTAAGAGGGAAAGCCGTGGCCCGGATGGATTTCCTAACTAGTTTTGCTTGACCTTGGGTGAGGTAATAATCCCTTTTTTGACAATTGTTTTAGGAAACATTAGCTAATGAAGCATCTCTTGCTCATTCATGGGGGGAGGCAGTGGTTACCTTACTCTTGAAGCCTTGGAAAAATCCTAAACTGTGTGAGTCATACACATCTATTGCACTTCTCAATAACGATTATAAGTTGATTAGCAACATTATGGCCAAAAGACTGAGCGGGGTGGTGGGGACTTTGATACAAAGGTACCAGGAGGGGTTCATGAAAGGAAGATACCTTCATGAACTTACACATGAACTATCTGGTGCAACTGACCTCACCCCTGCCTTTGGGTCTGCCCTATTGATTGTTATACTAGACACAACAAAGGCATTTGACAGAGTAAACATGGTTCTTTCTGAACATTATTTTAGGGCTTAAGATCGTAGGGAAAAAGTTCAGAAATTTGGTTCAAAGAATGTATTCTTCTCCTTCGGCTAAAATTTTAATTAATGGTGGTACCTCGGCAGAGTGTGAAATGCAGAGGGGGACGAGACAGGGTTGTCCATTATCTCTATTGTTTTTCAATCTATACATTTGAGAACTGGCACAGAAATTCAGGGCGGAGAAGAAGATTGTCCCTTTCAAGTTTGAGAAGTGGGATGTGGATGACTTGATGGTACACATAGCTAATATACAAGAAGCATTACCACTTACAGGAGGAGTGGTGCGGGATTTTGGGACAGTATCTGGTTATGACGTTAACCCCTCCGAAACTGAGATTATGACTTGGAACATGGGGGAACCCAACTCTGGTGTAAAAAGGGAAATTAGTTCTTTGCATTAAAATTGTGCAAAATATGGTTTAAATTTGAGGATTAGCTTTACGAATATGATTAAAGAAGTACAATCACTTTTGGCCAGCTGGTTTCATCTACCCTTAATGATTTTTGGCAGGGTAAATTCAATCAAGATGGACATTCTGCTGAAATGCACTTTTGTCTTTGTTGCAATTCCTTTAGTGTTTAAGAAAGAATGGCTTAGAGTACACCCCGGTGGGGGACAGCATGCCTGGAGAGCCTGGCCCATCAAAAGGGGTTCGATAAATGGGATCTCACAGACCTATCCAAAGTAGGGTACCTTTGGAAAAATGGGGGAGTACTCCCTTTCTCAGAACTACGATCTGACTATCAGCTAGCTGTCAGAGCAGTACAGATATTTGCAGATACACCACGCTCTCTATGAGTCGATACCTATGGGGGAGGATCCCCCAGAATCATATCACCTCAAGGACAGGCTACAAGATGATTACCTGCCCAGGAAGACAATCTCCCTCACTTACCAAAAACTGTTACACAACTTCCCTGATACTCTAACCTGATTGAGGGAGGCATGGGGGGGGGACTTGGGTGGTAGAGAGGATGACAAACAGCCTGAAGCCCTGTTTTTTCCACATGAGTACACTTCTGTTTGGTACAGCTGAAGATACTTCACAGAAGCTACTATACAATGTTGAAAATGGGCAGACTGGATACAGTCTTTTGCCCCAAGCAATGTGTAGAAATAGGTACACTCAACCATATGATCTGGGACTGCCCAATGCTGCAGAATTACTGGAACAAAGTAGTACATTGCATGGAGAGTGTGTGTGGTGGAGCCAAGAGCCAAGTGGTGCCTTTTGAATATTTAAGGCAACACAGATCTTACCCACACTGACACATTGCGGGTGACCCTGGGTCTGATGGTGGCCAAGAGCAACATAGACAAATTCTGGGGTGATGATGGACTACCACGCTTAGGTGAATGGCAGAGGGATATGGACTAGTGTATGCAGGCAGAGAAGACAGTCTTTGAAAGTAGGGGTTGTCACATAAATGGAACAAAGTTTGGGGGAAATGGAATGAGCATTGGCGATTTTTATGTACCCCAGTATTGGCTGATATTCTACATGCAGGAGACTGGGCGGATGGACCTTAACATTGAAGCTGAGGTTGCTGGGAAGGGAGGCGGGGGAGAGAGAATGCGGGACGTGGAGCAAAGTTAATTGATTATCTGAAATGTACTGCCACTGTATCGCCATTGGCTATGCTTCTATTTCACGTCACCAATTTTCAATTTTATTTTTATTGAAATTCTTAAAAAAGAGTTTCAAAAAATAGAAAGAATGACTTGGGAGGTTTTGAGCAGTATTAGCACCTTCATCTGGGCATCCAACAGACAGCATATTTCAGGGAAGAAATTACAAAAGAGAAGAAAAAAGGGAGGGTTTCAACTGCAGGACTTCCAGGCATATGCTTGGGCCTTCCAACTGAAAAAAGTGTTTATTAAAAGAAACAGTAGCAAGTGGGAGCCTGTAGGAGGCTATGTTGAACTATGTAAGGGGTGGCAAATCTCACATTGTATACAAGTTTAGAGACATGAATTTTTATAAAAAGGTGAAGTTAAAAGTGCTTCAAGCTAAGACTTATGTATAGGCGCACACTCTAAGAGCTACAAAGTTGCCTTATTACAGCAAATATTCACTGACTTGGGACACCCCTGTTATGCCAGAATGTCTGAAGGATACATTAGCAATTCCTATTAGGGAAGCAGGTTCAGAGAGGTGGGGGCAGCTGGTGCAGGATGGAAAACTTACAATAGAAGAAGGTTCTCAAAGGGATCCCGGAGTGGTATTTAATTTTTTTAAGTCTTGCAGATCAAGCAGTGGGCCTGCAACCAGAGGCAGGAAGTTCGCCCGAACTCGATGAATTGATTTGAACAGGAAGAGGAAAAACAAGTGAGGGCTCCAGTTGGTACTGACTAATTTGGGACAGTATGAATGGGAACTTCACTCTTTCAGAGGAGCTCTAGGGAAGATGCTTGCCACACCTCAGACACAGGACTTATGGCAAGTATCTATGTGTTTACTTTGTTCTACAGTTAAACCGGTCTATCTGAGAAGGAATCACCTACTCTCTCTACATAGAGCCTTCTGGTCCCCGGACAAGCTATCAAAACTGGGAAAATCAAGTCAGGTGTGCTGTAAGAAATGAGGCTTGGAAAGGGCGGACAACATACACATCTTTATGGAATGTACGGAGATTCAGCCCTTTTGGGAGAAGGTAATCAGCCAGATACTCCATGCAGAAATCACGGTAGGCCTTGCACTTATATTTGGCAAAGAAGTCCCTCCACTGAAGCTCAATATAAAAAGTGCAATGTTGATGTTTTACCTGATTTTTTTGCCAAGAAGGGAGATATATAAGAAATGGATATCAAAAGATGCTCCAACCTGGGTCCATTACTTGCGTTCAGTGAAGCAGGTGTGGAGCATGGATAACTCACTAAGGTCTCTAAGAAGGCCAATATTTTGGCGGGCATTTGCTGACTGGTTGGAGGGGAGTGCTGCTGTTTCAAATACTATCCGTGTCCTAGGATTACACCAAACCTTGAACCAGGGACCAGTTGGAAAATGTTCATGTTCTGATTTTTTTTTTAATCAGGCCTATAAGTCAAACAAGCCCGGTAGAGATAGAAAATATGGCTATTTGTTGGTCGGACGGTTTTGAGGCCGGAGTTAAAGAAAAGAAAGGTGGATGAGGACAATATAAAAAAAGTTACATCTTTGACCAGGAAGAACCTGTTTGGTGCAGTCGACCCACTCTCCATTGCAGTCAGCATCAAATTGCACCTAGATTCTAGTCTACCGCAACCATTGACTATCACTTGCACTTTATGCTTCTTGGCGTTATTTGACGTAAAACTTTAATAATTAAAATACCTCCAGCTTCCTTATTTGAATTTGTCATTTTATGTAATTTTGCTTATAAAATTTTGCTCTGTTTTTAATTCATTTTGTGATTTCTATTACTTTGCTTTTCGACTTGGTTACTGTTTTGGTAGTGCACAAATACTTTACGGTCTGCCCCAAGCTAAACCTTTCTGCTCTGTGCCATTGCCACCAGCGGCTTGAACTCAGTTTAATTTTAGGAACTTTAAAGGTTCACCCTGGCAAGGGTATTGATTATTCCGTGAGGTGAGTAGTCACCCTCCTCAAATATTAATCCAATTTCTTAAACGACGCCCACCCAAGAGATGGAGGTGGGAGGGGAAGCAGCTGCACAGATAACTTGAACAGAAGTCATGTGATTAAGCATCCAAATATATATGTTTACAAAGGATCAGTTCCTTTAGACGTACAATAAAACTCTGAAAGGACGCACTTTTGATATGAAGTGAAGGACATTCCAGATTCTGTGAGTATTGCCTGAGAAGAATCTTTAAAGCAGGGCCTTTTGGAGCAGGAAAGCAGAAAAGCTCTTTGTGAGGGTAAGTGTGTGTTTGGGAGGATAGAAGTCACCCAATCAAAAGGATGGTAAAGGAGAATTGTTCCAGGGGAGAGAAAAAAAACAGGAAGAAAAGTTAGTGAATAGGAAGCAAGAAAACTAGACTAACAAAAAAGCCAACCAATAGTAAGCAATGGGTGACCAAAAACCCATCAAGTATTGCCAATTCAGACAACAGGTCTAAATGTGCCTATTGGCAACACCCAAAAACAAGTTACAGTAAAACACGATCCGATCTCAGACACTGCATGCCCTACAGATACAGGCCATAATCCACTATGTACACAAGATGGAGACCATTGTACAACACACTGCTCCCACAGCATTGTAAACAGCCAAACAAAGATTCAAAGTGATGGGGGGCGGGCTAGTCACAAACAACATCTGCTGCAAAAACACCACAGGATTACACTGCCCTCCTAACCAAACATAAAAACCAACACCCTTTAAGGAGATGCAAAGTCATCCTTGAACACACTTGAGTTAAGGAAGGGCTCACCAACATATTCACCACTGCTGAATATGGAAGCACAGCTACCATGGTCCTGGACTTCACATACCCTATCAGACTTGAGAAGCTGTCATTATCTCAGACAGCATGTTTTGATGCTGCGGAGGTACTTGAATACCTATGTCCCTAAAGTAGGACAAAGCCCCTACACTATCTCAGTGTGCCTCCCCACTACTTCATCTTTACTGGAAATTAACCTTAAAGACCAGAGCTTTCTGCATCAGCATAAAATGGGGTAGAAAGGGTGATGCAGAACTTATGCAGTGGCTCAAGTACAGTTCTTAAATGAAACACTGTGCTGCATCTTGTAGGTCTTGGATGAATTTGTCATGTTAGAATGGCTGGTTTTGATCCTATATTCTGTATTATCCATTCCTAATAGAGGCACCATTATGGAGGCCAGACCTCATTTTGGCAGCTATTATACACTTGGGTTGTCAACTCTTTGTGATTATGCCCGAGGGAATGGAGGCCTCAGTCAGAATACTTCAATAAATTTGATATCATAGCCGCACAAGAGGCATGGGCACAATCCAGCATTCCCTTGATTGGGTTCATTGAATTTAACAGGCTGGCATGAAAACGTAGCACCAATAGAAGAGTAAAAGGTGGGCTAACGACATATGTGAACTCCAAACTGACTGCAAAGGTCACTATTCTAGATATTAATGAGCTATGGTTACTGGTGCTTCGCCTAGAAGAACGGGATAAGCAGCAGACCACCTCAATGGTCATGGTTAATATTTATATTAACCTGAAAGAAAAGACAGTTGAAAAACTGATCAACATGCTCTTGAAGTGGAAAGGTGATCTGCAGATGGCAAATCTGGTAATTACCGGAGACTTCAACCTAAACCTCTTCCAAGATACAACTTAGGACGTTGATGAAATTCTACTTGCCTTGCCTGCCTTACGCCATTCCCCGTACAGAAGATAAGGCAATCTTGGGAAATAATTGCAAAGTCCTATGATCCAGCCAGGTTGATAATGTTAAATGACCACCTCCCAGGAGATATCCCACCATCCTGAACAAGGTCCTCGGACAAGGTGATCTCCCACCTTGATTACACCATGGTAAGGGCCAATTTGTTTAGCAGGGTAATTGACTTTAAATTCGATCAGAAACCTGAGAGAGTTATCACCATCCACAAAACATCTGGTTCAGTGCCAATACAATGGGTCTGGGCTGCGCCCGGATAGTGCGGGTAGATGCTCATACCGAGAATCTAAAACGCGTCAAGACCTGCATGTGAGGTGGTGGGAATTTTGAAGGCACCTTCAGCCAATGAGCAGAACCCAAAAAATGCCTGAGAACACCATTTGGAATGTTTAATGGCAAGGTATCCAGCCACCAGCTCACACAACGGCATAAGTATTAGGTACAACTGGAACATCATCAGGCTAAACACCATCTGCCTTATTAGATGCCTTTGACATGATCGTAGAAGACTAAAAAGAGAGGCCTGGCTGTACAAGACAGGAAAATCCGAAGCACTATTGGCCAAGCTTCTATACTCCTCTAAACAAAATGACCAAAGGAAATTTTGGAAGCTACTTAACGTGCTGAATAAGGGCCCCAGGGCAGCAAATAATGCTAGTATAAACAAGGAAGAATGGGTGAACTTCTTAAGAGTGCATTATAAGGGAAGCACAGATGCTTCTTCTGCCCCGGGACTCTGCAAAGGCTTACTTGTTATTGCACATATTGAAAATAACAGCAATTCTGATTCAGTCATTTTAAAATACACAACTGCGACGCTGGTGAAAATTACCAAGAACTTGCGTACCAACTGTGTGGCTTGCCCCAATGGATTACCACCAGCCCTCTTGAAAGAAAACAATATGACCTCGGCATGTTTTCGGACCTCAATGTTCAATCATATACTCCTGACCAAAAGCATCCCAAAAAGCTGGAGAGGGTCAGTTATACATCCCATTTTTAAAGGTGGGAGAGCTGCGTCTCCAAGTAATTACTGACTGATAGTTCTGCTAAATGTGAACTTCAAATATTTCTCAACCTTACTCCTGCAAGATCTTTTGGAGTGGGTGATGGAGACCAGAAGGCTGCTGATGAAGCAAACTGGGTTCACTAAAAAACAAAAGGACTCTTTCCAATCTGATGGCCATGGGCCTCATCATGAACAGGACGAGTGATATCCTCACACAACTATTCTTATGCTTTGTGGACTTTAAGACAGTCTTTGACTGCTTCCCCAGTGATCAGCTCTGGGAAATGTTACAACATTGGGGTATCCTGTCTGAGGGCAATTCAGCTGCTATATACAAGAGCCTGCATGAAGATCAAGGTAGGGTATGACAAGCGTCTGTCCAGAGAAGTTAGCACAGCTCTAGGGCTAAAGCAGGGATGTGCATTAACATCATATCTGTTCAACTTGTTTATCTCAGATTTACCACAATTCTTTGCCGAAGTGGTGTTGTATGCACAGAGACTTGGTGGTCAATAGATGTGTAACATTCTGTACTCTGATGATCTTCTCTTGTGAAGAAACACCTTAGCAGGTCTACAAAGACTGATCAATAGGCTTGCAGTGTAGTCAGCCAACAACCAGCTGGAAATCAATCTTAAAAAGATAAAAGTCATATCTTTAAACCACCAGATTTCCTAACATGGGAAATGGCATCTCATTGGGTCCACAATCGATGATACATCATACATGTATTTACAATTCAAACTAGACTCAAGGGGGTCCTTTGCACACACAAAAAAGGCCAACATAGCAAAAACAGATGTGCTAAACTTTGCTTTCTCTAATTTAAGGAAAAATCAGTGGGGGCATAATTTAAAGGCATGGATCACGGTAATAAAATCAAAATTGATCCCCATCATACTTTAAGGCGGGGAGATAATGTTAGGGGAGGATGCCGCCATCTTGGAGAAGCTCATATTATGAACATACACACAGGTTTTTCAGCTACCAAAGTCCATCTCCCCTGCCCAAGTAAGACTGGAGCTCTCTCATGTAAAACAATCACTAGGCAGACAATGTACTTTTGTTAGGTGCTGTTGTTTAAAGAGAGCTCCCAAAGATACACTGGCCCATCTTGCCTAGGTGGAAATTAACCTTCAAAGGGGGACAAGTCACATTGCCAGCATGTACAGAACAATATGGAGAATCTTGGTCTGGCAGACTTATGGCAACTGAACATAAGTGATGCCATCTTCAAGAAAATCATGAACAAATGCATCCAGCAGAAAAGCTGCCTGACAGATAAACTATTAGCAAAGTGAGCATATGGGTGGCTGGTGATCAACTTGTATGAAACCTTTGAGGAACAACCCTACTTCGAGGAAGCTTTTTCATTGACCAGTATGAAGGAACTCATGAAAATGCGATTTAGTCTCATTTTGTTCAATTGGAGGACAAATTGTGCTTCCTGTGCCATAAGTCGAATGAAACATTTATGCACATGCTTTGTTTATGTCCTAACTTACTAGTACATTGAAGGACCTTGTTCTGCAAATAGTTTTTAGCCTTGGGAGTAAGAACCTCCAGCTCAGCAGCTATCAAGGCCCTAAACCCACAAAACCTCATGTTGAAAATTTGGCTAGTGCAGTTTTTAGGAATTTTTAACAAGCAGATAAACGCATTACCTATGGTTTGGAGTAGGACACCTGCCAATGGGACTCTAGAAGGCTTTTATTTTTACCATGGACTGCTAAGGGACAATCAGGAGAATCACCAACCCTTATCCCGATGTTGCTGTGGACCACTCAACTGGGCAGGCTGCTAGTGGAAGGGCACGAGGAATACTGTTCCCTATCACAACCATTTTGACCTGTTTAGCTCCGGTCATTCTCATTTATGTTTTTTTTTTTGTATGTTATGTGGCCCTACTATCCCAGGGTAGTTGCTGGTTACAACTACTGCATGCTTTGACCCCCATGTTTGCACAATGCACCTTCCGCACGACTTGCTGTGATTTAGCCAGGTTGAAATAGGCTTGGCTTACTGATCTCATATTGTTTAGTTTTGCTATTTTTGTAAGCCTGAAGACTAAATTAAGATTTCATGACTGCTGAACGTGCATGTCTAATTTTGTAGTTTATAGTACTGTACATGATTGTAAGATTTTCTGATTGCTGAATTGTCTGTGTTTATGGTTTAGCTCCGGTCAGTCTCATTTACAATCTTTTTTTGTTTTGTTTTTTGAGTATGTTATATGGCCCTACTAACCCAGGGTAGCTGCTGGTTACAATTGCTGCATGCTTTGCCGCCACCATGTTTGCACATTGCACATTCGGTACAGCCTGCTGTGCTTAGCCAGGTTGAAATAGGCTTGGCTTAATGATCTCACATTGTTTAATTTTGCTATATTTTAGTCTTCATACAAGAGTAAGGTTTCATGATTGTTGACAAACATGTCTAATTTAGCAACTTTTAGTCCTGTAGATGAATTTAAGATTATATGATTGCTGAATTGGGTATGTTTATGGTCTTAATTAACTACTAAACTACTACTACTACTACTACTACAGTATGCATAAAAAAATTCTGTATACTGTCTTCCAAGAGAAAGAACCATTTATCAAACATAACACGTTATGGCAAGAAGTTGTTAGTCTTCTCTCTGTAAAGCAAAGTTGCTTAACAGATCTTTTAAACTCTCAACACTGATTTTAATTCTAATGTTTACATTAGTAATACCATTCACTTTCATATAGTTTTTCCTATTGGATGCTGAGCTGTATAGGGTTTTGATACTACTTATACAACAAAACAAGCAAACGAAGTTGCCGGGGTAACAGGACGCTCTTCCCCAGCCCGCCCACCTGCCTCAGCCAGCATAAAAGAGGCGTGCCCCTTGCGGGACGCAGAACAAACAAACAAAGTTGCCGGGGGAACAGGACGCTCTCCTCCAGCCAGCATAAAAGAGGCGCGCCCTTCGCGGGACGCGGAACAAACAAAGGAAGTTGCCGGGGGAACAGAAAGCTCTCCCCTAGCCCGCCCACCTGCCTCAGCCAGCATAAAAGAGGCGCGGGATGCGGAAAAAACGAAGTTGCCGGGGGAACAGGACGCTCTCCCGCAGCCCGCCCACCTGCCTCAGCCAGCATAAAAGAGGTGCGCCCCTCGCGGGATGCGGAACAAACAAACGAAGTTGCCGGGGGAACAGGACGCTCTCCCCCAGCCCACCCACCTGCCTCAGCCAGCATAAAAGAGGCGCGCCCCACGCGGGACCCCAACTAAACAGTTCTCGGCTTAGCACACGTCCTTGTGTGGCCACACAGCTTGCCTCCCTTTGCTTAAAATTTGGATTAAGGGCTTGCAATGGTAGGACACTATCTGATTTAAACCTTGCCCCGACCTTTAAACGGGGCATGTCTATAAGTACCATTGATTCTTTTTTGGTGGATGTTAGGTTACGGACACATTTAAGGGATATGAAAGTGGAAGCCAGAAGTGGGAGTGATCACTTCCCCCTGCTACTCACATTGTCGGGGGAGAAGTTTAGGAGAACTTCTAATATCCTAAAAACCGATGGACCAGTAATTTTACTAAGGTCACATGGCCCAAAGTGATGACCAACCGTCCTGTGATTAGAGGAATCTACCAGGCCTTTATAGATAATTTGGCAGTATACGAGAATCAGGCTGTAGATAACATTCCGATTCTTGACATCCATGTTAATCTGACCAAACAATTACAGAAGTTCTTTTATAAAGAAAGGAGTTTTGGGTCGCATGGAAAGGACAAGGGACGCTGTGGTTGTTTTGATGAATCTTGTTCAAGAGCCAAGATCGGGTTAAAAGATGCACTTGTTAGCGTCTCTCAGGGGGAGATTCAGCAAGCAAGACGTAATTATAAAGGAATCACAACCCAGGCAAAAAAAAAAAGGGGGAAGATTTTATGTGGCAGGAACTCTTAGAATCCACAAGAGCAAATGACAACAAGCTCTTCTGGGAACTCCTGACCAAAAGGCAGTCAGGAGACAGGACATCTCCTGCCATTCATAGCCAACCAGAAAGATGGGTGGAGCATTTTACTAGTCTTTATGCTCTCCCAGTAGACTCTATCAAAGTTTCTGGGTTATATCCCTGCTCAACGAGTTTAGATTCTAGTCCAAGCCTGCCCCTATTTAGGGGGTGGTGACTGTGATTCAAACAACTGTATTTTTTCTCTCTGGAAGAGGCTGCGGGAAGCTGTGAATTCTCTAAAACCAGGTAAAGCACCAGGTCCCAATAAGCTTCCAGGAGATCTCTATAGATCAGAACCAAATCTATGGTCATGGTGCATAAACACAATTTCAAATAGTATAGCTGCAGGGGGACTAATTCCCGAGACCTGGAAGGCAGCAGAAATCATACCTATCTACAAAAAGGGCAATGTAAACCTCCTGATCAATTATAGGCCTATTAGCCTCATAGACAACTTGCAAAAGATTTTTGCAAAACAACTTCTGCAGAGGTTAATCAATTGGGTCGAGGATCATCAGATTTCCGACAAAAAAACAGTACAGTGGACCAGGTCTTCAGGTTGGCAGTACTGTATTGGAAATATGTTGCCCTTGCCAAGCAGCGTTTGTATGTAGTGTTTATGGATTTGAGATCTGCAATTGACTTGGTTCCTAGAGCTAAGCTGTGGGAAGTGTTGGGAAAATTGGGAGTCCCAGTCGAATTATTGCACTTGTTAATAAGACTCCATGAAAATACCTATGCGCAAGTGAGATGGGGGCACCATGGCGAACTGACATAGCAGATTCCAACTGAGAGGGGAGTTTGCCAAGGTTGTGTGCTAGCTCTGTTACCTTTTACTCTATTTATTAATGAGGTAGTGAAGTACATGACCCATTGCCAAAATGATGCTCCCTCTCTTGATGCTCAAAACATTCCCATTCTTCTATTTGCAGATGACTTGTTGCTTATCTCAAAATCCTCAATGGGGCTACAAATTTTGGTAGATAGATTTAATCTTTTCTGCAGAGAACATGGACTGGAGGGTCAAGGTTAACAAAACTAAACTAATGGTGTTTCACACTGGGCCTAGTAAAAGCTGCTCCATTGCTATTGATGGAGTCCCATTAAATAAGGTTAATTCTATAGATTATCTAGGCGTTAGACTATCCAGCAAATTATCTTCGGAGGATCAGATTTCAAAGAGCTTGGGGCTCCTGCAACACAGAGCCGCCTCTAATAAAGCAGTCCTTCCAGCAATTAAAAGTTATATAGCCAAGGCTCAGGGGGAAGCTCTATATGGTGCAGAAATATGGGGATCCAATACTTGCACCAAAATAACTGTGGGAAAGAATGCATTTGCTAGGGCCCTGATAGCATGCCCGCGTAGCATACCTTTGACCCCTCTCTTTTTAGATTTAGGGCTGAAACGTGTAGCAGACTTAATTATTTTGAGACCCCTAAATTTTGGGATAAGGATATGGACCACCCCTGAACTGATCTCTTACAAAGCATCATTAGTCAACCTGTTAAAAAGACAGAATGTAAAATCAATTCCCTGGATCAGACATGTTTCCTATTGGTTTGGAATACTGGGTTTGGCTGATTACTGGGAAAACCCTCATAATTTAGAAAGACGCCACAAAAATGTCCTGAAGACAACCTATTGGTCCTATATTAGGGCCAATCATATAACTTGTAATTCCTATGGTAGTTTGACGGATTGCTTTCTTAATTTTTAAGTTCCCGCAGTATGAGCCATATCTAGATATTATACCAAACCTATTGGGCAAAAGCCTATATATGCAAGATTTCGAGCATTGCCCTTATTATCCTTGACGAGTAAATGGGGGCGTAGCCTGGGACCAATGGAGCTGCACGCGTATTGCGGCGCTCTCGGACCACAATCCAGGCCCGAAGCTTAAATCATGCCATAATAACGACCGGAGGTCTTAAAAGTTGAAGAGAAGTGATCGGAGAATATACAGCACGAGTAGAGACCGAGGCGATACATTTTGGGGCAGAGTTTACCAAGAAAACTCCCCCCGACAACTCCGCGGCTGCCATGACCTAAAATAACGGCCGCGACAGAGCAGTGAACCCGCTGCAGCCGCAGTCCGCGGCTGAGAAGGTACGAAGGTCCCGTGGGGGTGAGGGCCCCCACATAATTCGTTGGAGGGTACGAGGGACTCAGACACCTTTGGCGAGAGCAACAGTATGAAGCGGAACATCAGCGAAAGCGGCATAGCGTGGGGCCTCTAGGCCACAATCCAGGCCGAAGTTTAAAACCTGCCATAGTGACGACCGGAGGTCTTGGGGATTGAAGAGAAGCAATCGGAGAATATACAGCACAAGTAGGAACCTCGGCGCCCCACCCTGGAGCAGAGATCACCCGGAAAGCTCCCCCCGAAAACTTCGCGGCTGCCGCAACCCAAAATAGCAGCCGCGACAGAAAAGAGAGCTCGCTGCGGCCGCGGCCCTCGGTTGTGAGGACACGAGGGTCTCATGGAGGTGGGGACCCTCACAAGGGGCTCAGACACCTTCACCACCAACGGCGAGAACAACATTACGAAGCGGAACATCAGCGAATGCGAGTAAGGTGGCGCCCTCAAGCCACAATCCAGGGCCGAAGCTTAAATCTTGCCATAATAACGACCGGAGGTTTTAAAAATTGAAGAGAAGCGATCGGAGAATATACAGCACAAGTAGGAACCGCGGCGCTCCACTTTGGGGCAGAGATCTCCCCAAAAAAACTACCCCTGACAAGTTCGCGGCTGCCACGACATAAAATGGCGGCCGCGACGGAGCAGGAAACCAGCTACAGCCGCGGCCCTCGATCCATTGAAGAGCGCAAAGGACTCAGACACTTTTGCCACTAACGACGAGAGCAACAGTACGGAACATCAGCGAATACAGTGTAGGGCAGCGCCCTCGGGCCACAATCCAGGCCCAAAGCTTAGATACTGCCATAATAACAACCTAAGATCTCAAAAAGTGAAGAGAAGCGTCTGAGACCTGTTACAATGGTAAAACCAAAAAAACAAGACAAATCACCAGCGGGGGACTCCCCGCACACTGAGAATCCACCCCCAACGCCCGCCAGAGAATCGCAAACGGGGCACGAACAACAAGAAACAACTCTGGACACTGTGCTACTGGCTATTAAAGATTCCCGGGAAGCGCTTGAGCGTAAAATCGATAACCTCACCACAGATCTTTCCCTTTTGCAAGACGACCACCGTAAATTAAAGGAAACAGTGGATTTGCACGAGACCACGTTGACAGGAGTGTTAGCGGGGCACAAAGGCTCATCCTCAGAAATTAAAGACCTGACCACCCAGCTGAAAACATTGGAGGCAAGGGCGGAGGATGCAGAAAACCGAGCCCGATGGAACAACATCAGATTAGTGGGGGTTCCGGAGGGGGCGGAGGCCTCCGCAGCTAATATAGAAGTATTCCTAGAACAGTGGCTCAGAGACACGATAGCATCAGAGGGCTTCTCACCATTCTTTGCGGTGGAACGTGCCCACAGGATCCCTGGCGGACCACCCCCACCAGGAGTCAGGCCACGGCCAATAATCGCTAGATTACTCCACCACAAAGATAGAGACTACGTACTGTCACAATCCCGCCAGCTAGGTGAGATTCAATTGGATGGCCAAAAGGTTATGATATTCCCAGACTTTACGAGAGAAACACAGGCGCAAAGGGCATCCTACATCGCAGTAAAACGAGCCATGCGTGAGCATGGTATAAAATATGCCATGCTCTTTCCGGCAAAGCTCCGAGTGGAATACGATAACAGAACCCACTTTTTTCTCACACCTCAGCTGGCGATGGAATGGCTTGAATCGCTGAACATCCACTGCAGAGCAACCCGCGACCGGACATTCCGAAACCCCGGGAAGAAACGTAGCAGATCCCGGAAAAAGACCACAGAAGCGGCTCCATCGAAACGTCAATCACAACAGGAGATGCGTGATGCAGTGGAAACAGCAGCAGCATTAAGCGGGGGAGACTTCCACACACGCCGGACCCCAGATGCTACATCAGACGTTGACTCAAACTGCGAACAGTCCTCAATATCCTCCCAGGACACTCTTGTCAGCTTGCCTTTGATCACCCCAGGAACGGCGGACGAGATTATCTGACCTCGCTAAAAGAACAAGTTGGCAAGTGAGCGGACAATTGTGGGGGAACCTCAATCTGTTTAGGGACATTGATAAGACCCAACCGTAAATATAGAACTATAGGAACCTAGATGTCATTTCTTAACCAGCACATTACATATAATCGGGCCTGGGGGAGAGTCCGGGACGCTGCCTCTTGGTCTCTGGCACGCCTCCCTCCAATAGGTTGATAATTAGGATTACAATAGTTGTAATGGTTTGGACGGGGAGAGTTGTAGGTACCGGTCCTGGGGAGAGGGAGTTACAAAGGGGGTTTGATTTTAGTTATGTTGTCTTCAGGGTTTATCAGGCACATCTATCTCGCAGCCCAAATGGTTCACACCTTAGATTAAGAGACTCAGTAGGTTTGTCCAGTAGTAGTAATAGAGCGGTGTTAGCGGACCGCCTCCACACCCCTCCCTAAACTATGACCACAGAATACAAGATAATCACATGGAATGTCAGGGGCCTAAATAACATGTCCAAGAGGTACAAAGTTCACAGCTTTCTTAAACGAAGGGGAGTGCACATAGCTATTTTACAAGAAACTCACTTGTTGGAGCAGGAGATCAAGGCCTTGAAAAAGCGCTGGAGGGGACAAATATTCGCCACTAACCACTCAGCATTTGCGAGGGGAGTGTTGATATGGATCAGACCAGGCGTTCCATTACAGGTTCTTCATACCTTGATCGACACTGAGGGGAGATACGTAGTAATATCTGGTAGATTGGACGGGAGAGAGGTAACTCTTGCTGGACTATACGCCCCAAATCACGAACAGGGAAAATTCCTAGACAGATTATCACTGATCATGAGCACACTTCTCACTAGCACTACATTAATAGGAGGAGACTTTAATTGCGTAGTGGATACCGCAATGGATAGATCGCACCCACCATTGTCACAATCCGTAACTCATAAAACAGCACTGCACTTCCAGCAGTGGCAAAAACACTGGCAATTAACGGATTGTTGGCGCAAACTTAATCCCCCCAATAGAGAATACTCTTTTTATTCAGCAGTTCACGACCTGCATGTACGACTGGACACCGTTCTGGCATCTCCAGAGGTGCAATCTGTGGTGGCGAAGGCCGAGTATCTTGGCCGCACCATCTCAGATCATAATCCCTTATTGATCTCTTTGGCCTGGTGCGGCAAAATACCTTTGATTCCCACTTGGCGCCTGAGAGCAGAGTCACTTGAAGACGAAGCTTTTAGAACCCAACTGGGCACGCAGATTATGGAATTCTTCGAGAACAATGCTGGAACTGCCTCGTCCAGATCTGTCGAATAGGAATCCTTTAAAACAGTGATCAGGGGATATTGTATTAGCACTACTGTGGGAGTACGGAAAGTGCTAGAGACAGAACTAACCGATCTCGAGAACTCCCTTAGGGAACTCGAACGTAAGCACCCATCACAACCCGACCTCTCAACACAACTAGAAGAGACAAGGACTAGAATAATAGAAACTAACACTAGATTGTCATGTTTCGATTAAAAAAAATTCTTGCAGAAGCAACATACAGAGGGCGACAGAGCAGGCGCCCTACTGGCATGGCTGGCCAAACCGCCCCAACTTCAAACCATAGTGGTGGAGTTAGAGACCACCCCGGGTATAAAAGTATATGGACAGAAGGAGATCAATACCACCTTTCTTAAATATTACTCATAGCTGTATGCGCCTCCCTCCGAAGTACTCAGCGACGCTCAATTACAAGATCTGGGGAACCTCAACCTCCCAGCATTGAAAGGGGAAGATAGAATAGCCCTGGCGACTCCCATATCACTTACAGAAATAAAGGCTGCAATCCAGAATATGGCAAGGGGCAAGGTACCGGGAGCAGATGGTCTTCCTCTGGAGTTCTACCTTACATATCAGGACTCATTAACCTCCCAGCTCAGCATCTTATAGGCAGAGGCATGGAATAACAACAGCTTACCTCCTTCCACTACAGAGGCAATAATAATTCCCCTTCTGAAACCTGCCAAACCCCCCACAGAAGTTCGATCATACCGCCCACTATCAATGTTGAACTTAGATTATAAAATACTAAGCAGGGTACTAGCTAATAGACTTCTACCATATATGTCCTCATTAATCCATCAGGACCAATCGGGATTCATCCGAAAGAGAAGCACTGCCCAAAATATCCGTCGATTGATCTCACTCCTTCATGCCCTACCCCCTGACGCAAATAGAGCAGTAATCATCTCGATAGATGTCGAGAAGGCTTTTGATAGCCTACGATGGGACTACCTAGAACGAGTGATGCTGCAGCTAGGACTAGGAAAAGGGTTTGTCAAATGGATGAGGCTTCTCTACACAAACCCCACAGCGAGAGTACGCATAGGCCGTACAATATCCCCTTCCTTTGCCATAGGTAGGGGTACAAGACAGGGATGCCCGCTTTCACCTTTGCTTTTTGCATTGGCAGTTGAACCTCTCGCCCAATCAGCTAGGTCCCAGAGGTTCTACGAAGGCATTACAATCAATGCTTGGACGCATCATATTGCTCTCTATGCAGATGACATGTTACTCTTCCTCCGGAACGCAGAGACCGATCTACCAGGAGCAATGACAATGTTAGACAACTTTGGAGCCGCATCTGGACTCCGGATAAACTGGGGGAAGTCATCCATTTTTCCAGCTGCTAGGGGTATCGAAGAACCAATGGACAATCGGGGTCTTCCGTGGTCCCCATCCACATTCAAATATTTAGGGGTCAATATCTATCACTCCGCTGAGGATTTACTAGAAGGGAACATTCAGAGCACAATTAGGAGTATCAAAAACAGCATGATATTCTGGCAGACACTCCCGCTAGCGGTTACTGGGAGAGTTGCACTGATTAAGATGATAGTGTTACCTAGAATGTTATATTATTTTGCAACCATCCCACTCATTATACCGAGGGTGGTATTTAAAACAATTTCGTCCTTGATTACAGGATTTATATGGGGAACCAACAGACAAAGGATAGCATTGCGCACCCTCCAGAGAACAACAGCAGAGGGTGGTTTGGCTGTTCCTGACTTTGAATTATACTATTGGGCGAGCCAACTCCAATGGCTGGCGCGATTCATCAGAGCACCCCCAGTGGGGGAAGCACTGAGAACCCCTCTCCACTGCCCTGTGATAGAATTCTGGGCATTCTACTAAACCCCAAGAAACAGAATAAAACACTTCCGATAGAATGGGAAGCATCACGTCACTGCTGGGAACAATACCTAAAACGAACACACACCAGAACACCGTACTCGCCAGAGGCCCCCCTGATCTGTATAGGAACCGTCACAGGAAATCATGTAATAAGGGGTATCACCCAATTCATGGCACTTCAGATCGACACCATAGGGGCTCTATATAATAACGGGAAACTGTGCACTTATGCAGAACTGCAGGAAAGGTTCCAGATACCACCAGGGCTGTTCCTAACCTTTAAAGCAATTGCTAGGACTCTTCGTAGACAATGGGGTACAGGACTAGAAGAGCCCCCCAGACATAACACCTGTGACCAAATATGCACTATAGGAGACCAAGGGAAGTTGATTTCAGGGATATATACATCTCTACTAACCAGCATATGTCTTCCCTTAAATAAATTTAAGACCAAATGGCAGGGGGAACTGGATGTTACAATAGATGACACACAGTGGACCAGAATAACCACACACATATATACAGTTTCCAGAAATGCCAGGTTTAAATTAATAAACATATATGTTTATCACAGAGCTTACTTAACCCCCTATATGATATCAAAGATTTATGGTGTAGAAAATGCCAGCTGCCCCTGATGTGCAGAACTAGCAGCAGGGTTGCTGCACATGCTCTGGAGTTGCCCACTAATCGGGGACTACTGGATGGGGATATTTGAAGCACTCTCCACTTGCACGGGCAGAACATTATCCCAATCAGCCATGGTGGCGGTTTTGGGAGATTTCCCTCGCCCCAGCAAGCATAAAATCACAAACAGATTCATAGACCTAGCTTTGATACTTGCAAGGAGAGAAATAACTTCACACTGGAAAGATCCGAAGGGACCACAGATAAATCGTTGGAGAAATGCATTAATCAAGTGGGCGGAAACTGAAGGGACAGTATTACTAAGGGAAACACTCAGGGGCATAGGAACTAGAGACAATGCTCAGCACTGGAACATGATACTGGAGAATTTTCGAACACCTGACACATCTAACTCTGATGCGGAGGCAGATTTACCAGAAACAGATCATGTATAATTGATCAAGACATTCCTGTTGAAGATCGTACAAGAGACCAAATAAGTGATTCATTTGTGAACCGAACAAATACCTCTGTATAATTGATGGGAAGTGTGAAAGGGGAGAGGGAGGGGGAGGGGGAGGTACAAAAAGATGGGAAGTTATTTTGTTTTTGTATGCTTTTCATGCAATTATAAAGCAATAA
This sequence comes from Pleurodeles waltl, assembly GCF_031143425.1. Taxonomy (NCBI): domain Eukaryota; kingdom Metazoa; phylum Chordata; class Amphibia; order Caudata; family Salamandridae; genus Pleurodeles; species Pleurodeles waltl. The sequence goes on from NC_090449.1 coordinate 449,382,521, forward strand.
AAGAGATCTTAAAAAAAAAAAAAATCAAGATTGACCTAAAGCTAGAGGAGCTAGCCACTTCGGAGGCCGGCCCTGTGGCTCAGGAGAACCTGTTTGGCAACCCTTTTGTCCTCCTCAAGAATCCATGTCCCCTGCGTGTGGTCCAACAGCTACAGTGGACGATTTGCCTCCTGGAATCCCTAGGATTTATGATAAACGAGAAAAAAAAACTGTTCTCCTTCCATCCAAATTCCTACAGTTCTCGAAGTTTGTAGTGGACTCCGTCAAGGCTGACCTATGTCTCCTTTCTCAGAAACGCCCAAATTTCAACACGAACTCTAGAGAACCCAAACAAAATCCAATGTTTCTCTGCGTTATCTGGCCCGGATTGTAGGCCTTTTGTCTTCTTCAGTACAGGCCATCTTTCCTGGTCCTCTGCATTACCGGGAACTGCAATGCCTAAACATTTCACATCTCAGGAGGGGTCTCACTTACTCTCAATACGTTCCCCTCTCAGTGGAAGCAAGGGAAGAACTGCAGTTGTGGATATCCCACATGGAAGCCTGGAATGGCCGGGCTATCTTCGGCTCTCAACCGGACTTGGTGATTGAATCAGATGCCAGAGGTTCGGGCTGGGGCGCTCGTTGTGGAGAGCTGTGCACAGGAGGAAGGTGGTCTTCTGCAGAACAGTCTCTGCACATAAATTGCCTGGAGCGCATGGCGGGTTAGTTCGACCGTGAAGTGCTGGACTAAGGACAAAGTACAATGATCCATTCTCCTCAAGACTGACGTAGTGGAACGCCCCCACGTTGTCTATCACTTAGGGGGAACCCACTCCACTCCACTCCAGTCTGACATAGCTTATTCGTGTTGGGAATATTGCCTGGCACATCAAATCTCGGTGTCAGCAGAGGACCTTCAGGGGAAGACCAATCAGGTGGCATACTAGTATCTTAGTCATTGGAGGGATACCAGTCTATAAATACTGCATCCAGTCTCTGCACATAAATTGCCTGGAGCGCATGGCGGGTTAGTTCGACCGTGAAGTGCTGGACTAAGGACAAAGTACAATGATCCATTCTCCTCAAGACTGACGTAGTGGAACGCCCCCACGTTGTCTATCACTTAGGGGGAACCCACTCCACTCCACTCCAGTCTGACATAGCTTATTCGTGTTGGGAATATTGCCTGGCACATCAAATCTCGGTGTCAGCAGAGGACCTTCAGGGGAAGACCAATCAGGTGGCATACTAGTATCTTAGTCATTGGAGGGATACCAGTCTATAAATACTGCATCCAGATGTTTTCCAGCAGTTAAAGAATCGTTGGGGTCCTTTCTCAATACCCTTCTGTGCCTCTCGTCTGGACTCGCAGCTGCCCAGGTATTGCAGCTGGAGGCCAGATCCCAATGCAACATTTACCAATGCGCTTCTGCTGGATTGGAGCATGGAGTTTGGGTATGCCTTTTCCTCCATTCACAATGATCATGTGGCAATCCGCTCAGGTCCAGAGACAGAGCGCAGACCTGGTCGTCATCACTCTGACGTGGAGATCTCAAGTCTGGTTTCCATCTCTGATGGAACTTTCTTGGGATTTTCCAATCCCTCTACCACATTTCCGGATCTCTTCTGGGATCCCCAGGGAAACCCTCATTTCCTAGTCCTATCCGGGTCTCTAGGGCCCTCTGGTGGTAAATGCTGCTTACCGTCGTGCCGATGGCCGCCAAGATACCATGACCGTGGCGGTAATTTGCCACGGGTATTATGGCCCACACATAAAAATCCACCACAATACAGACACCCACACAAGTCCGCCACGCCAAAGGTCAGTGATAAACTGGCGATAGCAAAACCCACACCATCATGCCAACAGGAATACGCCCACGGTATCACAATACGGCAGTCTTTCAACCGTGGTAAACCATTGGCGGTACACCTCACCGCGCTCAAAATGCACACACATTGACAAAACCACACCACATTGGACAATTCAAAATACACACACCTGACATACATACACACCCTCGCACTCATACCACTATAAACCACACACCCACATTACCCACAACCCCTTACAATGAAAAAAAAGAGACCAAGCACAGAGAGACAAGCAAAGAGCTCCCACTCAATCAGAGGCACAGAACATCATTACCCATAAACCATCCACTCATATTGCAGTATACACCCCAACACATCACCCCACACATCACCTTGCACATCCATGGCACCCCAAAGACACCCCAGGTTTTCAGAGGAGGAGCTAAGGGTCATGGTGGAGGAAATCATCCGGGTAGAGCCACAGCTGTTCGGATCACAGGTGCAGCAGACATCCATTGCAAGGAAGATGGAGCTATGGCGGAGAATCATCGTAAGGGTCAACGCCATGGGACAGCATCCAAGAACAAGGGATGACATCAGGAAGATGTGGAACGGCCTACGGGGGAAGGTGCATTCCGTGGTTTTAAGACACCAGATTGCTGTACAGAGGACTGGCGATGGACCCCCACCTCTTCCCCCACAACAACATGGGAGGAGCAACTCTTGGCTATCATGCATCCGGAGGGCCTCGCAGCAGTAGCAGGAGGACTGGACTATGGTAAGTCAAATCTTTACTAATATATCCCCACCCAACCTGCATGCCATCACATACCCCCACCCTTTCCCTCACTCCCATCACTCCACCAACTCACATATATTCCACTATCACAACCCACCCATCTCAATACCAAGCCCTGCATGCAACAACAATCCATGGACACCCATTACAGGCCTGCATGGACAACTATCACTACAACAGGCACACTAGAGAGACTCACCAAGCCCACATAATCACCACTCACACAAGGCCAAGGCGACATGAAAAGCACAATTATACAGGGAAACACACCCATGGCACAAACAGATACAATAACAATGCATTTGCATCCCAACAGGACCCCTACCCAAAGTCACCGGAGAGGAGGTGCCAGCTACATCCAGCCCCCCACAGAAGAGGCCTACAGTGATGACAGCAGCTCTGCACGCCTGAATCACAGTGACAAACCTGGCCCATCAGGGACCTCTGGACAGTCGGTTCCCCTGCCACAGGCACAAACCACCACAGAGCCTCCCCCCTCAGGAAACACCACCACAGCACCCACCCAGCAGGCCCATACCTTTGTCCCCAGGACACGCCAATCAGCAGTGTGTCCACCACTACAGGGAACCCAGGCAACCCCACAAACCCAGGACGATCAGGGACCTGGGGTCAGTGGCAGTGGGCACACGGTTCAGGGGAGAGAGGCACAGGAAAACAGGGAAGCTGGGAGGACTGCTGTGCGACAGGGGGAGGACAGGCACAGGGAACCCACTCTCCACAAGGCACTCTCCAACATCATGGGAGCTTACCACCATTCCCAGGAGACCATAGGCACGGTACTGGCCAAGATACAGGAGACCCAGCGGCTGCAGAAGGGACAGTACCTGGGGATCAGGGAGGACCTCACAAAAATCTACACCATCCTAGTCACCATTGCAGGGATGCTGGCTGACAGGGGCAAGACCATGAGGGAGGCAGTGGCACAACAAAGGGCCCCTGACACTAGCCAAACTAAGGAACAGCCTTCCACCTCCACTGGCGCTAGTGGACAGGAGGCCGGCCACAGGACCAACAGGCCACCAGCACCCACCCCCTGCAGAAGGAGAACCACCCCGCAAACGGTCCCTGCGATCGAGGCAGAAGCCACAGAACATTGCCAAGACCCCTGCCAGGGAATAGGACTCTCTTGATTGTCACCCTTCTGTCCCACTCTGTCACCCTGTCCACCTTGACTTGCCATTACTCCTCTTCCTATGCCCCATTGGACACTGCACCTGTCTGTGATACCATGAGACTGGACTCTACCCTGGAACTTCCTCCACCATCACCCAAGCCCCTTGCACTTAGCCCCATACTATTTAGCACAAAAAATAAACACCCTTGCAATATAAACCATACTGGAGTCAGTGTCATGATTGGAAAGATGTATTCTTACAACATTCTCAAAGCATTGTAACGTCTATGTTCAGTGAATTATACCACAGAATGACAGTTGGTGGGCAGCATTACATATAGCAGCAGCCAGAATGGGGTACACCGATCTGAAAAAAGGGAATCCAAAGGAACAGTCAGTGTCCATAGACCGAGGGTAAGAGGCTGCCATGTACAATGTCCAAAGGTATACTGAAATGTGAAGTTGAGTTACAGTCTCTTACCTGCTTTTCACTGGAAGTACTGCTGTATAATGTTTGTTCTGTTGTCCACATCTTCTTCATCTGCCTTCTCTTCCTCACTGTCCACAGGCTCCACCGCTGCCACAAGACCATCTCCAGACTCATCCTCCTGCAGAAAAGGCACCTGTCGACACACAGTATGCCACGATGATCTGGCACATCTTCTTGGGTGAGTAGTACAGGGTTCCATCTGTCAGATGGAGGCACCGGAACCTGGCCTTCAGGAGGCCGATGGCCCTCTCAATAATCCTCCTGGGGTCAGTAGCCATGAAAGGTTGGGGTAACCAGAGTCACCTGTAAATAACAAGGGACAACTGTTAGACACACACTAACCCTTAGGGCCAACCCCATACTCAGACCCCAAATTATACTATGTGAGGACCTTTGCTTCACCTAATAGCCACACCTGGTGCCTCTGGAGTTGCCCCATCACATAAGGGATGCTGCTATTCCTCAAGACATAGGCTTCATGCACTGAGCCAGGATATTTGGCAGACCAGAACATCTCCCATGTGAATGCCAAACACACCATTTGCACATTCATCGAATGATAGCTTTTTCTATTCCTGTAGACCTGTCCATTTCTGCAGGGGGGGGGGGGGGAGGGATGGGGGGACAAATGCCACATGTGTACCATCAATGGCAACAATGATGCAATGATGTTGGGGATATGTCCCAGGGCATAGAACTCAGCTTTTACTGTGGCCAAATCCCCAGCCTGGGGGAATACGATGTAGCTGCGCATGTGTTTCAGCAGCGCAGACACCACTCTGGTCAACACGTTGGAGAACATTGGCTGAGACATCTCTGATGCCATGGCCACTGTTTGAAAGGAACCACTTGCCAGGAAATGGAGCACTGACAGGACCTGCACTAGAGGGGGGATTCCTGTGGGCTGACGGATAGCTGACATCAGGTCTGGCTCCAATTGGGCACACAGTTCTTGGATTGTGGCACGATAAAGTCTGTACGTGATGATAATGTGTCTGTCCTCCATTTTCGCCAAGTCCACCAGGGGTCTGTACACCAGAGGATGCCGCCATCTCATCATCTGCCTCAGCTTTTGTAGCCTATGGAGGAGAACGATGAACAGAAGGTCATATGTTGTATAGTTGGGCATGGCCTAGTACATAGGGCAGCTCAGTGTGTGTTGCGGACGCCAACAGAAGTGGTGTTCCTGGCATTGACCAAGTGTATCTTTGGTCTCTCCCCCCTTTTTCATTTTGTCACCCTGTCCTTCTGTGCATTAGCATCATCTGGTGGAGGAGCAGAGGCACCGACGACAGAGGGAGCTGCATCCCACATGGCCCATGAGGGAGAATCCACTGAGGGTGAAGGAACCAGTGGGACGGAGGGCGAGGGGAGCTCCACGACGGTGACCGGAGGGGATACCAGTAACAGTTATTCCTCCTCCGATGGAAGCTACCTGGTGGTGGCAGACACCTCTGTGCCCACCCCAACAACAGGTACATCTGCCACCCACCTACCAGCACTGCCCTCCCAGGAGCCCCTCAGCATGTTTCCCTTGCCCGCTCACCCAGGAGGTGGGCATCTCCTTCGCCACAGGCACCTCAGGCCCTACCCCAGTCAGCCCTGCTGCCATCAGTGAGGAGGCTATTGACCTCCTGAGATCCCTCACTGTTGGGCAGTGAACCATTCTGAATGCCATCCAGGGTGTCGAGAGGCATTTGCAACAAACAAATGCATACCTGGAGGGCATTCATTCTGGCGTGACAGCCCAACAGAGAGCATTTCAGGCTCTAGCCTAAGCACTGATGGCAGCCATTGTACCTGTGTCCAGCCTCCCCCTTCCAACTTCCACTACCCTGACCCAATCCCCTCAACCTCACCCTATCCCAAGCACACCATCAGACCAGCATGCACACACATCAACACACAAAAGTGGCTCAGAAAACATAAGCACCACACATCATTACACAGGCACTCACACAAGCACCATACCCATGCAAACATATCAACATCTAGTTTCTCCACTGTGTCCCCCTCCTCCTCTTCGTCCACCTCCCTCCCAGTAGCGTCTCCACTCACACCTGCATGCACTACATCTTCACCCACTACCTCCATCACCAGCACGCCCGTCACAACACACCCCTCATGAGCAATCACCACCCCCACAACCATGCACACGTCCCGTGTCCTCTATCTTTGTGTCTGTGAGCCCTCCTCCCAAAGTACACAAACGCAGGCACACACCCACTCAACAGCCATCCACCTCACAACAGCCTCCAGCCCATGCACCTTCACCCAAACTCAGGAGACATACACCTCCTACAACCACTACCTCTTCCTCCACTCCCACACCCCCTTCATCTTCCCGTCCCAGTGAGTCTAAAAAACCTTTTCCTGGCTAACACTGACCTCTTCCCTACGCCTTCCCCCCCATCCTTCCCCTAGGGTCAGGATGTCAAGATCCCAGGCCAGCACCTCAGCCACCAACTCGGCATCCACTGCGGTCCCTGCAAGTCTGAGGGGATCGAAGGGGGCACCCATCAGGGCTGGCAGTGTGCCACCTACCAATGCAAAAGACCAACTGATCCCGCCACCTGCTAAGCTTAAGAAGGGGCCAGCATGCAGCATGGACAAGATGCACGACCCACCCAGCAAGGCCTCATCCAAAAAACAAGAGGACAGTGCCAAGGTCCCAGCAGCGTCTACCAAGGGAAAAAAAAAGCAAAGGCAAGGCACTTCAGGGCTCAGAGCCTCCAGGTGAGGGACTGGTGACCACCATTAGTCATGACAGGCCAGCAACCTGTACCCCGGTAAGCACCGCCATCTGCACCGTCACCAGCACCGCCCCCTGGACCGCCGCTCCCGCAATGACAGTCCGCAGCATCATCCCCAGTGGGCAGCCGTCCGAGGCTGCTGGAGACGGGCTGGTGTTTCCCTCCACTACTACCAGCACCTGCACCACGGGCAGCATCTCCGCCGCAGGCACCACCACATGCCTAGCCGGTGCCACTACATTGGACATCAGCAGCATCCCCAGTGAGCAGCCGTCCGAGGCTGCAGGAGACGGCCTGGACCCTGCACCCACCACTTGAAGCACCACCACCAGCACTGGCACTACCAGCAGTTTGTAGCCTAAGTCGCCGCAGGATGGAGTCTGGCTCTGCCTCCATGGAGTATCATGCTACCTGTTCCCTGCACATCTCGTGACTCAGACACCCAGGTGAGGGAATGGGTACTGCCACACCCCAGGTGCAGCATCACTGGGCACAAGGCCCGCTCTAGAACCAGTGGAGAGATGCATTCACTGCCCCTATCCTTGGCAGGATGAAGCAGACTGGGCACAAGGCCTCCTCCAGAACCAGTGGAGAGATGCATCCACTCCCCCTATCCTTGGCAGGATGAAGCAGACTGGGCACAAGGCCCCCTCCAGAACCAGTGGAACATGTAACCCACTTGAGAGACTGTGGCTTTGAAGTCCCCAGGTGCAAGAAGTGGGCAAACCACCCACTTGAGAGACTGTGGCTTTGCACTCTCCAGGACCAAGCAGTGGGCAAACCACCCACTTGAGAGACTGTGGCTTTGCACTCCTCAGGACATCGCTGTGGGCATGTTGCCCCCTCCAGGAGCAGTGGCGTAGTACCATCTTCTGGCTGAGGTGCCCCCCATGCCCTTCCCCCTGAGGTGCCTGTGTTTTTTCATCCTGATGCCCCTGCAGTGTTCTCTCCATTTTAAGGCAGGAGTCAGGTGTGTGTTTCGCCCATGATTGTTTTGGCCCACTGGTCCACAGACATTTGCAATGGACTGTGTACGGCCCTCTGTACATATTGTAAATATTTGTATAAACTGTTGTTTACAATCGTTAAGTTTATATGCATTTTCTAAATATCACAGATTTGACCCACTTCCTTTTGTCATGGTGTTCTTACAGTGGGTTAGAGGGTGTAACTGTAATGTTGCTGCATGTGTTTGTGTGTATGGTGTTGTGGGTGGGGGTGGCGGTGTTGCATGTTGCGTGTGTGTGTGTCACTCTCTTCCCCCCCACCCCCCTATGTGCTAGGTGCAGTACTCACCGTGGTCGTCGCCGCCGCCTTCTTTGAAATTCCTGGTTTATTAGCAGATACACCAGCATGGGGAGGACCTGCAATTTGGGCTCCATGGCGTCCTGGTTCTTCGTTGAATGTCGAAAGGTGAGTGGTTCCCCTTCAGTGTACTGTTTCTGCCGTGAATTTGATGATGTTGGTACCGCCCCGGAAAAGCTGGCGGATTGGTGCCTTGAAATCCGGTGGGCGGTACATTGTCTTCCGCCTGTCTGTTGGCGGTGACCGCTGTGGTGTTTATTGTTACCGCCCTGGCGGTCGGTGTGTTAAAGTGGCTGTCTATGTTGGCGGTTTCCGCCGTGGTCATGATCCCATTTTTCTTTTTTACAGCCGGCCTGTTGGCGGTATTACTGCCGCTTTATCACCGACCGCCAGGGTCGTAACGTACAGATCCATCAACGTTACGCTCTGCAATCTCAGTGGGTCATTTGCTGATTGCTGGTCACCCAGTGGGCAAATATCCCCAGGTATGTAAGCTCCTATGCGGTATCAGGCTATCGATTCCTCTGGACCCACGTTACTCAAGGTCGTGGGATGTCCACTGGGTCCATAACCTGTTCAAGGCTTGGCCAGCTGACAAATACCTCTTGAGGAAATAGTTGTCCTCAAAATTGGCTACTCTGTCATGCCTTATTTCTTGCCAAAAGATTTCGAATGTGAGAGCTCTGAATAGAACAGGTGGAGTGTTCACCCCAGACGGGGTTATTTTCCATATTTCTCGACAAACCAAGTGTAATTCAAAGGTGATGTTTTATCCAATGTTTCCTGAGTGTCCTCATTTATGTGCAGTCTGAACATTAAAAGAGTATGAAGCTATGAGGGAAGAGTTCCATCCACCAGGTGAAAGGCAACTTCTGATTGCTTTGACCAATACCCACAGAGCAGTCTCCTCCCCTACCATTGCCAGATGGCTAAGATGGGCTGTGCAGGAAGTGAGAATAGATGTATCCCAGTTTGGAGCACATTCAGTGAGGGGTGCCATGGCATCTAAGGCTTTTTCTCTGTGGAATTTAGGATGTCCTACAGTCTTGCTTCCAGACGGGTAGTCCGATTCTACTTTCAAAAGATTTTACTTCAAACCTGTCACCAATCTGGCAAAGCTAGTGGTGGATAAAATTTGAACTAACCTAATCCTCACCTCCGTGTACTGACATAGAATGATAAATTTACTTTTCCTAGTTATTGCAAGAAAAGTTTCCATTCTGTTAAGGAAACAGAGGCGAAGATTAGCCCACCCTCTTCTGACTTGGGGAAGGTCCCTACCCAGCATGGTTTTGCAAGTTGATGTAGGTCCTGATGGTTAGTTGTGTCTAATTGTAGACAAAGTTTTATGGTAATGGTTATGATGCTTCTGTGACTGTGTGTCAATATATTAGTGATCTGATAATACTGATCTCTTTTTCATCATGATAGATTCCAGCAAAAAGGAGTAAGATGATCGGACATGGCGGTGTCGCTCGAAGAACGAGGAAGGAAGAGGATTCCAGGGACCTAATATAGGAAGAATACTGACTCATCATTGGACATTATACCTTTTTCTCTTTTTATTTCCCAGGTGTTCACGGGAAATGAGTTTCTAACATTATTTGTTTGTAAATTTATGGCTGCTGGCGCATTAAAGTTAAGAATGAAAAAAGACTAATCCTCGCCTCTATGTCCTTAATAGAATTGAAACATTCTGTTACGATAGCTAGGAAATTTTTCATTCTCTAGGAGCGTTTGCTTTTTCCAGGATGTTATATAACCTAGTTTTCATTATCGGGTTCATACGAATGGCAATAGTGCTGTGCAAATGTCAGAATTCCACTGCGCGCACACACACACACACTTCAACGCCAATACCACACACACACACACACACTTCAACGCCAATACCACACACACACACACACACACACACTTCAACGCCAATACCACACACACACACACACACACACACACACACACACACTTCAACGCCAATACCTCTAATTTCACAAATGCGAGACCCAATACTCTGAAAATGCTTGTTTTTCTTCTACGCACAAAGGCTGCACACATAGGCAATGGAGGACACAAGTTAGGAATTGACCCGAGCACCATTCCCATTAATCAGATGAAGGATTTATGTAGGGACAAAGGGTGGAGGATTGCCAGAAGTAGGGACAGAGAGGTCCTAGCTAATTTCATCAGGGATAATTTGAGATACTGGGAGAACGAAGGAAGGATATAACTGACTCTGGTGAAGGAACCCTGGTAGGAACCCAAGAAAAGAACGATGTGGATTCAATCTCTAAGATCCCCTTAGCACAGATATATACCAGACACACACAGCAGTGTTCCCTTATGCATTTCCTGAGTTTCACCAAGGCACTCAGCATCTTTAGTTTCTAGAATACCTCAGGTGTGTTCACCACCTTGAACTTCTAGCTTACCACTGTCCCCAATCCCAGGAGTAAATTCCTTTTGGTGGGTTGAGTCCAGCAGGGACCCTGAGCTTGCAGTTGACACTTCAGAAATCTAAAGCTGAAGATGACAACACCAGAGAGTTTGAATGGGAGAAGCTAAGTCTAGCTAACATTCCAAAAGATTTTGTGCATGTGGAAGGGAAGGATATTTTGAAATGGTTTGTGAGCTCTGAGGTCACTTGTAAGGCGCAGAACCTAAATGAGGCATCTAAGGCAGCTGCCTTAATGGGATGCATGCCACTGGAAGGGACAGCCACCCTGGAGAGAACACCTGTGGAAGACCAGATGGTCGATAAGCGAGTGAAGGAAGCGCTCTTAAGGAGGTTTGGGCTTAAGCCAGCTCAATACCTGCAGAGATTCCGTGACTGCAAGTGGTCAGATAGTGTTCTGTTTGAGATTTGGATTCATGGTTTATTGCGTGACTGGAATGAGTGGGTAAGAGAGGTGGAGACCAAGGTTTTTCAGTCCCTAAATCAATTAATGGTGACTGAGTGACTCGTGGAGGGTTCTACCCCTCTACCCCACTTAGGCAATACCAGTCTGAGCAGACAGAGAGGGCTATGACAAAACGTTCAGTGTTACCTGACAAGTGGTTAGCTAACAGGATTCACAAATGGTTGGAACTGCATGGTTCTAAGCCAAAGGGGGAGAAGAACCATTCAAAAGCAGGTTCCAAACCACAGGTTAAGGGCCAGGGTAATTCTCATGGGACTCGAGGACGGCAGAGGAAACATGAGAATGGTAGTGGTATGTCCGGGAAGGAGCATGAGAAGAGAAGGCAAGGAAGCCCTTCCAAGTCCAAGACAGTAACATGGTTAAGTGCCACAAGATGGGATATTACAAGAGAGGCTGTCAAAAGAAGGACTTGACCCAGCAACACTCATAATTGCAAGGATGTTACACATGGTTGAATGTACCTAAGAGGAGCAGGTTGCGCTAAACCAATTAGCAATGGACATTTGGAAGAGGGACCCAGATGCTCTAAAGCACATCCATCCTGACACAATGCGGTTTATGCAGGTAGTTAATATCAATGGGAGTAAAGTGCTTGCCCTGAGAGATACTGGAGCATTCAGCACTATGGATGAGGGTAAGTACCGTAAGCCTGAGGAGATACTCCCTGGAATCCAGGATACATGATTGGTTGCCAGAGGAGAGTGCATGGGGTATCCGCTTGTCAGGGTTGAGATTGAGCTCAATTACCAGGAGACCATGACTGATGTCAGGGTAGGCATAAGCAAGATGCTGGATGTCTTGTGGGAAATGGTTTGATTGCCCCTGGCTTGGTGCCAGGACCAGAAACCTTTATGACTTTGAAAATGTCAGCTGTATCACAGGATGCACATCAGCCTCAGAGTCTAGTATCACTGCAGACTTGCAGGGACCAGGACAAGGTTGTAGGAAAGGACTGACTCCAGGAAGGCACTAGCTGTGAATGTCATTGCTCCTGCTTCAGAGGGAGAGACGGATGAGGCTCTCAAAGCAAAGCATTTTCTGGAGTCGGATTCTCTTCCCGAGCTGTAGGATTTGCTAACTTTTGGTCGGCCTACGCTGGAAGATTTACATAAGGCACAGGAGGAGTGCCTGTTGCTTGAGGGACTTCGGAAGGAAACAGAGGATAAGGCCAGCAAAGGAGTGGTGAAAAAACATAATGGTGGCTTGGAGGATGGTCTACTTTGTAGTGAACCGGTAAATCCTGAGTTAGGAACTAGCAGGAGACATGTGGTTCAATAACCACACAGGAACTTCCTGTAATACTAGCACTTGAAGTTCTCCTAGTAGGACACTCTGGGATTAGAAAAACCCAGGATAGGTTGGACCCTCTGTTCTACAGGCCAGGGATGCTCAGAATCACAAAGAGGTTCTGTAAGATCTGTCCAGCTTGCCAGACAGGTGGTAGGACAGGAGGGAAGACAAAGGCACCGTTAGTGCCACTGACAGCTGTATGTGTTCCATTTGAGTGGGTGGAAATAGACAACGGTGTTCCATTAGACCCTGCCCCCACAGTCAGGCAACAAGTATATCATAGGTGGGGTGGATCACTCCACCAGATACTCAGAAATCTGCATCTCTGAGGAGCATGACTGCAAAGGTGGTACTGAGAGCTCTCCTAGGGATTTTTTCTAGGGTCAGATTTCCAAAGACGGTAATTTCCAACCTGGGAACCAACTTCATCTCATTTTATATGATACAGAAGTGGGAGCAAGCTGGTGTGACATATCACTTCACCATGGGGTACAACCTACAAACCAATGGTTTGGGAGGGTGGTTTAACAAAATACTGAAGAGCATAATGGGAACTCTGTCAGAAAACCTCAGAAAGAAGTGGGATCTTGCCTACTAACACATTCCGGTGAAGGGAGTAGGGTTCACTCCCTCTGACCTTCTGTGTGGACACCCGGGGTGGGGACAACTCACCTTATTAAGTGAAGGGTGGTGTAATACTATTCGTATTTAACCACTAGCTCCATCTTGACCACTGACTCCATTTTGTGTTTAGCTTAGCTTCACACACAGTCCGGTATTTTTCCGCACACAGCTTGTGCAACATCTTTTTGCTCTTTCTCACTGAAGGATGGGTACATAACATGGAGGAGTGAAGAACACTGATAATAAAATATACAGGGCTCAGAATGTTTATGGTAAGGTATGGAACATGTCGGTCATGGAAAAATACTCAGAGTTGACCAGTCTCACGTGTGCTCCTTTCTAGCACTGACCTGGTGCGGCTAGCATTTGAACAACAACTCACAGTATGCGAGGGGGTAGTTTCTAGAATTCTCCTCTACCGCTTGTTTAAGGTATTTAAGAAGGAAGCTTGACGACTGGTGTTACACAGAACTCATTCCGGGAAGGGGATGCCTTTGCCCGGTTCCCATTGAGTGTCGCTTTCTCTCCTTCAGCAGTTGTCTTGGTTCTCGACTTGAAGTTGGTAAAGAGATGATGTCACGGTCAAGCCCCATGGTGATGCATTTTTAATTCTTATTTTTAGCTTTGCGTTGTGAATGACTATATAATCACTGTATATGTAGGTATATTATCCACAATTGAAGAAATGTATTTTCATTGTTTGTTTCTATGATCATGATTACTCTACTGTTGTGATTATTTTCAGAAGTGTCCCTTTGTTGCTGCATTTAACCTACACGCTTTCCCTGTATGAACCTTGAGCAGTGCCTTAATAAATTTATTACTCAGACTAAGAGTGCTGCATTGTTGGCATTCCTTCAATTTGTTTTGTCTCAGTCTGACGTATAGCAAAACAGATGGGAAGGAACCTCATACTCTCCACAGAAGGATGTAGTGGACTATGTGAGTGTGCTCAGGAAGATGATGGTGTAAAACATGAGTCAGGCAAAAGGAAAAACTTCAGGTTAGCGTAGCTTTCTGGTCATACCATCCCTTCATCAGCATTTGGCTGACTGGATATCATAAAGGCCAGGAAATGTTGATGTTGGTGCTAAAGCCTATTCGTCACAGGGCTTTGGATGAAAAATGGTGTATGCCACAAAAAGGAATTCAGAAAGTGTCTCAGGCGAGACTACACAGTGACTGTCATAGCTATGGCAGAAGAAGATGAGAAAGACAATGAGCCTCTTCCTAATTTGCTGCCTAGTGACATGAAGAATGAGACTGTAGATAAGGTTCAGTTAGCCCTTGAGTTAACGCCTGAACAGCAGACAATAGAGAGGTGTTGGCATGGTTTGTCAAATTCTTCTTGCTAACTCCAGGTTGACTCCTGTCCATGTGTGGCATGATAGACACCGGCAACAGTCTACAAGTGAAGGGCAGAATGTACAGGTGTCTGACCGGGTCCAAGGATGCATTAAGGCAGAAGTTGGCAAAAAGTTGGACCTGAGATATCACACAGACCTTGGTCCAGTCCTATGATTCTAGTACCAAAGCAATGGTCTACCACCTTGCGGTTTAGTGTGTACTACTGAGCCCTCAATGAGGTAACCAAAACCGATGCCCATCCAATCCCCAGAGCGGATGAGCTTGTGGATCGGTTGGGTGCTGCAAAGTACTTGAGCACCTTGGATCTGACCAATGGATATTGGCAGATCGCTTTGGCACTAAATGCTAAGGAGAAGACATTATTTTCTAAGTCTGGGCTGTATTAGTTTAAAGTGATGCCTTTTGGGTTGAAGAATGCCTGTGCCACTGCTCAGAGCCTGATGTACCATGTTCTGACTGGGTTGGAAAAGCTCTGTGTGGCCTATTTAGACAATACTGCAGTGTTCAGCAATTCATGGAAGGGCCACCAGAGACACCTGCAACAGGTGCCGGATGAGGTACAGGAGGCAAAACTAGCGTGGGCCTTCCTTAAGTTCAGCGCATATTTGTTTGGCACCAAGTTTGAGGTGTAATCTTATTATTAACCACTAAAATGATTGATCTTTATTAAAGGAGAGAATCACTATTTGTTGATATAGTATTTTTCTTTGCAAGGGTTAAACTTTCTGGTAGAGCCACACGAATGCCGAATAACTTTCCTGCCAGTTTTAGCAATCTGACCACCCTATCTCTGCAGATTAGAAGTTGCTGCAGGGTGTTCTGATCTGAATGGAGCAGAAAAGTCCTCAGCATGGCTGAGAACTAGAACCCCTGCCCTGAGTCTCCAACTGTACTGTATCCCTAATACTGATTTTTTGTCATAGGTAAACACAGATCATGAGTGTGCACCATGGCATAGGAAAGTACAGAGAATGCACTCTAGCTGGACAGGAAGGAGCATCGAAAGTAATACCCTCATAGTGGTACAAAGCTACCTCTTTCACCAAGAGTTAAACAGCAGTAGGGCAGTGGTGGTAGTATATCTTGTAGTGATTAGTTGCAGCGAACAGGTCCTCTTTACCCTGTGTCACTGGAGTCAAGCCTACCGGCTCCCTCACCTTTTTAAAAGTCCTGCTGCTGTGTGCTTAATTTACCCTTGGCCTACACCAGGTAGTTGTGGAGTGTTGTGCAGCGGTATTGAATCCATGCTGGAGGTATGTGTTCCTGGAAAGGGTACCATACAAGAACAGAGCAGTACAGTGTAGTGTATGTACGAATACAATTAATATACATTAAAAAAACACTTTAATCAAAAGTCTACATCAACTATTGCTTTTCAGCCTTGAAAGTCTTGACTAAAGACACTTGCATCTTCTTCTTTTCCACGAATACCAACCCAGGACAACAATGATGCCTTACCACTAGCACAGAATAAAACAAAGAAAACATGTAAAACTATGGGACCCGTTCCAGATCTCCTAGGGCAGTCAGGAGTTACTGGGCTCAGATTGTAACAGCCGGAGCCCTTTATCACTGATGTCTTGAGGCTTAACTTTACTCTTGAAAGCAAACCAGAGCCCCAAATACTCCCCTTTAGTAATAGACTCTTAAGGTAGCAAAGTTGAGCAGTCTAAGGCTTAATCAAAGAGTAGGTGTGGGGTTAGAGAGACTTCACTCAATATGCATCACGTAATAATCACTTACTCTCGATCCAACCAAACCTTTCGTTTTAGAAAGGAAAAGTACTTTAATAGCAACACAGAATAGAAAATACTGCAAATAAACAGATGATTTTCTTTAAGGGTACTAAAGAAAGTGAAATAATTTTTTGTTCCCAGAAGTTAACTTCTGAACTGCTGTTCAAGACTTCATACTCAAGCATCTGGATGGTGGTAACATCCTGCTATCTGGCATTCCAGACTCTACGGTGGATCACGTACAGGCATTCTACATGCTGTAACATCTCATCCAGGTCCAAAAAACATATGATCACCCACGTCTTGCTGGAACTCCACTGGCTCCACTTGCAGGCCTGCGCCATCTTAAAAATCAGCTATCCCATTTGCAAAGCCATCAAGAATCAGCACTCCTGCTTAACTTGTGGGCAAGCTCGCCATCGCTGGTGGCTTTCTGCACACCTGCAACTAGACACGATCAGACTGCAGACAAAGTATTAAAAAAAATAAACACAGCAGCTGGTCCTTATCATCTATGCACCTAGGATCTGGAAAAACATTAGTGCATCCATCATAAATGTCCAAATGCTGCTCCACTTTAGGAAAGAGTCGAAGAGTTACCGCTTTAAAGAATAGTAAATCACAATGCATTAACAGTCCACGGACAAGCAACCTTTTCACTTGTTGAATGTATGCTCGTCTTTGACCCTATACAGTGCTTCACTGCCTTTTGTCTAGATTAGCACTAAGATGTGCATATATACTAATCTGAACATTTCCTACAGTAATCTAGCACTTCATTTGCACTACTGGCAGAGTTGTTCTCTCTGTCAAGATCACGGTCTCAGACCCTCAAAATAGGTGAACACTCTTTCTGTATGTCTTGGGTACATTGTTTTCATGTTTCTCTGTCCTTGGTGTGTGAAGTTCTTTCAGAGTAGGCAGTGCCTGCAGGCCTTACTGTCACAGGTGCAGGCCTGTTCCTCATAGTATGCATTCTGCATGGTAAAGTCCTTTCAAAGCAGGCAGAACCTGCAGGCCTTACTGTCACAGGAGCAGGCCCTTTCCTCATAGTGTGCATTCTGCATGGTCCACTGGAGTGGGACGTCACTGTCCAAGATCCAGCCAACTGACAAAGTTGTGCTTCAAGCTACAAGCACCAGGGCCCACAAATTTCAGGATAAGTGCCTTCACTGTCGGAAAGAAGTTATCACCAGAATTGTGGTGATCGCAGTCCTAGAGATGTAGCTATTTGGGTCTTTCATGGGCCTAATCACAAACCACATACTCAAACATACTAGGTGCTCACTATTGTCACATCACATTGGTGAACAAGCTGCTATGAAGCTGTCTCGTTCAGCTGCGTCTGTCTTCTTTCGACACTTGTTTCTTCGCAGGGTGACCACGCTTAGCTGTTAGAGTACTCCACCACTTCGGACACCTGCCTTAGAGGAACTCACCCTCGTGAATTCCGAGACACTCTTTAGCCTTGAGCGTCATATAGGGTGGGAACACTTCAAGGACCTTGAACCTCACTCTTAGTGTGGTGTTGATAGTCTCTGCTCACAGAGAAGCAGCAGTGTCACTTTTAACTTACCTGGTCCCTGCAAAGCCCTCTTGCATTCAGAGCAGCATCTCCTTCTTGCAAGTGCACTTCTAATGACCCTACTGAGCAGTCAGTGAGGTCTTTCCCTCAAAGCAGGGTCCTGACAGCCCTTTGTGGCAAATAAAACTAATTATTCCCAAATTACTGGTTCCAAACCTGACAAGGGGTGTTGGCAATCTATATGCCAGCCTTGGAGTTTAAAGGAATTCCCCGGTCACCAATGGCATGGGATCACAGGCATCTGGTCAGGAAATCTTGGAACACAAGCTTGTCCCGTTTTTATACACAAGCTGCAGCCAGTTCTTGGGTATTATAGCGGTTCCATTCCGAGACTGGTTCTGGGCAGTTATACACTTTTCAGCTTTCCACACAGACTGATGCAACCATGGTCTTTGCCACCACTGTGAGCAGGAAAGCTGGGGGAGGTACAAATCTCTGCTGTAGAGAAACCCAAACAAGTGCAAAAAGGCAAATGAGGCTTTCACACCTAGATATCTGTTAACCTGTCGAAGTAAGCATCTTCCAGAGATCGACAAGCCAGAAATGAGGCAGGGGAAACTCCCTAGCTTCAAAAGGGGCCAACGGTCACATTCCCTAACACTCCTCTGTCTATCCCACTAAAAGGGATCCCTGGAATATTGAAGCGAGGGGCAGAAATGCACATCCTCCTTTCTGGAGCTCACACCCTTATCCTCCATCTTAGGTACTACTACATTATAGCCAGTACAAAATGAAACTCAAAGTGGCACCAGGCACGAATGTCAAACTCTCCACTTGCATCCTCTAATGAGAAGTGTACATGCACACAACATCCATGTCCCAGACAGATGTGCAAAGGACGAAAATGTAGGGTACTGGCAGAACAATTCCAAAAACATGGAAGAGGCCTACGCTAATCATTCTGCTGCAACCACTGTCAGTCCTCTGGGTTACAATTCTATGAGGTGACAGCAGTCATACATGAGAAGGAGCGTGCCTGTTAGACAACAGAGCCCCTTCTGGGTCTCACTTCAGATCATGGAAAGGCCTCAGCACACACGAACGATTGTCACCCGTGCAGAGGTGGTGGTGGTCAAAAACGCTTTAGCTTGCTCAAGGGAATTTGAGGCACAGGGCACGCTCCCCAGAGCCATGCAGGGGGCCCCTGTGCCATTTCAAGATAACTCCATGTGAAATGTACTGTATTTTTTTTCCCAATGCACTTTTCAAATATCTGGGCACATTATTTTTCTTATTGTAAAGTCAAAATAAAATGTGAAACTATGCTCTTAAAACCTTGGTAAATAAAACAAAATGTTGATCCCTTTCACAGTTTTGTTCTCTTAATTAACTAACTAGCTGCTAAAAGAACTATGCTCATGCTACAAAAAAATTAGCAGTTTAGACCAACTTTACTCTGATGTGGTAAGAAGCTATTTAGTGAAGCAGAGGTGGAACTAACCACGTAATGGTCTGATCATGAGCTTGACATGTCAGTGCATGTGTCGATCAGAATTTAGATCAAGGTTCAAGTGGGTGTGGCATAAATGACAAGGAGTGAGGCCTCGTGCAACATTTGAATTGGATGGAAAAAAAAAAAAGTGTCTATAGTCCTAATAAAGTGTGTAACCTTAAAATCAATCTCCAGCTTGGTGGTACAACCAGAACATAAACTGTTTGTGGCTCTTAACCTTCTATTCTAGATATGCTGTAGTTGAAGAAATAATTGACTTAAGGTTTACTCTTGACACAAATTCAGTCCTTTAGGGCATTTACCCCAACTGCTGCTCTCCCATACTCTGCTTTTCATTCTCCATATACTGTGCCTTACCCAACACCAATAACAAAATACATTTCTCCCTTCTTTTAAAGCAACAAAAAACAAATGATCAGAAATGTAGATTTTATGTTCCTTCAAAAACGTTACTTCCACACAACTCATGTTAAATGGATAAAGGGTTGTCTTCCTGCTAAAGATATAAAAGCGTTCAGTTTGTGGTAATGGGTGATTTCGTCTTGTATGTCCATTAAGCACATCCCAATAACACCAACTATTCAAAGCTATTTGGCTATTCTTGAATGCATCTATTTGTCCGCTCCTTTAAATTGATGGTTAATGAGTAGTACAATGGAAGAGGTTTTCTTTTTATTAGGAACTCACTACCCATATAACTACTTGGCTAGACGTATATAAAAGCATTCTCTTCAAAAGGCCATATTTACCACTGCACATTTCTCACTCACAATAGGCCACAAGAAGGCTTAGTTACACAACAGTGAGCGCGAACGCTCTCATTTGAAAGTAGATTTCCTGCAAGTAGACCGTAGTCATGGAGCTTTCAACCGTGAACCAGGCAGTCAAAGCCATCATTTGAAGTTCATGAATAAGCCAAAGATGATGCTCTTCACTTGGGACTTTATACAAAAATCCTAAATCAGCATCTCCATCTGAACACATCCCTCAGCTATCTGTAATTACTAAGGGCCAGTGCACAGACGATGCAATGGATTCCCCTAGACCCATCTTCAGCATCAACACATTGTTTGCACAGGAGACAATAGCCATCAGGCACTATTTTGCAATAACCTAAAACAAACCCACTACTGAACAAAGTACCATATAAAACCAGAAATTGCTTGGTAATAACATCCAAAGAATTAAGTTCACTGCATGCCAAACACCTCCCACCATTGTCAGTCATCAAGACCCCTACTAAGTTCCTCCTAGGGCTTGGTTAATAAAGTTACTCCTCATATTGATCGCATGATTACTATGTTTTCTTACTGCATTTTTGCCCTGGAGCTCTCCACAATATTTTCAAACCCCCATTTAGCACAGCCACAACCCATAAACAACCCACACACCCACATCCACCTCTCAATCCACAGAATTATTTAACCCAATAATCCTTCCTCAGTGTCTACCTCAAGCTACAACCACTCATCCCCTCCAAGCCACTCCTGTCCTATGAATTTATGACTTTACTTGTCCTTCTTAACCAGACCACACGTCTTCAAAGCACCATTAACTTAAGAGGAAAGTGACACAACCAGTAAAATGCTTACTCTTCAATGCAAGGTCCATAAACAAATCTACACTAGGAAATAACACCAGATCGCACCTTCATTACAGAACCGTGGTTTAGCATAGACATCAGACCCAGATGCAACGATGCATTCACCTGAATTTTGCACCACCAACAAAAACCATATTGCCAAAATTGGAGAAGGCCTGGCAGTCATCCACAGAAAAGTACTAATGTTAATATATATCGAAAACTTCACCATGAAAAACTGCAAACCTTTGGTCGTAAGATATCAGTCTACTCAGATTCTCACTTGTTCCTTCTTATTGTTATACAGACCACCACAAAACAATGCAAATGTTAAAGAGGTCTTACTAGATACAGTAACAAAGACTTTTCTGAAGCACCCAAACTATACATTAAGGAGGCTTTCAAACTACGGTTTAACAAGACTACAACTGCTGCCATCAAATCAAACCTTAAGGCCTTCAACCTCCAGCAAATTGTTCTTGCCCAACTCACTCCGCCGGACACATGTTGGTGTCATATTTGACCCCAAGGGACTAGCCAAAATGATTGACAACTCCCCAGTGTACCTGGAGCAAGCACACTGGCATTATCTCCAGGGCCAACAGACTTATCAATAACAACAATTCAAAGTCAGCAACAACCAATAACAGAAAACATAAAATAAAAAAAAAAAACACAACTCCCATCTGGAAAGATGCCCAATACATTTGCATCCGCAATACATATACACCACCTTGTACCGGATTTCACTGCACTGAACAACCATATACAGATAAAGACCACATCTAGGGTTAACCACAAAAAGAACAAGTATTGGTACAGCCACTAGGTCTCACCTTTGGGACCTTATGAGTGTTTAGTATATTATCCTGGGTAGTTCAATTATAGGTCAATGCCTAAAAAGTGATATCAAGCCCAAATCTCATCCAATTATTTAAAAAAATAAAAATAAAAAATAAATTTAAAAAACCAACACAAAATAAAAAGTGTATGCCAAATTGCAGGCACATGACGTGAAGCAAAGTAAACAAGTGGCATTTTCTTGCTTAGAAGAGCGAAACCATAATATCTGAACAAAATCCAGATTCTCACACCGCAAGACTGTCTGTTTACACACATACATCCTTCATTCAGCTGGACATCTAAATTTAAGCTGCTCCTAAAAACCTGAAATGGTTGTAGTGCTAGCTCCAGAATGAGCAAAACACAACTGGACATCCACGTGTGTGTGCGTTCTGTCTTATGTATGAATGTGTTTAGTTATTTAAATGCATATTATCTAATAAATATAGTGCATGCATGTCACCTATCTTTAACACCTGTTAAATACATATCATATTTGCATATTATGCACCTTCATGGGAAATAGATGAACGGACGGTGCTCGGTGTTGGAAAGACAATGGGTGGGTGAATAGACGGACGAATGTGGATAGTTGTTGGAAGGATAGAGCGTGGGTGGAACAATGGAGGGAGTTGGGTGTCTGAAGGACAGTGGGAGGGTGGATGGACAGATGGACAGGGATGTTTGTTGAAAGGATAATGAGTGGGCAGATGGACAGGCGTAAGTGGATGCTGGAAGGACAGAGGGTGGGTGGATGGACGAGCGGGCGAATGGATGGAGGACAATGAGGGTGTGGACGAGTGGAGATGGATGCTGGAAGGACAGCGGGCGAATGGATGGTTGAGCGGGCGAATGGATGGATAACAAATGCAGCGTATTGTAACATAAAGCAGGTATGTATCTCAATATATACATCATCAGGAAACAGCCATTATGACATTCTTTTGTTGCAAATGACAGCACGTACTGCCTCTATTTCACATCTGTGTGCTATTCTGAGTTACTGCACCTGCTGCTCGAGATAGTGTGGGCCATATCCAGGATAGTTTGTGCACTATATACTTAAGATGCCGGGAGGAGAAAGTGCTTATGAGGTATTGTACTGCTTGCTTCTCTAGAATCTAAAGGATCCACCACCGGCGTGCTGGCCCTGTGGACTCCGTGCTGCAGGGAGCGAAGATGTACGCTGTGTATGCACATATTGCACCATGAAATGCCAGTCTGTCTTCAGGTCCTTCTGCCCCATGTCAAGGGTCTTGTAAACCCCTGCAGAAGCCTATCGGCTGAACTGTCACTTACTAAGCATCTACATGCATTGTAACAAAGAGCTAGGGACAGGACGGCATAACTTCACAAATATATAGAGAAAGGTACAAAAACAAGAGGGGAGAATTAGACAAGTAAATATAAAATGAGAAAAAAAACTGGAATATAAAGAAAAGGCAAGGGGGGTCTGAGGAGGCTGACAGTTGAAGTGTTAGAAAAAACTCAAGTAAACTGGAAAAGAAAAGGCGCACACACAGAAAATGAGAAAAGATGGGTAGAAAAGGTGAAAAGAGTCCGAGTGGTCAGGTGCCATACAAGGTAGGTAGAAAAGATTAAGATGGATAGTAAATGAGAAAAGACAGACAGAAAGCTAAGGTAACAAGGGAGACACGCAGATAAAAAATAAAAATGACAGCAAGGAGAAAGATAGATTCAGTGAGCAATGACTGAAGTGGAGGTAGGCAGACAGAAAAAGAACAAGCAAGGAACAGTCCTGTCATTGCAAACATATAAAAGTGTCATTAAAAGTAATTATTTGTAAAACTGCTACCCACATATGCTTGCAAAAAAAATAATAATAATTTAAAGAAAAGAAAGAAAACACACAACCCATCAGGTGGGTGTGGACAAGCAAAACAGTCACTGACATCGAAGAGGGCTATGGTTCATGAGGGCGGACCTTTTCCTTCATACTGCGAGCTGTATGATGAATAACAATTCATCAGACCAAATGATAAAGAGGACAGGATTACCAGCCACTTACACCGACATAGATTTTAAATGTCAAATGTCAACGTACAACAAATTCCTTTATTCCCTTTGAAGCTTCTCAGGCCCCCCATCCCATGATCGGAAGAGAAATACTTTGCATTTCTCTTCCGATTGCGCTGGAAGCGGAGCTTTACGTCTAGGGCACAGAAGGGGTTAAAGTACACTAAAGACAAATAAAAAGCAATGGGCCGAGTTGAACTTCACAAAGTATATACAGCAGGTTGATAAGCAACAGCACAGCACTAGCTAGACTTGACCTACAAACTAATGAAATTATCAAAAGAATGAAAACATAACTCAACACACTACAATGCAAGAGGAGAAAATTAAATGATAGTATCATCCTACACCAGTAGAACACAAACTACAGAAGAGCCATTAAGCCCCCCCCCCCAAAAAAAAAGAAGAGACTACTATTCCACTGGTATAACTGAAGATAATTGCCACTCTAACAAAGTTCACACGATTATATCAGAATTCCTCAATCTAAAGTGTCCAAACAGAAACACCACAAATGCAAGCTTTCTGTGATACAATCTCCATGGAATTGAGCTCATGAATGAAATGAAAAAGATAGAAAATGATCTTCAGTAAAACACAGCTAGCACCCCCGATAAAGCTCTCAATGACTGTAAAGCCAAAAGCAATTTTCCACCACTTAATACTTTCAATCCTTTCTCAGAAATAGGATTCCACAAAATTAGCAGTTTAAGCAGACCATAAGGATCACCGTCAGACCCAGCACATTTAAATATCTTTAAAGATATCCTTTGCAGATCCTGCACAGGGGAGGTAGCTACAAGCTTACTCAAAGGTCCAGAGTACTAGTTTCTTTCCTACACTATACTATCTTGTCTTGTTGTTTTATCTTCTTTCCACATAAGTTGAAAACCTCCTACATTAGATGACTTCCCAAAAAGAAAAACCTAACCTATCTGATCCAGAAAACTACATACCAATATCTAATGGTGTGTTGCCAAATAAAATATTTGAAAGAGCCTTTTTAATCAAGTTTATGTAGGAAAGTGTCAATTTCAGAACAACAATCTGCATTAAAACTAGACAGAGGTAAAGAGTCACCTCTCATATACATTTTAGATGACCTAAAAATATTAGACCAGAACTATTAGACCAGAACAGAGTGGCTTCCCTATTGCTTTGGGACTTATTGGCAGCATTTCACCATATCCACCACAAATGCTACTTCAAAGACTCTTGAAATATGTAAAAAAAAAGCTGAAAAATGGATTGACCTGTATCTCAAAGAAGGACAACGTTTGGCATTCCTAACACCTTTCGCATCAGCCCCTCGCATCCAACAATGTATGTCCCTAAGCAGTCCTTTATATGCCAAAATCATTGGTTCTTAACCTTTTGATTTCTGTGGACCTTCCACTTAATCATTACTAGAACTTGGGGACCCCCACTGAATGTTTATTGGAATCCAGGGATTCCTCCCCGCCACCCCCATGCCCCACTGAGTTAATACAGAAAGCACTGAACCCCAGCCTATGCATTTCTGATAATTGAACTGCAATACAATACAGAAACTAAAAAGCATCAAATAAATATGCATATGATTTATTTGACAAACAAATGTAAAGCAAGCAATTGCAATGCAATGGGTCTCACGTTGCCTTGAGTTAGAGCTATTAGAGCTGTAAATTCCTAACTGAACTTTTCTTGACACTTAAATTGAAAATGAAAA
Organism: Pleurodeles waltl; assembly: GCF_031143425.1. Classification (NCBI taxonomy): domain Eukaryota; kingdom Metazoa; phylum Chordata; class Amphibia; order Caudata; family Salamandridae; genus Pleurodeles; species Pleurodeles waltl. The sequence continues at coordinate 449,407,946 of NC_090449.1, forward strand.
GTAAAACAGTTGACATAAGCAAGCCGATTCAAAGTACTATGGCCGCCATGAGCATGAGTGCGAAGGAGAGACACAAAAAGAAAGAAATTCACTCGTCAAACGTATTGGCAATCATCCATGTAACAGGGGCAGTCTGCAAGGCGGCAACAAAATCGCCCAAGGAGGGACAAACAAACCATTTAGCAATGAAAACAAACGATTTTTGAAAGGCAGGCCCAGGAACGAGTGAAAGTGATGGGCGTGGTTAAAAGCCTACAATACTTACAACACGTCAAAGTGCTTGCACGCTCGACCTAAAAATCCATATTTTAAATTTAATTCCAAAATCAGTTGAGGTTACTCATCGTCTATAATGTATTCTGTTGGATACACTTGCACTGCTCCCATGAATCAATCTGAGGATGCCAACTTAATTTTTGGAATCTAATTTTAATTCCCTCACATTTACAGAATGTTTTGAATTTTTCAATTGTAAATGTTGTTTCCTTATTGATACTCACTTTATGTACCTGTTAATATTAGCTAGTTTTCTAAGTAGACACAGACAAACTGGCTAGCTTCATGGACCTCCAGGGGTCCCCCGACCACAGGTTAAGAACCACTGTCCTAAATCATCAGCATGTATTTAACCCATTACCGGACCCGACTGGATCATTGAACCACAACTCTTACAACTATAAAGATGAGATACAAATCATTATAAAAATAGATGACCCAAAGACCTTAAGAAAGAACACTTGACAACTGCCCTTGTGACATAAAGGCATGGATGAAAAGTAACTGCCATTAGTTCAACACCGCAAAGTAGATCATGGCCTGTGGGCATTGGCTAACAGTGACTATGCCAATAGCCTATACCTTGGCACCCCAGATTCATTATATGCAAAGGCCAACTAATCCAAAATGCTACCGCAAGACTCCCTCTCCACCCTCACCCAAGAAAACACATGACTCCAGTTCTCTAATCACTTCACCAGCTACCTGTTGCTACATGTACAATGTTCAAGGCAATATGCATAGTCAACAGAGCCTCCCAAGTAAAAAGGGCCATCATATCTACATTTTAATTCACTCAAAGCAAACAAAATACAACACTGCACTCCAAGCTTGCACCATGGATCATCATACCACCTTACTATAAGAAACACATATACTAAGTACCTCTTTTGCAGTAAAAGACACCAAGCTTTGGAACTCACTACCTGGTAAGATTCTAAGCATTCAGGATCCTAACACTTCAGAAGAGAGGTGATAACATGAATATTTCAAATAACTACATCACCCCATAGTCCATGACAGGTGGTCCCAAATAGCTACACAGCTACTAGCTCCCGCCAATCTATGCCTACTCAGGATCATTGTGATAAATAGATGTCCATGCCTCAGGTAAGAGAGCCTGTGTTTTATTCATGACGTGCTGCAACCAGCTGGCTGAGATCCCCGCAGGAACTGCCTGTTACTGCTGGAATACTCGCCCACTGTTGCCCATCAACAAAGTTGGCTTTAAATATAAATAACATACACCATAATCCCACATAAAGTACAATACATTATACTACATCACCTCACCCCTTAAGAGAAAAGAAAGAAGATGAAATACTCTGCATACCATGGGTACAAGTTAACACATTACAAAATCTTCAAACGTTTCTGGAACTTTTACTTTATGAAACTTGGCTGTTATCCAGAGTTCACATTTCCTATGAAGTACAAGATTGGAAACATAATTAACAGATACACCAATATCAGCACCAACACTTCCTTCTTGTGTTTGAGGTTCAACCACAAGTTTCCCCTAATGTGCCCAATCAGCTTCAGCAACAAAACCATTTTTAGCATATAATGCTAGCTTGTTGTTGTTACAGTTTACCTATTGCCTTTTATTCCACCACCCTTTGTTTTCAAGCAATGCCGCTCCCTTGCTTACCTTGCATACTTTCACTGGTGATGATGAGATGGATTCACCTTTCCCGACTTTGACAGGACTCCTGATTAACACTCAATCCCCAAATGTTGTATCTTTTCTAGTCATATTGTGTCTCCTGTCATTCATATTTCATTTTAACTTAATTTGAAACCACCTTGGAAGCAAAATCTTCCATTTTATTTTCAGATTTGTCTTATATATTTATAATTTGCTCCTTTAACAAGGTAGGAAATAAGACGGAATGATCCTTTCTCCCCTTCCACAAGGAAAAAGGAGTACCACCAGGGATGGAATGTGGTGCTCTATTGCAATTCAACCCTTTTTTTTTTTTTTAATAGTGATTAATGTCAAAGCTGAATACAATAGTTTGTAATCCTTCTTTGAAATGTTTGTTTCCCCCTTCTACTACACCATTTGATGAAGGTGAGTATAAAGATACTTGCAAAAGTTTAATATCATGACTGGTCAAAAATTTACACATTCGTTCAGAAGTGAAATGCGTGCCATTGTCGGAGACAATGCTTTTTGATGAAACTTCAAGGACAAATGCCCATTGTAGAAAATTCAAGGGAGCATCAGTACTTGGTGACTTTACAAATGAGAAGGGCATCCATTCAGAAAAGTAGTCAGCTAACAAGATTATATACTTCATATTACTATTTAGTGACAAATATGGACCATAAAACCTACCCAACCCAAGGATCCTCCACTGTTTATTAGAAAGTAAACATTCAGTACCCTTATCTATTATGAATCTTACTTGGTTATCCATGGCAGGCTACAGTAGTGTTCTTTTATGTGCATGCCAGTTTTAGTTGCACCTAAATGTCCTTAGTGAGCCTTAGAAATAATGGCATTGCAAAACTTTCTAGGTGGAATAGTTTGATCACCTCTCAACACCAAACCATTTATGCATTTGTTCTTGCTCTGCAGTGGCAGGCCTGAGATATGTTTATAGGACTACTTAAGTGGTTGGCACAATCAGTACTGCAGGCCAACTAGTAGCATTTAATTTCCAGGCCCTATATATGGTATACCACTTTACAAGGGACTTACATGTAAATTTAAAATGTCAATTCGGTGGTACACCAAGGTTACCAGGTTTAAGGGGGAAGCACATGCACTTCAGCACTGGTTAGCAGTGATAAAGTACTAAGAGTCCTAAGGCCAACAAAAAGTTACAGCAACAGAACAGGAGGAAAAAGGCAAAAAGTCTGGGGTAAAACCACCCTAAGGATGCCAGGTCTAACAACGGGCTTTGCATGTGGCAGGTTGCTTTCGGGATTTTAATCTGATGCAATGTCCAAACCTCTTGACTACTCTGACCTGTTCATGAAACAGATCACTAAGCTCGGCCAATATTTCTCCCATGGATCCATCCAGACTAAAAAACATAATCGGTAACCCTCTCAGTGCAACTGAGTTGTCCAGCCCTATTACTAGATACAAACCAATTTTGCAAGGTCTTGCCATCCAAAGAAGTCTTTCCCTTTTATTCCTACATAAACTTGATGAAGATAGAAAATCATTGATGTATGACAGTGACTCAGATGCTGATGAATTTATAATGCAATTACTGAGAAGTCGTAGTAGTCCAAGTGCACCAGCACAAGCACCAGTTGTAGTAACACAAAGTCAAGTAGAGGTTGCAACTAATGTTCCTACTATTACAGTAACTCAGACTCCTATGATTCAGACTGTAGCTCAGCCAGTAGTCTATCCTACAATTCCTGTTGTAAGTTCTGCACCGTGTATTACAGTACCATGGCAACACAGAATGTTCATAGTCCAGTGATAGTCCAGGTGGAGTCCACACCTAATTCAATAACTCCAGTACAAGCTCGGACAATGCCAAGGTACACTCCTGTAACAATAACATAAAACAATTGAGTTCTTCAACACTTTCAGATCGGAGTTCTGGAGTAATTTACTTGAGAACTCAGAATGCTACTTCAAGTCCAGAGGCATTATCAGGTCCTGTTACTATTGGCCCCGTAGTACCATTGTATCACCAGGGAACTAAAGAAAATAATGTACAGAAACTTTTTAATACAAATGCAGAATTGAAGAGACTCAATGCATCAACAGTAATTATGTCTCCAACAAATCAGAGTTTTCAGAAGACCGGTCCATTGATAGACTTAACTTATCCCAGGACTTCACAAAATGTTGAGAAGACAAATTCAGATTTGAATTCAAATTTATTTCTGATGATGCCAGAGAGACTGCTTATTACTCCACAAAGTATGCCTTATGTAAATAATAATGTTGCATTACAAGGTATGACAGCTCAGCAGTTATCAGACTGATTGGAAAAAATTGAGTGGAGCAAACACAAATGCCGAAAGAGGAAAATCATTGAACCTGGAAATACTTAAATTAGGTGACTGAAGAAACACTTGAGTTAAATAGAATTGCCTCATATAATGAAGATGAGTTACACTTCATGTGTAAAGATGTTATAAACAGGGCAAGATTGACACACCAGAAATTGTCAGAACTTGCAGAAAAATATGAAATAGAAATTGAAAAATCAAAACCGCTGAAAAGAAGTAACAGATTAGAATTTAATTCCAAGGATTTTGAGAACATGAGGACACCTTGAATGAAAATTCAAATTAAGGAATTAATCCAAATGTATTCAAACGTGGGGAGCATTAGATAAATGAGAAGGGAGATGGGCAAAGAAAAGAGATCGGAAGAAAAAGGAGTCCGCAAATTCAAATACTGATGCACAGCAGACTGATGGTCCAGTGAAGATATTACCAGTGAGAGAAATTCATGGAGGGAATTATGTACCTGTCCCTTGGAGCAGGAGTGATATTTTGTCATTTACAAATGACTACCCAAGATTGAGAGAGAAACCAGTGGAATGGTACCATCAGACAGATTTGTGAATCTCTCAAAATGCTTGCGGGAAGATATAAACACCTTGTTAGAAATAGTGGTTCCAGCTGATTTGTGGGTTGAATTCAAAAGAAGTGTTGACTGGCCAACAAGAGCTTCCATGAGATCCAGCTACAGTTGCACCATCTCATGATGTAATGAAAATCTATTACAAAGTGATTGATTTGTTTTAAACAAGAATTTCCCCTAAATGCATTGATTGGCAAAGAATTGATGGGACAGCACAGAAAGCAAAAGAGTCAAAACATGCCTACTATGAAAGACTGTTGCAAGCATTTAAACATTACAGTGGTGCCGAAACAATTGAGCCCAAAGACATGATTAATTTTGTGTTTAGATTTGTTGAAGGGCTGAGACCTGAAGTTAGTAATTTGATTTGCTGGCAAGCAAAACCGGTCAATGAAGTATTACAGTTTGCTAAATTATATACTTACGAGACTGAAATGAAGTAGAAGAGATTGAAGGAAAAAGCAAAGATGATGCAGATTAAAGCAGCACAATCACGAATGCAAGGAATTTTGCCACAATTGGGAAACATGAGGGTGTTTCAAAATCAGGGACATGCGAGAGGTAGAGGACGTGGTGGAAATGGGAATGGAAACCGTGGTTTTGATTTGAATGTTAATTCAGGTGATATGCAGGCAATCAAAAAGATGATACCTTGTCATGCTTGCTGGGGCTTTGGGCATTGGAAACTGGAGTGTCTAATGATGGTGCAGGAAGGTGTTGATATGCAGATGAATGAAACATTTTTTTCCCAAATTTGAGAGAACCAAGAATAAGGGGTCCTAATTTAAATGTCCAGATTATGAATAATCAAATGCAGATTCCTCAGCAAATTTAAAGTAACCAACAGATACAGGTGCCACGTTTTCAGGAGCAGCAGTCACAGCAATCTCAGCCCCAAATGCAAATTATGCCACAGCAACAAACGAAAACACCTCAAGCTCCAATGGCACAGCAACAGATGATACTTCCTCAACAGAACACAGGTCAAAGATCAAGTCAAAATAATCAAATGGTTCAACAGTTCATACTACAAGTAAGGATGAATCGAATGATGAATTGATGAGTGAGAGTTCGGATGAAGAAGAATGTGTGTTAGCAACTTCATTGAAAGTGGATAAAAAAGGTCCTTATATCAATGGAAAATTAAGGGGTCATTAAGTCTAATTTCTGGTTGATACAGGAGCTACATGCTCTACAGTAAGAACTGCAGACGTTTCTAACAGTGCAGGTTGCAGGAGTCACAAATCAATTCCTGACAAATCCGATCACCAAACTCTAGTCCGGTTTCCTTATTGGGAAGAGACCTGTTTGGTAAAACAAAATGTTTGATTACATGTACAAATGATGGAATTGCTATTCAGACGAATAGTGATGATGATTCATCTGTGCCAATTAAATGGGATTCAGTTAATGAAGGATTTCCACTGATTTGTTTTTATCCTGCCTTTATGGTACAAGACCTGTCAAGTGATCTACAAGGTAGGGTTACTTTAAAAGTGTGGGATCTTTCTGGGAAAGACAGTCTGATCAAAGGAGCTGAACCAGTTAAAGATAATACAGTTTTTCAGCAAACTACACAATATCACATGGCAAAAGATGTAATTGAAGGAGTTATTCCTGCAACTGCAGATCTTGTCAAGCAGGGAGTTCGAAAGAAGGCCTGAGAAGCCCCTGTAACACTTCTATTTTGGGTTTACAAAAACCAAGTGGGAAATTTCAAATTGTACAGGATTTGAGAAAAATGAATGCAATAGTGGTCAAATGTTGTACAGTAGTGCCCAATCCAGCAGTAGTTTTGTTCCAGATCCCGTGTGATGCATAATGGTTCACAGTGGTGGATTTATCACAAACATTTTCTCAGTGCCTCTACACGAGGATAGCCAGTTTCTTTTCTGTTTCTAATTCTGTAACCGTGTATATTTCTGGTGTAGGATCCCACAAGGTTTTTCAGAGTCCCCGTCAATATTAAATCAGGTGTTGAAAAGAATTTGGAATCATTGAAAATGCCTTTCCAGTCAGCATTAGTTCAGTACACTGATGATCTTCTGGTTGCTTCAAAGACAAAAGAAGAGTGCAGGCAAGATACTATTGCTTTATTGAATCATCTGGGTGAAAATGGACATAAAGTGTCCCCAGCGAAATTACAATACTGACAGAAAGAAGTGAAATACTTGGGATATCAAATAGAAAATGGAGCAAGGAAAGTGTCCAGAAAAAGGTCACAGCTATTTTGCGAATTAATCCTCCCATTACACAAAGAGATGTCAGGGTGTTTCTGGGAATGGTGCGCTACTGTCACCAATGGATTCCCATTTTTTCTTTTACTTCAAAACCATTGCAGAGACTGACTCACAGAGACATAACTGATCAAGTTCCATTCAATGGAGCTTGTATGAAAGCTTTTACTGAGTGGAGAGGGAGTCTGCGTAGAGCACCAGCTGTGGAAATGCCGACTACACAAAGCCATTAGCACTTTGTGTTGACACAGGTACATGGTGGTAAATCGCACTGTAGAAAATGTTTCTGCTACTTTGGCTCCAGTTGCAGCAGCTTTGCCTGGTTGTTTGGTTGGTATGAGCCTCACTCAATGCGAGAGTATTGTGATGGGACATCCTTTAACTCTACTGGTCCCACACTCTGTTGAGGTTTTACTTACCAGAACCAAGACCCATTATTTGACAAATGTCAGAATAACAAAATATGAATTGTTAATTTTAGGCTCTTCCAACACAACCTTGAAGAGGTGCACTGTGCTTAACTCAGCAACACTGCTCTCAGTAGACTATGTTGAAAATGAGAAATTAAAACAAGTTGAACATGACTGCCTGGAAGTTACTGAATTGTGTACGAAACCCAGACATGACTTTCAGGGTACCTTGTTAGAGGGAAATGATCAAATAATTTTTGTTGATGGTTCCTGTCTAAGAGATAATGGGGGAACATAAAACTCGATTATGCTGTGTGCACACTTTCTGGTATACTTGAAGCTTCATGGCTTCACGGAGTATCTGCACAAGTGGCTGAAACAGTGGCTCTTACTAGAGCATGCAGTATTTCTGCACAGCTTAAAGCACAATTTTTATAGACAGCCAATATGGATTTGGTGTAGTACACGACTTAGGGCAGTTGTGGCCCTTCTTCTGGCTCACCAATCAGAAATGGTGATTGAATTCATGATTTGTTATAAGCCCTACAATTACCCGTGAAACCTGCTGTGGTTAAATGCAGTACTCAGAGATCTAATTGTTCTCAAAGAGGTAACAATGAAATTTGGGTTTAACATGAGAGGCAATTGGTTTTACCAAACTGTCTACTGACACAAAAAGAAAGATACTATCATGGTCAAGCACACATTATCAAGGATGCAATGATCCACACATTTAAGCAATCCTGGTTTAATCCAACGTTTAGACAAGTTGTGAAAGCAATTTGTCACCGATGTGTTACATGTCAGCAAATTAACGTGGGGAAAAGAACAGTTGTCAATTTGAGTCACACTGGAAGAGCAAGTGGTCCAGTCAACAGAATGCAAAAGGATTTCATTGAGATGCCTGTGTGTGGTAGTTTGAGACATGTGTTGGTGATTATTTGCATTTCTAGCCATTGGATTGAAGCCTACACAACACGTAGAAATGATAGCCTCACAGTACCAAAGCCTTTACTTAGGGAGTTGATTCCACATTTTGGATTCCCAGCCTCTTTAGAATCAGACAGAGGAAGTCACTTCAGTAAGAAGGTGATAAAATGACTATGTTCTACCTTAAATATTGAGCAAAAGTTGCACTGTAGCTATCGCAATGAAGCTTCTGGATTAGTAGAGCAAATGAATGGTACTCTGAAGGCTCAACGTGCAAAGGACGTGTGCATCCATAAATCTGAAATGGCCATATGATTTGCCTTCGGTTCTGATGAGAATGCGAAATACACCTCATAGAAAGACTGGGCTCTCTCTCCATGAAATAAATCCTTATGGGCAGAGCAAAGAGACAGCCAGCTGTATTGGAAATGCTCATGTAAACATAACAGATGACATGTGCTGGATTACTGCAATGGTCTAGCTGATGTGGTTTGCTTTTTTTCTCACCAGGTGGAAGCTACAGCTGTGCCACTATCCCAAGATCAATGTCAGTCTCCGAGCTGGTGATTACGTGGTTATTAAAAAGCACATGTGAAAGACTTGTCTGGAACCTAGGTGGAAGGGTCTTTTCCAAATTGTGTTGGTGACAATGACTGCTGTGAAGTGTGCTGGCATCTTGAACTGGATCCACGTCAGTCACTCAAAAAGTGCCATTTATCTGGAAAATGAAGACAATCCAGCATTGAGAGCACCAACAGACATTGTACTGTCTCAAGGAGCAAGAAGATGAGGTTTCTCCAGGTACACCTCTGAGATGAAATAGAAGTTCCTGACATTCCTCAATCAGTATCAACAGATTTGAGAGTGGAAGTGGCAAGAGAGTCAAGCCTCAATCAAAAGACTCTCCCAGAAGCAGACAATTGGGAAAACCAGTAGAAACAAATCATGTTTCCTGAATCAGCAGAGAGTTGAGTTGAGTTTAATCAAAGTCATGCAGAGTTGACTCCTCCTTGCTAATGGTGCTGTAGGTACTTCAAGTCAAATTCAAAATCCTGCCAAACCAGAAAGAGTTGCAAGTCCAGTTTTGCAAACTACACTGTCAAGAAAAGCTGTGAAAGAAGGCAAGTGGCCCACATTGCAAACAACTGAAAAGTTTCCAGATGTGTTGTCAACTATAAATGAAGAGCCAGACACAACAACAACAAGAGAAGATGAAGATCTGAGTGAATGAGAAATAACTGTAAATTGGAGATACTGAATTGGCGTACTTTGCAACAGATGAGTGACAATGTGATTTTATGTCCTTTTGTTCTGACTGTGAGAATCAAGTTAAACATTTTAGAACTTGAGATTGCATTCAGACTGAGTTTTGAAATCACACTGCCAATTGAACAAGAGAGACATTACATGCCAGAAGTAAAAGTTAGTGATCAACAGAATATGATCTACTAAAAGACTTTTGAAAGCCTGATTTGACAAAGCTGCTAAACCAAATTTTGACAAAGTTCTGTTGAAGTCTGAAAACTGCTGTAAATAACTGCAAAGAAGACGGAAGATTATTTTTGTTTTGATTTTTGGCTGCATAGTTACATATAATTTTTTTCTTCCACTTTCTGATTCTTTACAGGCTATGGATTCAAATCGCAAAGACATTCTGAGTATTGTAAATGTATGTGTGTTGCTTTGGGAATTGTATTTGTGTTAGTAAGTCTGTTATTGATTGCGAGCATGAGTGTTTCTAGCAAAGCTGAAAAAGTATACACCTTTCAAAAAGACTACTAGACTTTCAAAGTTAGGAAAATTTAACAGGGATGAGAAATATTTACACTTAAGACAATTCACAAGGAGATATTTCTTCTAATGTTTTCTATTGCTTATTGCATGATGTTGAGACAATGGATGTAAAAGAATGTTATGTTTGTACGCAGATTCCTTCATCAGCACAGGAAGGAATTACTCACCACAGCTTGCCACTAACATATGGAATTAGTTGTAGTCTTATTAACAAGGATTTATAATCAAGATAACATACAGTATTTTTACTCAAATTTTAATCTAGTCTTTTCTCTTGTTCTGATTAATCAACACTTGAGTAGTATAGCTAAGGACAGAAATATTGATATTGGTAGGGTGGGGGGTTTCTTTGGGCGAACACTAACATTTGGGACTGCTTACGCTCACCACAATAACCTCACATGCATGCTGTCACCAGTAGAGAAAACTTTTCTAGATCAAAATGATTACAGGAGAAAGACAATAAAATAGAGAAAGAGTTAGTGAAGAGAATATTCAGAAATGATCATGCATATAGTAGGACTAACACACAAGGGAAGCTTGCTTTAGATTCTGAACATGTAGGAAAGCTTTGTAAATACAAACCACAATCTAGAACTGATACTAAGTTTGTGGGAACCAGTGAATGCAAACAGGTATTCCTTTTTAAGAATACATGGGATTTTTATGTTAAATGCACATGATCCTGCAATTCCTAGGGTATTATACATCTGTGGAAAAAGTGCTTATTATTGACTCCCACAGGGATGCTATGGGACTTGCAACCTGGGAGTGGTCTTTCCAAAGATTTATCAGATTAACAATATGGATAACACACAGCATGCGTGAATAACAAAGACCAAGATCAAAAAAGATCAAGGTATTCTTAAATAACTGGGGATATATTTGGAGCAATCATCCCTTCTATAGGAGTTGTTCTGAATTACATGAAAATTAAAAGGTTGCCTGCTATTGTGGATAACATGCTGACAGATTTTTCTGGAGCCATCATTTTAATGGATACTTAAATGGCTGTGGTCCATTAAATAGTTCTTCAGAGAAGTCTTGCATTAGACAATCTTTTAACAAAAGAAGGCAGAGTCTTTTGGATGCTAAAAACGAAAAATTGTTGCACATATATACCTGATAATAGTAAAGGAATTAGAAATGTTATCAAGAACCTGACAGATTAATTCGGACATAAAAGATTTAAAAGAGCAAGGGGGGTAGGAAAATATAGGCAAACGTTTTACTGAAGTGAAAAATCGGCTGGGTAATCTTGGTCAGGGTGTTGTGGGAACAATTCAGAAATCATTATTAATTGTGGTTGTATGTGTCATCTATATGATCAGATTTTACAAACTATATAAAGTCATAAAAAGACAAAGGATGAAAAATGAACAGAGGAGGGAAGACGGTAAAATGAAAACGTTAAGAAGTAGATACTTTCATGATTTGAGAAAAACTGAAAACTGGAGAAAACCAAGAAATATATATTTTAGACAACCTAAGTTTTGAGCTGACACATATAGTCGTCAGAGGAGGGACTGTTAGAGAGCAAGTTTTATTAACAAAATTGAAGTACTAACGCAAAAATTAAAGTACTACATGTTTAAAAGTCTAACTGAAAAACATGTGTTAGAAAATAAACGTGTGTCAGTAGCTGGTGGAAATGGTGCGCCCCATAAACAATGTGCATTATTAAGAAATAATAAAATCTAATGTTGACATATTTCATTATTAATATTTATATGTACTAAAGAGGAATTGTTGATGAATTATTAAGTTTGAAATGAAAAGTAAATGTTTTATTTTGTGTATTAGCATTAGTGAAAGACCTACGATTCGCATTTTCTAAAGGCCTGTGTGTCGCAGCATTTTCTAGAAACTCAACGTTCATTGTTCACTTGTTTGCAGACGTTACAAAATCGTCAAATGTCCTGAAATGCTTAATTGTCAGTTATTCAACATCCTGTGTGAATTGCACGCTGTGGAAACGTTATGCTTCTTTGCTTGTTGCATTCGTCCTTCCTGAGATTAGATGATATGTGCTTGCTAAACAATGAGCCTCAGTGCTCAATGCTGATGTCTGTAAACTGTAACAATTGTATTCAACTGCGGAAACTGGTGACCAGAGGCAAGAGTAGATGAACCAATCCTGGGTGCAAAGAATAAAAAAGAGATACTTCTGGAGCATAAATCAAACTTTATTGGCTGTGCACTAAACCACTCCATAGTCTTGTTCAACAGAAGTTTAGCTAGTTACTTTCTAGGATTTTTTAATATACCAAAGTTTTAGATGATGCAAGTGAGATCCCATTTAAATCCAGTTCTGCTTAGGTGCGTTTTTGTATGATGCTGTCAGTTCACATACATTAAAGCCAAACATTACTTAACTGTTTCCCTATTCATGTTATTGCCAAATGAAGGCGTTGCTGCCTTTTGATCCATTTAGGAGAGGTATAACCAATGTTCATTTGTCTTTCTTACAGGTTTTTCTCTATTTTAGAAAATCCAACCGCTTTTTGGATAATGCCATAGTCAGATATTTTCCACTTTTTTTTGTCTTCTTTTTGCACGAAATCCAAACATGTGTATTGAATTAGAGTGATAGTTAGGGATGCCAAAATCTAAATTCAACATAAACAAAATTTGATTAAGAATGATTCATCTGCGATAACTAAATGCAATCTGTTTCTATCTTTCATCTGTATTTGTTGTTATTTTTCCATTGTAGTTCTTGAGTGTTTGATGATAAATGCTTTAGCTAGATTAAGATACTTCAGACGTTTTGGTCAGCCTGTGTTGTTTCTGTACATTTATCATTTGGTCTTGTGTATGATATACATGATTTTAGGATTGTTAATCTAAATGGCAACAAATGTTTGAACTTTACTAAACTGGTGTGGTAATTCATGGCCATTGATCATGGTGTGTAAAAATAATTGACTCCAAAATTGAATATTGATGTTTATTGGCTTAATGCTGTTTAATGTCGACTGTTAGGACGTTCTCTTACTCCTGTCTGGGTCCAAGAATCAGAGTTGACCTCTGAGGGTAACAGATGACTTACCCTATGTGTGACACCTTATTACAATAATATAAAAAATATTAGGCTAGTCACACCCACAAGGTCAGGTAGCGTCCACACAGCTGCAGCCATTAAGCTGTGGAAATACAGTTGTTGGCAGTCATTGGTACATTCAACGAAGAACCAAAAGTTTAAAAAATGTGCTAAGGTGTCAGTGGGTGACTAAAGTAGGTTTGGTTGTGTCATCAAATGTAATAAATCGCAGTCCAGACCTCAGGCAAGTGAACAATGGCTTTATTCTCAAAGCTGCATCGTCCATGCTATGCTGCGACCAGCCTGTCAGACCCCCGCAGTAACTGCCTGTTGTTGCTGGAATCCTCAACCACTGTTCCATATGCACGAGGTTGGCTTTAAATGTAAATAACATACATCATAATGCCACATCAAAAACAATCATAAATCTTAAACTACTCTATGTGGCAACCAGAATAGACTATGAGACTAAGAAATACTATAAAGGGACGTGTAGATGCGTTCAAAGCTACCAGCTAATTGAAAACCATTCTCTTTGGGTCTTTCTCTCACACTTCTTCATCCACCAGACAGCTAAGTACTGTTTGTGTTCATAACACGATAACTGCACCTCGGTGGTGATCAAGCTTGACACAGAAACACTTCCAACAAATGAGCAAAACAAAGACAACAACATTTTAGTCACATATCCTTCATTATGTAGCATGCCACCCATATTGTCAACCACGTCAGCGCTACACACAGTGTTAGGCGTTATACAAATGTTACAATACCCTACATGTAAACGCCCGCGAACTGACATTCGCACAGTGCCCATTTCCTCTGGGCACTGCCTGTCGCAAGGGCACTAGCCTACCTCTCCATTAAGTCACGTCTCTTAAGAATGACACATCCCGATACGTCCCACAAAACCTCCATGTGCATCTCTCTTCATGCATATGGTTCGTGTTCCAAGAGCATCTGATAGGGACATGCCCCCAGTGCTAGACCAGCCTCCCAAGGCACTCTAAGCCCCCTCACCTGTGCACAGGCCCTCGGCCTCCTCCTTCTTGCCACGTCCCCATGCTCTTTCTCTGGGCGAAAAGGGGTCCTATGGCTGTGCATTGAGGCTCCAGGCGCCTATTCCCCGGATTTGGATCCTCACAATGGCTGCTGCTCAGGGATGGCCGTGGGAGGAAATGAGGAAAAGAGGCTTACTGAGGCATCAGCCAGCGAAAGACAGGACCAGGAGACCCGGAGCTACCCTGCGACAAAAACCACTGAAGTGGGGAGCGATACTGTCACAGAAGAAAATAAAGTGTAGGGGGAGGGTGGGACATCTTTACAATAAGAGGAGCCTGCTCCTCGAGCCTGATGGTAGGCGTAGTCATGCATCCAGGACAGCTCTGCCAATCCATGAGCAGCGTTGACAACATGCCACGCTTGGAATGCTGGGAAGAGTAGTCCGTGATTGAATAGGCATGCTACAAATTACTACAATAAATGTCAGTCTTTGTAGGCAGGTGTGCATCCTAGTCACTACAGACTGCTGTACTTTTGGTCACGGCTCCTTCTGAGGGCTTGGGCCCTGCTAAGAACACTTCTCAGCGTGCTCCCGACGTTTTGTGATACTGCAGTACTCCTAATGGCCTATGCTCGGCTGTTTAAAATCGCAGGACCGGTATTCTGCTCACATTGTCTGCTGGGGGATGTGATTATTTATGCCTCAGCATTCCCTGATAGTCTAGATCGTAGTTGATGTTTAAATTGTTGGCTATCAGGGCCGCGGCTGCCGATCGTTGCAAACCCCGAGTATTTTTTTCGTACATCATGCTGTCAAAAGTCAAAACAACGTTAGCTCAAGACCAGTGTTGGACGTGCATTAAAAAACACACGGAAACTGTGATGCAGCTGGCAAATGGGGGCGGGGTGATTGAGTGTCGGGGCGGGGCCAAAGGAGTGGCTTAAAAATCATTCTGTAACTTTTTAGGTCTTTACCCTTCAAATAACGCAACGCTTACATTTTAAAAATAGATGGAAGTTAAGTTAATCAGTGGCAAATTCACCACTGTACATTATGAAATCTCTATTTGTTGGTGCACTGCAGAGGTATGTGTAACCAGAAAGCCACAGAACTGAATCCTGGTTGGTGCAGTGAAAAATAGTGACTTGTGTATGTTTAGTGCTACAAGATCCCAGTTTTAACATAAAGGACTGTGAATGTTTAAGTCATTCTTTTAAACTTCCATTATTATGAAGCTTCAAGTAATTGCATCAATTAAAGCCATACCGAAAGCACATTTTACAATTCCAGATTAATGAGTTACGCACGTTCACATTTCTTTCAGGCAAGCATGCACCCTGACAAGCTTGTTTAGTTGTCTGCCCCTCCCTTCATTTCACAGCACAGGAGACTCCCCGCCTTACACTTTAGTTGAAGCATTTTAACTCTCAGAATTAACCATCCCAGGTCGGTTGTCTTTACATAAAAAGTAGGAGAGCTGTTTTTCTTAAATTAAAAAAGTATGGACGCATTGTGCTCCTCAGTTCCCGGCCACTTCGACCACTGCTCATGACCGGTTTTCAGACTGAACCTTCCCGATTCCGTGCCTTAGTGTTCTATCTATACCTGTATTTTTATAGGTCTGGCCTAAAAACAGTAACAACTTTGGTGTCTGGCCAGCCTCATTACTTTCCAAAAAAATGAAAAATACCGAAAATACGTACATATATATGGGCACCCAACCAATACTTCTTCACAGTTGGTCTGTTAACACATCACTCATATTATACACCCTCCTACTCCAGCAAAAGGTATACACAGCCCAACAGGAATTATGCAGCAGAAGAGGACCAATTTATGCAGTGAAGTTGACTACATTATGTGGCAAGAAATGCCACATTATGGTGCACCTTTTCTGGTAGTATTACTTGATTATTTTGTCATTTCTACATCTGGTAACAGTGTCTGAGAAAAGAGTTCACCTTAATAAATAACAGCTTAACACCCAAATACAGCAATTAGCAACTGAAGGATGACCAGTCAACCTTTGCTAGAAAGCCTGTATAGCTCATGTGGCCCTAGGTATAGATCAACAGCCCAGTCCAGTCATTGGATGCTTTCACTTTGAGTAACTGCATTTTGAAGATGAACAAATATACCTAAAAATAGTTCTCCAAGAATAGAAATTGTTAGACACTTGCACTTCCCAGTGACATTTATTGTAAATTAAAATGTTCATTCCTCACAATAAACTAGCTTTGGTATATTTCTTTATCCTACTGAAAATTAGCACAAGGGGAGCAGCTAGAGTGTATATACAGATTTTTGGGTTGAAGTCATACGCCCACATCATTGTGGTTGGCATTTCAGCCGCTTATATCTGGCTTGAGAAAGCCCTCTGGTAACTACTTTTGGGGCAGCATCTCCCCTTAGTGCACAAATGTCCCATTTCCCTAGAGGGCTCGTCACAAGGCTGCAGAGACACCGCTTGTAACTAGATGGAGCATCAGTAAGGCTACATTAAAACATTCACCTCTAGAAGAAGCTTTACAAGGGTGCACTAACACCATTGTAGGTGAAGTCCATGAGACTTTCCTATCAACTAAACACATACAACCTAAATAAACTGATCGGGCGTAAAAGAGGAACAAACCACAGACGCTCGTTGTAAGGGATAAAAGGCCGCTTTAATAGAACAGGTCTGGTATAAAACAATAATAACCTTGGCTTTTGCCTCACAAAATTACCAACCTCACTATACAATATTTCTCTCCTAACCCCTCCCCCACCCTCTAAACTTTCCACTCCCCAAATCGCCCTTGAACAATCCCTTCCCCATCTGTCCTGCTGCCCACCTTCTGCAGTTACCCCTGCCATTCCTCCCTCGTGCCCCTTGCTAAAACCTCCCTGCCCTCAAATCTTTGGCATCATCCCCTTCCCCCCCAAAGCCTTTCTGTGTAAATCCCCCGCCCACCAGACCTGCCTACCAGCGGCATGATCAAACTACCAAAATACTACATGAACAATAATCAACAAAAAACATCATGCAACAAAAAACCTGTCCTATTATAGCCTAATTAAACCACAAAAACAAAAAACATTTTTACCCCAGGGACAAATAAACCACCCTTACCTACCAGCAAAAACTCAAACTCAAACAAAATCAAACACTAAATAAAGGGGAGGGCCCAAAAAACAGTACCGCCTCCTGGGTGTGTACAACGGCTAACATAGGCCGTCTACCTCCAACCCACCCCTTATATCCCTATACTTCAAACCCTCCCCATCCTGTCAACTTAACCAATCGTGCCCCGGTCTCCCTGTGGCCCGTTCCACCCGCCCGATAAGCCCGGGGGGAGACCAGGTTAACCTCGGCTCCCCCCAAGCCCCCATCGGGTGGAAAAGAGGAACAAACCACAGACGCTCGTTGTAAGGGATAAAAGGCCGCTTTATTAGAACAGGTCTGGTATAAAACAATAATAACCTTGACTTTTGCCTCACAAAACTACCAACCTCACTATATAATATTTCTCTCCTAACCCCTCCCCCACCCTCTAAACTTTCCACTCCCCAAATCGCCCTTGAACAATCCCTTCCCCATCTGTCCTGCTGCCCACCTTCTGCAGTTACCCCTGCCATTCCTCCCTCATGCCCCTTGCTAAAACCTCCCTGCCCTCAAATCTTTGGCATCATCCCCTTACCCCCCAAAGCCTTTCTGTGTAAATCCCCCGCCACCCAGGAAAACCCGCCAGGCGTTTTCCTGCCCCACCCCCCAAATTAACGATCCCAAAGCTTCTCCCCCAACAAATCCGCGATCATAATCCTGAGATCCAATAAATAGAGTTTGTTACGCATAAACGTCAAATGAACTCCGTCTTGCCGAAACAACTCAACCAACGATATAACCAAATTCTCATGTAACAGAAAGGAAAACCCCTTATCCCAACAGAATTTCCTCATCTCCCTATTCACCTTTCTCCTTTGTTTTTCTATGCCTGAAAAAGAATACGCTCCTCTCCACACCCTCCTAGGTACCATACCAGTCCAAACTATGTGCGTACCAGCCCAACGTTCCTTAAGCCGTACCAGATCCATCTTCATTGTCTTCAACAATCCTATGCCTGACAAGGAAACTAAATCATTCTCCCCAGATGGATAACTAAAAGATCTGGGCAAATCCCTCTCTCAATCCTCATTGAAAGAACCGACAACAACTCACCCCATCTCATGCTGCTCGTACCCATCCAAAGAACCCTAATTCTCGCCCCGTCTAAACCTAATTGCTTCACAAAATGCCTGGATGCCGCTTGCTTCTCCGCCCACCGCACAAAAGAGTGCCCAACTATCCAGATGGAACATCCTCCATCAGGTCCCCCGACACAACCTACAAGAAAACAACAAAAAAAACACATGACAAACCCTCATAATACCCAATTAAAAAGAAAAGAAGAAAGAAAGAAAAGCTGCAGGAAATTGGGAAAGGAAATTAAGAAAGAAAAAACACAGCAATCTCAGTAACAAGATAGAAACCGAACCGCCCCAAAAACCTACCTGTAATATGCTAACGAACATAACGCTTAAAACATTGCGACTTCCATCTACCCAAACCCATGATAAAACCATCAGATTTTCCCAAAGCCCTGGCTTCCATGACCGCTCCGATCCGAAATGAATGTGTACCGTAACACCGCGGATCCAGGCCCAACAGAACAAAAGACCTTCTCAAAACAAAAATCAACTGATTAGCCGATAAACTTGACCCATCCTCATGAATAAAAACCAACCTGGAAGACGTCAGAAAAATTCTTACAAACAATTCCCACCACTTGACCGGACAAATGGACGAACCATTACCACCCAAAACTACTTCCTGCCCCGTCCCCAATTGATCGGTCTTACATGCTCGTAGCCAAAGAACAACAGCCCTTGTCTTACCTGCACATCAGACTGTAAAATACCAACCTGCCCCTTCAGCCCCAAAAGCTCCGAAACCCGCAACGCTCCGTGAAAAAGCCAGGACATAGAGAGCGAAAATAATTTAACTTCCCAATGAGAAAAACAAACCTCCACCAAAACCCCCAGTAAGCCTTGCAAAATACTCAATGTAATGGGCCGTCTGCGATCCCTATGTGCTCCCCCTTCCCTGGCCCACCCCGAAATCAGTCTGCTACAAATCTCACCCTCCACAGAATCATAACCGCAAAAATACTTCCCTTAAAATGAAACACCTGACAACTTACCTGATATAGTAACTGCTGACAAACCTGACTCAATTTGCTGCATTATAAACTGGATCGCATCCTCCCTCCGACGTTCACAAACCTCAGGACCCCCCACCCGTTTTACTGCACCTGACTGTAAAAACTCCAACCAGGCCTGCTCATAGCTCCTCCGAGTGGACGGGGCTATGGATTGCTGAATCAGCTCCAGCATCTTCACTCTCCTAATTCCCATAACTCCCTGGCAACTGCCGTCTTCAGCACATCCGCTCCCGGTGCCAGCCCACGGAATCTCTTCCACTGGAAACGAGATAACGCATCAGCTAAATCGTTATTAACACCTGGAACATATCTTGCCTTAAACAACACATTAAGTTGCAAACATTTTAGCAAAAATAATCTCAAAAGCCTCAGTACCTTCTCATCCCTTGCCTTCTGAGAATTAACTAGATTAACCACTGACTGGTTATCCACATTGAACAACACATTCCTATTCGCAAAGGTCGAACCCCACATAAACAGCGCAACCACTAAAGGAAAGAATTCCAAAAAGGCGATCCTATGCTTAGCCTTCTTCCAACTTACCGCAGCCCAGTAACCATCCCAAAATAACCCAAAACCATGGGCTCCAGAAGCATCTGAAAAAACTTGAATCTGCCAAATCCAATCAACATCATCAACCAACATAGTAACACCGTTGAATTACTGCAAAAACCCAATCCACATCCTCAAATCCTCTCTGACGCTCGCTCGAAGCCGAATATGATGGTGAGGCAACACAGCTCCTCTCATTGCAAAACCTAAACGTCTGCAGAAAGCTCTGCCAACCCGAATAACTCTACAAGCAAAATTCAAATGACCCAAAATTCTCTGAGCTTGACGTAACTCCAACTTCGGCTTCTGAACCGCTTCCTCCAACAGAGAAATCAACAACTGAACTTTTTCTCGTGGCAACCTCACTTCCATCTTAATTGAGTCAAATTCAATTCCCAAAAAACTCAAGCAAGTTGAAGGCCCTTCCGTCTTCTCCTGCGCCAAAGGAACACAAAACTGGGCCATAGCCCTCTGAAATACTGCCAGCACCTGTCCACATTCACCAGACTGAGGTCTCCCCACAAATAAAAAATCATCCAGGTAATGAGTAACAAACCTTACCCCGCACTGGCCTTGTATAAACCATTGCAGAAACGTACTAAACATTTCAAAAAGAGAACATGATACTGAACAACCCATTGGTAACATCCTTTCTACGTAAATAGCATCTTCGAATTGCATACCCAACAATGAGAAATCCTCCAGGTGCACCGGCAACAGTCGAAACGCCGACTGAATATTCGATTTAGCCATTTCCGCACCATACCCACATCTTCTCGTCAAGGAAATTGCATAATCCACCGATGCATAATAGACCACCGCGTCTTCAGGAGCGATAAAATCATTTACCGATGCTCCAGCAGGCCAGGACAAATGATGAATAAGTCGAAATTCCCCTTCCTGCTTCTTAGGTACAACACCAAGAGGTGAAATAGTCAAGTTCGGTAATGGCCAACTATGAAAAGGACCTACAATCCTACCTAAAACCAACTCTTTCTGGAGTTTTGCCCTAACCACATCCGGGAACTACTTTGCCGACTTCAAATTATTGGCCCATCTCCTGTCTCTCGGACCTTGATAACAAAGCTTAAATCCGTCTTGGAAACCTCTTAACAAAGTCTTTGCCTCTTCCAAATGCGGGTAAAACTGCAACCAGTATCCTACCACCTCTAAATTAATAGGAGTAGGGCCCCTTACTTGCCAATTCTTATCCGTGAGCCCTGCCTCTATCAGTTCCTCTACCCTGCATCCCTTGTCCTGTCCAATTAAATCCACCGAAACATTGGAAGGCCGGGTGCCTGCCTCCACAATTGGCACAATTATGTCTAAATTTGCACTGTTGCCTGGTGCACAACGTACTGTTAAATGCCCAGCATGCTCCATTATGGGGGAATTGGCCCCTGTGACTGAAACCCACCCCAAATTGGGTGGGACGGCCCTGAAAGGGCTTATATTGAACCGGTAAGCCACTAGCCGTATGTGTAGTAGGTGCATTCCTTGCAGTTCTTAACCACTGCATCCACAACTCGTTGTCAATCTCCCCCCAAACCTTCTCGGGGTAAATAGCTTTACGGGCCCGAAACTCCTCATCATAACGGAACCAGCCTAAACCCCATAATCCATCTGGGCCCTTCTCACTACATCCATGTACTTGAAAAGAGCCACACAAATATCCGGAAATTTCTCACATAATACACTTGCATAAAACAAAAACGCAGACGTCCAATTTTCTATAGTAGTTGGCACCTTTGGTCTCCTCGCTAATTCCCACTCCTCCTCCTTCGATCCTTCCTTTGCTTGTACTTCCCTATGTAACAATTTGAAAACATCAATAAATTCACCTTTCCAAATTTTCTCCTTTAAACTCTGAGTGAGATGCGCCCCCAAAAGCATCGACACTCCCATATACGGCAGCTTCTTTCCCTTAGAACCCCCTTGAACCATGACACCTGACTCCCCGGAACTCACCTGACCCTCCCCTAACTTACCTGCACCCACTGGAGTAGCATTAAGCGAACTTTCCGGCTTACTCTCTGTTACCCCGTCCCCCGCTTCAACCTGAATAGTCACATCCACATTCTTTGCAATAAACCCCAAGACTGATTCATCCCCCCTACTCAACAAACTTGTCTCCCTTGAAACCTCACCTCTGCGCAGACCGCCAACCACTTCACGCCGTGATGACAGATGATCGCCCTGGACCGCCTGTCCACTCGACACTGCCTTCTGGGCCGACACAGCCCTTGCATCCAGAACCTGGACTTCGTCCTCATAGTCCAGCTCTTCTTCCTCAGGGACTAAACCTGAACTAGCGCTCCGGCTAGCAAGAATCAACTGAGTGACGCGCGAAACAGGATCTGAAGACTCAATACCATGAACTGGTGTCTTACTCGCAGTTGGGCGAACCGCTCCAGATTGCGCCCTCTCTTCAAACCGATGTGCCGGAGGCGCCCTGACCTCCACCGGTACCCGAAAATCAGCTGGTCGCCCAAACCGCTGACCCTCCAAGGCCAACCCATGCCGCTCATGAACATTGGCCGTGTTACATCCGGAAAGGTACGCCCTTGAATCCTGCTGCCAAAGATCTAGCCGCACCTGTGCAGAACCTGACCTCCCATCCTCTCTGGTCACCCCTGAAATGGTACCCCTGAGCACTGAACCCTGTTCGTCTACAAACTCAACCTGCTCCCCCGCCCTGCAAACTAACTGATTGGCCACCTCCCACTCCTGCACCCTCCGCACCATGGGACTAACCACCCTTGGTACCCATTGAAACGACCTACTACCATCAGCCCTCCCACTTGCCTCAGACTGCTGCAAATTACCCTTCCCACCCAATCCCTCAACTTCCACAATCTCACCTTCCTCCTCTGAATCTAAATTAATAATATCAGAGTCCAAAATTGTTGCCCCCCCTTGCCCGACTCCCAAATTTGCATTATCCTGCATACTAGAACCACAAACTGGAATTCCCGAGGGTGCGGCCATCTTGGCCGCCCCTCCCACTGGCCTTTCCTCAAATGGCCCTTTATCGCGCCCCCCACCGCTCTCTAAGGCAAGTGGGGCTTATTCTGCTGCTTTATGGGGGCGCACGCTCGTTTAAACGCGCGCGCTGTCGCTTCACACGCCACCATCTGGCTCCCTACTCTCACCGCACTGGACACACGCGCAACTTTACCGCGACCGCTGCCTGCCGCCATGCCAAATGAAGTGCCTCGCCCCAAAGCAGCCACGCGCTGCCTCAACGATGAACCATACCTCCTAATTAAACGGGCGCCACCTCCTCGCACACCGCTCACGCAAGGTAAGTTATTTGATCCTTGCTCTAGGCCTGCCGATCGCTCCGGTGAAAGTGACACCTTCCTGCCTGCCACACTTTTTACCTTAATTTTTTTTAATTTCTTGGGGCTCTCGGGCGATGTACACGCTAAAACAGCAGCAGAAACGCCATCTGCTGAAGGCCTCCTCGGCCGTTTCAGCCCCACCCACGCCTGCTCCAACACCCCTTTGTTTATTAAATAAACAGTACCGCCTCCTGGGTGTGTACAACGGCCAAAAGAGGCCGCCTACCTCCAACCCACCCCTTATATCCCTATACTTAAAACCCTCCCCATCCTGTCAACTTAACCAATCATGCCCCGATCTCCCCGTGGTCCGTTCCACCCGCCCGATAAGCCCGGGGGGAGACCGGGTTAACCTCGGCTCCCCCCAAGCCCCCATTGTGGTGCCCTTACAAGTAAATACAAGTTCCTATAAATAGCAGGGTGTGATTACAAACTTAAAACAAAAATCAAGAAATGAATTGGAGTCTGTACTTTGGATTAATTATTATCAACCATCTTTGGCAAATAATTAATCCTATGGAAAACAAGCATCACTGGTCAAAATACGAAAAGTTTGTATGCAGATTTATATATTAAAGCCAGCCCCCTCAATTTGGTGCATGTCATTTGAAGATGTTTCTTCCGACTTGACCTGGGCCTCTATTGACAATTAGTGGAACTGCAGGTTTATTAAAATATTTCAGTGCTTTTGCATTTTACTAAGAGGGGACATTTAGTAGCAAGTTGTAGAATTGCAGTTGTGTGAAAGGATTTGAATGCATTTCCATTCCACTTTTGAGGGATGCCTAGTGACAACTAGTGGAACTACAGGGTTGATATAAGAATTTCAGTGCTTTTGCATTTGACTTGTGAGAAATACCTCGTAGAAACTTGTGAAACTGCACCTTCACAAAAGGCTGCATTTGTATTAGACTAGAGGGACACTTAGTAATGATTAGTTGAAGTGCAGCTTCAAGTAAGAATTTCAGGGCTATATTTACAAGGCCTTGGCACAGGGCATTGCAGCAAGTGCCCTGCTGCGCCACCCTGCGCCACTGTGAGAGGGAAGAAATACAACATATATACAAGATACAGCACATTTTTGTCTTCTTCCCTTACGATGGTGCACAAATTGCTGCCATGCGCTAACACAGACACCCTTGCACCTCGCCTGCATTGTGGAATTGATGATTGTTTTTGTGCAGGAAGGGACACCTTCTTGCACAAAAACAATCAATTGAGGTGATTTTCTCCTTCTATGTGTGCTGCAGAATGCAGTACTCATAGAAAGAAGAAAAATCGGGGAGAAATAAAGATATTTCTCCCCAATGCGTCATTCTTATGCCACTCCTGGTGTGACATAGGCTTTTGATGCATTCCATGGTTTACAGAACCTTGTAAATCTGGGAATGCATCAAAATCCATGGATGTTGCATAGGAACACCCACACAACACCCATGGAAACGTCTTCCTGTCGCAAAGTAAGGTAACACAGCGATTACTGCTGCGTTGCCTTACTCCATATCTACATGGCCATGAAAAGCCACTCAAATTGACTATTTGTGGCCTTGTAGATATGGGTCAGCAGCTTGTGCCACCGGCGCATCACAAAAAGTGACGCACCAGCAGTTCAATCCGCTTGTAAATATGGGCCTCGGTGCTTTTGCATTTGGCCTTTAGAGGTACACCTAGTAGTGGAACTGCAGCTTGATTAAAGAATTCAAATGCTTTTGAATTTGACTTGTGGGGGACACCTAGTAAGGATTTGTGGAACTGCACGTTCATGAAGATTATCAATGCTTTTGCATTTGACTTGTGAGGGACACCTAGTAACGACTAGTGGAACAGCAGCATTCTGTAAGAATTTCAATGCGTTGTGTTTAAAGCAGACGCATCTTACTCAAGAGGGACATTTAGGCCCGTGTTTACGAAGCCCTTGTATTGCCATTTTATCAAGCAAGGCAGCACAAGACAATGCAAGGGCTTCAGTGAGATTTACTAAGCCACACAAAGCCACCTTGCATGGCTCTGCTTTGCTTAGTAAATCTGGAGTAACGCAAGGTAAGGCAAATCAAGTAACTTGTTAATAAATCTGGGTCGTAGTAACAATGTTATTATGGCAACAACTCCCCCCACTTCAGTTAACAGCTGTCTTCAAATTGAGCGACAGCATTCTGTTCGTTTACTATCTCCCTCCGCACTGAAATGCTGAGATTGAGCGTACCCAGTGGCAGCATGGCTTTAGCCAGTCTCCACTCAAGCAGTTTTGGGCAGATTGCACTGGCCACACGGAAGGAGTCAATGATAGGCTGGGGTCTTTGAGTGGTGGTGTTTGTTATGCAGGGGGGTATCTAGAGGGAGGGGAGAGGGTATGCCTTACTCTTTCTGCAGCCATCTTATGGATCTTAAGGGAGGCGCTGGGTAGCTGTTCTGTCAGGCAGGTTTAATCTTATATTTGGTTGCAATTTATCATTGTTGAAGGTAGGTATGGCTTCTGAATCAAGTGGCTTCGCCCAGGAAGCACTGCACATGCTTTGCATTGCTGGAAGGGACAACCTTCTCACACCTATGGTGCTAGGCCAGGCTTCAGTGGGTATGACATGGCCCAAGCAGGAGGCGTTGGGAGGAGTAGCAGTCCCAGTCACTGCATAGTCCCCTCCACATGCGAAGCATGTTCTGAAGCGGCCCATGTGGTCTGTTAGTGTTGATGAGGTGGACAGTCTCATTAATGTCCCCATCAAAAAAGACAATCTGATACCTGTTGTGCGGGGGCCAGTGGTATGGGGGGGTTCTATGTCCCTGTGGTGGTCTGGTGGGTCGGTCAAGGTGAGGAGCTGGCCGGTATTGGAGGCTTGGGGCTGTTGGTGCCGTCAGGAGTTTGCCCCAAATTGCCTTCAGGGACCAGGTTACGAGAGTGGGAGTTTTGTGAGTGACACACAAGTGAGTGCAGTGGTGGTGAGACACTGCCAGGGGGCGCTGCAGGACCTGTGCACTTTGGCTGAATACCCAATGATATTATGTCCCAAGGTGTCACAGGGGATGTACTTCCTTTGCATGCTGTTGAATCAGCCCATTTCGGGAATGGCTGGGAAAGAAGATTTGTGCACTGGTAAGCTTTGTAAGTCACAAAAGACATGGGTTGATGGCTTAGCAACCATGGAAGGGGCATTTCAGTATGTTGGAGGTGTACCAATGAGGAACATTAGCGGCAGTAATCTAAAGCAAGCACCAGGCAAATGGAGTGCCATGGTTTATATGAACCTCCACATAGGTTAGTGTCTGGTTATGATAGAAATATTACAAAACAAGTTAGCAGTGCTAAAGGCAGATGGGTTTGGATATCTAGTGCAGAGGTTGAGAAAGTGTAATGATATTCGTATTTAACCACCAGCTCCATCTTGACCACTGACTCTATTTTGTGTTGAGCTTAGCTTCACACACCATCAGGTTTTCTTCTGCTGCCAGCTTGTGTATCATGTTCTCGCCTTTTATCACTGAAGGATGGGTACATAACGTGGAGGAGTGAAAAGCACTGATGATAAGATGTACCAGGCTGAGAATGGTTATGGTAAGGCAGGGAACAACTCGGTCTTGAAAAAAAACTGTGAGAGTTGGCTAGTCTCATGTGTGCTCCTTTCCAGCACTGAACTGGTCGGCAAGCGATTGAACAACATCTTACAGTATGGAGGGGGAGTTTCTAGAATTCTCCTCTCCAGCTTGTTTAAGGTACTTAAGAGGGAAGCTTGATGACTGGGGTTAGACAGAACTAAGCCTTTGCCTGGTTCGTTCACATTGAGGGTGGCTCACTCTTTCGGCAGTCATCTGGGTTCTCAACTTGAAGTTGGCAAAGAGATGATGTCACTGTCAAGCCCCATGGTGATGCATTTTTAATTCTTATTTTTAGCTTTGCGTTGTGAATTAATATATAATCACTATATATGTAGCTATATTATCCATGATTGAAGTAGTGTATTTTCATTGTTTGTTTCTATGATCATTACTCTTCTTCTGCTGTGATTATTTTCAGAAGTGTACTTGTGTTGTTGCATTTGACCTACAGGCTTTCCCTGTACTAACCTTGAGAAGTGCCTTAATACATTTATTACTCAGACTAAGAGTGCTGAATTGATGGCATTCCTTTCATTATGTCTTTTCTCAGTCTGAAGTTTTGCAAAACAACAAGAGGAGCTGGAGTGGCTTGTGGCACACTGGTTGGTATATGCCTTTTGACTTGGATTGAGTTGAAGGGGGGAGCAGGAGCACCAGCTCAAGGGGCTGTCAGTAGCATGCAGATAATGACAGGGCACAATACAGCTCCTGAACGTCATTCTAAAGGCATGGAAGAGTTAACAGAGGCTTTTACATCGACAAGGGATCGCGCTTCACACTTGCCTTCGAGAAAATATGATGGTGGTGTGGGTATTGGTGAATGTCCAGGTGTTAGTGGAATGGGTGAGGTAAATGCAGTGGATGTTTTAGAGCTAAACTACTGTGGTAAGTGATGAGCTGGAAGCAGGATAGGTGTGTGATGGTGATGGAAGGTTGTGGGATAATGGCACTGTTTTTGGGGTGAACAAAGAGATTTAATAGAAGGACGAAAGGTGGTTGGTGCTTTTCAGAGGTCACGTGCAGATGGAAGAAGCACAGAGATGTTGGTAATAGGGCAGAAGTTTACCATTCAGCAGAACACAGAGATTGCAGAAAGGTACAACGCAATGGTGGACAATGTGGGATGTGTGGGACAATATAGAGAGCATGAAGCATACTAAATCCATCGGGTTGAGAATGGTTTCATTTCTGAACGCAAGGTAAAATGTGTAAACAGGGCAGAATCACCTGCAATGGCAGGGATTACTGGTAAAGTTTCAGTTAAGAAACCTAAGATAAAGTGCCCTGTGACGATAAGACGGATAAGGAGACTGTGAAAGATGAGGAAGAGTCTGGGGAGGCACACCTTAGGAGGAAGCTGCCCCACATATGAATAGGCATGTTGCTGGGTCCACACTCATCTGAAAAGACCAAAAATAAGATATGGAAGCATGAATTTGTGGGTGTTTTAAGTTATTGCATAGAGAGCTCCAGTCCAGGAAATGCTCGAAATGAGAGGAATGGGAACAATCGAGATGACCGAGAATGCCTACCCACAGTCTTTGAGTGGACATCTGCCTTTGTAATATATGCTAGCATATATTGTGAGAAGCACAGCTAGAGAGCAATTGTGCCATTTAAATATATGGATATTATCTTTATGTCGCATATGTATTTTGTTTGTTACACATGGTTTAGGTATGATGAAGTGTTCAGGCTAGATTGAGTCTTAATCAGGACAAAGCTTGGGGGGATATAGATTCAGAGATGTGGCTGCAATAAATGTCATCCACACAGCCACTGGCTACAGCACACATGGTAAGTGGGCTTCCTACCACATATCGGCATTATCTGCACAGACCCAACCTAGCAGTGGCTGTTTCAGGGGGGAGAGGACAGATGCCCAATATGGGAGCATGTTGAGGCTTTAAAAAAAGTTTGTGACCTGTTTAATTTTGCTGCTATAAACATGAGGGTTTGAAGTGTGGAGGTTGACACCCGCTGGCACAACGCTTTACTATGGTTACCTCAGAGGATCAATGGAGAACAGCTAGGGCCTTAGGACAAAAGGCTCAACATTTCCCAAAGGATACCGACTCCAGTTAAAGTCGATAATTTTAATTGGTGGTTGCGGTTCTATCCAGACAGAGAGGCGGCCACAAAATTGGAGTGGGGTTGCAAAGAGAGCCTTTGTTTGAGGCACCAAAGTCAAAGGTCTGGACATGGACTGATAATTTGAAATCAGGACTATAGCCTAGCTTCCCCCAATTCCAAAGTGAGCACATCTGTTATTAGGCCACATTTTCTTAGGGTGCTTAATGCCAGCACAGCTTCTTTATTAGACATATTCAATGTGGATGATGCAAGTTTTGAAAACGTACGCACAATACGTTTGAAAGTTGTTCTAGAATACGGCAGACTACTGCCTGTGAGACTTGAAACAGAAGGAGTTGAAAATGCATGACTTCAGAACACAAGGAAAAACTGGCACCACTGCACAATGCTGATTTATTACTAGAGATAAGTGAGCTAGTGAAAGCTCACGCCAGCTAAATCCTGAAGCCTGGCTCCGACTCAGTTTGGGGTCCTTTTGGAACCTCGAGCACAAAGCGAGCTGAACTTTCATATAGCTTTTGCCTGCCACCCTCCTAACCAGGATGTGGTATTAGGGCCAGTGCTGCAGACTTTGGCACTGCTTCACCTGTGCAGAGGAGGTAGGGCCGCTATTTCATCATGCTACAAAGTGCCGAGGGCATCTCGCTGTGTGGTGGGGGTAAGAACTTGGAAGCACAAGGAGGGACTGACTACACATCCCAGACATCCAACTGCTTCACCTATGCAGAGGAGGCAGAGCTGCTATTTCATCGTGTTACAAAGCGCCGAGGGCATCCCGCAGTGCAGGACAGGCTTGGGCGCCAGCCCGGGTGAAGATTGGGCCAAGACCGGCCCGCGGCCGACTGATACCGGAGCGGGGCACCCCTCTAACCCCTGTCCCTTTAGCTCCCTGATAGATCTCGGAGATTCATAAGTTTGGGAAAAGAAAAGCTAGTCCTATCAAAGAGACCCCCTTTGACAACGAGTGTACATCCCCCAGGACAGCACAAGGTAAGTCCTCTATTTTAACTTACATTTCTTCCGCTGTGGATGTTGTTACTGAAGAGATTGTCAATGTAGAAGAAGAACTGGCCTTTCACGTTCAGGCTTGTGTGTATATTTGTTCTTTGAGTCCCAAAGAAACTGCAGCCTCTGACTCTGGTGTGACTGCCATGGCAACCCATTTAGATAAAGATACACTCTCTGGACCACAGAAGAATGGTCCTAGTCAGACCTCAGCAATTATTTGTCAGCCACCACCCTCTCCTGAACCCACCTCACCGGCTCCGAAGAGAAAGAGAAAAATTAGTCCTAGATAGCGTAACTCACCTATGGGTAAGATACTTGGACAGCCAGCTAACGGAATGGACTGGGGTGGGGAACCTTGTAGTCTACAACATTTGCTGGATGGTTTCTATCACAAAAAAGAGAACTTGTTAACAAAACTTCTAGTGCCTGTTTCTTCACACCTGGAGCAGATCGAGCAGCTGATAAATGCTCAAGCAGGGGCTGCTATATCCAAATCTCCAATTCTTTCGCTACATACCCTGGACGGGTATTCCCATGAAGTTGGGTGATCTTGCTCCATCCAAGGGATACAGTACTTATCCAAGTTCCCTCAAGATCAGACATTGACTCCGTTATAGTTGCAACGCCAACATCAGGTCTCCGTTAATAAGGCTGGCAGGCCTCCTGTTATGAACAGTGAGAATGTGAATGGATTCCAATCCTTTTCTCTAGAGATCCCCAACCCCTGCGTTGACTCAGGGTAATTTAAGTAGTCCTCGTGATGGGCCTAAGTCACATAGAGTTACTATTAATCTACCCCCAGAGGTGACCCCATCATGTTGTGGTTTTGGGGATTGTGTCACCCACCCACTTAATTTTGATTCCAATGAAAACTTCATGCAACTCAAAAATAAGGTGATGCACAGGCTGAGGGCTCATACAGCTCTGGGTTAGGCGAGTCTGTTGTATTGGAAGTGGTCCTAAGTATTTTTTGGGGGGGCTGTGTGATCATTAACTTTACCAGGGCTGATGTGGCAGGTCGGGTTTTTTTCTTATACCTCATGTAAAAACATCTATTTGTGCCTTGCCACTGGGGTACTTTTATAGGTCAAATGAAGTTTCCCATAGCCTAAGACCAGTGTCTTTCCAGCACTCCATGAGTCAGAATATGAGGCAAGTGGTCCCATTTACGCTGGAAACTTCCGACAGATTTTTGCCACTCAGATCTCTGGACTCCTGTGATTGACTGATTCAGATTGACTTTAGCCCAAATCATCTAACATGGACAAGTACTACTTGTGTAGGGGCTAACACAAATCGAGTCACTAATAAGTTTAACCTTATCAGTTGGAATATAGCGGGTCTTGGTACTAAGCTTAGTGATTCAGATTGGATGGAGTATGTAAGACAGTTTGCTGTAATATGTTCACAGGAGACAAGTGCAATAGCTAGCTGTCACTTAGAGGGTTTTAAGTCTTACTCTGTTCCGGCATGGGAATCCCGACAGGGCCTGACGATGGAAGGCCTGATTGTTTTTATATCTCTTGCAATTCAAGGGGCTGGAGCTATTCTCAATACAAGGTCCGTTAACTGCAAGCTCTGTTACTTTCCTTCGTAGGGGCTCCAAAACTCTAGTGTTATTTTTTTATAATGCTAAGAACTCCCCAGGGGATTTTAGTAATTTACATAATTTGAATTCCTTCCTTGGTCTTTTGGAGTGTACTAGGAGGGAGGGTGTGAATATTATATTGACAGGAGATTTTTATTATCATCTGTGTGAGGATCCCATTACTTTTCCATATAAACCTCTCTACTGTTTATTGCCAGTGAACCTGCATATTGATCACAGCATGTTGAAAATGGCCCTTTTTTGGAGGGTTATCCCCAAACATTTTTGTCACTGACCTCCTGTTTTTGACTGTGCTGCATTTCACTTTTGCTGGCTTTAGGACTCTGGGCACTTTACCACTGCTAACCAGTGCTAAAGTGCAAGTGCTCTCTGTCTAAATGGTATTAGTGATTGGTTTATCCATGATTGGCATTTTTGATTTGCTATTTAATCCCCAGTATAGTGCACCATGTGAGCCAGGGCCTGTAAATAAAGACCTAATAGTGGACCTGCAGCACTGATTGTGCCACCCACAAGAGTAGCCCTACACAGACCACCAGTCACCTATCCTCTGCCCGGTGAGCTTAGCCTCTGCCCCGATGCAGTTCTGACTATTTTCTTTGCTCTGATCATCTTGAACTGTGTGGATTACATGCAGTGCCACGGCTGGTAGCACGACGAGAGATAGGTGACGCATGTGAGGTGGGTGCAGAGGGAAGGGGTCTTGGGAGCGTACATTTCAATCAAGGGTTGCCCCAAAGGGGGACTTTTCTTCTCCAACAGATGGAGTACCATTGCACGTCTCCAGATATAAGAAACAAGTCCCTTTAACTAGTTTATATTTATCTAGCCTCAGCCACCTTTTCATGATTGTTGAAATCCACCTTCGTATGCACATGTGCGCCATTCTCTGCAGACATCTATGTTTGACCATATAGTATAATCCTGGCAGTCCACTCAGTCCTTAAACCTTCTAAGAACATTAAAGTGGGTATCGTTAGTGCAAGACACTAAGGCGGTCATTACAACATTGGTGGTAAAAGACGCTTACCGCCGTGCAGAAGACCACCAACACACTGCAGCGGAATCCCGCCACAGCTATTGTGACCCACAGCTCGGAATCCTCCAAAAATCAGACACCCACACAAGTCTGCCACACCAAAGGTCAGTGATAAACTGGCAAAAACAAAACCTCCACTGTCACGCCAATAGAAATACGCCCACACTATCACGACACACGAATCCACGCGGCTGTCTTTCAAACGCGATATTCATTGGCGGTACACACCGCCGCGCTCAAAATACACACACACATACAAAACACAGCCACATTGGACAATTCAAAATACACACACCTGATACACACACCACTCCCACACACCCAATACTATATAAAACACACACCCACATCACCCACAAACCCTTATGACCAAAAATCACGAACAAAGGCCAGAGAGAGACACCACCATCAACAATACAAGCATCCACAGGCACACAACACCATCACCCACAGAACTTCCATGCACCGCACACTACACACCACTACATACCAGCACACGTGTCACCCCACACACCACCCCACACATCACTTACACCACCCCATGGCACGGCAAATACACCCCAGGTTCTGGGAGGAGGAGCTCAGGGCCATGGTGGAGGAAATAGTCTGGGTAGAGCCACAGCTATTCGGATCACAGGTGCAGCACACCTCCATTGCAAGGAAGATGGAGCTATGGCGAAGAATAGTGGACAGGGTTAACGCAGTGGGACAGCACCCAAGAAAGCGGTAGGACATCAGGAAGAGGTGGAACGACCTACGGGGGAAGGTGCGTTCCGTGGTCTCAAGACACCACCTGGCGGTTCAGCGGACTGGCGGCAGACCCCCACCTCCTCCCCCACAACTAACAACATGGGAGGAGCAGGTCTTGGCGATTCTGCATCCTGAGGGCCTTGCAGTAGTAGGTGGAGGAATGGACTCTGGTAAGTCAAATCTTCATTATTACATCCCTCACCCTACCTGCATGCCAGCACATACCCCCACCCTCGCCCTCACCCCCATCACTCCAACTCCTCACAAATGTCCCAACATCACAAACCACACATCCTAACACCAAGCCCTGCATGCAACAACAAAGCATGGACACCCATCACCAAAGCATGCCCACTGCACATACCCATACACCCCCCTAAACCATCATCACACGAGGTCCTACACAGGAATGCAAGCACTGGGGTACACAGTCACCCACCCATTGCACACCATGACACTCACAGATGTAATAACCATCCTTTTATACCCCTGCAGGACCCCTACCCAACGTCACCGGACAGGAGGGTCCACACATGTCCACACCACCAACAGAAAAGGCCCACAGTGATGACAGTACCTCTGTCCAACTGGATCTAGATGACCAGCCCGGCCCATCGGGGACCTCTGGACAGTCGGTTCCCCTGACACAGTCACAGGCCACTACAGAGCTTCCCCCCTCTGGAAACACCAGCACAGCACCCACCCAGCGGGCCCATACCTCCGTCCCCAGGACACGTCAATCAGCTGTGTGACCACCACTACAGGGAACCCAGGCTAACCCACCACCCCAACAACAACAGGGACCTGGGGGCAGTGGTAGTGGGCACACGGTCCAGGGGACGGAGGCCCAGGAACACAGGGGAACTCGGAGGGCTGCTGTGCAACAGGGGGCGGACAGGCCAAGGGAACCCACTCTCCACGAGGCCCTCTCCTCCATCATGGGAGCCTACCACCACTCCCAGGAGACGATGGCAACGGTACTGGCCAAGTTTCAGGAGACCCAGCGCCTGCAGGAGGAACAGTATATGGGCTTCAGGGAGGAACTCAGAACCATTAACTCCACCCTGTGCACCATCGTAGGGGTGCTGAAGGAACTCGTGAACACTAGGAGGGACACTGTGGCACTACAAGGGGCCCCTGACACTAGCCTGGATGATGAACTGCCCACCACCTCCGCCGGCGCTAGTGGACAGGACGCCCCGCCACAGGACCACCACACCAGCACCCCACCCCCTGCAGAGTGAGAACCACCTCGCAAACGGTCCCTGAGATCCAGGAACAAGACAGAGAACATGCCAAGACCCCCGCCAAGAAATGAGACCACCCTGATTGTCATCCTACTGTCACACTTTATCACCCTGTCCATCCTTAAACTGCCCCAACTCCACTTCCTATGCCCATATGGACAATGCACCTGTGAGACTAATAGACTGGACTCTGCCATGGACATTCCTCCACCATCACCCCTCACCATTTTACAACCCCCTCCAATATTGAGCACTTAAATAAACACCCTTAAAGCACAAAACAATCTGGAGTCTGTCTATGATTTCGGAATACTGTATTAGCAATAACTGTGTCAAAAAGCTTTTTCATTGGTAATGTCAACATACCTATGTCACACAGCTCTAGTCCATGAGGAATCAAAGCAGATGTCACACAGTGGGACCCACATCTGTGAAATCGTAAGGGAAAGTGACAACTCAGTGACCATACACTGGGTGAAAACGACAGACAGTAGAGAGGCAGTAGTGTTTAAGTACATGTAGTAGGCAGGTCTGTACTCTTACCTGTGTGTCACTGGAAATATTGCTGGATCACTGAGTCCCTGTTGTCCCTGTCTTCTTCCTCTGCTTCCTCGTCTTCACTGTCCACAGGCTCCACAGCTGCAACAACACCGCCATCTGGACCATCCTTCTGCAGAAAAGGCACCTGTTGTCGCAAAGCCAAGTTGTGAAGCATACAGCAGGCCACGATGATCTGGCACACCTTCTTTGGTGAGTAGAATAGGGATCCACCTGTCATATGGAGGCACTTGAACCTGGCCTTCAGGAGGCCGAAGGTCCGCTCGATCACCCTCCTAGTTCGCCCATGGGCCTCATTGTAGCGTTCCTCTGCCCTTGTCCTGGGATTCCTCACTGGGGTCAGTAGCCATGACAGGTTGGGGTAACCAGAGTCACCTGCAAATGGCGAGGGACAACTGTTAGACACACACTAACCTGGAGGGATATCCCCAGACCCACACAACCATTCCCACTGACTAGCTTCCAGGTGCTCACCTAATAGCCACAGACGGTGCCTCTGGAGTTGACCCATCACATAAGGGATGCTGCTATTCTGCAGGATGTAGGCGTCATGCACTGAGCCAGGGAACATGGCATTCACATGGAAGATGTACTGGTCTGCCAAACATACCATCTGTACATTCATCGAATGATAACTCTTCCGGTTTCTGTACACCTGTTCACTCCTGTGAGGGGGGGACCAAAGCCACATGTGTCCCATCAATGGCACCTATGATGTTGGGGATATGTCCCAGGGCATAGAAATCACCTTTCACTGTAGGCAAATCCTCCACCTGAGGGAAAACGATGTAGCTCCGCATGTGTTTCAGCAGGGCAGACAACACTCTGGATAACACGTTGGAAACATAGGCTGGGACATCCCTGATGCTATGGCCACTGTTGTTTGAAATGACCCACTTGCAAGGAAATGGAGTACTGACAGCACCTGCACTTGAGGGGGGATTCCTGTGGGATGGCGGATAGCTGACATCAGGTCTGGCTCCAACGGGGTACACAGTTCCTGGATTGTGGCATGGTCAAGCTCTATGTGATAATGACATGTCTTTCCTCCATTGTTGACAGGTCCACCAACGGTCGGTACACCGGAGGAAGCCGCCATCTCCTCACATGTCCCAGCGGACGGTGCCTATGAAGGAGAACACCGAGCACAGAGTCAAACAACTCAGAGGTACGCACCCACAGTTTACACAGAACACCATTCATAATCTAAAAAGTGGCCTGTATGTGTGTTGAGTCTAGGCCTAGGTATGTGTGACGCAGTTGAAAATGAAGCCATGTGGGCCCCTGAAATGGCGGCTGACTGGCCTGTAAAGTGGGACAATGGGATGTGAGGTAACTGCGCTGGCGTTGTACTCCGTTGCGGTAGGCGGTCGAAGACCGCGGCGCAATGCTGCATTGGTTAACATTGGACCCTATGGGTCCAAGGAGCCAATGACGATGTAAGCCGGCGGTGACGGTACACACCGCCGCGGACGTGACCGCCATTTTCTGTCTGTTCAATCACTCGATACCTGATCTTCGACAGGAGAGGACCTACACTGCAAGTGCTGCTGTGAACACAGTCTGGATGAGACAATGGCTCGAGTGTCTGGGAAAAGGTCCCTGCCTTCACATCGGAGGAGTTGGAGAAACTCGTGGACGGGGTCCTCCCCTAGTACACGCTACTCTACGGTCCTCCAGACAAACAGGTAAGTACACTGGGAGCATGCTGTATGGGCTATGCCTGTGTGGAGAGGGGTGGATGTAAGAAGGAAGGTGGAAGAGTGCGGCGAGCATGAAACGACGGGGAGTGCATGTGCCACATGGCAAGGGTAGGGATGGGGCCAATCACTTTGACGGTGCAGTTGGTAATTACTTTCTCTTCCTCCTGTACAAATCATGTAGGTCAGTGAGCACCAGAAAAAACATATTTGGCATGCCATCGCCAAGGACGTCCGGAACCTGGGGGTCTACCACAGACGGAGCACCCACTGCCGGAAAAGGTGGGAGGACATTCGCCGCTGGAGCAAGAAGACGGCGGAGGCCCAGCTGGGGATGGCCTCCCAACGTGGGAGGGGTGCCCTGTCGCACCACGACCCCCCCAGATGTTCCGGATCCTGGCAATGGCGTATCCGGAGTTGGATTGACGCTTGAGGGCATCACAGCAGCCACAAGGGGGTGAGTACACTCTCATTCTGCTGATTCAGCGCGTATTGTAGGTGTCTGGGTGGGGGAGGTGGGCTGTGGGTTCCCCTAGGCCAGGGTGAGTTTAGTAGGCAAGGTCCCTTCTTAAGGCAGGCCCTGTGGCACCACACCCCAACTGTGTTCAGAGCCAAGTATACCTAGTCAGGCTCCTGTGACTTCCATGTGTGCAGCAATCGGGCATAGGCCTTGTAACCCATGTCCCTGTGATTCATTAGGGAACTCTAAGTGCATGGCGTAGTGCAGGGGGCTTCTGTGTCTGTAGTGTCCGCCAACTGTAGCTGTATTGGATGCACTCAACATGTCTTTCTTCTGTCTCCCCCCCCTTTTTGTGGTCTCCCTGTTCTTGTGTGCATTAGCATCATCAGGCGGAGGAGCAGTGCCACCGGAGCAGGAGGGAGCTGCATCCCACATGGCCCTGGAGGGCGACACAACGGAGTCAGAAGCCACCAGTGGGACGGAAGGCGAGGGGAGCTCCACGGCGGGGACAGGAGCTGAGACCAGCGACACAGACTCCTCCTCTGATGGGAGCTCCCTTGTGGTGGCGGGCCCCTCTGTGCCCACCACATCTACAGGTACAGCCACCACCCCCCCTACCAGCACCGCTCTCCCAGCAGCCCCTCAGCCTGTGCCCCGTGGCAACTCACCCAGGAGGGTGGGCATCTCCTTCGCCCCAGGCACCTCAGGCCCTGCACCAGCCAGCCCTGCTGCCCTCAGTGAGGAGGCCATTGACCTCCTCAGGTCCCTCACTGTTGGGCAGTCTACCATTTTGAATGCCATCCAGGGTGTAGAGAGGCAGTTGCAACAGACCAATGCATACCTGGAGGGCATTCATTCTGGTCAGGCAGCCCAACAGCGAGCTTTACAGACTCTGGCCTCAGCACTGATGGCAGCCATTGTCCCTTTCTCTAGTCTCCCCCCTCCAACTTCCTCCTCCCAGACTCAAACCCCTGTACCTCAGCCTATCCCAAGCACACCATCAGACCAGCATGCACACACGTCAACACACAAGGGAAGCTCAGGCAAACATAAGCACCACACATCCCACATGCACTCACGCAAGCATCATACACATGCAGACATACCAACATCCACTGCCTCCACTGTGTCCCCCTCCTCCTCGTCTCCCTCCTCCCTCCCAGTCTCGTCTCCACTCACACCTGCATGCACTATATCTTCAGCCACTACGTCCATCACCAGCACGCCCACCACCACACCCGCTTACGTGCAGTCACTACCCCCACTACCATTCACACATCCCCTGTGTCCTCTCCCAGTGTGTCTGTGAGCCCACCTCCCAAGGTACACAAACGCAGCCACACACCCACCCAACAGCCATCCACCTCAGGACAGCCTCCAGTCCATGCACCTTCACCCAAATTCAGCAAACGTACACCTCCTACAACCACTACCTCTTCCTCCACTCCCAAACCCCCTCCATCTACCCGTCCCAGTGTGTCCCAAAAACATTTC
The DNA here is from genome assembly GCF_031143425.1 of Pleurodeles waltl. NCBI lineage: Eukaryota > Metazoa > Chordata > Amphibia > Caudata > Salamandridae > Pleurodeles > Pleurodeles waltl. The sequence goes on from NC_090449.1 coordinate 449,446,889, forward strand.
CTGGCCAACCTTGACCTCTTCCCCTCACCTCCCCCACCCCTTCAGTCTCCTAGGGCCCGCCTTTCCAGGCCCCAACCCAGCACCTCAGCCACAATATCTGCGGGAACAGTGGTGCCAGTAGTAACCGGCTTCTGGAGTGCGCCAAACAGCAGGGCAGCCAGTGTGCCAAGGAGCCAGACCACGGACAGTCCCCCACCTCAAAAGCACAAAAAGTTGGGCAGTGCCTGGCGGGAGAGAGGCAAAACATCTACCACCAAAGCCTCTCCCAGGGGTACAGTTGAGAAGACAGCTGCGCCACCATCCAAGGTGGGGAAGGGGCACAGAAAAACAGGCAAGTTGGCAAAAACCTGCACAGCGGACAGGACCGCCACAAGCACCGCTGCCAAGGACACCACTGCCACAAGCACCGCTGCCAAGGACACCACCGCCACAAGCACCGCTGAACAGGACACCGCCGCCACCAGCACTGCTGAACAGGACACTGCCGCCACAAGCACCGCTGAACAGGACACCTCCGCCACCAGCACCGCTGCCAAGGACACCGCCACCACAAGCACCGCTGCCAAGGACACCTCCGCCACCAGCACCGCTGCCTAGGACACCGCCGCCACCAGCACGGCTGAACAGGACACCGCCACCACCAGCACCGCTGCCAAGGACACCGCCGCCACCAGCACCGATGAACAGGACACCACCGCCACCAGCACCGCAGGCCAATTAGCGCCAAAGCTTCCAACGCTACTGAGGCCGCCACGAGCAGGATGAATCACTCTGGGCACAAAGCCCCCTCCAGAACCAAAGGAGATTTATATCCACTACCTCTCTCCTTGGCAGGATGAAGCACTCTGGGCACAAAGCCCCCTCCAGAACCAGTGGAGTAAGGCATCCACTACCTCTGTCCTTGGCAGGATTAAGCACTCTGGGCACAAAGCCCCCTCCAGAACCAGTGGAGTAAGGCATCCACTACCTCTGTCCTTGGCAGGATGAAGCACTCTGGGCACAAAGCCCCCTCCAGAACCAGTGGAGATTTACATCCCCTACCTCAGTCCTTAGCAGGATGAAGCACTCTGGGCACAAAGCCCCCTCCAGAACCAGTGGAGTAAGGCATTCACTACCTCTGTCCTTGGCAGGATGAAGCACTCTGGGCACAAGGCCCTCTCCAGAACCAGTGGAGTAGGCATCCACTTCAGAGACTGTGGCTTGGCACTCCCAGGATGCAGCAGTGGGCAACCCACCCACTGGAAGGACTTGTGAGACTGTGGCTTTGCACTCCCCAGGATGCAGCAGTGGGCAACCCACCCACTGGAAAGACTTGTGAGACAGTGGCTTTGCACTCCCCAGGATAAAGCAGTGGGCAACCCACCCACTGTAAAGACTTGTGAGACTGTGGCTTTGCACTTCCCGGGATACAGCAGTGGGCATGGAGCCCCCTTGTGGATCTGGTGTCGTGCACTCATCCGGCTGAGGTGCCCCCCCTTCTCTTCCCCCTGAGGTGCCTGTTGTATTTCTATCTGATGCCCCAGCAGTGTTCTCTCCGTTTTGATCGGGCATTGAGTGTGGGCCTCGCCCATGCATTTTGGGCCCAGTGGTCCACGGACTATGATGGTGGAATACCTTGGACTTGTATTCTTGGTGTATATATTTGTTTATAGTGTAAATATATATATATTTTTTTTTTTGATTACTGTATTTGAATAGATTACAAACGTTCGACTCATTTCCTTTTGTCCTTGCATTCTTCCAGGGGGGGTTGTAAATGTAATGTATCTACATGTACTTGTGTGTGTGTTGTAGTGGGTGAGGGTGGGGGTGGGAGTGTTGCGTGTTACGTGTGTGTGTCACTCTTTTTTCCCTCCCCCCTCCCCTGTGTCGTAGGTGCAGTACTCACCATGGTCTTCGCCGCCGTCTTTGTTGTTCCTGGTAGAGGAGCAGGAAGATAAAGGCTGGGAGTATCTGGAGCTCGGGTTCCATGGCGTCCTGGTTCCTCGTGGGGTGTGTAGATGTGAGCGTTTTCCCTTCCAAGTCCAGTTTCCGCCGTGTTTTTGTTTGCAGTGAATCCGCCCCGGAAAAGGTGGCGGATTGGCCTGTTGTAATATAGTGGGCGGAACCTTGTCTTCTGGCTGTCTGTTGGCGGTTACCGCAGCGGTGTTTGTTTGTACTGCCGTGGCAGTCTGAGTGTTAAAGTGGCTGTCTATGTTGGCGGTTTCCGCCACGGTCGTGATTCCATTTTTTTTACCGCCGGCCTGTTGGCGGTTTTATCGCCGCTTTAACACCGACCGCCAGGGTTGTAATGACCCCCTTAGTGTGATGTACCATCACAGAAACAGAAACGATGCAAACAGATATGTTATTATTTCCGTGATTGTTCATGCTGTTCTCGACGAAACATCACCGGCGCAGTCACAAAACGGTATCTATTTTAAGGACTTCCTGCTAGTTCACTGTACCCTATTAATTCGTAATAATTTCCTGCTGTTTATGTAACCAGTTTATTCTGCCATCTCTGGATGGATGGCTCTAGCATAGGCAGAATAATTATTCCTGTTGTGGGCTAGTGGTTAGGTGCTAAGGCATTAGGTCATTAAATGTAGTTGTGCTCTGATTTCCAAAACTAATAATACTTTTGCTTATACCACAGTGATTCTACATTTTGGTTAATGTATTATGTAAAGATAATCTATTAAACCCCTTGATTTTTGGGCTGAGCCAAAGAAGACCTGAAGACTCATGGCCTGATTTAGAACTCAGCAGAGGGGTTACCCCATCACAGCGGTATCAGATATCCTGCCCGCTGAAATATAAATCCCATAGAACATAAAGGGATTTAGATTTCGGTGTCCGGGATATCCGTCACTGTTGTGACGGAGTAACCTGTTCACCGAGTTCTAAATTAGGCCCTTAGCTGCTGATAAGGATGAAACATGTCCATTTCTCTCTTGATTTTGCTGTCTAATGGGACTTAGATTAATTTTCAGATTTTGAATTCTCCATATTGCCCTATTCATTGAAGGTCTTTGGCTCCATATGTCCCTATCGTTTTATTTCGTAATAAAACTCTTCAACTTTCGAAAGATTTAGAACTTATTTACTGAGTGGGTCATTTTACTTAATTGAATGTATTTTCTTAATTTTTGATGTGGGTGAGGTGCCTTAACTAGTGGACACATTGGCTCATTTAATTGAGGTTTAACACCATCTCTGATTCATCAGATTGTAGGCATTCTGATTGAGGTACATTTTGGGATGTACAAATTATGGGGTCCTCCCTTCCCACAAGTTGTGGTAGAAGAGGATGGTTGTGAGTTAAAAGAGCACCTCATTTCTGCTTTTAGAAATTGCTTTTAGAAATTGTCCTTTTGCCCCAGCTTAGAGTAAGTGGGTTTTCCCATTCTGGAAATGCAGTGCTGCTTTTGTCTCTGAACGAGATGGATTTTAAGTATGAATAGAGTGGAATGATTCTGGTGATTAACAGTGTTTCTGATGTGTATTGAGGTGCTGAGATTTGCTGTGTGATGGATCACTTTGCTGTGAGGGAGGATTTTGGATATCCAATATTGATTATGGGTTCAGTTGGTGGTTTGAGTACTGTGATTACATGTACTCTATTTGTGATTTACGTTGGGAGTTCTTGTGTTTATTGGTTTGGTATAAGATTAGTTGAAATTGAAGATCTTGAGATACTGTTGTTGAACTTGTCTGCATAAAGGTTGTGTGTTTTGAAAGGTGCCTCATACAGAGAGATGGAGGTTCTGGACTACCAAGCTTTATTAATAGGGGTTTGCATGGCTAATCTGTCTTGGTGTCTTTTGCTCTTCAGTGCACAGGAGTAAATAACCTAACCATGGGTGGATTGCTGCTGGACAGTGGTCTGCTCTTTTGTGAATTGAGAGAGGGTCAGAAAATACCTGCAGAGGGATCACATGCAAATGAGATGGTGATTGGCATTAGGTTTTAAACGTATGCTTGGATCTGTGACAGGCATGAATACATTTTCTGTGACAATAATTTGAAGTTTCTTTTAGATGGTACCTTTGACATAAGAAAGCTAGATATCCTGAGTCAGATAATGAATGAGAAGAAGCTGTTTCCTAGACTTACATAGTTTAAGACATTGAATAAATGGGAACGCATGGCTAAGGAGAAGGAAAGAAAGTATATTAAGAACCAGGTGAGAAGCTCATTTATACAGTGGCTTACAGGGAAGCGGGATCATCAGGAAAAATGCTGTAGAGAAGATATAATAGAGGAAGTGAGAGTTTTTCCTCCAATATTTAAAGAAACGTCAGATAAAAAGAAGAATACTGAGGTAGACAAGTAGGAGAGTCAAGAACACGTTTGAGGAGGATAACTTTTTAAATGACCTTTTGTATTCTAGACCTCCTCCATACACTGATGGCGTTCAGCGACAAGGAAAGAGTTCTTTGGTACCTAATATGGGTAGAGCGTGTATGGTGTGAGTGGGTCAGCAGGACAGGGTTGCCTGTGCTTGAAGTTATGGGTGCATCAGCAAGTGCCCCACCTGATAATGAATTTGTTTTGCTGAGTACTAGCAGAAATGCTACAGTTGTCTCTCAAGTTTCAAATGACATGCCTATAGATGTTCTTGTTGAGTCTCCTAAAGAGAAATAAATTAATATTGGATTTAAATTGTAGAAATTATACAGGGGCAAATTGACACAAACAAGCTGCTGAAGTACAATGTGGATGAAATGAGATACATGATCAAAGGAGCAGCGAGGTGTGCAAACACACCACATGGTAAGCTTGGGAAACTAGGTGATGAGTGTGAGGTTAACATCAGTAGAATGAGAAATATGCAGAGAAATTACAAAATGGATTTGACCAATGATGAGATTAAAGTATTTGGTTTGATAACTTTAAAAGCTCACATTAAATATTTAGTTGCAAAAAATCAAGGCTTGGAGAGATTTAAAAAAGTACAGAGAAAGATGGAAGAAGAAAGTTACTCCCAAAAAGAAACCTCCCGAATCGGGGAAGAAAACAAAGGATTCTGTTAGTGATTCTGAGCTAGAGTCAGTTTCAGAGTTTCCACGGAGGGAAGTGCATGAAGGGAATTATGTGCATGTGCCTCGAAAGAGAGGTGCTCTTCATGGCTTTATGACAAATTTTCCCAAATTGCTAGATGAACCTAAAAATTAGTATAAGGAACTTCATAGGTTGACAACAATTTCAAAAATGCTATGTACTGATGTGGATGTACTATTTGCAACTGTTATTCCTAGTGATTTGTGATCAGAGTGTAAGGGACTTGGCCATTGCTTGGCTGACAGAGGAAACAGAGTTGCCCCTAATAATGATCCATCTAAAGTGGTTGCTGACAATAATAAGCCAGTGATAAAGCATTTAAAAAAACAGAAAGTGCCTAAGAAGGAAACTAACTGAGCAAAGATTTTAAGGTTTATAAAAGGAGTTAAGATATGCTTATTATTAGAGGCTTATGCACATTTTTAAGTAACACCACAGAGTTGAAGATCCTGAGAAAGATGGTGCACGTGATATTGTATCTGTTGTTTTATGGCTTTACAATCTGAGCCCAGTTTCATACTGAGCAGAGTGTAATGTGTTGGAAGACCAAGGGTATTAATGAGATCCTGAAGTACAGAAGTGAATGGTTTGATGCAAAACAGAAAAAGATTAAGGAGAAATTGATGGTTGCACAGACAAAGCAGTTTCAGAGGAATGGCAAGAACCAGATGATAGGTCCTGATTTGCATTTTGTGGTGCCTGAAAATCCTGAAATGAATGGGATGTATCCAATGCAGGGAGCCAGAATCGGAAATTAGATGGTGCTAATGCACGATTGTGGAAGAGTAGTTGTGAACAATTCCAGAATTAATTCAAACAACGATTTGTTAAAGAAGAGCACTGCTTGTAATTGTTGTGGTAAGATTGGGCATTGAAAATAGGAATGTTGAAAGAATCCACATTGAATCCAGAATGATTTTGTCTCTCAAATACAACTGAATGTGAATCAGAACCAGGTGCAGTCAGTAGCCTAACAAAGTCCTGTACAGAATCTGCAAATTCAAGGTCATTTCCATATGGTTATGGCCACAGCTCTGCTGTTGCAGGCCAGAAAAACATGAGAGACAACATGCATTATAGTCAGGATACAGACAGAATTAATTTAGTCTGAATAATGATTTTCCTCAGTTTTCCCAGGAGACCAATTCTCAATGACTGTGCCTGAGAGAGGAGGAGGATTGCTTACTTGGGGCAATCCGGGAAGTAGATCAAAGCGGCCCATACACTGATGGTGTAGTCCAGGGATGTAGGAAGCTGGCTCTTTATATGATATACCAAAATTAGATATATTGTGTAAAGAGCTCAGGGGTTCCCTTGCTAGTGGACAGGGGTTTGCTCTAGCAATCCCAGTCTTTTAGGAGGTGGTGTGGTCAAGCAGACTTAGGCTTATCAGAGAAGTCTTGAGACATCTGCAAATACACAGAGTCAATAAATGAGACACACAACTCAAGAAGGAGATCCACGCCCAATTACAAAAGTAACAGGTATCTTCATATATTTTTTACCATCAGAATCAATACGGTCAGGTAAGTATGTTTTGCAAAAAAAATCTTTACAGTTTTGAAAAGTCGACTCAGTGCAATTTCTGATAAGCTGCAATGTTATCCCATGGAAAGAACAATAAGTACTGAAGTCAGGTATAGTACAGTGACTTATGGGACCAATCTCCTGTACTTAAGGTAAGTACTGGGCTAGGGTCAAGACCACAATAACAGGTCACACCGAATGGCACTGGGCGGCCGGGTGCAGAGGCATAGGATGGCGTCAGGTGCCCAATGTTACTCAATGGGGATTGGTCTGGTTGCAAAGATACTGAGGGGTGACGACTGGGGATCCAGTCAGGAGGAATCAACAAGTAGGTTCCAATCATGAGATATCCAGAGATGTGGGGACACTTCGGACCCTCTTCTCAATGGGTATGTGTAGGAGGCTGACCTGGCTTGTAGTGGGTACCAGAGGTACTTACACCTTGTGCCAGGTCCAGTTATCCCTTATTAGTGTAGAAGAGGTGTTTCTAGCAGCTTAGGCTGATAGAAGGTAGCTATGGCAAAGCAGCTTAGGCTGAACTAGGAGACATGTAAAGCTCCTACTATACCACTGGTGTCATATGCACAATATCATAAGAAAACACAATACACAGAATTACTAAAAATAAAGGTACTTTATTTTTTTGACAATATGCCAAAAGTATCTCAGTGAGTACCCTCGGTATGAGGATAAGATATATACATAAGATATAGGTACACAAACCAAAATTATGCAGGTAATAGCAAGAAAAGTAATGCAAGCAGTGTAAAGTTACAATAGATTGCAATAGGAGCACATAGGTCTAGGGGCAACACAAACCATATACTCCAAAAGTGGAATGCGAATCACAAATGGACCCCAAACCCATGTGAGCTTGTAGAGGGTCGCTGGGACTGTAAGGAAACAGTGAGGGTTAGAAAAATAGCCCACCCCAAGACCCTGAAAGGTAGGTGTAAAGTGCACCTACTACCCCCCGGAGAGAACAGAAGTCGTGATAGGGGGATTCTGCAGGAAGAACAAACACCAGCATTGCAACAACAGTGGATTTCCGGACCTGAGTACCTGTAAGACAAGGGGACCAAGTCCAATAGTCGCGACAGTGTTGAGAGTGGGCAGGAGCCCAGGAAATGCCAGCTGAGGGTGCAAGGAAGCTGCCACCTGTTGGAAGAAGCTTGGAGTTCTGCAAGAAAGAAGAGGACTAGGAACTTTCCCTTTGGAGGATGGATGTCCCACGTCGCGATGAAGCTTGCAGAGGTGTTCCCATGCAGAAAGACCGCAAACAATCCTTGCTAGCTGCAAGGGTTGCGGTAGAGGTTTTTGGGTGCTGCTGTGGCCCGGAGGGACCAGGATGTCGCCACTTGGAGGAGGAGACAGAGGGGGGCGCCCAGCAGGTCAGGGAGCCCTCACAGAAGCAGGCAGCACCCACAGAAGTACCTGAACAGGCACTTGGAAGAAGAGTGAACCGGAGTCCACGCGAAGTCACAAAAGGGAGTCCCACGACGCCGGAGGACAACTCAGAAGGTTGTGCACTGCAGGTTAGAGTGTCAGGGACCCAGGCTTGGCTCTGCATGAAGGAAATCCTGGAAGAGTTCACAGGAGCCGGAGCAGCTCCAAATCATGCGGTACCCAGCAATGCAGTCTAGCGTGGGGAGGCAAGGACTTACCTCCCCCAAACTTTGACTGAAGAGTCACTGGACTGTGGAAGTCACTTGGACAGAGTTGCTGAGTTCCAGGGACCACGCTCGTCGTGCTGAGAGGGGACCCAGAGGACTAGTGATGCAGTCTTTTGGTGCCTGTGGTTGCAGGGGGAAGATTCCGTTGACCCACTGGAGATTTCTTCAGAGCTCCTGGTGAAGAGAGGAGGCAGGCTACCCCCAGAGCATGCACCACCTGGAAACAGTCGAGAAAGCCGGCAGGATGAAGCGATACAAGGTTGCTAGTAGTTGTCTTGTTACTTTGTTGCGGTTTTGCAGGCGTCCTAAGCAGTCAGCGGTCGATCCTTTGGTAGAAGGTGAATAGGGAGATGCAGAAGAACTCTGATGAGCTCTTGCATTCGTTATCTGGTTAGATCCCCAAAGTAGAGACCCTAAATAGCCAGAAAAAGGAGGTTTGGCTACCTAGGAAGGAGGATTAGCTACCAAGAGAGGTAAGAGCCTATTAGAAGGAGCCCCTGACGTCACCTGCTGGCACTGGCCACTCAGAGCAGCCCAGTGTGCCACAGACACCTCTGTTTCCAAGATGGCAGAGGTCTGGGACACACTGGAGGAGCTCTGGGCACCTCCCCTGGGAGGTGCAGGTCAGGGGAGTGGTCACTCCCCTTTCCTTTGTCCAGTTTCGCGCCAGAGCAGGGCTGGGGGATCCCTAAACCGGTGTAGACTGGCTTATGCAGAGATGGGCACCATCTGTGCCCATCAAAGCATTTCCAGAGGCTGGGGGAGGCTACTCCTCCCCAGCCTTCACACCTATTTCCAAAGGGAGAGTGTGTTACACCCTCTCTCAGAGGAAATCCTTTGTTCTTCCTTCCTGGGCCAGGGCTGCCTGGACCCCAGGAGGGCAGAAACCTGTCTGAGGGGTAGGCAGCAGCAGCAGCTGCAGTGGAGACCCCGGAAAGGCAGTTTGGCAGTACCTGGGTTCTGTGCTAGAGACCCGGGGGATCATGGAATTGTCCCCCCAATGCCAGAATGATCTTAGACATGTTACATAGCCATGTTCGGAGTTACCATTGTAACGCTGTACATAGGTAGTGACCTATGTACAGTGCACGCGTGTAATGGTGTCCCCGCACTCACAAAGTCCGGGGAATTAGCCCTGAACAATGTGGGGGTACCTTGGCTAGTGCCAGGGTGCCCACACACTAAGTAACTTTGCACCCAACCTTCACTAGGTGAAGGTTAGACATATAGGTGACTTATATGTTACTTAAGTGCAGTGGTAAATGGCTGTGAAATAACGTGGATGTTATTTCACTCAGGGTGCACTGGCAGGCCTGTGTAAGAATTGTCAGAGCTCCCTATGGGTGGCAAAATAAATGCTGCAGCCCATAGGGATCTCCTGGAACCCCAATACCCTGGGTACCTCAGTACCATATACTAGGGAATTATATGGGTGTACCAGTATGCCAATGTGAATTGATAAATTTAGTCACTAGCCTGTTAGTGACAAATTTGGAAAGCAGAGAGAGCATAACCGCTGAGGTTCTGGTTAGTAGAGCCTCAGTGAGACAGTTAGGCATCACACAGGGAACACATACAGGGCACATACTTATGAGCACTGGGGCCCTGCCTGGCAGGGTCCCAGTGACACATGGACTAAAACAACATATATACAGTGAAATATGGGGGTAACATGCTAGGCAAGATGGTACTTTCCTACAGTATGGGGCAATGGGTGAAGAATTATCTTGAGGCGTTTTCTCCACCGGAGCACTTGCAGTTGATGGGGTCTGCATGCACAGCGTGCAGGAGGCGTTGAGGGTCCACAGTGGGCAAGTCCAAGGTGGGCTTTGTCTCTGTGGGGATGGGGAACCTCTCTGCATAGTTGGTCCACTTTCTGACACAGGCTTAGTGGTCCTTTCAGGTGTTGGGTTTTTGGTGATCCAGACACCTCCCAGGTTGATTTTGGTTACCTGCAGGATGCAGGGAAGCATGTGTGCTGCTCCATGGGAGTTCTTGGGTCTTTGTTCAAGGCAGTCGGTCCACGCAGGCTTTGGAGACATAACAGCTGCAGGACAAGACAACTTTGGTGCAATTCAGCGAGAGCAACAGACAGACCGCAGGGCTGGGTCCAGGTCAGGTGCTTCTTCCTTTGCTTTTGAGGTTCTTTAGTGTCCTTCTTCGTAGGTCAGCAGGAATCTGCTTTCCTGGTGGCAAGGGCTCCCCTAAATACTGCATTTAGGGTTGTTTGGGGGAGTGTAAGGTAGTAGTCAATGGGCTACTTACCCCTGGGGTCGCTACACCCCCTATATGACCACTTCCTGTGGGAAGTGGGCATAACCCTGTCTCAGAGTTCCTAAATCTGCCCTGGGGGGCAGCATCTCTCCTGTAAGTTAAGCCAGATCTGCATACCTAGGGCGGTGGGATCTTTGAAGCCCCATGCCTTGGAATGCAGGCTCGCAGGTCATCCTGTTAGGTGGGGTGTGTAAACACCTTTCCCAGAGCAGGCTTTGAGGTTGTGCGCCCAAGAGCAAAAGTTCTCACCCTAAGATGTCAGACTTGATTCTCGTGGTGACAGGCTGGCTAAAACTCCCCACATGGTGTCATGAAGCCCATTCATGGACTCAATATAGTTGTGCCTAATTTCTTAGCACTCTAGTACTTATGATGTTTCTGCTCTGCACTGTTGTGCATTGCACCTTTTTCTTTTGTGTCAGTGTTTTAAAACACACCGTGATATCACATGTTGTGCAGCCACTTTCCTGGGATTCTGTCTGTACTCAGGAGGAACAACAAGTGCCAGGTGTTATTTTCTGTCCGTCCAGCAATCGTTCCTAGGCTCCAATAGACATAACTGCTAACTTTAAAAATTAAGTCTTGTAGTGTTTAGAGAGGAGGATTCTAGCAGAGCTGCTCTGTCCGTGAAAAAGATGCTGTCCGGGGCTTGCAGCCTGTGTTAACTGGGTTTACACTTTCCTATAAGGACCACTTGACTATGGGAGGTATAGGAATCGCTGCTCCCAGAGATCACTAATAATAATAATTATTATTATAATAATAATAGAAGTCTTCATGCGCATACCATAACAGTATAGGCTTAGGCCACTATATTTGCATTATGGTGGCACTATTTGTGTTATACAGATTTTGAACTGCTATTCTGATTTTTATAATTATTGCCAGTATTGTAGTGACATCTAATTTGCTTCATATTAGACTACTTTAGATGTAATAAATATATTGGGTACTTTCATTGTGTCTTTTTTACTGTTGCTATGTTTATGTATGACTGTGATGGTGTATGAAAAGGAATGACCTGTTTCACCATGGTTCTCTGAAATGGGGTTAGAGCGTTGTGCTTTTTGGGTTGACACAATTGCTTGCCACTCTGTGAGGTTAGGAGTGGAAGTAAGGCTCCATGAGTTAGCTAGATATTTTGTTATGACAGTACTGATTTGGCAGACATGGCACAGCCTCTGCATTCTGATGTTCTGAGGTTCCATGGCACATTTTTGCAAAAGCAGAATCCCTGAGACAAGGTGATATCAACAATGTGACTGGTACTTATACAATGGGTCATTTGAGTAGTACTCCTTGGTATCCATAGTACGCTCACACCTACGACAGAGATGTTCGTTGTGTGTGGGATTTATCCATGACAGTATTTTTTAATAGAGGTGGTTGTTTGAGTTCAGAGTTTTAAAAGGATTTACACAATTTTGGTGTTACTGCTTTGTTACCATTTCTGTTTTTAAAATAGCGAATCTGCCTCAACCAGTTCCAATTGGAGTAAACGGCAGACAGGCTGTTTATGCACATTTAACATTTCACAGCCTCACTAATATGGGCGGTGTAGGAAAGTACCATCTTGCCTGGCATGTTACCCCCATATTTCACTGTATATATGTTGTTTTAGTTGTATGTGGCACTGGGACCCTGCCAGACAGGGCCCTAGTGCTCATAAGTGTGCCCTGTATGTGTTACCTGTGTTATTACTAACTGTCTCACTGAGGCTCTGCTAACCAGAACCTCAGTGGTTATGCTCTCTCATTTCTTTCCAAATTGTCACTAACAGGCTAGTGACCAATTTCACCAATCTACATTGGCATACTGGAACACCCTTATAATTCCCTAGTATATGGTACTGAGGTACCCAGGGTATTGGGGTTCCAGGAGATCCCTATGGGCTGCAGCATTTCTTTTGCCACCCATAGGGAGCTCTGACAATTCTTACACAGGCCTGCCATTGCAGCCTGAGTGAAATAACGTCCATGTTATTTCACAGCCATTTACCACTGCACTTAAGTAACTTATAAGTCACCTATATGTCTAACCTTTACCTGGTAAAGGTTGGGTGCTAAGTTACTTAGTGTGTGGGCACCCTGGCACTAGCCAAGGTGCTCCCACATTGTTCAGGGCAAATTCCCCGGACTTTGTGATTGCGGGTACACCATTACACGCGTGCACTATACATATGTCATGACATATGTATAGCGTCACAATGGTAACTCCGAACATGGCCATGTAACATGTCTAAGATAATGGAATTGTCACCCCAATGCCATTCTGGCATTGGGGAGACAATTCCATGATCCCCCGAGTCTCTAGCACAGACCCGGGTACTGCCAAACTACCTTTCCCGGGGTTTCACTGCAGCTGCTGCTGCTGCCAACCCCTCAGACAGGTTTCTGCCCTCCTCGGGCCCAGCCAGGCTTGGCCCAGGAAGGCAGAACAAAGGACTTCCTCAGAGAGAGGGTGTTACACCCTCTCCCTTTGGAAAAAGGTGTTAGGGCTGGGGAGGAGTAGCCTCCCCCAGCCTCTGGAAATGCTTTCATGGGCACAGATGGTGCCCATTTCTGCATACGCCAGTCTACACCGGTTCAGGGATCCCCCAGCCCTGCTCTGGCGCGAAACTGGACAAAGGAAAGGGGAGTGACCACTCCCCTGACCTGCACCTCCCCTGGGAGGTGCCCAGAGCTCCTCCAGTGTGCTCCAGACCTCTGCCATCTTGGAAACAGAGGTGCTGCTGGCACACTGGACTGCTCTGAGTGGCCAGTGCCAGCAGGTGACGTCAGAGACTCCTTCTGATAGGCTCCTCCAGGTGTTGCTAGCCTATCCTCTCTCCTAAGTAGCCAAACCTCCTTTTCTGGCTATTTAGGGTCTCTTCTTTGGGGAATTCTTTAGATAACGAATGCAAGAGCTCATCAGAGTTCCTCTGCATCTCTCTCTTCACCTTCTGCCAAGGAATCGACCGCTGACTGCTCTGGAAGTCTGCAAAACTGCAACAAAGTAGCAAAGATGACTTCTGCGACCTTGTAACGCTGATTCGGCCGATTTCTCGACTGTTTTCCTGGTGGTGCATGCTGTGGGGGTAGTCTGCCTCCTCTCTGCACTAGAAGCTCCGAAGAAATCTCCCGTGGGACGACGGAATCCTCCCCCTGCAACCGCAGGCACCAAAAGACTGCATCACCGGTCCTCTGGGTCTCCTCTCAGCACGATGAGCGAGGTCCCTTGAACTCAGCAACTCTGTCCAAGTGACTCCCACAGTCCAGTGACTCTTCAGTCCAAGTTTGGTGGAGGTAAGTCCTTGCCTCCCCACGCTAGACTGCATTGCTGGGTACCGCGTGATTTGCAGCTGCTCCGGCTCCTGTGCGCTCTTCCAGGATTTCCTTTGTGCACAGCCAAGCCTGGGTCCCCGACACTCTAACCTGCAGTGCACGACCTCCCGAGTTGTCCTCCGGCGTCGTGGGACCTTCCTTTGTGACTTCGGGTGAGCTCCGGTTCACTCTACTTCGTAGTGCCTGTTCCGGCACTTCTGCGGGTGCTGCTTGCTTCTGAGTGGGCTCCTTGTCTTGCTGGACGCCCCCTCTGTCTCCTAACGCAATTGGTGACATCCTGGTCCCTCCTGGGCCACAGCAGCATCCAAAAACCCTAACTGCGACCCTTGCAGCTAGCAAGCCTTGTTTGCAGTCTTTCTGCACGGAAACACCTCTGCAAGCTTCTTCACGATGTGGGACATCCATCCTCCAAAGGGGAAGTTTCTAGTCCTTGTCGTTCTTGCAGAATCCACAGCTTCTACCATCCGGTGGCAGCTTCTTTGCACCCACAGCTGGCATTTCCTGGGCATCTGCCCACTCCTGACTTGATCGTGACTCTTGGACTTGGTCCCCTTGTTCCACAGGTACTCTCGTCAGGAAATCTATCGTTGTTGCATTGCTAGTGTTGGTCTTCCTTGCAGAATTCCCCTATCACGACTTCTGTGCTCTCTGGGGAACTTAGGTGCCCTTTGCACCCACTTTTCAGGGTCTTGGGGTGGGCTATTTTTCTAACCCTCACTGTTTTCTTACAGTCCCAGCGACCCTCTACCAGCTCACATAGGTTTGGGGTCCATTCGTGGTTCGCATTCCACTTCTAGAGTATATGGTTTGTGTTGCCCCTATACCTATGTGCTCCCATTGCATTCTATTGTGACTGTACATTGTTTGCACTGTTTTCTATTGCTATTACTGCATATTTTGGTATTGTGTACATATATCTTGTGTATATTTGCTATCCTCATACTGAGGGTACTCACTGAGATACTTTTGGCATATTGTCATAAAAATAAAGTACCTTTATTTTTAGTATATCTGTGTATTGTGTTTTCTTATGATATTGTGCATATGACACCAGTGGTATAGTAGGAGCTTTACACGCCTCCTAGTTCAGCCTAAGCTGCTCCGCTAAGCTACCTTTTCTATCAGCCTAAGCTGCTAGACACCCCTCTACACTAATAAGGGATACCTGGACCTGGTGCAAGGTGTAAGTACCCCTTGGTACCCACTACAAGCCAGGCCAGCCTCCTACATTGGTTGTGCAGCAGTGGGATAAGTACTTGCAACTACTTACCACTTTGTCATTTTGTACTTTTCATAAGAGAAAAATATACAAAACAAGTTCAGTGTATGAACACCTAACCAAAAAGTTTTGTTTTTCTTCTCTTACTCTTTTGCTAAGTGCTGAAAAGTACCTCTAAAAACTTTCTAAAAGTTCTTTAAAAGTTTTTAAAGTTTTTTTCTTCTGTTCCTTAAAAAGTACTGAAACTTTTTCTTTCTTTTTCTGTCCCTTAAACCTTTTCTATCATGTCTGGTACAGGTCAAACTGTTGATCTGACCAGAGTTGCTTATGATCACCTTAGCTGGAAAGGAGCAAGGAGTCTCTGCATTGAAAGAGGTTTAGGGGTAGGGAAGAATCCCTCAAGAGAATTGTTAGTCAATATGCTCATTGAACAGGATAAGACCTTAGTTGGCACCTCTGGTGAGAGATTGGCTGATGGTTCACACTCTGATTCTGGGGCACCCCCAGTAAAAGGGTTGGAAGGGAACCTTTCCAACCTGCCCCTTAGCAGGCCACCTAGCAGGGTTGGTACTGATGTGAGTTCTCATCATAGTATAGAGGTTACTCCTTTAGGCCAGGTTGTTAGAGTGCCATCTGTTAAGGACAGGTCTCCCTCTGTTCATTCTCACCATTCTTCTGTGTCAAAGCATGCCCAACCCACCCTCCCTGAAGACAGAATGTTAGAAAGGGAACTTAATAGATTGAGAGTGGAAGAGTCTAGACTGAAGCTCAAGAAGCAACAGCTGGATCTAGACAGACAAGCATTTGACTTAGAAAAAGAAAGACAGAGGTTGGGGTTTGGACCCCATGGTGGCAGCAGCAGTATTACAGATAGTAATCTTGTAAAAGAGCATGATTCTAGGAATCTGCACAAGATAGTTCCCCCTTACAAGGAGGGGGATGACATTAACAAGTGGTTTGCTGCACTTGAGAGGGCCTGTAATGTACAGGGGGTCCCTCAAAGGCAGTGGGCTGCTATCCTATGGCTATCTTTCAGTGGAAAGGGTAGGGATAGGCTCCTTACTGTTAAGGAAAGTGATGCCAATGATTTTACAGTTCTTAAGAATGCACTCCTAGATGGTTATGGCTTAACCACTGAACAGTACAGGATCAAGTTCAGAGAAACCAAAAAGGAGTCTTCACAAGACTGGGTAGACTTTGTTGACCATTCAGTGAAGGCCTTGGAGGAGTGGTTACATGGCAGTAAAGTTTCTGACTATGAAAGCCTGTATAACTTAATCCTGAGAGAGCATATTCTTAATAATTGTGTGTCTGATTTGTTGCACCAGTACCTGGTAGACTCTGATCTGACATCTCCCCAAGAATTGGGAAAGAAGGCAGACAAATGGGTCAGAACAAGGGTGAACAGAAAAGTTCATACAGGGGGTGACAAGGATGGCAAGAAGAAGGATGGTAAGTCTTCTGACAAGGGTGGGGACAAATCTAAAAATGAGTCTTCATCAGGCCCACAAAAACACTCTGGTGGGGGTGGTGGGCCCAAAGCCTCTTCAAATCAAGTTAAGAAACCATGGTGCCATTTATGTAAAATAAAAGGCCATTGGACAACTGATCCCAGTTGTCTAAAGAAAAGCACCAAGCCTCCTACCACTACAACCCCTGCTGCTACACCTAGTGCCCCTAGTAATAGCAGTGGTGGTGGGAGCAAACCTACTAATAGCCAATCCAAGGGAGTAGCAGGGCTCACTTTTGGTAATTTAGTTGGGGTTGGTCTTGTTAGGGAGACCACAGAGGCTGTGTTAGTCTCTGAGGGGGCCATTGATTTGGCCACCTTGGTTGCTTGTCCCCTTAATATGGATAAGTACAAGCAACTTCCCCTAATAAATGGTGTTGAGGTTCAGGCCTACAGTGACACAGGTGCCAGTGTTACCATGGTAATAGAAAAACTGGTCCACCCTGAACAACACCTACTTGGTCACCAGTACCAAGTGACTGATGCTCATACCAACACCCTTAGCCACCCCATGGCTGTTGTGAATCTCAACTGGGGGGGGGGGGGTTACTGGTCCAAAGAAAGTTGTGGTTGCCTCAGATTTACCTGTAGACTGTCTACTAGGGAACAATTTAGAGACATCAGCTTGGGCAGAAGTGGAGTTGGAGGCTCATGCAGCAATGCTGGGCATTCCAGGGCATACTTTTGCTTTAACCAGGGCTCAGGGCCAAAAAGCAGAAGGGACAGGGTGACTTGGATCCTGGAAGAATGGACCAAGAGCTCCCTAAAGCTAGGGTTAGTAAAGGTAAAACACTACCTACTATCCCTCCCTCTACAGTGGATTCAACTTCTGAGGAAGAAGAATTTCCACCCTGTGCAGAACCTACACCAGAGGAGCTGGAAGCAGACACTGCTGAGCTTTTGGTTGGAGGGGGCCTGCCAGGGAGGAGCTGAGTGTGGCACAGCAGACCTGTCCCACACTAGAGGGTCTAAGACAGCAAGCTCTCTAACAAGCAAAGGGGGGTGTCAGTGACTCTCACAGAGTTTACTGGGAGGACAACCTCTTGTATACTGAAGCAAGGGATCCAAAACCTGGAGCTGCCAGGAGATTGGTGATTCCTCGGCAATACAGAGAGTTCCTCCTAACTCTAGCCCACGACATTCCCTTGGCTGGACATTTAGGGCAAATGAAAACTTGGGACAGGCTTGTCCCCTTGTTTCATTGGCCTAGAATGTCAAAGGACACAAAGGAATTTTGTAAGTCCTGTGAAACCTGTCAAGCCAGTGGCAAAACAGGTGGCACCCCAAAGGCACCCCTTATTCCACTACCTGTGGTTGGGGTTCCCTTTGAAAGGGTAGGGGTTGACATAGTTGGCCCCCTTGACCCTCCTACTGCTTCAGGCAATAGGTTTATCTTGGTGGTAGTGGACCATGCCACCAGATATCCTGAAGCAATACCTCTAAGGACCACTACAGCTCCTGCAGTGGCAAAGGCCCTCCTGGGAATCTTTTCCAGGGTGGGCTTCCCAAAAGAGGTGGTATCAGACAGGGGAAGCAATTTCATGTCTGCTTACTTAAAGGCCATGTGGAAGGAATGTAGTGTGACATACAAGTTCACCACACCCTATCATCCACAAACAAATGGACTGGTTGAGAGGTTTAATAAGACTCTCAAAGGAATGATAATGGGACTCCCTGAAAAACTCCGGAGGAGATGGGATGTCCTGTTACCTTGCCTCCTTTTTGCTTACAGGGAGGTACCCCAGAAAGGAGTGGGCTTCAGCCCCTTTGAACTCCTATTTGGACACCCTGTAAGAGGTCCTCTAACACTTGTGAAGGAGGGTTGGGAACAACCTTTAAAAGCTCCTAAGCAAGACATAGTGGACTATGTACTTGGCCTAAGATCTAGGATGGCTGAGTACATGAAAAAGGCCAGTAAAAATCTTCAGGCCAGCCAAGAGCTCCAAAAGCAATGGCATGACCAGAAGGCTGTTCTGATTCAGTACCAACCAGGGCAGAAAGTGTGGGTCTTGGAGCCTGTGGCCCCAAGAGCACTCCAAGACAAATGGAGTGGACCCCACATTATTGTTGAGAAAAAGGGAGAAGTCACCTACTTGGTTGACTTAGGCACTGCCAGGAGTCCCCTTAGGGTGCTCCATGTCAACCGCCTGAAACCCTACTATGACAGGGCTGATCTCACCCTGCTCCTGGCAACAGATGAAGGACAGGAAGAAAGAGTGACCCTCTCCCTGATCTCTTCTCTTCCACAGAACAAGATGCTCTAGTGGAAGGTGTAGTTTTGGCAGATTGTCTTACTGCTGAGCAGAAAGACCACTGCATAAATCTCCTGGGTCAGTTTTCTGAACTCTTTTCTACTGTGCCAGGCACCACTTCTTGGTGTGAGCACACTATAGATACTGGAGACAGCATGCCTGTCAAAAGTAAGATCTATAGGCAGCCTGACCATGTCAGAGACTGCATAAAACAAGAGGTTCAGAAAATGCTTGAACTGGGAGTGGTTGAGCACTCTGAAAGTCCATAGGGCTCTCCTGTGGTACTTGGACCAAAGCCTTATTCCAAAGATGGGAAAAGGGAAATTAGATTTTGTGTTGACTAGAGAAGTCTCAACCAGGTAACTAAAACTGATGCTCACCCTATACCCAGGGCAGATGAGCTAATAGATACACTGGCATCTGGCAAGTATCTAAGCACCTTTGATTTGACTGCAGGGTATTGGCAGATCAAGTTATCAGAGGATGCAAAAGCAAAAACTGCATTTTCCACCATTGGAGGGCACTACCAATTCACAGTAATGCCCTTTGGTTTAAAAAATGCACCTGCCACTTTTCAGAGGTTGGTGAACACAGTCCTGCAAGGGCTGGAAGCTTTTAGTGCAGCATATCTAGATGATATAGCTGTCTTTAGCTCCAGCTGGGATGATCACCTGGTCCACCTATGGAAAGTTGTGGAGGCCCTGCAAAAGGCAGGCCTCACTATCAAGGATTCAAAGTGCCAGATAGGGTAGGGGAAAGTGGTTTATCTGGGACACCTGGTAGGTGGAGAACAGATTGCACCACTTCAGGGGAAAATCCTAACTATCATAGATTGGATTCCCCCTACAACTCAGACTCAGGTGAGAGCCTTTTTAGGCCTCACTGGGTATTACAGGAGGTTCATAAAGAACTATGGGGCTGATTCTAACCCCGGCGGTCTTTGACCGCCGGGGCGAGGGTCGGCGGGAGCACCGCCGACAGGCCGGCGGTGCCCCGCAGGGCATTCTGACCGCGGCGCTTTGGCCGCGGTCAGAAAGGGTAAACCGGCGGTCTCCCGCCGGTTTACCGCTGCCCTCAGAATCCCCCATGGCGGCGCAGCTTGCTGCGCCGCCATGGGGGATTCTGACCCCCCCTACCGCCATCCTGTTCATGGCGGGAAAGCCGCCATGAACAGGATGGCGGTAGGGGGGGTCGCGGGGCCCCTGGGGGCCCCTGCCGTGCCCATGCCAATGGCATGGGCACGGCAGGGGCCCCCGTAAGAGGGCCCCGCAAGGTATTTCAGTGTCTGCCTTGCAGACACTGAAATACGCGACGGGTGCTACTGCACCCGTCGCACCTTCCCACTCCGCCGGCTCGATTACGAGCCGGCATCCTCGTGGGAAGGGAGTTTTTCCCTGGGCTGGCGGGCGGTCTTTTGGAGACCGCCCGCCAGCCCAGGGAAAAACTCATAATACCCTCCGCGGTCTTCTGACCGCGGAGCGGTATTATGGGGGCGGAATTCTGGCGGGCGGCCTCCGCCGCCCGCCAGAATTAGAATCACCCCCTATGGCTCCATTGCAGCCCCTCTTAATGACCTCACATCTAAGAAAATGCCTAAAAAGGTATTATGGACAGCAAACTGTCAGAAAGCTTTTGAGGAGCTGAAGCAGGCCATGTGCTCTGCACCTGTCCTGAAAAGCCCCTGTTACTCCAAAAAATTCATTGTCCAAACTGATGCATCTGAATTAGGGGTAGGGGCAGTCTTATCACAACTTAATTCTGAGGGCCAGGATCAACCTGTTGCTTTTATCAGCAGGAGGTTGACCCCTAGAGAAAAGCGTTGGTCTGTCATAGAGAGGGAGGCCTTTGCTGTGGTCTGGGCACTGAAGAAGTTGAGGCCATACCTGTTTGGCACTCACTTCATTGTTCAGACAGACCACAAACCTCTACTTTGGCTAAAACAAATGAAAGGTGAAAATCCTAAATTGTTGAGGTGGTCCATATCCCTACAGGGAATGGACTATACAGTGGAACATAGACCTGGGAGTACCCACTCCAATGCAGATGGACTCTCCAGATATTTCCACTTAGACAATGAAGACTCATCAGGTCATGGCTAGTCTTATTGTCCTTCGTTTGGGGGGGGGTTGTGTAGGAAAGTACCATCTTGCCTGGCATGTTACCCCCATATTTCACTGTATATATGTTGTTTTAATTGTATGTGGCACTGGGACCCTGCCAGACAGGGCCCCAGTGCTCATAAGTGTGCCCTGTATGTGTTACCTGTGTTATGACTAACTGTCTCACTGAGGCTCTGCTAACCAAAACCTCAGTGGTTATGCTCTCTCATTTCTTTCCAAATTGTCACTAACAGGCTAGTGACCAATTTCACCAATCTACATTGGCATACTGAAACACCCTTATAATTCCCTAGTATATGGTACTGAGGTACCCAGGGTGTTGGGGTTCCAGGAGATCCCTATGGGCTGCAGCATTTCTTTTGCCACCCATAGGGAGCTCTGACAATTCTTACACAGGCCTGCCATTGCAGCCTGAGTGAAATAACGTCCACGTTATTTCACAGCCATTTACCACTGCACTTAAGTAACTTATAAGTCACCTATATATCTAACCTTTACCTGGTAAAGGTTGGGTGCTAAGTTACTTAGTGTGTGGGCACCCTGGCACTAGCCAAGGTGCTCCCACATTGTTCAGGGCAAATTCCCCGGACTTTGTGAGCGCGGGGACACCATTACACGCGTGCACTATACATATGTCACGACATATGTATAGTGTCACAATGGTAACTCCGAACATGGCCATGTAACATGTCTAAGATAATGGAATTGTCACCCCAATGCCATTCTGGCATTGGGGAGACAATTCCATGATCCCCCGAGTCTCTAGCACAGACCTGGGTACTGCCAAACTACCTTTCCCGGGGTTTCACTGCAGCTGCTGCTGTCAACCCCTCAGACAGGTTTCTGCCCTCCTGGGGCCCAGCCAGGCTTGGCCCAGGAAGGCAGAACAAAGGACTTCCTCAGAGAGAGGGTGTTACACCCTCTCCCTTTGGAAACAGGTGTTAGGGCTGGGGAGGAGTAGCCTCCCCCAGCCTCTGGAAATGCTTTCATGGGCACAGATGGTGCCCATTTCTGCATAAGCCAGTCTACACCGGTTCAGGGATCCCCCAGCCCTGCTCTGGCGCAAAACTGGACAAAGGTAAGGGGAGTGACCACTCCCCTGACCTGCACCTCCCCTGGGAGGTGCCCAGAGCTCCTCCAGTGTGCTCCAGACCTCTGCCATCTTGGAAACAGAGGTGCTGCTAGCACACTGGACTGCTCTGAGTGGCCAGTGCCAGCAGGTGACGTCAGAGACTCCTTCTGATAGGCTCCTCTAGGTGTTGCTAGCCTATCCTCTCTCCTAAGTAGCCAAACCTCCTTTTCTGGCTATTTAGGGTCTCTGCTTTGGGGAATTCTTTAGATAACGAATGCAAGAGCTCATCAGAGTTCCTCTGCATCTCTCTCTTCACCTTCTGCCAAGGAATCGACCGCTGACTGCTCTGGAAGCTGCAAAACTGCAACAAAGTAGCAAACACGACTACTGCGACCTTGTAACGCTGATCCGGCCGCCTTCTCGACTGTTTTCCTGGTGGTGCATGCTGTGGGGGTAGTCTGCCTCCTCTCTGCACTAGAAGCTCCGAAGAAATCTCCCGTGGGACGACGGAATCCTCCCCCTGCAACCGCAGGCACCAAAAGACTGCATCACTGGTCCTCTCAGTCTCCTCTCAGCACGATGAGCGAGGTTCATTGAACTCAGCAACTCTGTCCAAGTGACTCCCACAGTCCAGTGACTCTTCAGTCCAAGTTTGGTGGAGGTAAGTCCTTGCCTCCCCACGCTAGACTGCATTGCTGGTTACTGCGTGATTTGCAGCTGCTCCGGCTCCTGTGCACTCTTCCAGGATTTCCTTTGTGCATAGCCAAGCCTGGGTCCCGACACTCTAACCTGCAGTGCACGACCTTCTGAGTTGTCCTCCGGCGTTGTGGGACCTTCCTTTGTGACTTCGGGTGAGCTCCGGTTCACTCCACTTCGTAGTGCCTGTTCTGGCACCTCTGTGGGTGCTGCTTGCTTCTGAGTGGGCTCCTTGTCTTGCGGGACGCCCCCTCTGTCTCCTCACGCAATTGGTGACATCCTGGTCCCTCCTGGGCCACAGCAGCATCCAAAAACCCTAACCGCGACCCTTGCAGCTAGCAAGGCTTGTTTGCGATATTTCTGCACGGAAACACCTCTTCAAGCTTCTTCACGACGTGGGACATCCATACTCTAAAGGAAAGTTTCTAGTCCTTGTCGTTCTTGCAGAATCCACAGCTTCTACCATCCAGTGGCAGCTTCTTTGCACCCACAGCTGGCATTTCCTGGGCATCTGCCCACTCCCGACTTGATCGTGACTCTTGGACTTGGTCCCCTTGTTCCACAGGTACTCTCGTCAGGAAATCCATAGTTGTTGCATTGCTGGTGTTGGTCTTCCTTGCAGAATTCCCCTATCACGACTTCTGTGCTCTCTGGGGAACTTAGGTGCCCTTTGCACCCACTTTTCAGGGTCTTGGGGTGGGCTATTTTTCTAACCCTCACTGTTTTCTTACAGTCCCAGCGACCCTCTACGAGCTCACATAGGTTTGGGGTCCATTCGTGGTTCGCATTCCACTTCTAGAGTATATGGTTTGTGTTGCCCCTTTACCTATGTGCTCCCATTGCATTCTATTGTGACTATACATTGTTTGCACTGTTTTCTATTGCTATTACTGCATATTTTGGTATTGTGTACATATATCTTGTGTATATTTGCTATCCTCATACTGAGGGTACTCACTGAGATACTTTTGGCATATTGTCATAAAAATAAAGTACCTTTATTTTTAGTATTTCTGTGTATTGTGTTTTCTTATGATATTGTGCATATGACACCAGTGGTATAGTAGGAGCTTTACACGCCTCCTAGTTCAGCCTAAGCTGCTCTGCTAAGCTACCTTTTCTATCAGCCTAAGCTGCTAGACACCCCTCTACACTAATAAGGGATACCTGGTGCAAGGTGTAAGTACCCCTTGGTACCCACTACAAGCCAGGCCAGCCTCCTACAGGTGGTGATTTGATTTTCGTGGTTGAGGCACACCATCCTTGCAGAAATTATGTTTTTAATTCTTGGGACAACTTTCCGGTTGTGGATGCAAAAACAAATCTTTATCATGAATACACTAATATTCCACCACCTCATGTATACAGAGCATATGCACTTTTAGAAATAACACTTACACATTGGGAACATACTAATTGGTTCTGAGGCACCCTAGAAAATGTACTTGCCCAAGTACGCATGGGACCCCTTAGTAATGAAGGGTCCACTTGGCCAGCCTTAACTGGTTATACACCTTATCCTGATTTACGTCACTTGACTGTTGCTGAACTTCAACAGTCACATTCTATTCTAGTTCAACTTTACCAATGCCTAGCTCAGTTTGTTGTGACACATGGCTGCTCCTGCGCGAGTGGAGAATAGACCAGATTGAGGCTGGGTTTCCCCTTACGGGACCACATGACAAGCATAGCATATTAACCATATATTTCCCACAAGGGATTGTTCCCCAGATAACAGACTGTAACAGATGGGGAACATTCTTTGCAGCAGTCTATACCCTAACTCACAGCACGCCTTCTTTGGCAGTGTTACTAGATATCCTGAAGCAAGTGCCGGATGAGTATGGGGCCAGCCCAGCCCTTGATTTGGATATGAAAATTATTGGAAATGTTCCTGTTGTTTCTGAGATGATTCTATCTAACATCAAGGACGAAGCTGCAGCTCTGGCTATACGTCAGAGACTCACTGCGGTTGCTGCTGCCGACTGGGAACGTGAACTGCCGACCATTATAGCTGAAGTATATACTTCACTTGGTTGCAATAATTTGGGGACCAGACCACCTAAACTACAACTTGGCAAGCTTAGAGCAAGCCTTTAGAAAGGATAAATCTTGAGGAGGTTCTCCTCCAGCTGAGACAACTGAGAGAAAATATAATTTGCATGATTGCACACAGATTAAAACCCCAGACAGATATCAGGACACTGATATCCGTCCTTCTCATTCCTTCCAGGACGCATCTGACAGAAAGTACGAGAGAGGAGAAAGGTCTGATCACAGACAGGAGGAGCATGTTAAACCGAGAAAGGACTCACAACGCATGTCTGATGTGAAGATCAACCAAGAGGAAAAACCTCACTACAGATCTCTGTTTCAAAAGAAAAAAGTTGGGTCTATAATCGCAAAACATGACCCAAATCCTGATAACCCTTCTCCTGAACGGGACATGGGCGGTGACTCTCCTCGACAGCACGGCAGAGGTCACCATAGTCCATCGGACCCTCCAGGAGTTTCTGGCAGTGAAAGCAATTGATCAATATGTGAAGGATGAAAACGCAGATAGGTGTGTTGCCCCTCCCGATCAACTCTATAATTTAGAGATTCAAATTGAGGGTGACATTCTATGCACTAATTGTGTATTTTTTTGGGGGGGATATTTTAACATTATCATATGACATTCTCTTAGCGGAGGTCGATTGACTTCCAGAGTTTGTCCGCTCCTCCCCACAGGGTGAAGTAGTAATCCTTCCTTTTTTCTCTGTCCTTGTCCCTGAGGAAATCAAACAAGTTATGCAGCAAAATGGGCTCTTGCACAAGCCCCGGCATTATACTGGCAATCATGTAGGCTGGGATAAGGTCTCTCCTTATCATATAAAACCCTTAAGGTCCAGCCCTCAAGCGCGTCCACTATATCCTATTAAACGTGAAGCAAAAGCACACGTTAGGCATATCCTATCTTAGTTAGAGTACCAGGGAGTGAATGAACCCTGCATCTCCCAAATGAACTATCACTTTTTCCTGTTTTGAAACCAGATCATTCATATAGAACTGTCTTGCACTACAGACACTTGAATAGTTATAAATGCATGTTAGCAAGTGCAACACACACAGCACTGCTCTTATTAATAATAATGTCCATAGAAAATACAAAACAACCTTGGATATTTCCAATGTTGTTTTCAGTCAAAATCTAGCACCTGGAGTAGAGACTTAACTGTCTTCTCCGCGCAGGGCTTCCAGTGTTGCTTTGCACACCTGGCCATGGGGTACAAGAATAGTCCAGGACTGTTTGCTGCCTGTATAGTGTCAATTCTTCATGATATTGACCCAGGCACATTGCGTATATAGACAAGATCTATCTAATGAATGATGAGTTGGACACACACTTAGCCAGACTGGACCATATTATTTTGCGGTTTGCTGCCATTGGCTATAAATGTAATTTAAAAAAAATCTCACGTTGCTTGTTTCAGTGTCATGTTCTTAAGATAGGAACTCACAAACGAAGGCAACAGCCTTGCGCCTCACTTCTTAGAGAAGTGTGCACTCGTACAACCACCTAGTGCTCTTTGTAAGCTACAATCAGTCAATGCTTTCCTTCATTTTGGCAGGACATATATTCCTGACTATGCTCTACACATACAACCTTTGTATGAATTAATACATCCATATTTTTCCAGTTTATATTGGGTATCTGACAAAACTGACATAATCAGATCACTAAGATCTGACTTACTTTCTACGAGACATTTACATACACTACAAACCTTCTCATCCATATACTTGTGGGTACCATTGGGTTTAATGACATTACCTTCAACAAGAGTGAAACAGTGCTGACTGCATATAAATCTCATTTAAATTGCAATGTGGAAATGTCTTTTGCTTCCACTGAGAAAATTCTGACTGCCATGCAGATGGCCACCCTAAAAGAAATGCCTCTTGTTCAAGAAAAATGCATAATTGTTGTTACACCAATCCAGCCTTAGAGGCTGTCACAGAAGCTAGCGTTCCAAATGCTAAAGCCCTGCATCGTAGATGAATTCAGTGGGCAACATCCTTAACTGCCACAGATGTAGACTTTAACTTTGACTTGTCTTTGCAAACGCAAGAATTATTGCAATATGAGCATGTTTACCCCATGCCCACTACCATTTTGCCTCTTGAACAGTATAAATTGATAGTTTATACTGATGGTTCAGCTCAACCTGCTGTAGGGTCTAAGCACCAGTATTTGGCAGCATTCACCTCTGTTCATGGTCTTATGTTGGACGATAAATTCCAACCCCAGAAAACTCACACACATTCCCTAGGAGATTGTACTGCTCAGTTAGCTGAATTAAAAGCTTTGACTTTGGCACAAGAAAATAGGGATCCTGAATTTCCCACACCTACCATGTGTGATCCGTATTATTGTGTCAAGTCCTTTAAGCACAATCTGCATTATTGTGCAGAATTGTTTCAAATCTTTGAGACTCTAAAGGTAACATTATTAAGCACAAGATGCTTTGGGTGAAGGTGGCGCACCTCAAAGACAGGTTGCCACAGACTTGTGTTGTACATAACTTGGGTCATCAAGGTGTAGGAACACACGCTGTAGGTAATTCATTGGCTGATGAAGCAGCCAAATCAACAGTTGCGACTGCTACTGTACTTCGATTACACGTTCACAAACACACATTCACAAAGATAAACTGGCAACCGTAAATGCTACAAGCAATGGCACTCCCTTACCTAAAGGCGTTCCAGCTAAATATACATAACATTTAAGTGAACATTATATGTTGTATGTTAGACACTCTGGAGTTGGTGATCGGTTGATTCCCGACTTAGACCACAGGCTAGCTTTAATGAAAGCTGCGTATGAAAGTGTTGCTTCTGCTCATTCTGGTGTGGCGGCTACAATTTTGGTGCTGCAGCAGTGTTATTGGTGGCACAGTGTACACACGCAGGCCAAGAAATATGTCTTTTGTTGTGACATCTGTCAACAAATTAAGGGCTTCACAGATGCATGCCCATTGCAGACACACTTGTTCATTTCGGACGAACCTTTCGGCTGCGTTTATTTGGAACATGCAGGTCCTCTTAATTTGGATGGTGCGTTTAAATGTATCCTTCTTGCAGTTGATTCATGCTCTAGATTCCTGTGGGTGTGGCCATATCATTTGGCTGATGCTCAAATTGGCATTAAAGATTTGCAAGTCTTTGTCAAGACGTATGCATGGGCACAGGTGCAGTATCCTTCACCATACAGGCCTGAGGGTAACTCTGTTGTAGAAAAAATTAACCATGATTTAAAGCAATCCTTAACAACTAGGTTTTTAGGCTCAGGATGTAGTTGGATCCAATGCGCAGTTAATAATCTCCTGTTAGAAATGGGGTCTTTGGTTGACAGTCAGGTTACCCCCTGTTCAAGCAAGGACCTTCACTCTAGTCAGGGTAAAAGAGAATCACACTCAGCTAACCCCTGCTTATCCCCTTGGTAGCTTGGCAGAGCAGTAGGCTTAACTTCAGAGTCCTAGATGTAAAGTATTTGTACCAACACACACAGTAACTCAATGAAAACACTACAAAATGACACAACACCAGTTTAGAAAAATAGGACATATTTATCTAAACAAAACAAGACCAAAACGTCAAAAATCCGACATACACAAGTCAAGTTATGAATTTATAAAGATTAAACTCAAAAATAGCGCTTAAAAACTAAAAATGCTTCGATGAGGTGTTAACACGGCATCGTAACGGAGTCGTTCCCAACAATCGGAGTCGCGCAGACCCCTAGGTACAGTACCTTGGTAAAGAAATTAAAACGAGCCGATGCGCGAAGTCGGGGATCGCGGCTTCTGTGCGAAACATTGAATCTGTGCTTTTCTAGCGGCGTTGGTCACAACTTGGTGCAGCAACTTCCACGGAGTCACAGACTTCAGCGGGGCTGCAGCGATGTCGGGCCTGCGAAGGTTGTCGCGTTCCACCGATGATCACGGAGTCAGGTGCAGGCGGCGTCACCGGATTCAGCAGCAGCGTCGGTCCGCAGTCGTCCGAAGTCGATTTCCTTGGATTTTAACCAGGTCTTTTTTTCAAGTGCCCAGGGACTGGATAGGGCACCACTTGTCGGAGCAGGAGTCTCTTCAGAGACTCCAGGTGCTGGTAGAGAGAAGTCTGTGCTGTCCCTGAGTCGTCAAACAACAGGAGGCAAGCTCTACATCGAAGTCGGGGATCATGGCGTCTGTGCGAAATGTTGAATCCGCGCACTTCGAGCGGCGTTGGTCACGACATGGTGCGGCGACTTCCACAGATTCTCGGACTTCAGCGGGGCTGCAGCGATGTTGGGCCTGCAAAGGTCGTCGCGTTCCAGCGAAGATCACGGAGTCAGGTGCAGGCGGCGTCAACGGATTCAGCAGCGGCGTCGGTCCGAAGTCGATTTCCTTGGATTTTAACCAGCTTTCCTTTCAAGGGCCCAGGGACTGGTTAGGGCACCACTTGTCAGAGCAGGAATCTCTCCAAAGACTCCAGGAGCTGGTGGAGAGAAGTCTGTGCTGTCCCTGAAATTTAAAACAACAGGAGGCAAGCTCTACATCAAGCCCTTGGAGATTTCTTCACAGATGGAAGGCACACAAAGTCCAGTCTTTGCCCTCTTACTCTGGCAGAAGCAGCAACTGCAGGATAGCTCCACAAAGCACAGTCACAGGCAGGGCAGCTCTTCTTCCTCAGCTCTTCAGTTCTCCTCCAGGCAGAGGTTCCTCTTGTTTCTAGAAGTGTTTTAAAGTCTGTGGTTTTGGGTGCCCTTCTTCTACCCAATTTTGCCTTTGAAGTAGGCCTACTTCAAAGCAAAGTCTCTTGTGAATGTGGCCCCAGGCACTCACCAGGGGGTTGGAGACTGCATTGTGTGAGGGCAGGCACAGCCCTTTCAGGTGTGAGTGACCACTCCTCCCCTCCCCCCTAGCACACATGGCTCATCAGGATATGCAGGCTACACCCCAGCTCCCTCTGTCTCACTGTCTAGTGTGAGGTGCAACCAGCCCAACTGTCAAACTGACCCAGACAGGGAATCCACAAACAGGCAGAGTCACAGAAATGGTATAAGCAAGAAAATGCTCACTTTCTAAAAGTGGCATTTTCAAACACACAATCTTAAAATCAACTTTACTAAAAGATGTATTTTTAAATTGTGAGCTCAGAGACCCCAAACTCCACATGTCCATCTGCTCCCAAAGGGAATCTACACTTTAATCAGATTTAAAGGTAGCCCCCATGTTAACCTATGAGAGGGACAGGACTTGCAACAGTGAAAAACTAATTTAGCAATATTTCACTGTCAGGACATATAAAACACATTACTATATGTCCTACCTTAACCAAACACTGCACCCTGCCCTTCAGTGCCCAGACCACAGCAAACGCTTCAAGTTCTATGGCACTCCACCTACTTTCCCTGGGTAGTAACCTCCTGCTAATGAAGGCTACGGGTTGATCTAGGCCCTCTTCATTAAGCTGTGAGAGTACTGCTCCAGTACCATTCTCCGAGGCGTCTGTTTGCACAACAAACTCCTTGGAGTAGTCAGGTGCCTTCAGCACAGGTGCTGTGTACACGGCAGCCTTCAGGGCATCAAAAGCGTTCTGGCAAGCATCTGTCCAGATCACTTTCCTGGGTTGCTTCTTAGAAGTCAACTCAGTTAAGGGGATAACAATGGTACCATATCCCTTAGCAAACCTCCTGTAATATCCTGTGAGACCTAAAAAGGCTCTCACTTCAGTCTGGGTCTTGGGAGGCTCCCAAGCCAGAATTGTACCAATCTTAGGCTGTAGGGGTGCCACCTGGCCACTCCCCACCTGGTGTCCTAAGTACACCACCGAACCCTGCCCTATTTGGCGCTTGCTCGCCTCAATAGTGAGGCCTGCCTTCTGCAGGGCCCCTAACACTCTCCAGAGGTGTTGCAGGTGTTCCTCCCATGTGGAACTAAACGCAGCAATGTCATCCAGGTAGGCGGCACTGAACTCATTTAGTCCCGCCAACACCTGTTGACTAACCTCTGAAAGGTGGCAGGGGCATTCTTCATCCCAAATGGCATCACTTTAAATTGAACATGTCCATCTGGGGTAGAGAATGCTGACCTCTCTGTGGCCCCCTCAGTTAAGGCAACCTGCCAGTACCCAGGTGTGAAGTCAAATGTACTGAGGTACTTGGCAGCCCCTAACCGGTCAATCGGCTCATCAGCTCGGGGGATGGGGTGCGCGTCAGTCTTGCTGACTGCAATGAGTCCCCAGTAGTCCACACAGAACCTGAGTTCTGGGGTGGCACCAGGTGCAGCAGCCTTTGGTACCAATACCACTGGGCTGGCCCAAGGACTGCTGGAGTGCTCAATAACTCCCAGGGCAAGCATTTTGGATACCTCATCCTTAATGCATGCCCTGACCCTGTCAGTCACCCTGTAAACCTTCTGTTTAATGGGTGTACTGTCCCCAGTGTCCACATCATGTGTGCACAAGTGTGTGACTCCTGGGATCAGGGAAAAAAGTGAGGAAAACTGTCCCAACACGTGGCGACAGTCACCTTGCTGCTCCTCAGTCAGGGAGGGGAGAGGATCACTCCCTGCACTGACCCATCTTTTTCTCCTGCAGACAGGAGGTCAGGAAGGGGCTCACTCTCCTTCTCTACCCCATCATCTGTCGCAAGGAGCATGGACAGTTAAGTCCGCTCAAAGTGAGGTTTGAGGTGGTTGACATGAAGGACCCTTAAAGGGTTCCTCGGAGATCGCAAGTCCACCAGGTAGGTGACTTCACTCTTGTGCTCCACCACCTCAAATGGCCCAGTCTGGTTTCTCAAAGCCAGCATGTAGCTAAATACATCCTTGGGGTGGGGTTTACTAGGAGCTTTCTCCAAAGCTTCCCTAACCAGACTCAAAGGTCCCCTCACAGGGTGGCCATAAATCAGCTCAAAGGGACTAAACCCAAGTCCCTTTTGAGGCCCCTCCCTGTAGGCGAACAGAAGGCATGGCAAGAGGACATCTCACTTCTGCCTCAAGGGCTCTGACAGGCCCTGAATCATGCCTTTCAAGGTGCAGTTGAACCTCTCAACCAGACCATTACTTTGGGGGTGGTAAGGTGTGGTGAACTTGTAGGTTACCCCACACACTTTCCACAAAGACTTCATGTATGTGGATATGACGTTTGTACCCCTATCAGATACCACTTCCTTGGGGAACCCCATGTGGGTAAAAACCCCCATCAGTGCACGACCCACCACAGGGGAAGTGACTGACCTCCGAGGAATGGCTTCTGGATACCGTGTTGCATGGTCCACCAAGACCAGGGTGAACCTGTTGCCCAAGGCTGTCTTGGGGTCCAGAGGCCCCACAATGTCAATACCTACCCTCTCAAAGGGAGTACTAACAACAGGCAAAGGCTGGAGGGGAGCCTTACATTTCCTCCCACTCTTGCCACTTGCCTGACAAGTCTGACAAGACCTGCAATGTGCATCTGAGTGCCTGCGCATTAGGGGCCAGTAAAAGTGGGTGACAAGCCTCTCAAAGGTCTTGTCCTGCCCCAAATGTCCAGCTAAAGGCACATCATGAGCCAACCCCAGTAGGAAGGACCATCAGCACACGGGCTGACCCAGGCTCAGGAACCTTAGGGTCGCTATACAGGAGGTCATCCTCCCAATCTATCAGGTGTGATCCTGGCTCCTTGCCAGCCGCTTGGTCTGCAGCCTGCTGCCGCAAACCCTCCAAAGTAGGGCATGTCTTCTGTGCTGCACAGAATGCTTCCCTGGTGGGCCACCCTTCCTGCTGCCACTGTGACAGCTCAGAGACCTCCCCCAGTTCAGCCACCTGTTCCCCTGTAGGCTCCGGGGCGTCACCCTCAGGCTCCGCCGCGTCCCGGACCGTGGGAACTTCTGGGTCCGGTTTCCCACGCCCCCTGCCCTTCTTCTTCTTGGCCGTCCCCTGGGCCACTGTTTCAGGCTCTAGGGGCTCTTGGTTATCCTGATGGGCTGCCATTGACCGGGTGAATATGCATACCCACCCAGGCAGATCCAACATCTCTAAGTGAGACCTGTGTTCCACCTCCTTCCAGGGGGAATCCTCCAGGTCATTGCCTAGCAAACAATCAACAGAAATGGTTGGACTCACAGTTACATTCAAGGAACCTGAGCCCCTCCCCCCCCCCATTCAAAGGGAACCTGTGCCACTCTGCACAGGCACTCTGAGTTGTCCACTGCAACTACTTGGTGAAGTACCTCGGGATCAATCTGCTCTTCAGACACCAGCTGACTCCTCACTGTAGTCACACTGGCTCCCGTGTCATTCCTCAGAGCCTCCACTATCTGTCCGTTTATGGTCACCCACTGCCTGTATTTCTTAGTGTTTTCAGGCACTAGGGTTCCCTGGACCATCTCACTGTCCCCTAGTGCGACAAGGGTCATCTCAGCTGGTTCCCACCCACCTGAAACCAGCTCCTCCCCAAGAGCTACACTGGCCAAACCCTGGACGGCGCACCAGTGGGTGCTGGTGTACTTTTGGGGCATTTGGGGTCCCCTCTCACATGACCCACCTGGTCACATGCATAGCACGTACGTTGGGGACCACCTGCCACTGGCTTCCATTTGGAGAACCATGGCTTCTTTTTTCACTGCGGTTTGGGAATTCTTACTCTGGGAATCAGTTTGGGGCCCTTTAGAGAACTCCCCCTGTTTACCCTTATCCTCCTCCTTTGTTCTGAGAGGGACCCTGCCCACCCTTCGCGTGGTCTCCCACATACCTCTTCTGGACCCTGGTGCTCTCCCAGCGGTCCGCTTCCTGCGCAAGCTTCCTGGGATCAGTCAGCTTGCTATCAATCAGGTGCTGGTGCAGCTCTGGAAAACATAAACTATACAAGTGCTCCCAAGCAATCAGATTGTAAAGCCCCTCATACGTAGTTACCTTATTGCCCTTCACCCAACCATCCTGGGACCTGCAATAAGAATCAACACATTCCAACCATGTTTGGGATTCCTTCTTCTTGTAGGATATAAACTTATCCTTGTACTGCTCAGTGGTAATACCATACCTTGTAAGTAAGGCATCCTTCATGCTAGAGTAGGTGAGATTCTGAGCATCTGCTAAGGCTGTCAGTGTATCCCTCCCCTCTACCTCAAAGTGCTTCCAAAGACCCGCCACCCCCAATGAGCTTCAGGGACCAGATTCATATGGAAAGCAAACTCATACCCCTTAAACCACAAGTATATGTTGTCCTCCCTTTTATATTCCTTCACAAGATCTTTAGGAATGTGCACCCTCCTTTCAGGCTGCACTGTGATGTGGCTGCCACCATCCCTACTAGACTGGCTTCTCTGATCCAGCTCTCTCAAGCTACGCTCATGAGCCAACAAAATCTTTTTCTCTTCTAGTGCCATCCTCATTTTCTCCAACTCCCTCTGGTGCTCCCTCTCTGCCTGCCTGTCCTGCAACTCTTCAGCGGTCAGACCCTTAGATGAGACACTTCTACCTGCCCTGGAGACCCTCTTCCTGGACATAACAGGCCCTCCCACAATACCATTGTGTATGGACTGCACTTCCTCCTCCTCATCTTCCTCATCCTCTGTGTGCCCTCCAGTGCTCTTGGCTGTCACCCAGGCCCTCAGTGCCTTTTGCAGCTCCTTCTTCTTGGATTAGCTCTTAATGGGACAGTTAAAGCTTTTACAGAACTCTTTTAACTGGGCCTTGGTATAGCTATCTAATTTCTCCAGGTCAAAAGCAGCTCCAACTGATGCATCTCCAGATTGAGACATGATGAAAAGTCAACAAAAGTGCAAAGTTCCAAAAAGCAGAAAAGTTCTTAAATGAAGTTCAGAAGTCAATCAAAGATTACCACAAAAATGGATGTAAGGAAAAATCCAAGCAAAAGAGAAAAATCAAAGATCACCAAACAAGTAGTATGTGGTCACGTAGTGGTCTGCACTCAAAATAGTAGTGTACACTTAATCACTGTATGTCAAGTACAAATACAAGCCCAAATCCCAACCGCTGATCACCAATGTTAGAAATGGGGTCTTTGGTTGACAGTCAGGTTACCCCCTGTTCAAGCAAGGACCCTCACTCTAGCCAGGGTAAATGCAAATCACCCTCAGCTAACCCCTGCTTAATCCCTTGGTAGCTTGGCAGAACAGTAGGCTTCACTTCAGAGTGCTAGATATAAAGTATTTGTACCAACACACACAGTAACTCAATGAAAACACTACAAAATGACACAACACCAATTAAAAAAAATGGGAAATATTTATCTAAACAAAACCAGACCAAAGCGACAAAAATCCGACATACACAAGTCAAGTTATGAATTTTTAAAGCTTAAACTCAAAAATAGAGCTTAGAAACAAAAAATGCTTCGATGAGGTGTTAAGACGGCGTCGTAACGGAGTCGTTCCCAACAATCTGACACCAGCGGTGCCGGACACGGAGTCGCGTAGACCCCCAGGTACAGTACCTTGGTAAAGAAATGAAATCGAGACGATGCGCGAAGTCGGGGATCGCAGCTTCTGTGCGAAACATTGAATCCGTGCTTTTCTAGCGGCGTTGGTCACAACTTGGTGCAGCAACTTCCACGGAGTCACAGACTTCAGCGGGGCTGCAGCGATGTCGGGCCTGCGAAGGTTGTCGCGTTCCACCGATGATCACGGAGTCGGGTGCAGGCGGCGTCACCGGATTCAGCAGCAGCGTCGGTCCGCAGTCGTCCGAAGTCGATTTTCTTGGATTTTAACCAGGTCTTTTTTTCAAGTGCCCAGGGACTGGATAGGGCACCACTTGTCGGAGCAGGAGTCTCTTCAGAGACTCCAGGTGCTGGTAGAGAGAAGTCTGTGCTGTCCCTGAGTCGTCAAACAACAGGAGGCAAGCTCTACATCAAGCCCTTGGAGATTTCTTCACAAGATGGAAGGCACACAAAGTCCAGTCTTTGCCCGCTTACTCTGGCAGAAGCAGCAACTGCAGGATAGCTCCACAAAGCACAGTCACAGGCAGGGCAGCTCTTCTTCCTCAGCTCTTCAGCTCTCCTCCAGGCAGAGGTTCCTCTTGTTTCTAGAAGTGTTCTAAAGTCTGGTTTTGGGTGCCCTTCTTATACCCAATTTCTCCTTCGAAGTAGGCCTCCTTCAAAGCAAAGTCTCTTGTTAATGTTAAATTCTGCCTTTCCCAGGCCAGGCCCCAGACACTCACCAGGGGGTTGGAGACTGCATTGTGTGAGGGCAGGCACATCCCTTTCAGGTGTGAGTGACCACTCCTCCCCTCCCTCCTAGCACAGATGGCTCATCAGGATATGCAGGCTAGAGGCTACACTCCAACTCCCTTTGTGTCACTGTCTAGTGTGAGGTGCAACCAGCCCAACTGTCAAACTGACCCAGACAGGGAATCCACAAAAAGGCAGAGTCACAGAAATTGTATAAGCAAGAAAATGCTCACTTTCTAAAAGTGGAATTTTCAAACACACAATCTTAAAATCAACTTTACTAAAAGATGTATTTTTAAATTGTGAGCTCAGAGACCCCAAACTCCACATGTCCATCCGCTCCCAGAGGGAATCTACACTTTAATCAGATTTAAAGGTAGCCCCCATGTTAACCTATGAGAGGGACAGGCCTTGCAACAGTGAAAAACGAATTTAGCAATATTGCACTGTCAGGACAAATAAAGCACATTACTATGGGGGTCATTCTGACCATGGCGGTAATTACCGCCATGGCGGAGGTCGGCGGTAGCACCGCCAACAGGCTGGCGGTGCACCGCTGGGCATTCTGACCGCAGCGGTTCAGCCGCGGCCAGAAACGGAAAGTCGGCGGTGTACCGCCGACTTTCCGCTGCCCGTCTGAATCCTCCATGGCGGCGGAGCGCGCTCCGCCGCCATGGGGATTCTGACACCCCCTACCGCCATCCTGTTCATGGCGGCTCTCCCGCCATGAACAGGATGGCGGTAGGGGGTGCCGCGGGGCCCCTGGGGGCCCCTGCCGTGCCCATGCCAATGGCATGGGCACGGCAGGGGCCCCCGTAAGAGGGCCCCAAAAAGTATTTCAGTGTCTGCCCAGCAGACACTGAAATACACGACGGGTGCAACTGCACCCGTCGCACCTTCCCACTCTGCCGGTTCAATTCTGAGCCGGCATCCTAGTGGGAAGGTTGATTTGCCCTGGGCTGGCGGGCGGTCTTTTGGCGGCCGCCCGCCAGCCCAGGGCAAATGTCAGAATCACCGCCGCGGTCTTTCGACCGCGGTGCGGTGTTCTGACGGCGGTACCTTGGCGGACGGCCTCCGCCGTCCGCCAAGGTCAGAATGACCCCCTATATGTCCTACTTTAACCATACACTGCACCCTGCCCTTTGGGCTACCTAGGGTCAACCTTAGGGGTGCCTTATATGGAAGAAAAGGGAAGGTTTAGGCCTGGCAAGTGGGTACACTTGCCAAGTCAAATTTATAGTTAAAACTGCACACACAGACACTGCAATGGCAGGTCTGAGACATGATTACAGAGCTACTTATGTGGGTGGCACAACCACTGCTGCAGGCCCAATAATAGCATTTGATTTACAGGCCCTGGCACCTCTAGTGTACTTTACTAGGGACTTACTAGTAAATCAAATATGCCATTCATGGAAAAGCCAATTACATACACATTTTGTAAAGGAGCACTTGCACTTTAGCACTGGTTAGCAGTGGTACAGTGCCCAGAGTAACAAAAACAGCAAAATCAGAGTCCAGCACACATCAACAACCTGGGGAACAGAGGCAAAAGTTAAGGGAGACCACGCCAAGGATGAAAAGTCTAACATCTCCCGAAACAATCTAGGGGGGCTGACTCCATACCAGATCCTCTTTGGCATAGATATGTATGTTTCAGACCTTGCTGATCCAGACAATGTGGCGGGTGCCACGGTCTGTGATGTAAATGATTGTTGTGCTGTCTTAAAGAATTTGCAACACTTCAGTGAATCACACGCAAGCGATCAGTTGAAGAGGTCTACCTCTGCTGGAATCAAGGAGAAAACAGAGCCTTGTGGCTGGATCTCACACATTGGGGCCCTCATCAGAGAGAAGGTTGTGGTGAAGCGGGAGTTCGGCCTAGCATACTGTTCTCCTGTGTCAGTCCTTGGCATACAAGATACAAGAACTGTAATTTTGCCACCTCTGAAATTCTGGTCGAATCAAAGAGACAGGAGTACCCTTCAGAAAACAGGCCAAGTTCACGACCCCCGCATTGCAGTGGCTGTGAAGGGACACCTGCTTGCAGATCATTGAATGACTAACAGTAGTCTCACATTCGCTTCCTCTAAGAAAGACCTCTGTTTTGCCGTTTAGACATTTGTAAAGGGCAACTCCCACAGCTCCTTAATATAACTATCGCCCAGACGCTCATACCTGTCCACGCAAGATGTTTTAGGCATTTTGAAAAATGAAAAGTGGAAACGGGCAGATTAATGATGCCATGTAGGAGCCATACTGTTGAAGGACTCTCTGCGATCGTAAAAGGCAACTTTTCTAACTTCTCTATATGAAGCATGGTGAAACTCGCTTCCCTTTTAGCCATTACCTTTTGTTCCCTGGATAAATTAAAAGCAGTGAATAATTCACTACCGTTAATGTATCTCCATGGAATACGGACATTTTTCAGTGTTTGTAACGTCCAACCAAGCTGCATAATGGAACGCAGCTGACTTTGTCCATGGTATAAACGGGACATGTCTGTCTGAATGATATCTATCATAGACAACACTATGTTTTTATAAATTCTGTTGGAAAGAGTGTTCATGCCATTATCGACAACTGCTAAAACCTTTTCTAAGTTTTCCTTATCTCTTTGCCTTAAACGCGCAGCAGCTTCTATCTGAGAAAGTTTCCATATCTCATTATACATAGCATAAATAAATCTTTTAGAGCGCTGTTTCCTAGGACCTATCAAAAAGTCCTGCATGTCTATATCTTCAGAAAGCGTGTTAAGGTGCTCTTTAACTGCGGCTAACGTGTTAGACTATACCCATTGTTCGCACAGTTTACCCACACTGTATGTAGTAACTATCCCAGTGTGTTTGAACTGAGACAAAGCAAGGATCTGTCCGGATAATCTTGAAACCCCCTGAGGAATCAAAAAAATGCACCTGACAGCCATTGGTGTCTAGTGGCCGAATCAACCACCCGCCGGGACTGGAAAGTGAAGAACTATAGGTACCAGCCTGAATCATTTCATCTAGCTCTTCCTCCGTGCTGTTCAGGAAGAATTGCCAATCATTAAACTTCGCCGGTGTGGGAATACTGGGCTTTTATTTTTGCTAACCCAAGGCAGGACGTCTGTTGAATCGTGTCATTTAAAAAGATCATTTGAACAGGAATCAGGCATGCTCTAAATAAAGCTTCCCTACCCTGTATTTGCCAATCTAGTGTTCCCCATACACTCTTTAAATTAATAATGTTCTTCCAGTGATCATAACCTTCAACAGCAAGACGGGAAACAAAGGAATCTGAATAAATCAGTTTTGTGTCTGTTAGCAACATTTTCCTAATTCTTGAAGGTGCTAATTTGAAAAAATATGACTCGGAATTTTTTGTGTCATGCCCAGAAAAATAAATGTACTTCTCTAAATAACTTTTCGGCCTTCCCTGGTGGTGTCGAACAATGTTCCCACTGTGTGTAATTGAGTACCTGTCTATGTCTAGTTGCATGGTGCAGCTAGTAATGTCCCCAATTATTATAGCAGAACATTTCCCCGTAATTCCTTGTATTTAGATATACATCATCACTTTCAAATACTGAATAGTCTTTAATTTCAGTTAACATAGAATCAACTGTCTTGACATCCCAATCATCAGATACAACACTGGGTGAAATGACATCTGTCATAGATATTTTAAATACATATGGAATTTGGATAACTTCAGTAGGTCCGTATATTTCAAATGGGACTTTGTCCCACACAATCCCATCAGAAATGAGTACAGCTGAAATGTTCACTGGGGACAAGGCTCTGCGGACCTTGTGTGAGGAATGATATT
Source organism: Pleurodeles waltl (assembly GCF_031143425.1). Lineage (NCBI taxonomy): Eukaryota > Metazoa > Chordata > Amphibia > Caudata > Salamandridae > Pleurodeles > Pleurodeles waltl. Next base: position 449,486,602 of record NC_090449.1, read on the forward strand.
GAGTTAAGACTTCATCCACAGGCTCTACAGAGGAGCATCCAGGAATGTAATGACCAGTTATGAGCAAAAAGAAAACAGTCACAAAACCAATCCATAGAAATAAGGTAGAAAATATCAGGCTGAACCATAGATAGTTCCAGGGATATATTAAGTAATTAATTTTAAGCCATAGATATAGCTTACGTGTCTTTGAAACATTTTCGGTCACTGGAGTGGATGAGTCTGAAGAAAAGTCATCAATATCGATGAATTAACCAGAGGCAGTCTCTGCAAACACGGGAGCAAGTGCAGTACTTGTAGATGGCTCCACTTCATGTGGAGACTCATAGTAGATGGTGCCATCAGTCTGTGTTGTATTGGTGTATAAAATGGCCAAATCTTGGACAGGAGTTGTCATTGAAGTGGTAACAGGAACAAGCAAAAGCTCATTTTCCGCCCTTCCCATGGTCGAGGAGGAATTTGTAGCATTGTTGGACATTGTTGCATAGTCCAAAGTAGTGTTGTTCACTCTATTCTGAAGAGGTATGTCCTGTTGGGTAGTGAGAGGAGATCGGGAACTACCCAAGGGACCTCTGGGTCTACTGTGCAGGTACAGCCACATGGTGAAGTTTGACGTTGTCAATAGAAATAAATCTGTTTCCTCGTGAACCAGGCAGCAGTGGCAAGATAACAGTTCTGGTACCTTGTACTCCCAGCCTGAGACCGGTGCTCTGTAGGATGGACCAAATTCCTTCTTCACAGCGATCTTTTCACAAACCAGATCCCCAACTTTAGGAACCCAGCCAGTGGAAGTTGTTGGTATATCCCTTATTCCTAATGTGGCAGCACCGGTGAATGATTTATCATCACAAAATTGCTGAAGCTCCTGTAAGACAGTGAGACGTTCATTCATGTCAAAAGATGTTTCTGCTGCCACCAGACCAGAGCCATCAAGATCTGGGACATATATATACATATTCTAAAGAGAACCTCATAGGGAGTGCGTCCCCCCAAGGACCGTCTTGGCAGATTATTCAGTGCTCTCTGGATCCCATATAGGTAATGATGCCAGCTGCAACCAGAACCTAATACTCTAGCTGTTAAGGACTGCTTTAGATCACAGTTCCACCTCTCCATGACCGAATTTCCCTCGGATGGTATGGTGAGGAGTAATGGAGTTCAACACCCATCGTCCTCATGGTGTCACTGAATACCTTAGAGGCAAATGCAGGGCCCTGGTCCGAATGGAACGTTGGAACCGCATATGTACCGTTAAAGATCAGCAAGTCCTTTATAACAGTTCGAACGTCAGTCGACCGCTGCGGCCATACCCATAGGAATCTAGAACAAGAATCTACAGCTACTAGGATGTATCTGTATGCACCATCAGGCTAGAGTGGACCACAATGGTCCAGGTATACATATTGTAATGGCGTGCTGGACACTACAAGGGATGTCTGTGGGGGGCATTTGACATTGGAGCCCTTTATTTGCTGGAAAATGTCACAACAAAGGACATATTGCTTTGCCTGTTTGTATAGACCTGGCCACCAGAATCTTTTCTACAAGAGTGTTATTGTGGCCGAAATACCAGCATGAGCAGAAGCGACACCCTCATGTGCTGCTTTCACTAGATCTAATCTCTGGTCCTGATTGAGGATTGCTCAGTCTCTAACCCCAGGAAGTGTTGCACAGGCAACATTCTGCGCACTGATGTGGTAAGAATATTTTGTAGGGTACCCTTTCGGGAGAGGCTTGCCATCAGCTGAAGCTTTCAGAGCAGTCAGAATTTCATTATCTTGTAGGGCAACGAGTCACTGCAGCCACAAAAGCCGTAGCTACTGCGGATTTGGCTGCTTCGTCAGCCAAATTGTTGCCGATAACTTGTACTCCTACACGTTGGTGGCCCAATGTATGTACTACATGGACACATGGCAGCTTATCCTTAAGATCAGCCACCCTCCCCCACAATGTCTTGTGTTTATGGTATTCCCTTTAGAATCTCTGAACCTGTTCAGCTTCCAATGATTAAGATAATCATTGTAGGACTGAACACAGTAATATGAGTCACAGACTATTAAAGTCAGTCTTCCTATCTCTGTGCATTCTAGCGCTAAAATAAGGGCTTTGAGTTCAGCCAACTGAGCTGTGCAGTCCCCTAGGGTCTGCGTGTAGGTATTGTGAGGGTGGAAGACTCCATCCTTCATTGCCCCACTCACGGCTGGGCAAGCGGCTGAGTATTGATGTTTGGTACCTACAGCTGGTTGTGCTGAACCATCAGTATAAATTACAGTATGGTAGTTGTCTAAAGGCAAAAGATGTAGAGGAGCGGGGCACTCCTGTTCGTACTGGAGAAATTCTTGTGTCTGAAGTTTTGGATCAAAGATGTGATCAACATCTGTAGTGGTCAAAGAAATTGCCCACTGAATCCAGCGTGGATTTAATGCTTTAGCGCCAGGATCGCTCGCTTTGGTGGCGGCCTCTAAGGCTGGAACCGGGGTAACGACAATGATGCGTTTCCCTTGGGCAAGTGGCCTCTCCTTAATGACAGCCATCTGAACTGCCGTTATAATTTTTTCTGTGGGTGCAAAATGTTGTTCTGCATTGGAGTATAAATGTGATTTATATGCTATGGGCACTGTGTCATCTTCATTGAAGGTGACATAAGTAAACCCAATGGCACCAGCAATTATTCTGATGACCAAATTTGATTTATTGTCACGTGTGCGCAAGTGTTTAGCTTCCAGCATGTCCTGTTGCAATTCCCTAAGGATGCGTGTGCGTTCAACTGTCCAATGTCAGATAGAAAAATCTGGACGTATTAAGTCAGAAAGTGGCTTGATACGTTGTGCATAGTCAGGAATGTATGTTCTGCCAAAATTGAAGAAACCGAGTAAAGACTGTAGTTTCTTTAGTGTGTTTGGTGGGTGCAGTTGTGCACACTTCTCTAGGCATTGCGAGGCCAGGCTCTTCTCTTCGTTCGATAGCTCGTATCCCAGGAACAATACACTGAGAAAGGCAATGCTACTTTTCTTAAAGTTGAATTTATAACCGACCTCTGCAAACCCCAATATTATTCGATCGACCCTAACAAGATGAATGTTGATGTCGTCGTCTGTGAGATAAATGTCATCCACATAGGATAACGCCTCTGGATTAATATAATGTAATATTGATGTCACTCGGGCTGAAAACAGCCCTGGGCTATTCTTATAGCCCTGGGGTAAACGGCAAAAACGTGTTTGTGAGCCAAATGAGAATGCACTTACGTCCCGACTTTCTTCTGCTAAATTCTGGCAGAAAAACACGTTGGATATATCCAACGTTGCTTTATATTTTTTGCGCACTATATTGTTTACTAGTGCCGCGCTATGTGAATTTTGTATAGCATATGTACGCGTATGGATGTTCAAATGTCTGTGATCTAAGACTGTTCTATGGGAATGGTCTGGCTTCACAACCAGAAATAACGCATTATTCATTGCAGAGGCACAGGGCTCAATTACTCCCTGATACTCTAGCTGAGTGAGGATATCCCTCACCGGAGCCTTTGCTTCATGTTTAACAGGATATTGTGTCTGAGGTTGGGGTGCAGACCTGATGGGTATTACATGACATGGAGAGTCCTTGTCCCAACCTACATGAATGCAGTATAATGCAGGTGCCTGCGCTAAAGCCCATTTGACAACGTATGCTTCTTTTTCCGCTTCTGAAACAATATTAGAGAAAGAAGGCAAAATTACATCTTCCCCATGTGGGAGCTTGCGAACTTGTTCGGGTGGCCAATCTCTTTCGTCCAATAGGATATCACAATTAAGTTAGTCCCAAAATAAAATATCACACCGATGGTGCGCTCTACGTCTCCCTCAATTTGAATCTTCAAACCATAAACTTTATCGGGTGGGAGTACGCACCCGTCCGATGTTTCAACTGCAATATAATCGCTAGTTGCTGTCGCATCCAGATGATCTTTCAGACTCTGGTGACATATCGTGACCTCTGCTGCGCTGTCCAACAGTGTCACTGCCCACATCATGTTCTTCAGTAATATTCTCAAGTGCACTGGCAAATTTAACTGACAGTGCTGCCACCTTTTTCTTTTTAAACTATGGCTTTTGTTGTGAAGTATTTTCTTCGTTTTTGACTGTACTGTAGACTGTATTGAGTTTTTTTTTGTTTGACGTATTCAGGACGTCGGTCAGGACGGCCCCTTCTCTTGCTACATCTATCCGGTGCACCCTGAAAAGAACGAGAGGGACGTGAATCAGTATATCTGTCAGGAGTTTTTATATTCTCCCTATTTCTGAGAGTGTACCTCCTATCAGAGTTCTCTGGATGTGGAGAGTCTGCTCTCTGCTTCTGTCTATCTTTAAATTGTCTTGGCTTATCCCAGCGCTTTTTAGAACCCTCCTGCGCCTGTTTTGTACCTTCCTTAGGGGCGGTACTCTGTACTTCTAGCTTCTTCGGTTTGGCTCCCAGACTATCCCGTCCTATCCTAGTATAGGTATTGGAAATAATTTTCGGTAGCTGTCTCTCCTGTTTCAAATGTGGAGTTTTTCGGAGACGCTGGTGTATAGCCAGTGCTACCGCTTCCCCTTTAATGCTACTGAGTATTATTGAGGAAACTACGTCGAAGTTACGCATTAATTTCATCCCCAAATCTAGGGCAGATGCTGCCCCATGCTCATTTCTGTATTTGTTGTAACACTTCCGGTAAATTGGCAAGCGTTGGGGTACCATGTGTGGTGGTATAAATTGCAGCAAAGACGGTACCCCATGTGGCTTAATCATCTACTGAGGGAACCAACCCGAAGGGCAACCACATTTTGAGAATTCTATATTTCTCCTGTGGTCCCGTATGGGGAAACACAGCTTCTAGCTGATTTGTTTTCTGGGCTATCCAGTATGGTATTTTTTCCCGTTCTGTGGGTACGTTACCCATAATAGTATGCACTGTTTGTGGATTAATCCCAGTAGCCAATTGGTATCCAGCAGGTGCTGGTGGTGCTGGATGTGCTGGTGTTGTGTTCAAAGTCCTCATTACGAACTGAACAAGCCATCTGTAGAGTGTTATTATCCCATCGTATCAATTTCGCAGATCTGCTGCTTGCATATTTTGTATACCTGGGTGAGGTGTGTATGTGGCAAACATGGGCCATGTTGGTCCATCATTACCTAAAGGACCTAATCTCATGCGTTGTATTACATGTGGTAGGGCGCCTTCAAACCATTTCTGATGCTCTTGATAAGTGAGCAGTATTTCATGATACTGGTATGCTTGGTACCGTTGAGGTACATTAGCAATTTTATATGTGTGAAATGTGACTGTTCTGCGGTCTTCCTCCTGAAAGGTGACCCAAGAGTAAAATGTTTCTGTTTGGTACGCTTCATTAGCTTCTACTATGAAATTGACATCCCATGCACTGCTAAATGTAATGTTAATGCTTGTCTAGCATTCTCAGGAATTACTATGGTGTTTGCCATATTTGAAAAGATGGGTAAAAGATAGGGAACACCAAATGGGGAGTATAGTCCTTTTATGAGTTCGAGCTCGAACAACCTACAGCCTAATTAGGTGTTCCCTGTTCAGCTGAGGAGGATCTTCCCAAAGACTACGGACGTCTCCGTAATATGGTGCTTAGGGTATCAGTTGTCTGTGAGACAGTGATAGTCGGGGTGCCTGTAAATTAGCACCTAAACACCATTGTTGGTGGGGCCATGTCGTAGTTGGACTCTTGCTCTAGGCAAGACTGCTGGTTTAAGGACGACAGTATTTAAGTTTGTAGGTGACTATGCCTATCCTACAACAAGTCACAACTGTAGTCCCAACCATTCCGGCTCACTAGCAGTAGACACCAAAAACCCAAACAGTCAAAGGTGATTTGTGGCAGCCTTTACGCATGGACTCAAGAATATGATATCTCAGGGAGTGTCGTGGTTAAATGGAGATTCCCCTTTTCTCACAGATACATCATGTCTCAACCAAACACAGGCGATAACAAAGATGCAGTAAGGTTTTAATAGTTTTTCTATCTGCAATCTGCGGTAATCTGCAATCTGCAATCTGCGGTAAATTGCATGGGCTGCAATGAATAGGATAATGAACAGTGCAAGAGACAGAATTGTAAAAACTAGAGTCATGATTATAAAGACCACCACCATCCTGCAGTAACATAGAAAGACAAAGAGTGTATTTCATGTCCTATTACCCTATTCTGAAAGGCCTAACCTTCTACCTAAAGGAGAGCTGAGTATGTTAAACCTTTTCTGCCAATGCCATGTCCCTGAGAAGAGCCCCCAACCCTTGTTACCTTGGAATGAGGTCTCTAGCTCAGACTCCGTAGGAACACGAAGTCCGGGTCAGCATCAAGGCGACGTGCAGCATCGATAGCAGTGATGGTATCTGGTCGGAATCCCTCTGATTATCTGTTTAAAGTGAGGTGTATTTATACAGATCTGGTTGGACACCTGATAACACAGCATGCTTGAGACGTTAATTAATATAAACAATTCCCTCAAAAGCGTGAAGAGGGAAAGTACCTAATGTGAACACCTACAGTTTGTTTGTCGCTTGATTTGACGCCTTAGCGAGGTGGCACTGATAACATAAACTTAAACAAGTGGCATAACTATAAACAAGGCAGCCATCTTAAAATAATTAATTCCATTTCGACAATTGGCAGGATATATTAAATTACACTCAATGAAATGGTCCAAAACGGCACATGTAACTCTACACTTGCAAGCCCAAATCGGTGGTTATTGTGGCCACAGGACACAAATGGTTGCCATGCTCGTTTAAAAAAAAATTCACATGGGGTCAAGGCAAGCAGGCCAGGCTCTCGCTATTCTCCATCTCAACACTCAGATGTGGTCACCGCATATTCAGTGGGGAAGTTATGTCAACAATGGTTAGAACACTCCACATTGTCTCAGTATAACAACATCTTTCTCCCCTATCAGGCGACTTCTCTGACCTGCTGGTCAGCATCTGTTGCCCTCCCCTGTACAGCTCCACCTGTTGCTGCTGCCTTTGCCTTGAGTGAACTGATAGCCTGCATGACTCTTAGTTCGAGGCCCATCTCCACCCACAGGCTCCTGCCTGCGTCTCATCCCTGGTTGCCTATTGGCCAGCTGCAAGTAAGTTTCTACTGTCTATCTTTTCTCCTGCCTTTTACTTCTGCCTTTACTTTTGTCCTTTACTTCTATATTCTTTGTCTGTCTTTTATTCCCTTTTCCTCCCTCTTGTCTCTTTTTCTCTCCCTTCTCTGTCCTGTGTTTTCCCCAGTGCTGCTGCTGCCCCTGTGGCCCCACCCACCCTCAACCTGCAAAGCACTTTTCCCGCCCTCCCCTTCCCAGCTGACCGGACCCCACCTTCCTCCCCTTCTTCATGGCGGCTGCTGCGCATTGAGAGGGTGACTCCTCTGACCAGCTGGTCAGCGTCTATTGCCCTCTCCTGTGCAGCTCCACCTGTTGCTGCTGCTGCCTCTGCCTTGAGCGAACTGAGAGTCTGCTTGACTCTTAGTTCGAGGCCCACCTCCACCCACAGGCTCCTGTCTACGCCTCATTCCTGGTGGCCTAGTGGGCATCTGCAAGTAAGTATCTTCTGTCGCTCTTTACTCCTGCCTTTTACTTCTGCCTTTACTTCTGCCCTTTACTTCTTTATTCTTTGTCTGTCTTTTATTGCTTTTTTCTCCCTCTTGTCTCTTTTTCTCTTTCTTCTTTGTCCTGTGTTTTTCCCCATGCCACTGTTGGCCCTGTGGCCCGCCCCCTTCTACCTCCCAGATGACCGGACACCCCACCTCCCCCCTTCTTAATGGTGGCCGCACCTCTGGTGCAACAAAGGCAAACCCATCTGCGCCGGCCTGTGCCTGGACCGCGCCCGGTGCCGCAGACCCTTGTTGTCGCCCCATCCGCCAGTTCGATGCCAGCACTCTTCGGACCCTCAATCCGGGAAAATCCTCAGCCTGCCACCTAGCCGACCCCAGGAACACTCATGGATCTTTTTCATGCCGTGCATGCTCCAGCACCCTCCAAGGACCACCTCATGATCCTGCACCAAGCATGGACGACCACCTCAAGTGAATACTCCTTAACACACGCTCCGTCGTCAAGCATGCTGTAGAAGTCTGGGACCTCCTTAACTCAACAGCCCGTACGTACCCCTCTTCATGGAGACATGGATCACCCCAACCCCTGCCCTAGACATTGCCAGGGCCATCCCGGACAATTACAAAATTATCCACAAGGACAGAGTCAACCGGCCTGGAGGGGGCATTGCCATAGTCTACAAGAACAACCGCCACCTAACAACCACCAACGAGTAGCATTCTCAGTCAACCCACGAACACCTACACTGCCAGATTCAGGCCAACCCTAACACCTCCCTACATGTCACCCTCATCTACAAGCCGCCCGACCCCGACCCCAGTTCTGCGAAGACATTGCCGACCTCGTCACCCCCCCAAGCGCTCACCTTTTCCAACTACATCCTACCCAACGACCTCAGCTTCCACCTTGATACTCACGATGACCCAAACACCATAAACCTACTCAACAACCTCACAACACTTGGCCTCAAACAACTTGTCAACGTACCCACCCACACACACACACATGCACATCCTTGACACTGTTTTTGCAGCAGGAGACAATGTCACCATCTCTCAGCTCTCCGAACACCATTAGACCGACCACAAGTGTGTCCACTTTACCTACACAAAGAACACTGCACACCGCTGTGCCCCCAACCCCCTCAGCAGACGCTGGGGCAAAGTTACAGAAGCACAACTCACCCACACTCGGGATGAGAGCAGTCGCCACCTGGATGGAAGCCAGCTGCCTCAAACTCAACTCGGACAAGACAGAGATCCTCGTAATCGGCTCCACCCCTTCTGCCTGGAATGATTCCTGGTGGCCCACCGCACTGGGACACGCCCCCGCCCCCACAGACCACGCACGCAACCTGGGAATCATCCTGGACTCCACTCTATCCATGACCCGCCAAGTCAATGCTATCTCTTTGTCATGCTTCCACACCCTCCAACTCCTGCGGAAGATTTTCAAGTGGATTCACTCTGACACAAGGAAGATAGTCACCCACACACTTGTCACTAGCAAACTGGACTACAGCAACGCACTCTATGCCGGCATCACCAAGAAACTACAATCAAGACTACAAAAAATCCAGAACACAGCCACATCTCCTCCCACCTCAGAGATCTAGACTGGCTCCTAGTGAACAAGTGCATCACATATAAACTCCTGTTCCACACCTACAAGACACTGCACAACATAGGACCGGCATACCTCAACCACTTCCTTGCATTCTACGTAACCAACAGACATCTTTGTTCTTCCCAGCTCGCCCTTGCAGCTGTCGCAAAGATCCGGAAAAGCACAGCAGGCGGAAGATCCTTCTCCTACCTAGCACCGCAGACATGGAACACACTACTTCTCCAGCTCAGGCAGACCGCATCATTGAAGCAGTTCAGGAAGGACCTCAAGACCTGGCTCTTTGAATGAGCAGCAAGCGCACAAACAGCACCTTGAGACCCTATCAATGATTAGCCGCCCACTACAAATCTCTGATTGATTGATCAGAGGACACGGACCTCTCTGATTTCTTGTTGGGTCCTAGGTCTCTACATTTGAAAAGTTTTATTTATGCAACCTATAATGAAATTTGGAAATTGTTGCAAACGAAAGCTGCTGCTCGTTTAACACAAATTGATCAAGATAATTTGGATAAAGTACTTGCTGTTGTTGATAATAGCATTAACATATTGTATTCTCAAATTTACAGTTTGAATAACATTGTATCATCTGTTATTGATATTATGCAAAATGATATGTCTGTACTGTACCATGGGCAAATTCAGCTTAGGTCTATAAAGCAATTTAGCTGGACATTACAAGTCCTTAAAAATAGCTGCGTACTTTGGTGATACCTTAGTTCAAATCACCTATTTCAGCTATTTAATCTGACTCGTAAACGACTCCTGGCTCAAAAAGACGCCACAAGCACAATGTTACACATTGTTACCATTGCAGAAACACCATCCACAATTTGGCTAATACATGGAGTGATATTCCTTCCTATTTCAATATTCCATTTCACTTCTTGCATGAAACATTTCCCCATTGGTAGATACGAAGCACTAGGTGGGAGCTTTATTCACAAGATATGTTCACTCCTCTTTCAATGTCATTGTGAACGGCTAGGTTGGGATGCGTTCCTTCATGGAAAGGAGTATGACTTCTCTGTTGGCCACTCACTTGTGTGCAAACATGTTACCATTCAAGGCTGCTGTAATGCGTCTGTTCCAAATCTGGCCTGTTTCTTTAAACGGATTTCCAGTTTCTGCTATTTTACACACACTTATTGTTCTTTCCAATGGCAGTTATTTAATTTTAAATGATCAGGACTGTTGCAGAATGAAAGCTGGGATCCCCCATATTTTTTTAGTTTCCCAACCGGTGAAATGTTTTAATAACATCCTTTCCCCACCCCACACATGCGGTTCTTGAAAGTTCATTATGGCCTTTCATTCCAACTTTGAAAGCCAATTTCAATAAGCTAAGCAGACTCAAAGCCTTATTTTTTCTAAAAGAGTTATGTTAACTTCGGCCAGAGAAACGTTTGAACTTCAAGTCACAAGGACAGATAGCGAAATACGGTCACTGTTATCTACAAACCTCCCATTATATTTTGGCTAGTTAGTAAAACGCATCTTTTAATGCATCCAATATTGCCGGCATAGCACATTTCTTTAAAACCATAGGCACTCGCTTGGTTAGTACATTCGAGCTTTTTTTTGGAATTATACCGGCTTTCATTCATTCATTATTTTCCAATGTTTTTGGAACCATTCCATTGATGTTATTCTTGTGCGGCAGTTTGGTCTTATGTTTGTTCCTCCGAAATAGATGTTCATGTCCAAAGCACGCTAATTCTGCACTTGCCAACAATTTAGCAGTTAAATCCTGCAGCTTGGAGACTCATTACTCCAGGAATTAGACTTTAACTGGTCACTGTCAGTCCGACTGGCCTGGCTTACCTGCATTAAACCTGTGTTCCACTGCCTATGGTGTCCCTTTGAATGGGCACTGGATATTTGCCTTGCTCTGCAACCTCCTGTTCCTATGGACATAAATCGGTTGATGAGTCCAGTAAATACCCATTTCTGGAGTTGTCCAATGAACTTGCACTTGCTTCAAAATGCTTGGTATGAGTTTCTTCCCACTGGGAAGACAGGTGCATCGGCACCAGGATTATTCACCTCAGACTTAGATAACAGAGAAGTAGCACAACTGCCATTTCCTCAGCATCGGCTTATAATGAGGATCATATCTGTTCTCTTCAGATATTGACTGGGGCTTTTCAGCAATCGTCTGCGGAAATGGAATCCGTCCTGGATTCACTAACCATTTATTTGGTGGAAGAGATCTTGAGTGCCTCCAATCCCAACTAATTTTGCCCATTTTTCGAAATTCTCACCAAACCTTTTGTAAATAGTGTTTATCATTTTAATATATTACACCTTCTAGTATTGCATTGTTTGCTTGGCTTATAATTTTGCTTTTATTCTGTTTGTTTGCAATATTGCTGCCCCATCACTGTGTCATGAGGTCCATTCATTCATGGACTCACTATAGTTATGCCTCATTTCATAGCACCCTACTAATTATGATATTTTTGCTCTGCACTGTAATATATTGCACATTTTTCTTTTGTGTCATTGTTTTGAAACACAATGTAATGTCACTTGTTGTGCAGCCACTTTCCTAGGATTCTGTCTGTATATTCTTTGACTGCTCAGCAGGCACAACAAGTACCAGGTGTTGTTTCCTAGAATTCTAGCAGAGCTGACTTGTCTGTGGAACTGATGCCCTCCAGGGCATGCAGCTTGTGTAAACTGGTTTTACACTTCCCTATGAGGACCACTTGACTACGTAAACAGAGGTATGGGGTTCGCTGCTCCCAGAGATCATTAATATTAATAATAATAATAATGATAACAACAGTCTTCCTGCACATACCATAACAGAATAGGCTTAGGCCGCTTGATTTGCATTATGGTGGCACTATTTGTGTTATGCAGTTTTCTAACTGCTACTCTGATTTTTATAATTATTGCCAGTATTGTAATTGCATCTAATTTGTTTCATAAGAGACTATGGCCATTATCACAACCCTGGCGGTAAATCCAACATACCGTTACGGCAGTGGAATTCCGCTACAGGTATTACGACCCACAGCTCGGAATCTGCCACGATACAGACACCCACACAAGTCAGCCACACCAAAGGTCAGTGATAAACTGGCAATACCAAAACCTACACCATCATGGTAACAGGAATATGCCCACAGTATCACGACCCACGAATCAACACAGCGGTCTTTCAACAGCGGTAAACCATTGGCGGTACACACCGGCGCGCTCAAAATACACACACACTCACAAAACACAACCACATTGGACAATTTAAAATACACACACCAGATACATGTACACACACCACACCCACATACCCAATCCAATATAAAGCACACACCCACATCACCCACAATCCCTTACAACCAGAAATTTGAAAGAAGGCCAGAGAGAGAGACTACCTAACACAACACCAGCATCCACAGACACACAACACCATCACTCATACAACATCCACACACCTCAAACAACACACACCAACACATCCCCTATCGCATCACAACAGACACCACCTCAGACATCACCCACACTACATCATAGCACCCCAAAGACACCCCAGGTTTTCAGAGGAGGAGCTCAGGGTCATGGTGGAGGAAATCGTCCGGGTAGAGCCACAGCTATTCGGATCACAGGTGCAGCAGACTGTCACGACTTACCCGGTGCTTGAGCCTGGAGTCCACTGAACGAGTGACGAGGTTCTTGTTCTTGAACGTCCTGCCTTGGACCAGGTAGAGGCGACTCTTTCTGGTAGCCACAGTGCTGCAGAGGAGACTGGGGGCGCGCCGCGACCCGAACGTTCGGCTTGCACCGTGCACCGCGGCACGACAGTAGGTCCCCCCCCCCGGAGCCCCAGGCTTTTGTGGAAATAAGCAGTAAAAGTGACAAATCAGTAGAGGGGTGTGAACAGAAGATGCATCTTCCCAAGAGCAATCGCTTAGAGGGTAACTCTTCCAATTAATCAGATACTGAAGATGGTTTTGAAAGACACAAGAGTCACAAATTTCTTGTACCTCATATTCTGGTTCATCATTCACCAATAAGGGAGGAGGATAATGGAACTGCTGTGAGAAAGAATCAGGCTTACAGGGTTTTAGCTGGGAAACATGAAAGACGGGATGGATCTTCCATGTACGAGTTAAGTGAAGACGGACAGTGACAGGATTAACCAACTGAAGAATACGGAAAGGGCCGTAGTAACGAGGTGTAAACTTATTATGAGAGAGCCGCAAGGGCAGAAACTTTGAAGAAAGCCAGACTTTATCCTGGATGTGATACACTGAAGTCTCACTGCGCTTCTTATCTGCCATTCTTTTCATGTATATCTGAGTGTCCAGCAGATTAGATCAAATCATTCTATGGATCTTTCAAAGTTGTTTGGAAAATGAGGTGACAGCAGGAAGAGAAGAGGTAGACTGAGGAGTAGTAGGAAAATAGGTAGGATGATAGCCATAGGAACAGAAAAAGGGGGTGACCTTGGAGGCACTATGGACAGTGTTGTTGTAAGAGAATTCTGTGATAGGAAGGTAAGTGTTCCAGTTACTCTGAGTAGAATTACAGAAGCAGCGAAGGTACTGCTCTAGTCCTTGGTTGAGACGTTCGGTTTGCCCATTGATTTGGGGATAGAAACCAGATGACAACGCTACATTGATGTTCAAGGTCCTACAGAAATGTTTCCAAAACCGAGAGATGTACTGAGGTCCCCTGTCTGATACAATGCTGTGTGGAAGTCCATGTAGAAGAAAAATATGGTGGATAAATATCTGGCTTAGTTCTTGTGAGGTAGATAATTTCTTCAGGGCAGTGAAGTGAGCCATCTTTGTAAAGGAATCTACTGTTACCATGATAACCTGACTTCCTGCTGATGGAGGTAGGGAACACATGAAATCGGTTGAAATGGTGTGCCAGAGAGCTGGTGGAACAGGTAACGGTTGCAATAATCCCGCTGGCATGGTACGGGGTATCTTTACTTGGGCACATATGGGACAGGCCTGTACATAACTGTCAACATCCGATTTCCAAGTAGGCCACCAAAAAGATCGCAAGAGTAATTCTTGCGTGGCCTTGATACCTCTATGACCAGCAATCGGGGAATCATGGCACATCTGCAGTGTCTTTTCCCGTTCTCGTCTTGTAGGGAGGAGCAAAAGGTCCTTATAATATTAGTATCCCTTCTGTTTATGTATTTGGGGGTTTAAGTCCTCAAGTTCTTGTTCAGAAAGGTTTGCATATTCCAGTTGTACCTCATCCAGGAATGATTGAGCTAAGCCAATGATCTTGCTAGGCTCAAGTAGATACTGTGATGGGGTAGGAGTACAATCTGGATAACGGCGAGACAGAGCATCGTCTAGTATGTTTTGGGATCCAGGAATGTAGGTGACATAGAAGTCGTATTGACTAAAGAAAAAGGCCCAACGAGCCTGACGACTATTCTGGCATTGAAAGTTACGTAAACATTGTAGATTCCGATGTTCCGTTCTCACCTCGAAAGGTTTTTTGGACCCCATAAAGAATTGTCTCCACTCTTGGCAGGCAGTCTTAAGGGCTAATAATTCCCTTTTCAATACTGAGTAATGTTGTTCAGACACAGAGAGTACATGGAACAGATAAAAAACTGGATGTTCTAAACCATCGTTATCTTGTTGTTGGAGTAATACTGCTCTGATGGCTCTTTCGGAAGCATCAATAATAACAATAAATTGTTTGCTGGTGTCTGGATGTGTTAGTATTGGTGCTTGAGTGAAGGCCTGTTTTAGACTTTGAAAAGCTGCTTCAGCCGTCTTTGTCCAGATAAATCCATTGCGTAACTTCTCCTTCTTTAATGTTTGGGTAATATGGCTGGTCTGTTCTGCAAAGTCTAAGAAAAATTGATGATAAAAGTTGGCCAGTCCTAGAAAACATTGGGTCTCCTTGATGGAGGAAGGGGAAGGCCAGTCTAGGATGGCTTGTACCTTTTCCGGATCCATTGATATTCCAGTGGGACTGATGTAATAACGCAGATATTTGACTTCGGTTTTATCAAACTCACATTTCTCTGGTATACAGTACAGTTGATGTTGCCTGAGTCTTTGGAGGACTTGTTTAATGTGCGTAGAATGAAGTTCAGGACGTCTAGAATATACCAGGATATTGTCTAAGTAGATCACTACTGTTTGGTTCAATAGATCAGAGAACACAAAGTTCATAAATCTTTGGAATATTGAGGGGGCATTAGTGAGGCCAAAAGGCATAACCCTGTATTCAAAATGACCAAATGGGGTTCGAAAGGCAGTCTTCCACTCATCTCCTTTCTTGATCCGCAAAAGGTGGGAGGCTCCACGCAGATCTAAGTTGGTAAAACGTTGTGCCCCTCTGACTGCTTACAGAATATCTTTGATGAGAGGTAAAGGATAACAGTCTTTTATAGTGATCTTATTTAAACCACGAAAGTCCAAGCAGGGACGAAGATCTTTAGTTTTCTTGGGTACAAAAAACAGGGGAGCCCCTGCCAGAGAGGAAGATGGTACGATAAGACCGCTGTGTAGATTTTCTTGGAGGTAATCTTTGAGAACTTCCCTTTCAGGTTCCGTAAGAGAATACATTCTCCCAAAGGGAACGATCGCCCCAGGTTCCAGGGGAATTGTACAATCATAATCTCGATGTGGTGGCAAAACAGGTCTGGATGGTTTTTGGAATACATCTTGAAAGTCCAAATAGTGATCGGGGACCCCTTGGACTGTATTGATGGAGCAACCTGTAGTGGATTCAGAAGGTATCATTTTCTTGGGTGACCAGTAAGTGTCTGAGGCAAAACAAGTTCCTGACAAAACTGAGAGGACAAGGAAATAGTCCTGGTTTCCCAATTTACATAAGGATTATGTTTTATGAACCACAGAATTCCTAGGATTATAGTATGATTGGGAGATGATATTAAGTCAAAGGAGACGTGTTGTTGGTGGTTCCCAAATTGTAGAATTAGAATCAGAGTAGTAGTATCAACTGGACCAGAGGATATTAACGACCCATCCACGGTGTGTACTTGTTCCAGAACTTCCTTGGGTCGTGTTGGTATTTGTTGTATTGTGGCCCGGGACTTATCCATATTAATGCCACTAGCACCACAATCAAGTAAGGCCATTGCCCTCTCCTCACGACCGTCAGGTAACGGCAGGGTTACAGGTAGCATGAACAAATTGGTGGCATTCTCCTTGAAATAACTAATGGAAGGTATAGTTGATGATCCCATCCCCTCCCTTCTTACAGAGGACGGGAAGTAGCGTTTCCCGATGGCTTTAGAGGACGAACGGGGCATGTACGGAGCATATGACCAGCAGCACCACAATAAGGGCACAATCCCTTTTTACGTCTTTCTTCATGTTCACTGAAGGAAAGTGGGCCACGAGTAGTATCCACCTGCATAGGTTCACCTTCAGTTCTCTGACGGGAGGGTGAGTTTCCTCCGGACGGTGCAAAAAGACACGTGAGGTGCTTGACTGGGAAGGTCCTCTATTTCTTCTTTTTTCCAAACGTCGTTCTTGGAGACGATATTCGATGGAAAGAGCTAAATCCATCAGACCGCGAAGATCTTCTACTCGGGCGGATTGCACTAACTCGTCCTTGATCTCCTCTTTTAGCCCTCTATGAAATAGGGTAACCAGAGTACGCTCCACCCAAGTTGTTTCGGCAGCAAGCTGTCGAAAGCGTGTTATATATTGGAGGACATCCTGAGAGTCTGGTTGGATGTCACAGAGTGCTTCTTCAGCGGAGGCCTCTAATCCTGGACGACCAAACATCTGTTTAAAACGATTCATGAAGGCTGGATAATAAGACAATACTGGGTCATTGGATAATACAATCGGAGTCGCCCAGGCCAAGGCAGGACCGGATAGGGCACTAATAAGATAACCCACCTTTGTCTTGCCGTCAGAAAATTGTGTGGGTCGGAAGGCAAAGTAAACAGTCAAAGCATCTAAGAACTCTCGCAACTTCGTTGGTTTGCCAGAATACCGAGGAGTTGAGGTAGAAACGGTAGGAACATATGTACTGCGGAAGGCCAAAGCTTGTCGTAAGGCAGCATTCTCGTTTTGCAATTGTTGTAGTTCCTGAGCCTGTTGCTGAATGCTTGCCAGAAGGGACTGAACAGGGTGTGCAGCCGCCGCCACTGTATCATCCATCATGTTAGACAAAGTCGGGTTTATTTGGCGCTGCAATCTGTCACGACTTACGTGGTGCTTGAGCCTGGAGTCCACTGAACGAGTGACGAGGTTCTTGTTCTTGAACATCCTGCCTTGGCCCAGGAAGGGGCAACTCTTTCTGGTAGCCACGGTGCTGCAGGCGATAGGAACACCAAGGGAAGTCCGTGTCCTTCAGAAGTAGTGCCAGAGGGGAAAAAAAACCTAAAAAAGGAAATTCCTGGAACAAAAGCACAAATAAATACATAGGATACAAGACCAAAAATGAACAGGAAAAAACACTGGAACGAAAGCGTAACCAGTATCTGACACACGGGAGAAGGAGCGAAGACACCATCCAAACAGAAAGTGTTGGGCGCAAGGAGAACAAGAATCACAGCCCTTAAATACCCATAAAACAGGAAGAGACCAGCAGGAAGTGCAGGGACACCATATTGGATAGGGAAAGATACATAGAAAGTAATGGACAAGGGACCATAGTGAGTAGGGAACCAATGCATGCTGGGAAGAGAGGGGGATAATGGGAAAAAGGAAAAAACATAAAGGGAAGAACAAACGAGGGCGACAGGAAAGAAGGACAAAAATAACAGTTGAGTGGGGGAGGTTATGTGGGTTTGCAGGTGCGCCGCGCTAAAAACAAACGAGGCCCCATGCCCAATTTGGGGCCTCGGACACTGCACAGGAGACTGGGGGCGCGTTGCGTCTGAGTGCCACGCGCCGCGGCCCGAGCCGTATGTTCGGCTTGCGCTGTGCACCGCAGCGCGACACAGACATCCATTGCAAGGAAGATAGAGCTATGGCGCAGAATTGTCGACAGGTTTAACGCAGTGGGACGGCATCCAAGAACACGGTGCATTGCCAGAAGGGAGGCTGGAGTGTAAGTTTAAGATGCCCGTGACTTTGACATAGAGCGGTCCACCACATGAGGGACACTAACCAAATCACTGTTGGAATGGTGATAGGGAGCAGGGATTAAATATAGCATTGCCATGATCCAAGGGAACTCTAAGAATGTTAGCTCCAACTGGTGTGCAGTGTCCTACCAACCTCCGGAGAACCAGGCATTAATCACCAGGAGTTGGGTTGCAAGATCGCGTAAGTAAAGGTTGGTCATCCTTAGGCGTCCATCATAGGGAGCACACTGACAGTGTATGAAAGCCAGGTGAGGTCTTGAGTTGTACCAGAGGAACACAGAGGCAAGTATATCTAGGACCCGGAACCAATGGCGTAGCAGGTGGACTGGAAGGTTCTCTAACACGTTTAGGAACCTAGGTGATAACATCATTTTGTAGAGGGCTATCCTACCCATTAGGTTCAATGGGAGGGGTTGCCATCTGATTTGGTTGTCCTTGGCCTTCCTCATCAGGGGGTTAAGATTGAGAATCCAGGTGAACTGAGGATGGAGGACCACCTATATAATGGGGTAGCGAAAACTGAGGTGGTGCACAGGGATGTCAGTCCATACCACACAGTCTCAGGACTCAGCCAGAGGCACCAAGACTGATTTGGTTAGGTTGACTCGCAAGCCCGAAGCTTCACCAAAGTGGTGGAGTATCCGGAGACACCGGGTGCCTGTAGTTTCTAGGTCTGCCAGAAAGAGCAGGAGGTTGTCTGTGTAGTGTGCAATGTGGTCCTCGTGCTTAGCATCCCACCGCCATCCTCGCACCTGGGCATCACACCAAAGAAGATGAGCAAGCGGCTCAATCACCAGGGCTAAGAAAAGGGGAGACAGATCCCTGATGCTACTGGTCGATCTCATTGATTGATATCACAAGTACTCTTATGGGTAGGATCCTTCTTGAACGGCTAGGGCTTGAGTAACGGAAATGTTTTTTTTTTTCTGATGTGCAGTACAGGTTCATTAAAAATATTGGGACTATGGAACAATGCCTCAATCTCCACTTAATTATATCTAAATACAAAGTTGCAAAGGGTGGTAATCTCCATCTAGGCTTTATGGACCTATCCTCAGCATTTGACTGGGTTAATAGAGGAAAACGTTGGGGAAAAATGCTCAATATGGGCATTGAACCACCAATGGAACACGTCCTAACCAAGATGCATGAGGGTGTGACAGGGCGTGTAAGGTATTGGATAAATAGAGAACTTACAGACCCAATCTCAATGAAACGTGGAGTGAGGCAAGACAATATACTGGCCCGTACTTATTCTGCCTTTATATAAATGACAATGAGGAACACCTAAATGTAGGGGAGGCAGATACATTGAGGATTGGACTAGGAGTTTTCTGGCCTTTATCTACGCAGATGACTGAGTCGGCCTGCAAATCTGCTACATAGATTTCACCTATTTATGACTGGGCTAGGATTAAAAACAAACACTGCCAAATCACATGTAATGGCAGTTGGGAAGCCCTGATTTGTTTTAAAAACACATTACATTAACGGAGATAAATTATTACAAGTCGTATCTTTCTCTTAACGCAGGATACCTCTCAACCAGCAAGGCACACAGTTACACCTGATTAAGACCAGAAAGTTAAGATTCGCGCAAACCACTGAGACTATTTTAAGATTCGCAAAGAAGTTGAGGTCGAAACCCTTGGATGCCGTAGTAAACGTCTATATAGCACGCTGTGCTTCTTTAGTTACATATGGAGCTGGAGTGTGGGGATACTGCGATGCATCTAATCTCCAGGTCACTAAAAATACATTCCTGAAAAGACTTTTGTTAGTCCTAAAGAGTCTGCCCGTAACTCTGTGTCATCAGTAGTTATGTTTAATGCCTCTAGAGGATCGAATTAAACTCACACCACTAATGTTGTGGAGAGCAATTTGGACCAGAAAAGAAGTTCTTCTTAATTAAACCATATTCAAAGATTGTATGTTTTTAGACAATGTATGGAATATTACCCAGTTAAGATACATAAAGGAGCCGTTTGTGTTCCTAGGGATAGAGGAACATTACCAGAAACCTCTCCTAATGGCCACTATCTCTAAAGTACAGTTAAAAAAATATTTTCTAATTGAACATGAACAACAACGCCATCAGATAGAACTGTGTAAGAAGAGGGTAAGGGAATATCTTCTCCTCTATACTACAGAGTTATGGAATCATATCTTATCTTTCCAATTACCCATACTCACAGATTCTTTCTGACTAGGTTTGGCTCGGTCCACCTTTTGGTCTCATATCCTCGTAACACATACAGTGATGCCTAATTAGAACCTTGCCCCTGTGATTTATTCTCCAATTGGGCATCACTTCATTTCTTTTTCTTTTGTACATAATACACTATGCCCAGAAAAACGTTTTTAATCCCGCTACTCAAACCTTTGAATATTAGAAGGTGTAGACCAGCTTTGTTCTTTTTACAGCTTCTACAGACAGAACACATTTATATCATCGTCTACAAATTTATTTCCGCTGCTGTTCGTCTGAGAAATCTAGTTGGGAAATAAGCAACGATCCTTTCGTATGTGGTGAGACTGCAAATATCCTTGAATGGGGTGTATGTTAGCACATATATAGTATAGAGTGAGAATCCACAAGTTTATGTTCCATGATTACATTGGTTCCCTGTCATACCTGTTTACACATGCACATGGCACTTTATAAAGAGAGGTGTATATTCTGCTTCCACATTCTTTGATTGAACAACTGGTCTGTACTAGGTTGTGGTTTTGGTCTCATATTGACTCCTATTAAAAAACAACTGCTTGCATATGAAATATGCGTGCTAGAGTTCTGTTGGTCTGTTTTGGGCAATGACAATTGTTGACCTGTTTTATGCAGACTTGCAATGTTTTAATATTGTTTCTTACACGATTTTCACTCAGACATATCACGTTTTTATATGCTTAGAATGTACTTATCTTTTATGATTTTGTTTTCGAAAACCTATTAAAGAATATTTGAACTTGAACCTGAGAAGGAGAGGTGAGAGACAGCCCTGCCGTGGTCCTCGTTTAATGGGAAAGGCATCTGATTGAACTCGGGTGGTGGGGTTGGAATAACACATGTGGACAAAACCGTGGAAGCGAGGTCCAAAGCACACCCTCAACAGCACCTGTTCTAGGTACGTCCAGTCCACTGTATCGAAGGGCAGTTCAAAATCTATAAGAAGTAAGGTCAGGCGGTGTGGTAGGAGGAGGCGGTGAGCCAAGCGACATGGATATGTCAGAGGCAATGCTGTGTGCTTCTGTTGCGCATAAAGTCATATTGGTCAGGATGGACAAGAGTGCAAAGTATCTGTCTAAGTCGGATGACCAATCTCGTTGCATATATCGTGACTTTGCTGTTGATGATTGAGATTGGATGGAAGTCAGAAAAGGAGGTTGATGGGAGTTGTGTTTTCGGAATGACCAGGATCGTGGCCATGGCAGTCTTGGAAGGAAGGGCACCGGCCTTTGTCACCTCATCGTAGAGAAAGTGAAGCCGGGGTGTCAAAAGGTCTCTAAATGTGGCATAGTACTCCGCCAGAAACCCATCCAGGCGTGGAGTTTTCCCGGAGCCCACAGCAATATGGCCGCACCCATTTCATCAACTGATGGCGGTTGGTCCAATTGTTGAGCTTCGGAGTGGGATAGTCGTGGAAGAGGCACTTCAGGTAAGAAGTGGGGGTCCGGCTCATGTACCTTATATGGGGTTGCTGCATTGAGGCGGCGATAAACCTCAGCAAAAGTTTGTACGATACCACAAAGGGTATAATCTGTATGTCCTCGGATAGCCACAACTTCAGGTATTATTTGGTTTGCCAGGGGGCAGGAGGCAATCCAATTGAGCAATATACCATTCTTGTCTCTGCACAATAAATTCTGTCCATCGAGGCTTGCCATAGCTACTTTGCAGCTTCGAGTGACACAAGGCAGATTTCCTCGTGTACAAGCCTGAGCTGCCGGGAAGTATCGACCTGGGGTCTGAGATTAATTGCTCCTCAAGGTGAAGGGCCTGGGCCTCTATCTGGGAGAGATATTGGGATTGAGCTTGTTCCTTTTCTCTGAGATAACCCTTGGCGTACCCTCTAATTGTGGCCTTGATAGCCTCCCATAGTGTGCCTGTTGATCAGACCGTGCATCCATTGAGTTCAAAATAGGCTTTAAGTTCTTTGTCTGACACCCCTTTGTAGGTTAAGTCCATTGAGAAACCAGGAATTGAGTCATCATATAGGGCGAGGATTGCTCGTAGGGGAGCCAAGACGAAGGAGAAGAGGAGCATGAGGAGAAATACCTCAGGAGAGGATCTGTATGTGTGAGACGGCTTGACAATCTGGGGCAGGCAGGCATAAATCTGAGGTCAATGAGTGAGTGAGTATGGTGCGCCGCAGAGGTGTGGGTGTATTGGAGTTGTCAAAGGTTACACGTCCTCCATACCTCACAAAGAGTAAGAGTAGAGGTCCAGTCGTAGCGGCATGTAGTGCCCAATCAGTGACAGGTGGGCAGAGCACCAGTGGAGTCCAACTCTGGCGCTGGTACTGCATTGAAGCTGCCCGATCACCGTTAGTCCTTTTAGATGGGCTATTAATAATTTAGAAAGGTCTCCAAGGAGGGCATCTAAAGCATCGAGGGACATATAGGTAGAGACAAGGTTAGCCATATGTCCTCCTATCATTCCCATGAGGGTGAGGAAGCAGCCCTGAAGGTCTCTGACTTCCTGGGTCACCATGAGTCAGAATGAGCAGGAAAGAAAGATCGTCACTCTCTGTGAGCCATGTGAAAACTCTGCATGGAAAACCCTGTCATGCCCCTCGTGTGTCAGGAACAGGCAATGCTTCCCCAGCAGAATGGTCTCCTGTAGCAACAGGCGGCAGGGAGGTGTCAGTGCATGCATTTCAGAACCGTTGTGCGCTTCACCCAGTCCAATAGTAAATTCACTTTCCAGGAGAGCACCCGTATGGGTGCTAACTCAGGGTTTGCAGAGGTCATACTGGTGAGTGTATGAAGAATTGGACAAATTTATGTAAAAGGCATGCAATGGTGTCCTTGTATTGTATGTAAAGTGTTGCAGTGTACCCATTAATTGAGGCAGACTGTCTTAGAACAGAGCATTGCTGAGCGCTGTGTGAAACGGAATGTACCTAAAAAGTAGGAAAAAAAACAACAGCAACATAATGGTTAACCCAACCACCTCCCAACGAGATCCCCCCATACTTCACCCCCTAGAAGCGTCTGTCGCTATTACCAAAATACAACACACTTTGAACATGGGAGTGGAGTGGTGGACTCCTTCAGTTTGTGGGATTGAGCCAAAAACTCAAGAGATAGAGTATTTTTTCCGGCGGTCAGGTACGTCACCCAAACAGCACAGCTAAATAAGGAATTTGACCGATCAGATTGTGGGACGCTGTGAGAGGTCTGTGCCCTCTGCTCCGATAGCTGCAGGCTTGGAGAGTAGTGCGTGGGGATCATCATGGTCCAGAGAGGAGTCTGGTGCCGTGGAAGGCAGAAGGGCACGGTCAGTTCCCGTGCCATTGAGGTTGGTGATGGTGAAGTTGCTCTTATGGTGCTACGTCCTCTGCCTGAGCAAGTGCAAAACATCTTTGGTTTAGGGGCTGCATCCGGCCTGGTCAATCCATCGAGCTTCGGGGTGGAAGATGAGATGTTAGATGCATGGAACCGTTCCTCCATAAGCCATGTCCTGGTCGTCGCTGGGGTGTCAAAGAAATGAGGTTTGTTGGCAAAACAACTTGGAGCAGGGCCAGGAATAGCAGCCTACAGGGAAGATTAAGAGCCTGGAGTTTTTGCCTGACTGCTGAGTAGAAGTGACGCTGCAATTGCACCTCTCTAATGTAGTCCGGAAAATTAAGCACCTTGTTTTTTTCAGTAGGATAAATCTGGACGGGAACTGCCCTCCTGTAAAATGGCATCCCTGTCCATGAAATTGAGAATACGAGCAATCATTGGTTGGTGTGGGGCTCCCAGAGGTGGCTTGGGTATCAAGGCCCGGTGAGCCCTTTCAGTGACAAACCCTGGGAAGAGACCGTTCGCAGCCATCCAAGATCTAATCCACATTGCCAGGAAGGCCGTTACCCGTAGTGGCTCCACTCTCTCAGGTATTCCCAAAAATCACAGATTGTTGCACTGGGATCGGTTTTCCACATCCTCCACCCGTCAATGGAGATTGGCTGTGTGGGGGACTAGTTGGGAGACCTGTGATTTCAGGGTAGTAATGTCGTCTTCCACTTTAGGTAGGCGAGACTCAGCCTCAGTGATCCCTGCTGTTAGGTAGGTTCTGTTGTATGAGATTCATGTCCACGTGTACCTCTCCTGCTTTGGTTTCCACTGATGTATGGGAGGTGTGAATGGCTTGGAAGATGGTGGCATGGTCACTCTCGGGCAACAAAGACTTGTCTGAAGTTCCACCTCCGGGTTGGCTGTTAGTTGTAGTGTACTGATCCATGTGAGTTTGAGAGGTTGCTGACCGAGTGGCTGTGTCCTTGCCCATGGTAATAAGTAGATGGGGTGCCTCTCCAAGTTTGTTGGGAGGGTCCAGCCCACTCACCGCATTAACACAGAAGCATGAGCAGCTGGGCCCTGGAGGCAAAAGCCAGGTATAGTTGGAATCTCCGTATATATGAACAAGGACAGCAAACTTCTGCGGGTTAATTTGAGGATAAGTGCAGAATCGAGGTGTGGGGGTCCCCTCTCCAGCTTCAGGTAGTCTCCCTTCAGCCCCAAGGTAGACAGGTAAATACAATCCCTGTTCTTAAGAAGTGTGAGGCTGGTTGCCCTGCTAACTATAGATGTATTAATCTAACCCAACACCTGCTAAGCAGCCAAAAAATAAACGTGGCATTTGTTGAGCTCCTTGATGCATTCAACCTTGTACCACAAAAAAAGCTCTAGAGAGTGTTGGAAGATATGGAGGCTTCCAGAGGAATAACAGACCTTCTCAGTAGACTGCATGAAAAAATGTATGCACAGGTTAGATGGGGAGACAAGAGTGAACTGACTGAGCGCATCCCAATACTTTGCAGAGTCAGGCAGGGTTGCATACTCGCATCTACCCTGTTTACTCTATATGTCAATAATGTGATGGAGGAGTTAAGGAAGTGCGTTAATGACTCCCCCCACATTGAATGGAGTAAAGATACAAATTCTGCTTTTTGCAGATGACTCGCTGCTAATTTCAAAGACTTCTATGGATCTTCAGAATCTGCTAGACAGAATTTTAAGTATTGTAATGGACTTGGCCTGGAGCTAAATGTGGCCAATAGGATGTTTGCGGTCTTTGGTAAGAGCGCAACCAAAAGAAGTGCTGTGAATGTCAGAACTGATTTGCTAAATAGGGTGTGTATCGTTGTGTATTTAGGTGTGACATTATCCAACAAAGATAATTGGGAGTCCCAAATTAACAAAGGCTCCCTTATACTGTCCCACAGATCCAAAGCTATACTTCATTTTTACAAGAGGACATTCACAATCAGTTCACCCACTCTAGGAGCTTATCAAGCCAAGGCACAGAGACCCATGCACCCCCTCCCCTTATCCCGGTATACCTCAGCCTAGGCATAAAATGCGGATCCGACATGGCCCAGATGAAGCCTTTATTATTTTGGATATGAATTTGGACTACCCCTGAGCTTTCTGACTGCAGAGACTCCATACAAGATTTAATGAAACTAGACTATGCTCTACAAGTTTTCTGGCTTAGATGAATTTCCAGCTGGTCTAAGAAACCATGTCTACCAAAGCTGTGGGCTGCCCCTGAAAAAATCTGTATGGGAGACAAACTGACTTAAAAAAAGGCTTACTGGTCTTATGTGCAAGAACATCAAATTACTAGGGGCAATTTGGGGCACTTGACTGAGCAGTTCCTGGAAGTCAAGCTTACACGGGCATTTGAACCCTTTTTAGACACTATAACTCAGCCCCTGGTTAAAGGTTTATACACAAGATTCAGATATGGTCGCTTACCCTTAAGAACCTTTAGTAGTAACTAGAGGAAAGATCAGGCCATAGTTACCTGCCCTGCTTGAGGCATGGACCCAGGAACAGTGGAACATATCATGTTTGTTTGTATGGGGTATCACGACTCGCGCCAAAGATGGCTATGTCTAGTTTGCCAGAACTTGACATGATACATTGTTTAGAGGCACAGCGTATTCTGACATTTGATACATCTGGACTGGTAGTATTCTCAGTGAGCTGTTTTTTGCTTAATGTATGACTTAAATGTGAGAGTTTTTGAAACAACCTTTAACCTTGACAGCGTGACACAATCACGTTGTTTCTGTTAATTGCACTTTATGTACCACTGCAATCGGTTTTAGCTCCCTTCTTAAAACGTTGGGACAATGTTATGCTTTTTAAGTGAACGCCTTGGCTTTTAGCTTCACAGTTCATTTTTTAATTTAGCCTGATACACATCAAATTACAAATATGCATCCAGCTCTCTATGCAGTATTCTGTAGCTTGGAGAATTGACTATGCGCTATATACATCACACATGGGATCACTCATATAGTGGGTGAGAATGCTGCTTAAAGCAATTGACTTGTGCTTTCATAAT
The DNA here is from genome assembly GCF_031143425.1 of Pleurodeles waltl. Lineage (NCBI taxonomy): Eukaryota > Metazoa > Chordata > Amphibia > Caudata > Salamandridae > Pleurodeles > Pleurodeles waltl. The sequence continues at coordinate 449,513,438 of NC_090449.1, forward strand.
TTATATGTCCGCTTGTACTGCACCTTTTAACCAATCTAATTCTGGTATGATCTGAGCCTTTAGATTAATTGTTTACCGAGATCTTAATGCATTTTGTTATCTATGAAAACATTCTTGAGGATATATATTACCGTAAAGCTTAATTGTGCTACATGTTAAGGTTTACCACTTTTATCGATTTCTTATATTTTCCTGTGGCTTTTATTTACTGAATATGTATTATGTTTTTATGGTTGTTTTTAGAACTTTACTTTGATGGTCAAGCACCAAATAAAGACAGTTGTTATGTTATGAGATGTTATATTATGTTAAATAAAGTAGTGATTCTGTGTTTTCTGATGATACTGAATACTGTGGTTATTTTGTTCCACTCTCCAGCAAATCAAAATGGTATGCAGTCTTTGACTTATACCAAGCTTCTCCATTTCTCTGCATAAGGATAGCTAGTAGTTGTGTTAATGCTTGATGTTGACTTCCACAAGGGTATACTGAAAATTCTTAAATGTTTAGACAGTAGAAAGATTTGAAAAGTTTGCAGTTGCCCTATAACTCAGTCCAGGTGTAATATATAGATGACCTATTGGTTGCTTCAAAGAGAAAAGAAGACTGTTAGCTTGATACGATTGCGCTACTAAATCACTTTGCTGACAACAGTGACAAGGTGGTTTCCTCTAAAAAAATGCAGTATTATAAAAAAATAAGTGATTTATCTTGAACATTACATTGAGAATGGAGCAAGTAATGTCGCAAAAGAACGAGTTTCTGCAAAGGTGAAAATGGGTCCTCCTACCACCCGGAGGGAGGTGAGAAAGTTTCTGGGAACTGTTGGCTACTGTTGTGGGTGGATTTCAAATTTTCCTCTGATTGCAAAGCATTTAGAGAGGGTAACCCACACTGACATGAGAACCCTAGTACCATTTGATGACAAGTGTTTTTTTAGGCCTTCCAAGAATTGAGGGAGAATTTATGTAACACACCCGTCTTCGCAATGCCTAACTATAGCAACTAGTTTTACCTCTTTTATCACAAAAGAAGCAAGTGTGGCTTATTGGTACTAACTGAAAACATGGTGAAACTATGAGACCTATAGTCTACTTTTCAGCTGTGCTAGATCCAGTAGAAGGAAGTCTTCCCTGCTGTCAGAAGTCAATTGCAACTGTTTGCACTGCAGTTGAGCAAAGTGAAAGGATTGTCATGGGACATACATTAATTGTGTTTGCTCCACATTCAGTTGAAATTTTACTTACTGTTACCCAGAGTTAGTGCCTGACAATCAGTCATCTGACCAGATATGAATAAATCATTTTGGCAGCTGAGAACATATCAGTTAAGCAATGCAATTTCCTAAATCCAGCAACACTGCTCCCTGTTCCAGATAGCAGAGAAGAAAGATACAGGAGTTAGTGACCCAACTCATCTTGAAATAGCTGATCTGATTCTGTTTGCATATGTGTTTTTGTTTGAGAGAACACAATGGAGCATTGAAGGTTGCCTGTGCAGTGTGTTCCATTTCTGAAGTTTTTGAAGCATCATATCTGCTAATTGTAACTTCAGCACAAGTAGCAGCATTGATTGCATTGACAAGAGTTTGTTGTCTTGCAGATGGCCAATATGGTTTTGGAGTGGTCCATAACTTTGATCCCTTACAGTGACAAATGGGTTTTATGACATCCTCCGGAACTCCCATCAGAAACAGTTCCCAAATACTTGATTTGTTGGAAGTGATACAGCAAGCAAAATAAATTGCTGTAGCCAAGTGTGCTGCTCATAAGGCTGTAAAAGATATGGTCACACTTGGAAAAAGATATTCAGATCAAGTAGCCATACAGTGCACACTTGGGAATAAAACTGTGATTCAAGAGGCAGAGAAAAATGAGCCAAATTAAAATACTGTAAAAATTGAGAAGATGTAATTTGTTTTTTGTTGAATCCAATCAGACTTCGTTGAGTGAACTGAGGGACCTTCAAACGTTGAAAACAGAAAATGGGAAATGCAAGATTGCAAAATTATCAGAACGTTTGGGTTACTCTTGAGTCTAAGGCCCTCATTCTGACCTTGGCGGGCGGCGGAGGCCGCCCGCCAAAGTCCCGCCGTCAGGTTACCGTTCCGCGGTCGAAAGACCGCGGCGGTAATTCTGACTTTCCCGCTGGGCTGGCGGGCGGTCGCCTTCAGACCGCCCGCCAGCCCAGCGGGAAAGAGGCTTCCACGATGAAGCCGGCTCGGAATCGAGCCGGCGGAGTGGAAGCTGTGCGACGGGTGCAGTTGCACCCGTCGCGTATTTCACTGTCTGCGCAGCAGACAGTGAAATACATTTAGGGGCCCTCTTACGGGTGCCCCTGCAATGCCCATGCCAGTGGCATGGGCACTGCAGGGGCCCCCAGGGGCCCCGCGACCCCCCCTACCGCCATCCGGATCCCGGCGGTCGGACCGCCGGGATCTGGATGGCGGTAGGGGGGGGCGGAATCCCCTCGGCGGCGCAGCAAGCTGCGCCGCCTTGGAGGATTCAATGGGGCGGCGGTACACTGGCGGGAGCCCGCCAGTGGTGCCGGTCCGACCGCGGCTTTACCGCCGCGGTCGGAATCCCCATTGGAGCACCGCCGGCCTGTCGGCGGTGCTCCCGCGGTCCTCCGCCCTGGCGGTCTTTGACCGCCAGGGTCAGAATGACCGCCTAAGTGTCTAGTGCCTGATTCAGTATTGAATTCTATGGCTAGGTACTTACACAGTCAGTCACAGGTAGGGAGAGATTCACTCAACACAGACATTTAACAAGTACTAGTCTAATTCCAAAATGAGAAGCTTTGCAGAAGATTTGTGCCAAAGTCACTTGGATTGTCATAGACATAATCAAGGTAAGAGGACTGCTGCCCTCATGAACCATATTGGCAAATCAGAGGGTCCATTTACAAGACTTCAGGGTGACTCTATTCAGATTCCAACTTACAATGGCCTTAAGCACATTCTCATGATTGCTTATTCTCTAGCTGGGTCGAAGCATACCCCACTCGGAGATCAGATAGCCTGATAGATAGATGACAAGCTTTTATTGAGGGAATTAATACCATGCTGCCACATACCAACTTCTATTGAGAAGCACCGTGGCTCCCATTTTAAAAATGAGATTTGGAAAGTGATTTGTACAGCTCTTCAAGTTGACCAAAAGTTCCTTTGTATTTATTGTCATCACTCATCTGGCATTGTTGAGAGAGTGAACAGTACCATTAAAAACAAACTGGCCAAGGTATGTGGTGCCACAAGTTTGAAATGGTCAGATGCCCTTTCTTTTGTCCTGATAAGTATTAGAAGTGCCCCACATAAAAAAAACTGGTCTCTCGCCCCAAGAAGTGCTAATAAACAGTGCAATGAGATTGGCCTATGTTCCGTCAGCTTCACCTGTTTAAATGACTAATGACATCATTGTAAATTACTGCAAAGGTCTGGCTGATATTGTGAAAACTGTTTCTCATGAGGTGAATTTGACAGTAGCCTCAACAAAAAAAACTCAATGCCACTCATGAGTCCAGGTTTAGTTGGTCATCAAAAAGCACACCCACAAGAACTGCCTAGAAGAACACTAGCATTGCCTGCTCCAAGTCATACTTGTGACTAACACTGTTGTGAAGTGTGTCGGAGTCCCATAGTAGAATCACCCCGCTGTCACAAGAAGAGTGAAGGCGGCAGATGAAGAAGTGGTGACAACAACCACTTCTTCAAAGAGTCAAATTCAAGTTTGCATTGTGGATTCAAAGGGATGAGGACACAACTTTGAAATGGTGAAGTTGGTGAAGTGGCAGATCAAAGAGAAGATCCTGCTGAAGGTAGCAGTGGCCAGTTTCAATTCAAAGGTCAGAGTGAAAAACTATTGCCAAATCATGGACAGTAACAAGATGAAAGAGTCTCTGATCCAACCTTGAAAGATTCCATTTGAAAATTCAAGTTTCAAGAACTTCCTTGCTGATCAAAGTTCAAGTTAATCGGTGAGTTAAGAAGATTCAGCAGTAGTCCCAAGTGACGATGCAGAGGTTGAGACAACAAAACCAGTACAAAGAACTTACAAAAGAAAGCACTTACAAATTGAAAGACTAAAGCAAATGAAACAGGGAACTGAAGTAATTGAAATTGATTCAGAGAACAGTAAAAATGAATTGCCATTTGCTAAAAGACCAGCAAGTAAGGGGATTCCAAATAGAAAATATGTTTTACGTCAATGGTCGTATCTAGTATCTGTGTCTGAAGAAGAAGAATCAGATGCAGACATCTATAGTCCAATAAACTGTTGCCAATTCATTTTTTTAAATTAGTTGGAAGAAGAAAAAACACGTTAAACTTTAAAGAAAGACTGACAATGATGACATCAATGTGATTGAAAAATAAACCAAGTGAGCTGAGTTGAAAAACCAAAAGGACTTTGAATCTATTTTGATTTTAATTTTTGATTTTTACTTTGAAAAAAAGAAGAAAATGTTTTATTATCAAAGACATTTTTTGCTGATTTTTGGAGTCTCACACTCCTTTTTGTTTTTTTATCTTGATAGAAATGGCCAGTAGCAAGTGCTGCAAATTCATCACCTTGATCTCTCCAATATTAACAGTAATAGTTATAGTTAGCTTATTGCCTCATTTCTCCAGTGGGATATGATTCCACAAATGTTGAATTACCTACAGTACATAATGATGTTGTTTCTCACACACACACTCACAGCAAAAGTTTAGTTAGTTGATTTCATGATATCGTATATTCTAAAATGTTGATGAAGTAGGTGGATAAAAAGATTGCTTTGTGTGTACTTTTCTCCACTATTCTGCAGGTGAAGGCACAACATACCTACAACATACAATGTTTTATGGTATTTCCTGTAAAGTGTTTGCTAGTGATTTTAATAAGAATTATTTTATATTGCCCTATTTGTCAGATTTCAATGTTTCAATGGAGAATCTCCTGGTTTCTGAAGGTGCTGACGGTGCTCAGAATGGGATAACATATGGCAAATTTCTGAAAATGATTTCACAAATTAACCAAATTGCTAATCAGACTAAGCAAGATTATGTATGTAGTTTAAGTGAATAAGAACATGTGTGTATTAGGAAATGTAATGAAAGAAGAGTGAACATTTTAAGCAATTGGAAAAATGATAAGATGATAAGGAACAGGTTAGGAGTGAAGAAGAATTTACATTGTCAAATTTACATCCAAGATTGTAAATAGAACATGAGAGAAAGGGGGAGTTGTGTATTATGCGTAGTGAACCGACAGTAGTGAGGTCACTTGACTATAAGGATGAAAGTGAGTGTGAAAGACGTTATGTTGTCAGCGGTGATTTCTTGGCTGGTAAAGAACCAATCCTGAGAGGAATTTATTATGTGTGTGGTAAGACTGCTTTTGTCATCCTGCTACGTAATTGGGTGCATTACTTTTTATCTTGCATTAGTGTTTCCTAGAGTTTATCATGTGATTGGAGTGAATGATGCTGTTGGTTTGAAGAGAGTGAAACGTGGTTTTGGGCACTGTACCCGATCCATTCATATTAATTTTGTGTTGTTCATGTTAGCTAGTTTTTTCTATCATTTTTGGATGACATTAGCATAGAGTGGGCAGAATATTTCTTTATGTAGTATGATAATGCTAAGGTGCTAGGGCACTATGGCGTTGAATTTAATTGTAGTCTGATTTGCTAAAGAAATTATACTTTTGCTCACACCACAGTGATTCTGCAGTTTTGTTAAATTAACATGCAAAAATAATGTATACAAACCCTTCACTTTAAGGGAGAGCCAGAGAAGAATTTCAGAAGATTTAGATGCTGCCAAGGAATCTATCCATTTCATTCTTGATCTTGCTGTCCACTCTGGACAAATTTTCAGATTTCGCACTTCTCTGTATTGCCCTATTCATTGCAGGCCTTAATAACATTGAATCCTTATTGCCTTTTTTAACTTTGTAATAACACCCTTTAACCTTTAGCTGATCTAATACTCAGTTATTGAGGGAACCCTTTACTTAATTCAATGTATCTTCTTAATTTCGGGTGTGTGGGAGGTGCCCTAACTTGGGAAAACATTGCATCATAAAATCAAGGTTTCACGCTGTCTCCGTTTCATCGAATTGTGGGTGTTCTGTCTGAGGTAAATTTTGGGGTATCAATATTGCAGGGTATCCATAGCTCCGGGAGGCGAGGCAGGAAAAATCTGACTTCAACAGCTTGCTTTTCTTTGTTTATGAGACCTCCACTGTCAATCCTACCTTTATCCTTCTTATTTTATGATTTCTTTTGGTGTGGAGTTTTTATTGCAGATAGCATGGAAGACACAAGTGTACTTGTCTGTTATGCCAACAATCTTGAAATTGATGCATGCTTCTAATTGTAGATAGTGGAGTTGCTTTATAATTAGAGTTATGTGATCTGTTTTCTCTGTGTTTTCTACCAACTCTGCTGCAGCATGTAGTTTGGCTTTAAGGTACGACATTTTGGATTTGGTTAGCCCTGCTAAAAAGTTGTTGCCACTGTCTATATGAGAGAGATCCAGCGTTTGAATAGATGATATGGAGTATTCTGGTGAAATTAAAATTTTATTTTCTTGGAGCTGCAGGTGTTGTGTACCTGTTCTTGTTAACATTTGTTACATTTCCCCAAATTAAAGTGTAATATTAAGAATATGACACTTAGGGGAGACCGCACCTTCCTAGGTGTTTAGACAGGATTCGCCAAAAGAGACATTGCCAAACACTGGCACGCCACTGGAGAGCAGCAATTGACTGGTGCACCAAACTTGAAGAACTTATTTATATTTCCATAGGGTGCCTGCTGAAACACTGGAAGGTCTGAGGGAAATGGCTAGCCCATTACAGCCTGGATTGAGACTACAATTTATGTCACTATGGGCTTTTCAAAATGATATATATTGTCCTCACAGGCAGCTTGTTACCTGCTTTGTTATTGTGTAAAATGGAAAGAGCAAATCAATTTGGTTATAAATAAGTAACAAATATGACATTTAAATAATTGTTTGTAGTTTAGATGACAGTGACATTAACTGCCTAATGGGTTGAAACAAAGTGTTGCATTTTAAGCAGCAAATCTCAGATTTTTAGTTCCGCAAGTGTCGTCCAATTTTATATTCAAGGCTCACACATAGAATGGAAGCAGGATATCTGTCATCTAATTTAGCTATTAGGAATTACATTTAAAACCTTGATACAAGTGAGCAGGAAGAAACCAGGTTTCGAAAAAACACAAAGACTTTCCAATGAAAATATCAGAAGGGGGACAATGGCACAGAAACAGTTGAAAGAGGAGTGGTGTTCTCAACAGCACTAAAGTACAACTGCAGGTTAGACCTACTCAGCCATGTACCCAAACTGCACTTCCACCCAGGCCTGGTCAGTTCTGCAGACAGAGTTTTAGTGTTTGTTGCTTCAGCTGGGCCCAGGGCCTGGTATGAAATGGTCCTGTAGCATGCAAGGATTCTATAGTGTGAAAAGTTCCTGTTGTGTGTCAAAGTCTTTTTTGTGTGGCATTGAGAGTGAGATCAAATTAGAGTGTGCCCTTTAATTTCCTGTGTCCCATTATTTATGTCTTTCATTAAATTTTCTGCTTAGGGGATCAGCCCATTTAAATGATAGAGATGTCACCAACCTTTGCTGAACCCTGACACATTTGTAGGCTTTACACTGGATATTGAAAGACTACTACAATTGAAAAATAGCCTCTTAAAACTTCACTGCTCTACTCCTTTTTGCAAACTGGGGTATGGCGTTCTCATAGTGACTTTTCTGGGGCTATCCTCTTGTTTTCCGTCACCTTGACTGGTAATTATCATTTTTGAGAGACTTCTTATGTTTGCAATACAGGTGAATACAACGATCTTGTGGATTTCTTCTGAAAGGCCTGATACAAATTAGCCAGCCAAATGAATAAACAGGTTTAAAGGCTGGGGAGAAATCTATAGAGAGTTCACCCAGTAGCATTAGAGAAGCATTCTAAAGCAGACACTGGTTATAGGGAGGCAGGTAAGTGCTCTTAGGGACCACCTCGGGCAAAACAGAAATAACCCACAGGAATACACTGGGGGGCTGGGCAGCCATGGTAAAAATAATTTTAAAGCCTATCCAGGATCGACTGACAGGTAAATTACCTATAGCCTCGACTAGTAGCCAAAGAGAGCAACTCAGAAGAATTTAATGGTACTAGCTGCAGACTTGAACTGATTTGTTCATCCTGGCCATGGGGGTAAAAGCAGCATAGCTCTTAGGAATGTACTTGTTATAGGAAGGCAGGTAGGTGCTCTTAAAGGTTTACCACTCAAGCAAAAGAGAAGCAATCTCAGTCATGCACTAGTTAGAGAATGTTAGTAATTGATGATGACAATCATCATCATCACAGGTTAAATGATCTATGGAGTCCACCCAGGATAAATAATATTTAAAGCCTACCCGGAAGTGACAGAGAAACAACCACAGGCATGCACTGGTTCCCAGAATCTATAGATATGAGACAATGAAGTCCACAAACTATTGAAGCCTATACAAGGAAAGAGAGAATTAGATACAGCAAACTACAGATCAAAGAGGTGAAGAACAACTCCCTTTAATCATATTTATCCCTTTATCATTAACAACGAACAGTGTAAGTTAGAGTCAGTATTTGTTTCCAAGGGTAGATAATTTATAGAGTCCTCTGGGAGGCGCCAGGAGAGACCCATGAGCATACACTGGTTACCGACAATCTTGGTAAATGCAGTGTAGAATATATCCAGGAGTAACAAAGAAGCACCATCAGGCATGTACTGAGTATAGGCAGCCGAGGTAAATTCTCTATAGATTGGACCGAGGAGCAACAATGAGCCTTGCATCAGTTACAGGCAGCCCCGGTAAAGGTCTATGCCGTCCACTGAAAGCAACAGAGCTGTGGCCCACAGGCATGTTCTGATTAGAGGCAGCCATGGTAAATGACTATGGAATTCACCTAGGGGAGACCTTTTTGAAACCAACATAGCAGGAAAAAGATATTCTAATGGGGACTAATGTAGCAAAATGAAGCTGGGGAAGTACACCCAGAATCAACAGAGAAATGATCCACATGCATCACTGGTTCCATGCAGCCATGGTAAATGGTCTATGCCATCTCATGCTGTAGAAGTTTTCTCTTGTCACTTGTTCACTTGAGGGATCAAAGGAAGGTTAGAATCTATGATCACAGTGAGATTCATTACTTCATTTGACGTTGATGGTGAGGTTTCTAGTTCTTTGGGACAGATGGATGTAGGTTGATAGTTCCTCTAGTTTACGTAAATTAAGATAGATTTGGAATAATTTAATCTATGGTCAAGTCATGATGTGTCTAGCTGCTTCCAGTTTTAGGATGGTGTGTGTCATCAGCGTAGTTTAGTAAGTTAAGTCTGGTAGCTGTGTGAGGTAGGTGATGAGCTGCTTATGTGAGATGATCAAGAACTGAGATATGTCAGATTCAGAAGTTAAGGAGCTGACTGAAAAATTGAAGCAAGACAATGTTTGACCTGCAATGAAGTTAGGAGAAGATTAATCAAAGGATTCTTTCTCAGATGTAATGTTCTTCTACTTTATGGTGGTGTATGGTGGTGACTAATGTCAAATGCTATAGTTAAATATCAGTAGTAGTGCAGCCGCTCCATTCCTGTCTACTGCTATATGAAGTCATCACAGATAGATATCACTGAAGATTTAGTGTCTCTGCCTGGGTAGAAGCCTTATACTAGCCCATAGGATGGTTGTTTCCTTCCATGTGTTGAGACAGGAATGTTCCCTACATGGTAAATAGGCATGTAACTCTCTCCTGAGTGCCCAACTGCATGTAAAACTGGTATCCTGACTTTATGTTTGGCCCTGGCATTACACTATGTGTGCAGAGACCTGGAAATGATATGCACATATCCCTTTATGTGTCCTGGAGGGATACACCAAGTGTGTCTTCATAGTGACACAGGACAGGTGTCCCTTCCTCAAGAGCAACTTATAAAGCAACAGGGCAGCGTGCAATGGGCCTCATTTACGAGGCCTTAGTACCACTGTAGCACCCCTTTTTACAATGCTTCGGTGGCACTGTGCAGTGGACCATATCTACAAGGTGGCATTAAGCCACTTATCCTGTCTTAACGCTGCCTTGTAGATCTGGGCCGCCCAACACAGTTTTCTGTGGCTAAGAGGCAAGCAATGGGTGTTGCTGTGAGCCTACCCACGAAACACCTATTGCTTTTTGATACTGCCTCACATTTGCGAGAAATCGTAAACTTGAGGCAGTGCCAAAAACTAACGCCTTCCCAGGGGAGGCATTAGATTGGCACAACGAGGAGAAAACTTTTATTTCTCCTTGTTTTTTGCTCTTTCTATGTGTGTTGCATTCTGCAGCACACATACAAGGAGTAACTCGCCGTTAAAGATTGTTTTTGTTTAGGAAGGCATCATTTCCTACAGAAAAATAATCTCCCCCGCAACGCAGACATCCTTGCACTATGGCGCAAGGGTTGCTGTGTTGGCGCTAGGCAGCTAATTTAGCGCAGGGGGAAACAGAGATGCACCGTATTCTTTCAAATACAGCGCATCCCTGCGTTTTGGAAATAGCGCAGCTTGGCGCCGCAAGGTTGCTTGTGGCACCGCACTGCACAATTTTCTTGTAGATGAGCCCAAAATTCTTTTAATCTTTAGTGTACCAGATCATTTTTAGAAAGCATCCTGGTCTCTCGCGTTTTCTTAGCAAAAGTGAAGTGTTCTGCAGACCACTTGAATAGCTGCTGTGTAACCAGGGTTGGCGTCTGCCAAACAGTCTGTATTCCAGGATTCAGGGAACATCACCTGAAGTTTGCACTTTCACCTGAAAGGTCTGTCTAGTGCCTAGAAGCTTGCCAGCCTGCTAACAGAGGAAAGGAGAGGGCCTGTCCTTGTAGAAGGAGGGACTGTCCAGGAGGAGAAGTCCAGTCTGTTCCTTGAGTGAGGAACACTCAGAGAAAGGTGACTACAACAAAGAGCTAGCTAGGAACAACCCATGTTGTTATGGAATCCCGCCAGTCTCTCTCCACAGTTGTGAGCTGCGCATTATTGAAAACTAGACACCTAGGGGAATCCAAGATGGGGTGACCTGTGGGGCTCTCACCAGGTTCTGTTACCCAGAATCCTTTGCAAACCTCAAAATTTGGCCCAAAAAAATATTTTTCCTCGCATTTCGGTGGCAGAAAGTTCTGGATTCTGAGAGAAGCCACAAATATTTCCTTCCACCCAGCGTTCCCCCAGGTCTCCCAATAAAAATGGTACCTCACTTGTGTGGGTAGGCCTAGTGCCCGCGGAAGGAAATGCCCCAAAACACTATGTGGACACATCACATTTTCCCAAAGAAAACAGAGCTGTTTTTTGCAAAGTTGCAAGCTATGGGTTTTGGCCTCTAGCTCAGCCGGCACCTAGGGAAACCTACCAAACCTGTGCATTTCTGAAACCTAGAGATCTAGGGGAATCCAAGATGGGGTGACTTGTGGGGCTCTGACCAGGTTCTGTTACCCAGAACCCTTTACAAACCTCAAAATGTGGCCCAAAAGACACTTTTTCCTCACATTTTGGTGACAGAAAGTTCTGAAATCTGAGAGGAGCCACAAATTTCCTTCCACCCAGCGTTCCCCCACGTCTCCCGATAAAAATGGCACCTCACTTGTGTGGGTAGGCCTAGTGCCTGCGAAAGGAAATCCCCCCAAAAACTGTGGACACATCATATTTTCCTAAAGAAAACAGAGCTGTTTTTTGCATAGTGCCAAGCTGTGGATTTTGGCCTCTAGCTCAGCCGGCACCTAGGGAAACCTACCAAACCTGTACATTTTTTAAAACTAGATACCTAAGGAAATCCAGGATGGGGTGAGTTGTGGGGCTCTCACCAGGTTCTGTTACCCAGAATCCTTTGCAAACCTCAAAATGTGGCTAAAAAAACACGTTTTCCTCACATTTCGGTGACAGAAAGTTCTGGAATCTGAGAGGAGCCACAAAGTTCCTTCCACCCAGTGTTCCCCTAAGTCTCCCGATAAAAATGGTACCTCACTTGTATGGGTAGGTCTAGCGTCCGTGACAGGAAATGCCCCAAAACACAACGTGGACACATCCCATTTTTTGACAGAAAACAGAGCTGTTTTTTGCAAAGTGCCTACCTGTAGATTTTGGCCTCTAGCTCAGCCGGCACCTAGGGAAACCTACCAAACCTGTGCATTTTTTAAAACTAGAGACCTAGGGGAATCCAAGATGGGGTGACTTGTGGGGCTTTGACCAGGTTCTGTTACCCAGAATCCTTTGCAAACCTCAAAATGTGGCTAAAAAAACACATTTTCCTCACATTTCGGTGACAGAAAGTTCTGAAATCTGAGAGGAGCCACAAATTTCCTTCCACCCAGCGGTCCCCCACGTCTCCCGATAAAAATGGCACCTCACTTGTGTGGGTAGGCCTAGTGCCTGCGAAAGGAAATCCCCCCAAAAACTGTGGACACATCATATTTTCCTAAAGAAAACAGAGCTGTTTTTTGCATAGTGCCAAGCTGTGGATTTTGGCCTCTAGCTCAGCCGGCACCTAGGGAAGCCTACCAAACCTGTACATTTTTTAAAACTAGATACCTAAGGAAATCCAGGATGGGGTGAGTTGTGGGGCTCTCACCAGGTTCTGTTACCCAGAATCCTTTGCAAACCTCAACATTTGGCTAAAAACACCTTTTCCTCACATTTCTGTGACAGAAAGTTCTGGAATCTGAGAGGAGCCACAATTTCCTTCCACCCAGCGTTCCCCCAAGTCTCCTGATAAAAATGGTACCTCACTTGTGTGGGTAGGCCTAGTGCCCGCGAAAGTAAAGGCCCCAAAACACTATCTGGACATATTAAAATTATCAAATACAAAACTACCTGTTTTTGCGGTGGGGCACCTGCGTTTTTGGTCCTGGGCTCAGCAACCATCTAGGGAAACCTACCAAACCCAGACATTTCTGAAAACTAGACACCTGAGGGAGTCCAGGGAGGTGTGACTTGCGTGGATCCCCCCAATTTATTCTTACCCAGAATCCTCAGCAAATCTCAAATTTAGCTAAAAAAAATCAAATTTTTCCCACATTTCTGTGTGGGATCACCATACCGGGACAAATTTCCTACCACTCAGCATTCCCTTCAGGCTCCTGGTAAAAATGTTACCTCACTTGTGTAAGTGGGCCAAGTGCCTGTAACAGGGAAGAGACAAAAACATGTTGAAATTGAGGGGGAACCAAAGCAGGTCCAAAAGGGCAGTTTGAAAACAATATTTTTAGGCTGACAAGTGCAGCAGAATGTTTATCTGTATAGATGAGACAATGCTGGGTGGTAGAAATTTTGTGGATTCCTGCAGATTCCGGAATGTTCCATCACAAAAATGTGGGAAAAATGTGTGATTTCCAGCAAAGTTGGAGGTTTGCAGGGCATTGTGGGAAGAGAAAATGGTACAGGGTGCATGTGAAACACACCACCCTGGAATCACCAAGATGTTTGGTTTTCAGATGTGTCTAGGTTTTGTGGATTTTTCTACATAGCAGCGTCCCAAAGCCCAAAAAGTGCAGCCCTCACCATTCCAAGTGGGGCGATTTTGAGAGTTAGCCAAGTTCTCATGGCCCAAATGTAAAACCAAAACCCCAAATAATCAAATGTCCTCTTGCTTGCCGTGGGATAAGATGTTTTAGTGTGCCGGGGGAGAGCTGAAAGACTGTTATCCCCTTCAGTTGGGGGGGGGGGGCATAACCAGCCACCACGCCACTATTTTCTTGTTTTTTTTAAATTCCTTGGCATCTAGTAGACTTTCTGCCCCCCTGGGGTGTGGATTGGGGGTCATTGTCCCATCTGTCCAGTGGTGGGCAGAACAACTTTGGCCCCATTTATTTGGGGTGGGGGTATGGCCTTATTTTGGAAAACAAATCTTCCAAAAGTAGGCCGATCTGTCCCCAAGGGGGGCAGATATGGCCAACAGTAATATGCTCCCATGAGGAGCGACCCTTGCTCAAGGGGCTGCCCCCCCAACCAAAACACACACATACACACACACCAATCCCTGGTGCCTAAGTGGTTTCTGCCACCCCCAGAAATGGCCTATAAATAATTCGGTCCACTGGCGAGTGGCCCTTGCCCAAAGGGCCGCTCCCCTCATGTAAAAAACAAAAAACAAAAAAAACTCCCTAGTGTCTGGTGGGAATTTCTGCTGCCCCAATCACATTGCGATCGGGCAGCAGAAATGCAGAGAAAGACATCAAAGGAAAGGAAAGGCCTTTCCTTTCCTTTGATGTCTTTCTGGGCCCCTCCACGTGATCGGAGGAGAAATGCAAAAGCATTTGTCCTCCGATCCGCGCTGGAAGCTCAGCTTCCAGCCCTGAGGGGCAGGCCTCTGATGAGGTCAGCACGCGATTGCCATGGGGGGTTGAGGGGGAAGCCCACGGAGGGAGAGCTAGGGCTCCCTCCGAACTCTGGTGCCGGGACGTAGTGGTTACGTCCTCGGCACAGGGGCACTCACGTAACCATCACGTCCCCGGCACAGAACCAGTTAAGACTTGCTTTGAGCACCAATGTTGGTGTATTTTCAGCATTAGGGTCGCACATTATCATTAGCAGAATCAGTTTCACAAACAGGTCACTCTTTGGGCGTTTGTGCAGGGCCTCCTATTGTTGCTTTGCCTGTGCAGGCCGTTATATTGCTACAGGTAGTATGTAATAAAGTCCCTTCAGAAAGTGGGTTGTTAAAAATGTAGACCTATAAGCAGTGTGGTAGAAACGTTATTCAGTAGGCCAATTTGGCCTCATACAAATAGACTGATCAGCCCCCAAGGGGGGCAGAAATGGCCTAAAAGTAATTATGCCCCCCCCGGGGAGTGACCCTTGCTTAAGGGGTCACTCCCCACATATATAAAACAATTAAACAAAAAGAAATGTATCCCTGGTGTCTAGGGAGTTTCTGCCCCCTCGGGAGCAGATCAGCCTAATTATATTAGGCCGATCTGCACCCAGGTGGGGCAGAAATGGCCTAAAAATAATTCAGCCCACTTGGGAGTGGCCCTTGCCCAAAGGGCCGCACCCCTCATGTAAAAAAAAAAAAACAACAAAAAAAACTCCCTAGTGTCTGGTGGGCATTTCTGCTGCCCCAATCACATCACGATCGGGCATTAGAAATGCAGAGAAAGACATCAAAGGAAAGGAAAGGCCTTTCCTTTCCTTTGATGTCTTTCTCGGCCCCTCCACGTGATGGGAGGAGAAATGCAAAAACCTTTGTCCTCTGATCTGCGCTGGAAGCTCAGCTTCCAGCCTTGAGGGGCAGGCCTCTGATGAGGTCAGTGCGCAATTGCCATGGGGGGTTGAGGGGGAAGCCCACGGAGGGAGAGCTAGGGCTCCCTCCGAACTCTGGTGCTGGGACGTAGTGGTTACGTCCTCGGCACAGGAGCACTCACGTAACCATCACGTCCACGGCACAGAACCAGTTAAGACTTGCTTTGAGCACCAATGTTGGTGTCTTTTCAGCATTAGGGTCACACATTATCATTAGCAGAATCAGTTTCACAAACAGGTCACTCTTTGGGCGTTTGTGCAGGGCCTCCTATTGTTGCTTTGCCTGTGCAGGCTGTTATATTGCTACAGGTAGTATATAATAAAGTCCCTTCAGAAAGTGGGTTGTTAAAAATGTAGACCTATAAACAGTGTGGTAGAAACGTTATACATATATTACCTAGTGGCGGACACCACTAGGTAGTTATAGTTAGGACCTAGTTTCCAAAGACTGAGCGTTTATATTTTTGCCTCTAACTCTGGTGTCGTTTGACAAGTCTTCACAAAATTTTCAAAACATATACGTTGGTCAGTTCAGCTGCTATCTTGAGAGTTTCGGGGTGATCCGTAAAGTGGGGCCGAGAAAAGAGGGGATCCCAAAACGCATTTTCCCCACTCATTTTTCCATAGGAGCTTTAGACACGCCTACTGCCCAAACAAAATGACACCAAATTCAGCAAGATGCTAGATCCTGTTGCACAGATCACGCTTTTCGTTACCATAAGGCGCGAGTTACAGTTACTTGAGTTAACAATAACTATTACTGCTGAATTTCTATGGTTTTGTGCGAGGAAATTCAGAACTTAACTATAATATCCTGGTAACCTTTGGGTTTTCCAGTGAAAAAATAATATGTGTGTTTAGATATTCCCAACAGCAAACATCTTTTATCCAGAGGACTCCAACCCTGCAGGGCGGCCTCAGCTGTTACAGGGACGAAACAGTCCATAAACCAATTAAATGCACTGCAAGGAAAACAATAATTTTTAATGCAACGGGTCTTGCATTTGAAGCAATATGACCACGGCACACAGAAATGTACAATCCAAATTCGTATTGAGGAAAAGTGTCCCTGGTAGTAAGATTCAGGATGTGGAGAACAAAATATGAAGGTCCTAAGTTGGTGTTGCACAGTGTCTTTAATCGTAGGCACAGTTTGCCACAGGATTATGTCGTCTTCGAGATACAGCCAACACATGTTTCGTCACTCAGGTGACTTCATCAAGGCTGGGCCGTCCGGCCAAGGGAATGAGTATTGGAGAAAACCGATGATAAGGTAAGTGACCCTTAGACGCGCTCCTGTCAGACTTATCGGGTGCTCCACGAGATTTACACAGATTTGTTTCTACTACATAAGACCCACTTCCCTTATCATCGGTTTTCTCCAATACTCATTCCCTTGGCCGGACGGACTTTTCCTCAATACGAATTTGGATTGTACATTTCTGTGTGCCATGGTCAAATTGCTTTTGATGTTATTGTGTACCTTGGGACACATATTTGTGCCTACTAGGGTAGTAAGGCACCCGACCACCTGGCACCGGTTTCTCACTTCATTGACATTTTTCCATTATACTGGTTGTTACTCTATGGAGGTTCGGCATCTTTCACCCTTACTACCCTTGTGTTTTGTTTTTTGTTCTGGGTCTTGCATTTGCTCGAGTTAGAGCTATAAGAATTGTTAAGAAAAAAAAAATGCATCGATGCATCGCGATCGCACTATGTAAAATGCAGTGGAATCACACTGTGTGGAAAATAAACAGATAAAGTAGTCCGAACACTATGCTGAAAACATCGATCCTCGTATGTTTTTAGCAGTTTACCGGTGCTGTGTAGGTGGGCTAAACACCAGAAAAGGCATGACGTATGCATGCCTTTCACAAATGAAAGCAAGCTAATTTTAAAAGGCAAGCCCACGAACCAATGTAAGTGACTGACGTGACATGGGCATGGTTGGAAGCCCAATGAGAGATTACAGAATAGGATGGAGCGATTTGCGCTCGCCCATAAAAAAGCTGAAGCCAATTCCTCTCAGCCATTTTATATAATGTTGATGATGGCAGCATGCTCATAATCCTTTCTGGCGCATTTTGGCATTTGCCTTGTTCACAGGTTGAACAAGTTGAATACTTAACCGCTTCTGTGCCAGGGTCGTAATGGTTACTTCCACCGGCACAGTGCTCCTGTGCCGAGGACGAAACCATTACGTCCTCACACATGAGCTTGGAGGGAGCGCTAAGGCTCACTCCGTGGGATTCCCTCACAGCCCTGAAGGCAGGGATGGAAGGGGAAGCCCTTCTCCTTCCACCCCGACACCCCCCCAGGTCCCCCCCAGTGATGTCTGATGACGTAAGCGCGCAATCGCGCACTGACCTCATCAGAGGCCACCCCCCCATTGCGCTGGAAGCTGAAGAGAAATGCAAAGTATTTCTCTTCCGATCATGTGATGGGGGCCTGAGAGGCTTCATAGGTAAGGAAAGGAATTTCCTTCCCTTTGAAGTCTCTCAGAGCATTTTAGCAGCCAGATCATGAAGTGATCTGGCTGCTGAAATGCCCACTAGACACCAGGGATTTCTTCAAATAAGGAAATTGGCATAAGGGGAGCGACACCTTAGGCAAGGGTCGCTCCCCAGGGGGCAATTTTTTTCAAGGATTTTTCTGCCCCAGAGGGAGAAGATCGGCCTATTGTTATTATGCCGATCTGCCCCCGGGGGGGGGGGGGCGAAACCTCTAGGCGCCAGGGAGCATTTTTTTTTTTTTTTGAATTTTTTTAGATGTGGGGGATCGACCCCTTAGGCATGGGTCGTTCCCTTAGCGGCAAATTATATCTAGGCCATTTCTGCCCCCCTTGGGGGCAGATCGGACTATTTTTATGAGGTCAATCTGCCCCCAAGGGGGGCAGAAACCACTAGACACCTAGGAGTTTTGAGGCAAATTCATGCAAGGGGAGCGACCCCTTAGGCAAGGGTCGCTCCCGGGGGGGGGGGGGGAATTTATTTTAAGCCATTTCTGCTCCCCCTGTGGTCAGATCAGCCTATTGTTATTAGGCCGATCTGCCCCCGGAGGGGGGCAGAAACCTCTAGGCACAAGGGATGATTTTTCTTTTCTTTTTTGTTTTTTAGAGGTGGGGAGTGACTCTTTAGGCAAGGGTCGCTCCCCTGGGGGTCAAATTGTATTTAGGCCATTTCTGTCCACCTTGGGGGCAGATCGTCCGATTACCACTAGACACCAGGGATCTTTATTTTTTGCGTCAATTTCACGCAAGGGGAGCGACCCCTTAGGCATGGGTCGTTCCCCTGGGGGGACAAATTTATTTTAGGCCATTTCTGCTCTCCTTGGGGGAAAATCAGCCTATTTCTATTAGGGGGAGGGGGCAGAAAACACTTAGGCACCAGGGATATGTGTGTGTTTTGTTTGGGGGGCAGCCCCTTGGGTAAGGGTCGCTCCCCATGGGGGCACATTACTGTTGTCCATATCAGATTGGCCTATTTTTGGAAGGCCCATCTGCCCCCATGGGGGGGCAGAAAGCCCACCAGAGACCAGGGAAGTTTTTTTTTTCCAAAGTAAGGGGGTGGGGGTATGGCCATACCCCCACCCCAAATAAATGGGGCCAAAGTTGTTCTTCCCACCAGTGGGCAGATGAGGCAATTACCCCTAATCCACACCCAGGACGCAGAAAGTATACTAGATGCCAGGGAATAAAAATAAAAAAATAGTGGGGTGGTGGCTACCAACCAGTATGGGTCTGGTTATGCCCCCACCCAAACTGAAGGGGGTAACAATCTTTCAGCTCCTCCCGCACACTAATACATCTTATCCCACGGCAAGCAAGAGGACATTCGATTTTTTGTGGTTTTGGTTTTACATTTGGGTCATTACAGCTTGGCTAACTCTCAAAATTGTCCCACTTGGAATGGAATGGTGAGGGCTGCACTTAATGGACTTTGGGACGCTGCCATGTAGAAAAATCCACAAGACCTAGACACATCTGAAAACTAAACATCTGGGTAATTCCAGGGTGGTGTGTTTCACATGTACCTGCACCATTTTCTTACCCACAATGCCCTGCAAACCTCCAACTTTGCTGGAAATCACACATTTTCCCTCATTTTTGTGATGGAACCTTCCGGAATCTGCAGGAATCCACAAATTTCCAACCACTCAGCATTGTCTCATCTATACCGATAAAAATGTTGCTGCACTTGTCAGCCTAAAAATGTTTTTTTTCAAACTGTCTTTTTGACTCACTTTGGTTCTCCTCTCAATTTCAACATGTTTTTGGCTCTTCCCTGTCACAAGTACTTGGCCCACCTACACAACTGAGGTATCATTTTTATCGAGAGACTGAGGGGAAGGTTGGGTGGTATGACATTTGTCCCGGTGCGGTGATCCCACACAGAAATGTGGGTGAAAAATTTTTTTTTAGCTGAATTTGAGGTTTGCTGAGGATTCTGGGTAAAAAAACATTGGGGGATCCCCTCAAGTCACACCTCTGTGGACTCCCTCGGGTGTCTAGTTTTCAGAAATGTCTGGGTTTGGTAGGTTTCCCTAGATGGCTGCTGAGCCCAGGACCAAAAGCACAGGTGCCCCCGCAAAAACAGGTAGTTTTGTATTTGATCATTTTGATGTGTCCAGATAGTGTTTTGGGGCATTTCCTTTCGCAGGCAGTAGGCCTACCCACAAAAGCGAGGTACCATTTTTATCGGGAGACTTGGGGGAACGCTGGGTAGAAGGAAGTTTGTGGCTCCTCTCAGATTCCAGAACTTTCTGCCACCGAAATTTTAGGAAAAAGTGTTTCTTTAGCCAAATTTTGAGGTTTGCAAAGGATTCTGGGTAACAGAACCCGGTGAGAGCCCCACAAGTCACCCCATATTGGATTCCCCTAGGTGTCTAGTTTTAAAAAATGCACAGGTTTGGCAGGTTTCCATAGGTGCCGTTGAGCTAGAGGCCAAAATCCACAGCTAGGCACTTGCAAAAAACAGGTCTGTTTTCTTTGGGAAAATGTGATGTGTCCACGTTGTGTTTTGGGGCACCTCCTGTCGCAGGCACTTGGCCTACCCACACAAGTGAGGTGCCATTTTTATCTGGAGACTTGGGGGAACGCTGGGTGGAAGGAACTTTGTAGCTCCTCTCATATTCCAGAACTTTCTGTCAACAAAATGTGAGGAAAAAGTGTTTTTTTGCATGATTTTGAGGTTTGTAAAGGATTCTGGTAACAGAACCTGGTGAGAGCACCACAAGTCACCCCACCTTGGATTCCCCTAGGTGTCTTGTTTGAAAAAATGCACAGGTTTGCTAGGTTTCCCTAGGTGCCGGCTGAGCTAGAGGCCAAAATCCACTGCTAGGCACTTTGCGAAAAACAGGTATGTTTTCTTTGGGAAAATGTGATGTATTCACGTGTTTTGGGGCATTTGCTGTCGCGGGCGCTAGGCCTACCCACACAAGTGAGGTACCTTTTTTATCAGGAGAACAGGGGAAACGCTGGGTGGAAGGACATTTGTGACTCCTCTCAGATTCCAGAACTTTCTTCACCAAAATGTGAGGAAAAAGTGTTTTTTTGCCAAATGTTGAGGTTTGCAAAGGATTCTGGGTAACAGAACCTGGTGAGAGCCCCACAAGTCACCCCACCTTATATTCCCCTAGGTGTCCAGTTTTCAAAAATGCACAGGTTTGCTAGGTTTCCCTAGGTGCCAGCTGAACTAGAGGCCAAAATCCACAGCTAGGCTCTTTGCAAAAAACAGGTATGTTTTCTTTAGGAAAATGTGATGTGTCCACGTTGTGTTTTGGGACACCTCCTGTCGCAGGCGCTTGGCCTACCCACACAAGTGAGGTACCATTTTTATCTGGAGACTTGGGGGAACGCTGGGTGGAAGGAAATTTGTGGCTCCTCTCAGATTCCAGAACTTTCTGTCACAGAAATTTGAGGAAAAGGTGTTTTTAGCCAAATTTTTTAGGTTTGCAAAGGATTCTGGGTAACAGAACCTGGTGAGAGCCCCACAACTCACCCCATCCTGGATTTCCTTAGGTATCTAGTTTAAAAAAATGTACAGGTTTGGTAGGCTTCCCTAGGTGCCGGCTGAGCTAGAGGCCAAAATCCACAGCTAGGCTCTTTGCAAAAAACAGGTATGTTTTCTTTGGGAAAATGTGATGTGTCCACGTTGTGTTTTGGGACACCTCCTGTCGCAGGCGCTTGGCTTACCCACACAAGTGAGGTACCATTTTTATCAGGAGACTTGGGGGAACGCTGGGTGGAAGGAAATTTGTGGTTCCTCTCAGATTCCAGAACTTTCTGTCACCGAAATGTGAGGAAAAAGTGTTTTTTTTGCCAAGTTTTGAGGTTTGCAAAGGATGCTGGGTAAACAGAACCTGGTCAGAGCCCCACAAGTCACCCCATCTTGGATTCCCTTAGGTGTCTAATTTTCAAAAATGCACAGGTTTGCTAGGTTTCCGTAGGTGCCAGCTGAGCCAGAGGCCAAAATCCACAGCTAAGCACTTTGCAAGAAACAGCTCTGTTTTCTTTGGGAAAATGTGATGTGTCTACGTTGTGCTTTGGGGCATTTCCTGTCACGGGCACTAGGCCTACCCACACAAGTGAGGTATAATTTTTATCGGGAGACTTGGGGGAACATAGAATAGCAAAACAAGTGTTATTGCCCCTTATCTTTCTCTACATTTTTTCCTTCCAAATATAAGAGAGTGTGTAAAAAAGACGTCTATTTGAGAAATGCCCTGCAATTCACATGCTAGTAAGGGCACCCCGGAATTCAGAGATGTGCAAATAACCACTGCTCCTCAAAACCTTATCTTAAGCCCATTTTGGAAATGCAAAGGTTTTCTTGATACCTATTTTTCACTCTTCATATTTCAGCAAATGAATTGCTGTATACCCAGTATAGAATGAAAAACAACTGCAGGCTGCAGCTCATTTATTGGCTCTGGGTACCTAGGGTTCTTGATGAACCTACAAGCCCTATATATCCCCGCAACTAGAAGAGCCCAGCAGACGTAATGGTATATTGCTTTCAAAAATCTGACATTGCAGGAAAAAGTTATAGAGTAAAACATAAAGAAAAATGGCTGTTGTTTTCAGCTCAATTTCAATATTTTTTTATTTTAGCTGTTATTTTCTGTAGGAAAACCTTGTAAGATCTACAAAAATGACCCCTTGCTGAATTCAGAATTTTGTCTACTTTTCAGAAATGTTTAGCTTTCCGGGATCCAGCATTGGTTTCACACCCATTCCTGTCACTAACTGGAAGGAGGCTGAAAGCACCAAAAATAGTAAAAATGGGGTATGTCCCAGTAAAATGCCAGATTTGTGTTGAAAAATGTGGTTTTCTGATTCAAGTCTGCCCGTTCCTGAAAGGTGGGAAGATGGTAATTTTAGCACCAGAAACTCTTTGTTGATGCCATTTTCAGGGAAAAAAACACAAGCCTTCTTCGGCAGCCCTTTTTCCCATTTTTTTGAAAAAAACAAAATTTTCACTGTATATTGGCTAATTTCTTGGTCTCCTCCAGGGGAAACCACAAACTCTGGGTACCATTAGAATCCCTAGGATGTTGGAAAAAAAGGACGCAAATTTGGCGTGGATAGCTTATGTGGACAAAAAGTTATGAAGGCCTAAGCGTGAAACACCCCAAATAGCCAAAAAAGGGCTCAGCACTGGGGGGGGGGGAAGGCCCAGCAGCTAAGAGGTTAAGCCAAATCCATCCAAGAGTACATCCTTCAAAACTTTGTAATTATTAGCATCACTTTCTCTGACAGTAAGGAGCCTATCCCTTCCCTTACCAGTGACAGATAGCCACAAGATAGCAGCCCACTGACTTTGAGGGACCAACTGTACCATACAGGCCCCCTCAAGTGCAGCAAACCACTTGTTAATGTCATCCCCCTCCTTGTAAGGGGGGACTATCTTATGCAGGTTTCTGGAATCTTTTCTCCTACAGGATTGCTATCAAAAACGCTGCTGCTGCCACCATGGGGAACTAACCCCAACCTCTGCCTTTCCCTCTCTACATCCAGAGATTCCCTGTCTAAGGCCAGCTGCTGCTGTTTTAGCTTCAGCCTGGCCTCTTCCAACCTCAGATTCCGAGTTCCCTTTCCATAGTGTTATCCTCAGGGTGGGAGGCTTGGGAATTCTGAGACACAGAAGAAATGTGGGAATTGGCAGAATGTGACCTGTCTCTAACTGACTGGACTGTAGTAACCTGGCCTTTTGGAGTGAAAAGTGCCCTATTAGTGTGTGACCCCCTCCCATTACCAGTGTCACTTGGCCTGTTAGCTGGCAGGTCCTTGGATGAACCCTCCCCAGCATCCTCAGGGGACTCCTCTGAATCTTGCTGGGTACCCCCCTCCTCTGCCTCCTGATCTTGGGATGGGCCAGACTGGTTTTGGTCACTTTCTAGGAGAAGGCTAAGGAGAAGGTCTTTTGTAGGGTTCTTTCCAATGCTTAAACCTCTTTCTATGCAGAGACCCCTCAAACTTTTAAAGTTTAAACTACCATAGGTTGCCTGGACAACTGTGGGAGTAAGTTCTACTGCAGACATGATTGTTAGAAAGGGTTTAGGACAGAGAGAAAAAGGTTTAGAAACTTTTGGAGAAAAGAGAAAAACTTTTGAAAACTTTTCTGAAACTTTTTAGAAAGTTTGTAGAAGGAAAGTTAAACTGTTTAGGTTAACTGTGTATTTTCGGAAGTATTTGGTATATGTTTTTCTTATGAAAAGCACCAATGACAAAGTGGTAAAGCAGTTACAAGTACTTATCCCACCGCTGCACCACCATTGTCGGAGGCTGGCCTGGCTTATAGTGGGTACCTGACGGTACTTACACCTTGTGCCAGGTCCAGTTATCCCTTATTAGTAGATTAGTAGTGAACTTCTCCTTTGCACAGAAGATGTCCCACAGTGTGCTGGAGGATGGAAGACTGCAAACAAGCCTTGCTAGCTGCAAAGGTTGCGGTTGAAGGAAATGGGTGCTGCCCGGGCCCAGGAAGGACCAGGAGGTCGTCCCTTGGAGGAGGAGACAGAGGGGGCGCTCAGCAGCACAGAGAGCCCATGCAGAAGCAGGCAGCACCTGCAGAAGCACTTGAACAGGCATTCAAGAAATCTGAGCATGGCGGTTGTCTCAACACTACAAAGGAGGGTCCCACGAAGACAATGGTCAACTGAGTGAGTTGAGCAATTCAGGACGGAGTGCTGGGGACCTGGGCTATGCTGTGCACAAAGGATTCCTTG
This sequence comes from Pleurodeles waltl, assembly GCF_031143425.1. Lineage (NCBI taxonomy): Eukaryota > Metazoa > Chordata > Amphibia > Caudata > Salamandridae > Pleurodeles > Pleurodeles waltl. The sequence goes on from NC_090449.1 coordinate 449,537,989, forward strand.
CAAAAGTGCACAGAAGCCTTAGCAGCTGCAGTTCACACAGTACACAGGATTACAGTCTGCTGTAAAGAAGAAAGGACTTACTTCCACCAAATTTGGACAGAAGGACCACTGGACTGTCAGGGTCACTTGGATTCAGCTCCTGTGTTCCATGGACCACGCTCGTCGGGATGAGAGGGGACCCAGTGGACCGGTGATGCAAAGGTTTGGTGCCTGCCTTAGCAGGGGTAAGATTCCGTCGACCCACAGGAGATTTCTTCTTGCTTCCAGTGCAGGGTGAAGGCAGACAGCCCTCTGAGCATATACCACCAGGAAACAGTCGAGAAAGCTGTCAGGATTAGGCGCTACAATGTTGCTGGTAGTCTTCTTGATACTTTGTTGCGGTTTTGCAGGCTTCCTGGAGCAGCCAGTGTTCGATCCTTGGCAGAGGTTGAGCAGAGAGATGCATAGGAACTCTGGTGAGCTCTTGCATTCGTTATCTGAAGAGAAACCCACAGGAGACACCTATCAGGAGGGGTTTCTGACATCAACTGCTGGCACTGGCCACTCAGAGGCCTCCATTATGCCCTCATACCTCTGAATTCAAGATGGCAGAGGTCTGGGACACACTGGAGGAGCTCTGGGCACCAACCCTTGGGTGGTGGTGGACAGGGGAGTGGTCACTCCCCTTTCCTTTGTCCAGTGTCACGCCGAGCAGGGGCTGGGGGATCCCTGAACTGGTGTAGACTGGTTTATGCAAAGAGGGCACCATCTGTGCCCTTCAAAGCATTTCCAGAGGCTTGGGGAGTCTATCCTCCCAAGCCTGTAACACTTATTCTGAAGGGAAAGGGTGTAACACCCCTCTCCTAAAGGAAATCCTTTGTTCTGCCTTCCTGGGCTTGAGCTCCTCAAGCAACAGGAGGGCAGAAATCTGTCTGAGAGGTGGCATCAGCTGGGGCTGCCTGGAAAACCTCAGAAGGCTGAAATGGCAATATTGGGGGTCCCCTAAGGAGCCCCCAGACTGCATGGAATCATACATCCAATGCTTGCAAAAGCCTTGGTGTATAATTCCAACATGTTTGATACCAAACATGCCTTTGTTTGGAGTTACCATTATGTAGCTGGACATAGGTAGTGACCTATGTCCAGTACATGCGTAAAATTGAGTCCCCGCACTCACAAAGTACGGTAAAATGGTCCTGGAGGTCGTGGGGGCACATCTGCTAATGCAGGGGTGCCCTCACACACAGGTACTTTGCACCCTGCCATCAGGGCTGGAGGGCCTGCTATAGGGATGACTTGTAAGTGACCTGGAGCAGTGTAAATGGCAGTGGCAGGGTGCATGTACCTTTTCACACAGGCTGCAATGGCAGTCCTGTAGAAGCCTTTGCATGGGCTCCCTATGGGTGGCAAAAGATATGCTGCAGCCCATAGGGATCCCCTGGAGCCCCAATGCCCTGGCTACCTAGGTACCATATACTAGGGACTTATAAGGGGGCACATCCATCAGATCACATCCTTTAAAGTTTTATCAGTTATCCAGACAAAATGGATTCCCACACATCATCCTATTCCATCCGTCAATTAATCAAACTTTATTCAGTATCTTGACCATCAAAGCTGATAAAATACGAGAGGAAACTGCAATTCCAAATTCACTTCTTAAAAACATCATATTAAAAGTACATCCACAAAATAGAAAACATAAACCAGTCTCTCATTTTATAAAAAAAATCACAGAAGTACAAACATATGTGCATTAGTGAAAGAAGTCCTACACATCACAAGTACCTCTACAAAGTTTTGGCCACGTAATCATTGCACCCTATAAATCCAGCAACCATCGAAGCATGACAACCTGTGAGACCCAAAAAAAGTGACAGTCTAAAAGTAAGAAACAATCAATTAGCTTAAGTCAGAACCATTCCATTTGCATTATCATTAAAAAATGAATAGCAATAAAGTGCTTGGTGCATAACGATACCTGATTGTAGCAGCCAATAAATGGCTCAAAACCACAATTATACCAATGGAAATTGTTTGAATAACTTCTCACACTTTATCCATACATTAAACAGAAATCGACTAATGGAAAAAGCTACTGGACCAGATGTAGCAGTCCTTATAATTCATTGCATGTCGATGGAATGAATGGCCCACCATGGTCAGGCAAATCAGACTGAGCCATCTTCTACGAGAGTCATGGTAGTCTGGACAAACAAACATAAGATGGTCTATTGTTTCTGGGGCTGTGCCACAGGCTGGACAAATTGCAGAGATCTGATCTTCTCGTCCAGCTTGCAGTAAAAGATCTTTTAAGAAGGCAGACTAATCTGAACCTCACATACAGACTCTTGACCAGAGGAAGAGTGATGTTATCCATATAAGCATCAACAGCTGGGGCTGGCTTGAATGCCAGGAACTATTTATTCAGATGCCCAAGGTTCCTCCTTATATTTTCTTTCTCAAGCACATAATACCAGAATGGCGTTTTTAAAATCATTACATCCTCTTTGCAAATGGACTCTGGTGTATTCCATAGTCTGAGTAGTCTCAGTTTCTTACACCACTCATGTATGAAACTTAACCAAGGAGCCTTCATGGCTTGATCATAAGGCCCTCATTGCAACCCTGGCAGACTGTGCAAATAGGGTGGTAAGACCGCAAACAGGCCAGCGGTCATTACCGCCCCATTATGACATTGGCGGTTTGGCATATGCCAAACCGCCAATGTCCCGCACCGTCCGCCACGGCGGTAACGACCGCCAGGGTGGAGACAGCGGTCTCCAGCCCATGGCTGTCACTGGTCCGCCTGCCGTATCAGGACTCCACATACCGCCATGGATTTCGTGGGGTTTTCAACCGCCACGAAATCCATGGCAGCATGCACCATCAATGCCAGGGAAGTCGTTCCACTGCACTGATTGGGGTCTACCCCTCCCACCTCCTCCTCCCCTGAGTCCTCCCCCAACACCCACGACCCCCCTACCATCCCCCAAAGGTAGTGGGACCTCCTCCCCACCCCCACCTCCATTGAAACCCCCACACAAATGTATTACGGTGGGTAGTGTTCTGATGATGTAGCGGTAACAGTGGAGCAGCCTCCACTACACCGCCGACCGCCAGTATGTCTGCTGGCGGCTCTCCGTCTAAAAAAGGGCAGAGGGTTGCCAGCAGTCATAATATGGCTGGCGGGAGACCGCCAACACTGGCGGTCTTCGGCCTGCCGGTACCTTGGCGGTCTCTGGAGGAGGCCGCCAAGGTTGAAATGAGGGCCTAAATCTCTTAGAGATTCCCTATAGTATAGTAGCTCAGTGGTCACTCAAATGTGAATCCAGAATAACAAAGGTTTCAATTGGGCCAAGTCTGACACGCATTTTATGCCCAAGTGGAATGAGGGGAGTACTTGCTGGTACAGAAACCAGCGCTCTAATGAAGTTGTTCTCTTCTACATGTAACTTGTGGGTATCAGTATATCCCCAAGCTTCTGCTCCATATGAAGCAGCACTCTGGGCTTTAACTCTGTAAGCCTCCAAAGCAGGAGAAATCAAATGAGTGTAAGTATTCTTTTGAAATCGAAGTATGGTTTAGCCTTATGGGTAATTATAGTGAACCTTTATTTATTTTTCGACCCCCACTATTTATTGGTCAAAGTTACTCCCAATTAAATAAAGCGATAAACCCTATCCAATTGTTCCTTTCCTGCTTTAATAATACAAGTTTTGGTTACATTATTACCAAAAACCATAAACTTAGTTTTAGTCATAATATGTTCAAGACCCCTGTCCACTCAAAACTCCAAAAATGTATTTAACAGATTTTGCCAACCCAGCGGGTTTTAGATATTAATAAAGAATCATCTGCAAACAGCAGAATAGGTATTTTATTCCCATTCAAAGTAGGGGAATCATTAACACGCCTCAATAATTCCTTGACCACATCATTGATGTAGAAAGTGAACAGGGAGGGTGCCAGTACACACCCTTGGCAAACCCAGTGGGAAATAGAGATGTGCTTTGTCAGTTCCTCATTATTCCCCTACCTGACCTGTGCGTAATTTCTTCATGCAATCTGATTATTAACTCAATTAAACATCTTGAGTCCCCATACTTGCTAAGGCTCTCCAGTGCTTTTCTCGTGGGACCAAATCAAACGCTGTGCGGAGGTCGACAAATGCCACATATAATTTTTGGTTACTAAGCAGGGCATGTTTCCAATATAAAAGGGAAAATTTAAAGACTTGATCTAAGGTGCTTATTTTAGCGCAAAACCCTGCCTGGAGGGGGGGCAATATCTGCTTGCTATCCATCTAGTGTTGTAATTTATTCAATCTCTGTCAGGCAAAGATATTTTGGAGATTATCTATTAGGCTAATTGACCAATAATTATTAGGGCAGCCCGGATCACTCCTTTTAAAAATTTACATCATCTCTGCCCGCTCCATGTTTCTGGTATCTCCTCTCCCTCTGCAATAGCATTTGATAGAATATTCACAGAGGAAGCCCACAACCAGGGTTCTAATTTGTGTAGGACCGGGTGCCTTTGCGGACTTTAAACAATCAAAACCAGAAAGAGTATCTTCTAAGCTGAAGAATACTTTAGTATTCTGATCATCTCCCCATTCTGGCTTTTCTCTATCAACACAGTCGTTTGCCTCACTGCAGGACTGTTTGATTACAGGACCGGAGGTGTACAGTTTTGCAAAACGTTCTTCCCATTTCTCTGGTTGAATATTAAAGCACCTGGGATTTGTATTCTAAGTAGGCCCTTGGGCAATAATATGCTAAAAGGTCCTACCATCATTTGTTTTAAGAACCTGAAGCAAACGTTGCCAAATGTAATCCTCCCGTTTCCGTTAGGCACAAGCAACAGCTAACCTATATCTCAAGCATGCTACACATCTCTCCAGACAGGTACTCTGATGGCATTTTTTAGTGCTTGTCTCGCCGATCCACAGTCCACAGCTGAAAACCAATTAGGATCACTAGAAAAGGTTGTTAATTTCCTACATGTTTCTTTATAATATATACTCTATAAAGCTTTAAATAAGTTGGCATGTATATCGAGTATGGGTACAACCTCTACCGTTATATCTTTGTATTTGTACAGACCAATAATAAATCTCAGTATGAAGTTCCGCTTTTGCCAAGACACTAGGCTAGGACACTCTCTTGCGATTATTTGCCACAATTGGTTCAGGTACCGCAGTCTGATGAGTGTATGATAATCTCTTGAGGTCATCCCCAAGTAAGATGACATTCCGAACATTATGGTCACTGTCAGTGCGATTAATTACATCCACGTTGTAAGGCTACGGCCAATGACTAACATCCAGTAGGACATAATCAATGCCACTGAATGTAAACCATCTCTTAAAGGTGGCTGCTGTCTTTGGGTCAGAGTGGGTCCTTCCATTGAAAGCTCCCATGCTCCTTCCCAAAACTATGGAAGCAAATTGTAAAGCAACATGGGAGGAATGATGATACGATTTGCGAGTAAGACTAGGAATACTCCAGTACTCATCTCCCATTTCAGTTATCAAATCAATAGATTGTGAGGGTTCAAATGGGGCATTAGAGTCGTCCACTACTAATATTTTAGCTTTCTGTTGGAACTGGACAATCAAGTCATCCAATAAAGCCTCAGTTAGCAAATCAATACAAGCAGACATGGTCCTGGTGAAGATGTTCAATACCACCAAATTCAAACCATTCAGAAAATTAAGCACTATGCTCATCAAATCAGTGGGGTCAGTGTTCAATAGTTGGTAACTACAGGCAATATCGGTTTTATCCAAAATCATCATACCTGCCACTGCCAGCCCAGAATTCTTGGGTGTGAGGGCTCTTATATTACAGATAACAAATCCATTGATGAAAACCGCTTCTGTTGCCCAGGTTTCCAGGAGTAAACAGACATCAAGGCCCCCAATAAAACATAACCATTTGTTCTCGGAAAGCTATGACTTGATTCCAGCCACAGTCCATGAGATCAGGGAAATACCCTCCTTTAGAGCAAAAATTGAAAAAGACACAGTACGAGCACCTAGAATGGATTGCAAAGTGGTACTAAAATTGGGTGCTTTACCACAGTTCAGCCTGTTACAGTGACTAGTTTCAAGGCTACATGCTACAGAGTGAACATTCACATTAATTTGTTTATCTGAATCAACCCCTTCTGTAGTTTTGTCTTGCTGTCTCAGTCAATCAGTCTGATCTAAACAAGATGCTGCTTCTGCTACTTGATTATGGGATACAGATGATTCATGTTTGTTCAGACACTTGTGAGGTGCACCTAAAGGATTAATCTGGTTTCCAGTAGACGATGACACAAATGGAGGGGAATTCTTTATTTGGATGCCGGAGTCTGTATGAAGTCAGATACATAACTCATAATTTATCAAATCGTCTGCCAATATCTTATTTAATGTAACTTCAACATAGTCCATGTGTAAAGATTTGTCACTATGGCCCTCATTACAACCTTGGCGGTAAATGCCGCTTACCGCCGTGCAGAAGACCACCAACACACCGCCGCGGCCGCGGAATTCCGCCACAGTAATTACGACCCACAGCTCAGAACCCACACAACTCCGCCACATCAAAGGTCAGTGATAAACTGGCGATAACAAAACCTCCACTGTCACACCAACAGGAATACGCCCACACTATCACGACCCACGAATACACGCGGCGGTCTTTCAACCGCGGTATTCCATTAGCGGTACACACCGCTGCGCTCGAAATACACACACATTTACAAAACACATCCACATTGGACAAATCGAAATGCACACACCTGATACACATACACACACCACTCCCACACACCCAATACAATATAAAACACACACCCACATTACCCACAAACCCTTACTACCCAAAAATTTGAAGAAGGCCAGAGAGACAGCAAAGCAAAGACAACACCAGCATACAGAGGCACACAACACCATCACACATACACATCCACGCACAAAACACCACACACCCCTAAACATCACCCCACACATCACAACACAAACCACCTCACACATCACCCACACCACCCCATGGCACTGCAAAGACACCCTAGGTTTTCTGAGGAGGAGCTCAGGGTCATGCTAGAGGAAATCATCCGGGTAGAGCCACAGCTATTCGGATCACAGGTGCAGCACACCACCATAGCTAGGAAGATGGAGCTCTGGCGCAGAATCGTGGACAGGCTCAACGCAGTGGGACAGCACCCAAGAACACGGGATGACATCAGGAAGAGGTGGAACGACCTACGGGGGAAGGTGCGTTCCGTGGTCTCAAGACACCACATTGCGGTTCAGAGGACTGGCGGAGGACCCCCACCTCCTCCCCCACAACTAACAACATGGGAGGAGCAAGTCTTGGCTATACTGCATCCTGAGGGCCTCGCAGGAGTAGCTGGAGGAATGGACTCTGGTAAGTCAAATCTTTCACTACTTCATCCCCCACCCTACCTGCATGCTATCACATACCCCCACCCTCGCCCTCACCCCCATCACTCCAACTCCTCACATATGTCCCACTATCACAAACCACACATCCCAACACAAAGCCCTGAATGCAACAACAAAGCATGGACACCACCTCCGCCGGAGATAGTGGACATGAGGCACCGCCACAGGACCACAACACCAGCACCCCACCCCCTGCAGATGGAGAACCACCCTGCAAGCGGTCCCTGAGATCCAGGACAAAGACAGAGAACAATGCCAAGACCTCCCCAAGAAATGAGACCACCCTGATTGTCATCCTTCTGTCCCACTTTGTCACCCTGTCCATCCTTAAACTGCCCTAACTCCACTTCCTATGCCCCTTTGGACAATGCACCTGTGAGACAAATAGACTGGACTCTGCCATGGACATTCCTCCACCATCACCCCTGACCATTTTACAACCCCCTCCACTATTTAGCACTTAAATAAACACCCTAAATCACAAAACAATCTGGAGTCAGTCTGTGCTTTCACAATTGTGTATTTGCAATAAATGAGGGAAATAGCAATGTCCATTGTATTGTCAACATACCTATGTCAAACAGCTCTAGTCCATGAGGTAACATAGCAGAGGTCACACAGTGGGACCCACATCTGTGAAATCGAAAGGGAAAGTGACAAATCAGGGTCCATACACTGGGTGAAGAGGTCGAACAATTTTATCAGATGTAGGAGGCAGTGAGGTCTTCTTACCTGTGTCTCACTGGAAGTATTGATGGATCACTGTGTTTCTGTTGTCTATGTCCTCTTCTTCTGCCTCCTCTTCTTCACTGTCCACAGGCTCCACAGCTCCCAAAACAACTCCTTCAGGACCATCCTTCTGCAGAAAAGGCACCTTTCGTCGCAAAGCCAAGTTGTGCAGCATAGAGCAGGCCACGATGATCTGGCACACCTTCTTTGGTGAGTAGTATAGGGAACCACCTGTCATATGGAGTCACCTGAACCTGGCCTTCAGGAGGCCGAAGATCCTCTCTATAACCCTCCTAGTTAGCCCATGTGCCTCATTGTAGCGTTCCATTGCCCTTGACCTGGGATTCCTCACTGGGGTTAGTAGCCATGACAGGTTGGGGTAGCCAGAGTCACCTGCAAATGTCGAGGGACAACTGTTAGACACACACTAACCCTTAGGGACAACCCCAGACAACTATTCACACTATATAGGGTCCATGTCCTCACCTAATAGCCACACACGGAGCCTCTGGAGTTGCTCCATCACATAAGGGATGCTGCTATTCCTTAGAATGTAAGCGTCAGGCACTGAGCCAGGAAACTTGGCGTTCACATGGGAGATGTACTGGTCGGCCAAACACACCATCTGCACATTCATTGAATGGTAACTCATTCTGTACACCTGTTCACTCCTGCGGGGGGTACCAAGGCCACATGTGTCCCATCAATGTCACCTATGATGTTGGGGATATGTCCCAGGGCATAGAAGTCACCTTTCACTGTAGGCAAATCCTCCACCTGAGGGAACACGATGTAGCTGCGCATGTGTTTCAGCAGGGCAGACAACACTCTGGACAACATGTTAGAGAACATTGGCTGGGACATGCCTGATGCAATGGTCACTGTTGTTTGAAAGGACCCACTTGCCAGGAAATGAAGTACTGACAGGACCTGCACTAGAGGGGGGATTCCTGTGGGATGGCAAATAGCTGACATCAGGTCTGGCTCCAACTGGGCACACAGTTCCTGGATTGTGGCACGATCAAGTCTGTGGGTGACTATTGCATGTCGCTCTTCCATTGTCGACAGGTCCACCAGCGGTCTGTACACTGGAGGATGCCGCCATCTCCTCACCTGCCCCAGCGGACGTGCTCTATGGATGAGAACAGCGATCAGAGGGTCAGCCAACACTGAGGTACAAAATAAACAACATTATTGCACACATTTGTCAATCCGTTATGTGCCTGTCTTAGTGTGTATGCAAGGCCTAGATATGTGTGACGCATTTAAAATTAATGCCATGTGGCCCCCTGAAATGGCGGATGCCTGACCTGTAATGTGGGACAAGGGGATATGAGGTAACTGTGCTGGCGTTGTACACCATTGCAGTAGGCGGTTGAAGACCGCGGCGCAATCCTGCATTGGTTAACATTGGACCCTATGGGTCCCAGGAGCCAATGATGATGTACGCCGGTGGTGATGGTACGCACCGCTGCGGACGTGGCCGCCCTTTTCTCTCTGTTCACTCACTTGATACCTGATCTTCGACAGGAGAGAACCTACACTGCAAGTGCTGCTGTGACCTCAGTCTGAAAGCAACAATGGCTCAAGTGTCTGGGGAAATGGCCCCTGCCTTCACATCGGAGGAGCTGGACAAACTAGTGGACGGGGTCCTCCCCCAGTACACGCTACTCTACGGTCCTCCAGACAAAAAGGTGAGTACACTGTGAGCATGCTGTATGGGCAATGCCTGTTTGGAGTGGTGTGGATGGGAGATGGGCGGGAATGAGGCGTGCATGAAACGACGGTGAGTGGATGTGCATCAGGGCAAGGGTGGGAATGCGGGCCAATGACTGTGACGGTCTGGACGGTTATAGTTTTTCCTTTTCCCCTGTACTATTCCTGTATCAGCGCCCACCAGAAGAAGGATATTTGGCGTGCCATCACCAAGGACGTCCGGGCCCTGGGGGTCCACGACTGACAGAGCACCCACTGCCATAAAAGATGAGAGGACATTCGCCGCTGGAGCAAGAAGACGCCGGGGGCCCAGCTGGGGCTGGCCTCCCAACGTGGGAGAGGTGCCTGTCGCACCATGACCCCCCTGATGTTCTGGATCCTGACGGTGGCGTATCCGGAGTTGGATGGGCGCTTGAGGGCATCACAGCAGCCACAAGGGAGTGAGTACCGTCACGTCCATCTGATTCAGCACACATTGGAGGTGTCTGGGTGGGGGAGGTGGGTTCCCCTGGGCCAGGCCGAGTTTTGTAGGCAAGGTCCCTTCATGAGGCAGGCTATTTGGCACCCCACCCCACCAGTGTTAAGAGCCATCTACCCCAGTCAGGCTCCTGTGACTTCCATGTGTGCAGCAATCGGGCATAGGCCTTGTACCCCATGTCCCTGTGATTAATTAAGGAACTCTAAGTGCATGGCGTAGTGCAGAGGGCTGCTGTGTCTGTAGTTTCCGCCAACGGTAGCGGTATTGCATGCACTGAACATGTCTTTCTACTTTCTTTCCCCCCTTTTTGTGGTCTCCCTGTTTTTGTGTGCATTAGCATCATCAGGCGGAGGAGCTGTGCCACTGGAGCAGGAGGGAGCTGCATCCCACATTGCCCTGGAGGGAGAGACTATGGACTCCGAATTCACCAGTGGGACGAAGGGCGAGGGAAGCTCCACGGCGGGGACAGGAGCTGAGACCAGCGACACCAACTCCTCCTCTGATGGGAGCTCCCTTGTGGTGGATGGCCCCTCTGTGCCCACCGCATCTACAGGTACAGCCACCACCCCCCCTACCAGCACCGCCCTCTCAGCAGCCCCTCAGCGTGTGCCCTGTGGGCACTCACCTAGGAGGGTGGGCATCTCCTTCGCCCAGGCACCTCAGCCCCTGCCCCAGTCAGCCCTGCTGCCCTCAGTGAGGAGGCCATTGACCTCCTCAGATCCCTCACTGTTGGGCAGTCTACCATTCTGAATGCCATCAAGGGTGTAGAGAGGCAGTTGCAACAGACAAATGTATACCTGGAGGGCATTCATTCTGGTCAGGCAGCCCAACAGCGAGCATTTCAGACTCTAGCCTCAGCACTGATGGCAGCCATTGTCCTGTGTCCAGCCTCCCCCTCCAACTTCCTCCATTCAGACCAAATCCCCAGTACCTCAGCCTATCCCAAGCACACCATCAGACCAGCATGCACACACCTCAACACACAAGGGTATCTCTGGCAAACATAAGCACCACACATCCCACAGGCACTCACACAAGCATCATACCCATGCAGACATACCAACAGCCACTGCCTCCACTGTGTCCCCCTCCTCCACGTCTCGCTCCTCCCTCCCTGTCACGTCTCCACTCACACCTGCATACACTACGTCTTCAGCCACTACGTCCATCACTAGCACGCCCATCACCACACACTGCTCACGTGCAATCACCACCTCACTACCATTCACACATCCAGTGTGTCCTCTCCCAGTGTGTCTGTAAGCCCTCCTCCCAAACTACACAAAGGCAGTAACACACCGACCCAACAGCCATCCACCTCACGACAGCCTCCAGCCCATGCACCTTCACCCAAAGTCAGCAAACGAACACCTCCTACAACCACTACCTCTTCCACCACTCCCAAACCCCCTCCATCTACCCGTCCCAGTGTGTCTAAAAATCTTTTCCTGTCAAACCTTGACCTCCCTTCCCCCCACCTCCAAAACAAAAGAAGTTGCCCACAGCCCGGAGGGAGAAGGCCAAAACACCTGCCACCAAGGGCTCAGCCAGGACAACAGTTGGGAGTGGTAAGACAGCTGCGCCACCATCCAAGGTGGGGAAGGGCCACCAACCTGCACGGCGGACGAGACCACCACCGCCACTTGCACCGCCGCCATGGGCACCGCCGCTCAGGACACCGCCGCCAGCAGCACCCTCAGTGAGCCCCCCACCAGCACCGCTGCCCAGGACACACGCCGCCAGCAGCACACTCAGAGAGCCCCCCACCAGCTCCGCCGCTCAGGACACCGCTGCCAGAAGCATGCTCAGTGAGCCCCCCCACCAGCACTGCTGCACAATGAGTGCTGCAATCACCGCCGCTACTGAGGCCGCCACGAGCCCCGCCAGCGGCCACACCACATCCTGTGCCAGTGGCACCACCGCAGACATGGCTGCCATCCCCAGTGGTAATTCGTACGAGGCTGGTGGTCAGTTCCAGGGGCCTGGACAGCTTCCATGTTGCCCCACCGTCAGTGGAGTGTCAGATCCACTACCTCAGTCCTTGGCAGGATGAAGCGCTCTGGGCACAAAGCCCCCTCCAGAACCAGTGGAGAATGACATCCACTACCTCAGTCCTTGGCAGGATGAAGCACTCTGGGCACAAAGCCCCCTCCAGAACCAGTGGAGAATGACATCCACTAGCTCTGTCCTTGGCAGGATAAAGCACTATGGGCACAAAGACCCCTCCAGAACCAGTGGAGAATGACATCCACTTGAGACACTGTGGCTTTGCACTCCCCAGGATAAAGCAGTGGGCAAACCACCCACTGGAGAGACTTGTGAGACTGTGGCTTTGCACTCCCCAGGATAAATCAGTGGGCAACCCACCCACTGGAGAGACTTGAGAGACTATGGCTTTGCACTCCCCAGGATAAATCAGTGGGCAACCCACCCACTGGAGAGACTTGAGAGACTGTGGCTTTGAACTCCCCAGGATAAATCAGTGGGCAACCCACCCACTGGAGAGACTTGTGAGACTGTGGCTTTGCACTCCCAGGATAAAGCAGTGGGCATGGAGCCCCCTCGTGCACCTGGCGTTGTGCACTCATCCGGCTGAGGTGCCCCCCTTCCCTTTCCCCTGAGGTGCCTGTTTTATTTCAATCTGATGCCCCTGCAGTGTTCTCTCCGTTTGGATCGGGTAGAATTTGGAGTTCCGGCTCCATGGTGTCCTGGTTCCTCTTGGGGTGTGTAGAGGTGAGAGTTTTCCCTTCCAAGTCCAGTTTCCGTCGTGTTTTTGTTCGCGTTGAATCCGCCCCGGAAAAGGTGGCAGATTGGCCTCTCATAATGGTGTGGGCGGTACATTGTCTTCCGCCTGTCTGTTGCCGGTGACCGCCATGCTGTTTGTTTGTACCGCCGTGGTGGTCGGAGTGTTAAAGTGGCTGCCTATGTTGGCAGTTTCCGCCGCAGTCATAATTCCATTTTTTTTCCCACCGGCCTGTCGGCGGTCTTACCGCTTTAACACCGACCACCAGGGTTGTAATGAGGGCATATATCTTTTGGCAAATTTTATATCATGCCATACGATTGATAAACAACCACGTTTAGATCTGAACAAATGAATGATCTTATTTATTAAAGAGGACTGTATCCTCGAAAGCACCACTCCCCAGTTTGGGCACTGAAATTAAATAAACAGTCCATTCTTGCTTAATAAAAGATCTATGGAAATATTGTCACACAAAATGGCTTGGAACCTTCTTGCTCAAAGAATATGAATTAAATTGTTGCCTGTAGACTCAAGGATAAGTTGGAGGAGATCTGTGATCTTGCGCAGGCCCAGGCAAATTAACCCAATGCAAGTGCAAAATGCCCTCTGGCATGCGCCACTAGATTGTTGCTTAATCTTATGCCCAGGAACCATGCAAGGCATCTTGGAGTCACAAGAATAAATAATCTGAGGTATATACAATACAATACAATAAGCTTTATTCGGTCATGAAAAACCATCAAAGCAGAAGAATACTCCTTATAAATACAAATTACAAAATAGAAAGTTTAAAAATAAACAATGTATAATAAAATATAAAAGAAGAATACCTTCCATTATTAAAAAATAAAACCAATAAGAGATCTCTCAGTGCATACCCTGTGACATACAAATTACAATGTTTTTAAATGACAAGTCTGTATATACCATGCAGCCACCAAGGAACTTGCTAATTGCATGGATCAAAATAACAGAAGTGTCACTCTTTAAAATCCTAAGGGCAATAGCAAATCGTTTAAAACCCAACATCTGACATGCTGGACAGATCCACTTACGTCAGAGGGTGACATACACTGGTGGACAGAAGAACATAAAATGTTAACTTGTTTCTGGAGCAGAATTGCAACATGGGCATAGGTTGGACACAGACGGTGTCCCCCATCTGCCAGTAAAAGACAATAGCGGTAGACACCCAGAACAGAAACGAGCATACAAGCTCTTTCCCAAACAATCAGGGATAAGATCTAAATAGGGCTCATACTGAGGATACCATTTGAAATCAAGAAATGCACTGGTCAATCGTCCATGTGTTGTACCCAAGAGATTGTTGTTCCTAATGTAAGACCAATAAGCTATTTTCAGAGACAGTTTATGAGCCTTCCCTAAATCCTGTTGATTCTCCCAGTAATTCCCAAGCCCCAGAATGCGAAACCAACTTGACACATGGTTAAACCAAGGAATGGAGGCTACATTAGGTCTTTTTAAAAGATCAAGAAAAGGGTCCCTATAAATCACAAGCTGGGGAGTAGTCTAAATTCTTACCCAGAAAAGTAGTGGTCTTAAAGCTATCGTATCAGAGATACCGTTAAAACCAAGGTCCAGAAAAATGGGAATCAGGGGGGTACCACCTGGGCACGCAAGTAGCGCTCTGGCAAAGTTGTTCTCACCCATAGACAATTAAGTGGTTTTACAAAAGCCCCATACCTCTGCATCATGGGTAGCAGCATTTTGTGCTTTAGCTAGATACATTTTTATTGCTGGACTTCATAACAATACTTTTATAGAAACGCAGAATAGCCCCAGATATATGTTGAAGAAGAGACATACTCTTGTTAATCTGTTCTCCCCAGTGCAGTTTGTTGGAAATTCTCACCCCCAAATTATCTATTGAACTAACTTTCCCCAAAGGAGCCCCAGCTAAAGTGATAGTACATCTTCTAACTGGTCTTGGGCTGAACACCATCAATTTAGTTTTACTGGCATTCAATTCCAGGCCATAATCAGAACAAAAAGTTATAAACATATCCACAAGAGCCTGAAAGCCCATTGAGGTCTTGGAAATGAGGAGAAAATCATCCGCAAAAAGCAGAATGGGAATCTTTTGTGCATTTAGGGAGGGGGCATCATTTTGACAAGAAGATACAGCTTGTACCATCTAATTAATATATAAAGTAAATAAGGTTGGTGCCAGAACACATCCCTGACGAACCCCCGATGGATGGCGATATGGTCTGTCAATTCTCCCTGGTTACCCCACCTCACCTAAACATAGATGCCCTTGTGTAACTGCTGTAGAAGATGGATCATACACGGTGGGGTACCGATTTTATATAAGACATCCCATAATTTCCCTCTAAGAACTGTATCAAAGGCAGACCATAGGTCCACGAAGGCAACATACAAATTTTGTTTAGCAAGTGTTACATATTTCCAATATAACAATGCCAGCCTAAAAACCTGGTCCACGGTACTAGTTTTAGGTCGAAAACCCGCCTGAAGTGAGAAAATCACAGGGTGGGTATCAACCCAATCTAGGAACCTATTCAAAAGTTGTTTGGCAAAACTTTTTTGGAGGTTGTCAATGAGGCTAATAGGTCTATAATTAGCAGGGGAACTCATCACTCCCTTTTTGTATATAGGGATTACTTCAGCCCCTTTCCAGGTGCCGGGTATTGGGCCTCCAGCTGCTATTGCATTAGATATCATGTTTATATCACTGGACCAAATCATTGGCTCAGACTTATATAAATCACCCGGTATCTTATGTGGGCCTGGGGCTTTAGACGGTTTAAGGGAATTAATTGCGGCAAATGTTTCTTCCAAGGTAAAGACAAGATAATCATGCTGATTACACACGTCCGATCCCAAGTCACCAGAAAGTAAGCACACTGCAGCCAATTGCTGGGAATGAGAATCATAGGTGGAAAGGTTACAGGGCAGGGCATAAAGATTAGAAAAATGAGCTACCCAACTCTCAGGTTGAATGTCAGAACATTTAGGCCCTCATTACAACCATCGCGGTCGGTGGAGAAGTGGCGGTAATACCGCCAAAAGGCCGACGCTAAAAAAAAGGACATTACAAGCATGGCAGTGACCGCCATGCCAAAATGCCACTTCTCCACTCCGACTGCCAGGGTGGTAACGACTGCTGGGCTGGAAACTTCGTTCTCCAGCCCGGCGGCCGTCACTACACCGCCGGCGGTATCACGACCCGCATACCGCCATGGATTTTGTGGGGTTCTGTACCGCCACGCAATCCATGGCAGTAGGCACTATCAGTGCCTGGGAATTTCTTCCCTGGCACAGATAGGGGTCTCCCCCACCCTCCTCCCCAGAGTCCTCCCCCCACACCCACAACCCCCCTAACACCCTCCAAAGGTGGCAGGACCCCCCTCCCCAACCCCCCCACATTGACATCCACACCCCACCCCCCTATAGGCACACTCATACACCAACTACACAAACACACTGACATACAGTCACACATGCACGCACACATACACACAGACATACACACAGACATTTGTGCACACATTTCCCATACACACAACACCCCCCGCATGCATACACGCACTCAGACACCCCCTCTACACACTCACACACACACACCCTCATGCACGCACACAACACAACATACCCCCTCACCCCCTCCCCTAACGGACGATCACCTTACCTGGTCCGGTGATCCTCCAGGAGGGAACGGGATCCATGGGGGCTGCTCTGTCGTCAGCACCCCGTCACCAGAACACTGCCACACCAAATCCTGGAACGTCATTCGGTGGGCGGTGTTCTGATGACGTGCGGTGGAGGTGGAGCAGCCTCCACCTCATTGCCGACCGCAGGTATGGCTGCTGGCGGCTCTCCGTCCAAAAAAAGGCGGAGGGCTGCCAGCAGTCATAATACGCTGTGCGGAAAACCGCCTGCACTGGCGGTCTTCAGCACGGCGGTATCTCAGCGGTCTTGTAAAAAGACCGCCGAGGTCGAAATGAGGCCCATAATGTTCTTACCCTCTCTAAGTCTCCCAGACAATAGTTCCCAGAAAGACATGTTGTTATTGTGTCTGGCAGCATCCAACAGACTCTGCCATATTGACTCATCTCAGTTTTTCTTTGCTTGTTCTATAGCTTTATAATAGGCTAATCTGACTGTTCTAATCACCCCCTGGGAGCGGGACACAATAGCCCCTGGTTTTAAATAGGTGGTCAAAGTGCTTTGTAGAAATTTCCTTGTAGAAAATATTCTGTAGCTTGTGTGTCATTGTTTTATGGATGTTAAGGATTGGTATATTGGTAATCTCCTGTCCCTCATAATCAGCCATAACATCAATAAACACTTTATAAATCTCCCTAATCTTGTATGGATTAGACAACACTTTTGGCCAGCTGACACAGATGTGATTGCTATCCAGAAGTGGCTCCGGAACAACAGTGTCAGCGGTGTTTAATGACCTCCTGAATTCGACGCTGTGTAAAGTAAGGAGCAGGGAACTATGATCACTGTCATGGCAAAAATCCACCTTCATATCCTCCAACATTGACCATAGCCTAACATTCAATAAAAAATAGTCGATAACACTAGACGACTGATCCCGTTTGAAAGTGGGCGCAATATTTGGGTCACAGTGCGTACAACCATTACAAGCTCTAAGACCATACTTGAGGCACAGTGAATTCGACTGTAGGGCAGCACAGGAGCGACTACAGAATTGCTCATTCACCAATTGTGGAATACCCCAATGTTCATCCTCTTCGACTATTAAGTCATTACTTGAGGGTTCAAATGTGCAATTCATATCTCCTGCAACCACTACATAGGTATCAGGAGATAAAGTATCTAAATATTCAAACTTCTGGGTCAAAGTCTGAGACTCCAATCCCAGCTGTACTGATCTTGCATATGTATTAATTATAATTACCTTGAAACCTCTATTAAATACAAGCAGAACCCTTAGTAGGTCCATGGAATCTATTTTTAATACAAAATGTTCGCACTGCAACCTCTTGCTAAGCAATATCAATAGACATCCCTTTACCGACCAGTATCACCGTCTGCCGATTTGGCCATCTCCTGGTATGATAGAAAACCATCTAGGAGCACGGAATCCACAGCCCAAGTCTCCTGAAATAAACATATATCCTGTTTGTTTATGTAATTAACCCATTCGGGGTCCAGTAGTTCCCTACCCATTCCAGCCAAGTTCCAAGACATAGTAAGGAGTTTGGCACTATTTCCCAGATCTCTAGGCTCAGGGCACTGATTTTCCCCACAATCAGCAAACTCATCAAGCACCCCAGTCCTACCTGCAGGTCCCAGAATAGAAGTTGTTGTATTAGGATCACAGGTTAGTCAATCAATATCTGATAGTACGTGCAAAGTGTTTGCTGCCAAAGCCAAGGCACCCTTGTGATTAGTATCAGACTTCCCACCAGTTAAATCTCCGCAGTTTATAGACAGACTAGCAGAAGGCGGAGAAGACATAAGTCTAATACCAAACCCACTAGGTTTCCTAAGATAGCAGGTGCAAAGTTCAAAATTAATAAAATCATCCACTAAGAGCCTGTCCGCAAAACGAATAGAAATATAATCAAATTTAGAGGCAGGCTGACAATGTCTACCCAGCTCTAAGATGTTGGCTCGAATAACAGAAAGACAATTTTGCTGGACTCTCAACCAGTAGATAACCTTATTTAACAAGGAGTCATGAGTTTCCACGGACCCAGGGGGCAGCTTAGGTACATCAACCATAAATAAGGTACCTCCTTTATTCCCAGGTGTTCGGGCCTGTCTCTTGGGTGCTAGTCATCTTGTTCCACCCTGGTGTGAGACACCGTCAGGTGGCTTAGTACAATACGTTGGAGAAGGGGCTACACCAGCCAACATCCGGGGACCAACCATCCCCCCAGAGTCCCCACTATGATGAACAGATTTAATTTTACTGTATCTATCAGACTCGGTTAAGTTCCAACCCTTGGTACCAATGGCGCACTTGCGCCTAATGGCCTCAAGAGGAGCCCATGGACCTTCAGTATGGGAAACAGATGGGCATATGGGAAGGGGAATAGAACCAGGCTGTGAGTGTTGGTTACCTACTAAAGTCCCAATTGCAGATGTGGGTGAAACAGTAGGTGTGTCCCCCCAAAACAGGAGGGGGCACATTCAAATTTGGCCGAAAACACATGCAACCACACAACATCCCAGGGTCCCTCATTAACTTGCTTGTCAATGTCAAGAGAAATAACTACCTGGTTTCTTGGGTTTCTTAGCATTTGCTTTCACTAAGTGAGGTGTCTTGCGCTTCCACAATCTTGATCACTTAACCAATCTTGTATTCAAAGTAAAAAAATATTCAACTTACAAGATGGCACTCATTTCAGAATTTTAGAATAAAGAGAGGGGTTGCAGGTAGGCCTCATCCCGGCGAAGACAGGCACAGTCTTTGCCCGGGTGCACACCCTGGCGTGTCCCGCATGCATCCCGGGCTGCCGGTGCAGCAAGCACTATATAAGCGCAATGTAGAAAGCACCTCTAGGCTCGCAAACAGCGTCATGGGGGAAGGAAAGCATTATGTGGCATGTAGTCTCGCTGTGGCCCCCAAGCAGAACCAATGATGATCCCACGCTGGGGGTGCAGTAAGCGCTATTTAAGAGCAATGTAGAAAAAGCCTCCGGATGCAGGAGCATAGTGCTTGTCACACACTATTAAAATCACCTTTCATGCACTATTCGTTTATGGAATGTGTATTATTGCCTTTGTTTATATTCCACAGGGTGACTTGCCGACTAGACTGACCAGACGCGCAGTTGGTATGAGTAAGTGACCAGAACATATTTGCTAAATTGAATCCCATTTGGGCCCATGTAATATTATCAGGAGAAGTTAAGTTTTTTGGTCCTGAAGAAGCGTCACTGGATCCTTTGTGACCACCTAGATGCGAAACATGTCGACCTAGCACTATAGGAGTTTGGATAGTGGCCACCTCCCTTCATCTACATGGAATGAGAGTGCGGCTGAGCATTATCTCTATTATCACTCCCTATATCGCTTTTTAACCGTGACCTAAACCCTATTCTGAATTAATAAATGTGATGGTTTTGGTTTAGAGCCAATTTTACTCTTCACTTTCCTTCTCTCCTGACTACACCTATAGTTTGTGTTAATCCTCGGCATAACTATAATTGGTAAAAGACCTCCGGCTGAGAGCCCCCCCTTTTTTTTAAAGGGGTGGCCCGTCAGA
Organism: Pleurodeles waltl; assembly: GCF_031143425.1. NCBI lineage: Eukaryota > Metazoa > Chordata > Amphibia > Caudata > Salamandridae > Pleurodeles > Pleurodeles waltl. The sequence continues at coordinate 449,558,333 of NC_090449.1, forward strand.
CATTGCAGTGCCGGTCTGACGAGGAGCTTGCCCAGTGATGAAGCTTGACATCCTATTGGGTGTGTGAGGGCTCTTCTGCTCCTGGCTATCAAGTTCCCCTGTATTGTATTTGTGTCTTACTTTTACATTGTTGGAACAGTGTACTTAACAATTTTATAGAACATGTTCCAGTAAAAGGAAGGCTCATTTGAAGATAAGCACCAACTTGTGGTTCGTGATTCAAGTCCAGTAAGTCTGTTAGGACGGACCTGTTGTGTAAACTAAACTGTTCTATTAGCTGAACACCTAACAGAATAGAAATACAAATAAATGAGGAAAGAGATGTCCCTTGTAAAATAGTAGAACAGTAGCCCCTTGTCTCACTGTATCCAGTGATGACGTAATGATTTGCCTGAAGAATTTCAGGAGGCAATTTTTTCTGAGGTTTGGGATTTTTCAGGAAAGGATATAGGACTCATAAAATGAGTTGAACCAGCCAAAATAACAGTAAAGCCAAGCGAAGTATATTGAAGAATACCAAATATGACATCTGAGACAATCGCAGGAATAGCACCATTGATGGAAGCCTGAATGAGCAAGGTGTACTGAATCCAGCCGTGATTTTTTTTCAGATCCCATGTGAAGCAGAGCGGTTTACAGTCATTGATTTGTGCCAGGCATTCTTCTGTGTTCTCTAGCATGAAGAAAGCCAGTTCACTTTTGCCTTTAAATTTGGCAGTCCTATTTTTACATGGTGTTGTAATCCACAGGGGTATACAGAATTGCCATTTATTTTTTAATCAAATTTTGAAAACGAACTTGGAAACCCTTAAAATGCCAATTCTAGTGCAACATATTGACAAACGTTTGGGTGCATCAAATACCAGAGAAGCATGCAGAACCGATACCATAGCTCTCATTAATCATTAGGAGAAAGTGGGCACAACATTTTCCCAACAAAAATGCAGTACTGTAAAAAGGTCCAATATTTAGGTCAGCACATAAACAAAGGTAAAGGAAGGTGTTCCAAGAGCGAATTTCAGCAGTCATGCAGATTAATTCCTCAGTTACTCATAGGGAAGTCAGAATGTTTCTGGGAATGGTTGGCTAGTGCTGCCAATGGATTCTCAAATTGTTCCCTTTTGTCTAAGCACTCACAGAGGCTTACTCACAAGGATGTGTCTGATCAGGTATCATTTGATGACAAATGCATGCTTGCCTTCACTGAGCTGAGCTGAGAGGAAGCTTGTGCCGAGCCCAGCTCTGGGAATGCCCGATTACCACAAATGTTTTTCATTGTTTTGAAGTGAGAGGTATGGATGTGCTCTCTCTGTTTACAAAGTTACAAGGAAATGCAAAAAAGCCTGGGGTACATTTTTCCACCACACTTGATCCTGTAGCTGCAGCATTGCCTGGTTGTCTAAGAGCTGTGGCAGCCTTAAGCATCAGTATCAAATAATGCGAAGGCAGTGTTGTGTGCCACCCACTGAACATTTTTATTTCTCATTCAGTGGATATTTCGTTAACTCGTACCAAGTCAATATAAAGTCAATATGAAGTCATGCAATATATTAAATTTAGCTACTCTTTTGCCAAATCCAGTTGAAAATGCAAGTGATCACGAAGATAAGGTTGAGCTTGTCTGTCTCGATGTGACTTGATTGTGCACCAAACCAAGACCTGATATACAAGATGTCCCCTTGGACAAAAAATGACTATGTCCTGTTTGTTGATGGCTCCTGTTTAAGAGATCCTGATGGTACCCTAAGAGAAAGTTATGCAGTTGCACAAGCTCAGGTGTGATAAAAGCATCCTGGCTTTGAGGAGTCTTTTCTGCTCAAGTAGCCAAATTGATTGCTCTCACTAGAGCATGCTGTGTTTCTGAAAAGCTCAGTGACCATTTTCACTGATATCCAATATGGGTTTGGTGTCGTTCACAACTTTGAACAGCTATGGTCCCAGAAAGGTTCCATGACTTCTTCTTGATCACCTATCCGAAACAGTGACAAAGTTTATCAATTGCTGAAAGCATTACAGTTACCTGTGAAAATTGCAGTTGTAAAATGTGCAGCTCACCAAAAGTCAAATGATTATATATCCTTGGGCAACACCTATGCAGAAGAAGTAGTGAGGTATTGTGCCCTGCATTGCCCTTTGTTTATTGAGGAGTGGAGCTCTGGAAATGGCGATGAGACAAGTCAACATTTTTTTTTGTGGAAGCCATTAATACTTGGGAAAAAGTTAAAAGATTGCAGGAAGAAGTGACAGAGGAAGAGAAGCAGGGTTCGGTTAGAGCAGGATGTGTCCAGAGGAATGAAGATGATATTTGGGTGTCGAACGATGGTAAAGCAGTGTTGTCAAATAGCTTATTGTCCCCGATGGCAAGGTATTACCATGGACAGGCAAACATTGGTAGAGATGCAGTGAATAGAACATTCAGACAAACATGGCATAGCCCCAGATTTAGATTTGGTTGCGGAAGCAGTGTGTCACAGATGTGTAAAGTGTCAGCAGATTAATGTAGGGAAATGCACTGTTGTCACTCTGAGTCACATAGGTAGTTCAGAAGGACCACTCAACAGAAGGCAGCTTGATTTCATTGAATTGCCAGTGTCCAATGAACTGAGGTATATTTTGGTGGTGCTGTATGTATTCTCCCACTGGGTAGAAGCTTACCCAAACAATTGAGGGAATGATAGCCTCACAGTTGCAAATCTGTTATTGAGGGAGTTGGTTTGGTTTTCCGACTTCTCTGGAATCAGACCGAGGAACTCATTTCACCAGTGAGATTCTTAAATTATTGTGTGTGGTATTACAAGTTGAGTAAAGACCGCATTGCAGTTACAGTCCAGAAGTTTCAGGACTGGTAGAGCAGATACACGGAACACTGAATTCTCAACTGGCAAAAATATGTGCATCTACAACACTGAAATGGGCAGATGTATTGCCTCTTGTACTGATGAGTATGCGCAGCACACCTGACAGAAAGACAGGCTTGTTACCACATGAGATCATTGTGGGGCACTATGAGATTGCTGGCAGTGCCTGCAAAAGCTCTTGTGAGCATTAGAGATGGCTTGGTACTGGATTGTTGCAAAGGACTAGCTGATGTGATTCGTTCTCTGTCTCACCAGGTTGGAGAAGCAACTGCACAGTCGCAACAAGAACTTTGTCACAACCTGAGTTCTGGCACATGGGTGTTAGTCAAAAAGCATGTAGGAAAGACATGCTTGGAGGCACATGGATAGGGCCATTCCAAGTTGTTCTAGTGACAAGAGCTGTGAAGTGTGCTGGTCTCCCAAACTGGATCCATTGGCATCACACAGCAAAGTTCCATGTCCTCTTGATGAAACAGCACCTATTCCTGAAGGGTTGGCTGCAGTGAGAGGGTTCAGGTTAGCCAAGCTGTGCGGAATGGACAAGTGTCTATTGCAGGGCATTCACAGTTTGGTGAAATTCTAAGCAAGTCAATAGCAGTTGAAGGTACAGAAGGATCAAGCCAGAGTCAGATGACTCCTGCTAGCTCGGATCACATTGGAACCCCATTTGTGCCAGAGAAAAGAGTTGTACCCGGAGACCAGTGACCTAAGAAAAGCCCAGAGCCAGTAATAAAAGTGCCTCCTACCATTGCTGAAGTAACTGAAGAAGAAGTGACAGTGAAACTGAAGGTCATGTAAATAGTAGGTAAAAAAAAAGAATGCCAAGTTGAAGATTTACTGCTCCTGAATGGACTTCTTGCACAACTGATGATTGGGAGAAGGTGTGTATTGCCTTTTGTGTTAACAATTGAACTCCAGCTGAACATTTTGGAAATTGAAATTGCTTTGGAACTGAACTTTAAAATCTCACTGTCGCTTGATGAACAAAAACATTATTTGCTGGAGGTGATTGTTAGTGATTATCAGATGGTTTATTAGTAGAGACATTTGAACCTTTAGTAGGAGCGTTTGAATTTTTGTAAATAAGAGAGACTCTTGACAAACTTTTTTAATTTTTGTCTTAGAAGAAATTGTTTTTGATTTTGTGTTGCTCAAACAAAGAAAAGCCTGAAAGAGAGAGTGAATTAATTGAAAACCACTTTTTTTTAATTTTATTTTTCTAATTTGAATAAAGGAGCATAATGTGGTCTGAGTCTAGACAAGCCATGAAACTTGATCGAAGTAAAAGGAGTAAATGTAAGTATGTGTGTGTAGGTTTACCAATAGTTTGTGCGATTGTGATTATTTTGATGATTATTGGATTCAGTTTGCCTGTTAAGAATGAGATTGAGAAATATTCAGTCACAAGTGCCCCGAATTTAGAAGATTCATTCATAGATCAAGATGCCCTGTGTGATTATGAGAGACTTTTAAATGGTGATGGTTCTAAGGGTGATTTGAAATCAAATGTATATTACAGGTTGTTATATAAATACATTAAAACCATGGAGGTTCATGATTGCTATGTTGCACACAAATCCCTTCATCACTGCATGAAGGAATCACTTATCACAGTTTGCCACTAACATATGGAATCTCTTGTAGTCTGTTATTAACTCTGTTATATTAGCTGAACTATTAGTAATACTTCTATTCTAATTATGAACTAGTATTTTCTTTCATGTCACCTGAGTAGAATTGGTAAAGCAAAAAACATTGACACTGTGGAAGGAGTCTTTGAACTTACCCTGACATTTGAAACAGCATATGCCCACAAGAATAATTTGACATGCATACTTAGCCCAGTAGAAAATAGTTTATTGGGTAGGTTGAGGAAAGAAGGAGGGCAACGAAAGCCAAATTGGAAAAGGGAGTCATAGTTATGTGTACATAGACCAGAGTCAAAGACAGACACTCATTTTGTAGGTACTAGTAAATGTAGACATGTTTTAGTATTTAGAAGCACATAAATCTCCATGTTAAATGGACGGGATACTCCCATACCAGGTGTTTATTTCATATGTGGGAAAAAGGCCTATTACAAGCTGCCAAAAGTCCAGTATGGAACATGTCACCTGCGAGTAGTTTTTCTGAACATTTATCATGTGACAACATTAAAGATTAATCTTGAGATGCGAAATCAAACTCCAGAAATAAAAGAGGAGCGAATGTCTCAGAGACAGTGCAAGATGTTTTTGGTGCCATCATTTTGGCAGTGGGAATAATCTTGAATGATCTAAAGATTAGGAAGTTGTCTACAATAGTGGATAGTCTATTGACTAACACTGCGGGAGCTATGTTGTTAATGGACATGGAGATGGTTGCTGTGAGATCAATGGTTTTGCAAAATCGTCTTGCGTTGGACATTTTGCTCGAAAAGGACGTTGGAGTTTATAAAAGGTTACACATGCAACATTGTTGCACATATATACCTGACAATAGTAAGGAGATAAGAAAGTATAATACAAACATAACCAATGTTAAAACAGACCTGAAATAACTGATAGCCATTGGTACATTGGAAGCTAGTGGAAGTGGTTTTTCAGCGACTTGCAAATATTTTGGGAACAAAGGAAAGGGAATAGTAGGAACCATTGTGAGACCTTTATTGATTGTGGTTTTGGTTTTGTGTGTAGTAGTTACACTGGGATTTTACAAATTATCAAGATAATGAAAGAGAAAAGAGACAAGACTAGGCAGAAGAATGAGGAAATAGAAATGGAAACTAGGAGAAGCATTTATTATTGTAACCTCAAGAGAATGGAGGATTACAGCAGACCATATCAGGATAAGTCATCGAAATTCTGAATTGTCTCATTGAAATGAGAATTTGGCCTTTTGAAATGGAGTATTTCGCCATCAAAGGAGGAACTGATAGAGCTTAAATTTTAATGCTGTCTCCCGTGTCACAAAAGTCGTCAGAATGTGACAAGTTTCAGTTTATGAAAGTAAAAGAGTGAAAAACTAATGTAGAAAGCTGGACTGAGCAAGATGGTTACCGGTTAGACGGTTGTTGGCCCTTCCCCCTAGACGCTGCGCGGATGGATGACGGATCACAGTAAGTGCGGAGACAGCGTTCGTGCTGGGTCGAGCTGCATTTCGTGTTTCCCATGGCTTTCCACCCCCTTCTGTTCTCACTATTTGGCAGGTTTGAGGACGTTTCAGCGGTACGGAGGAACCAGCGCACACTGAATAGGATGTGTGTTAGTGGCAGCTGGCGGCATACTTATCTTTGAACTCTCCCTGCATTGTATAATGGTAACTTTCAGTACAATACACAGTGGCACAGACTAAGAAGGTAAGGGTATTTAAATGCAGATTTGTCCTAAAGGAATGCCCGAGGGGGCAAGGTCAAGCCCTGTATGGGTATTTAGGGAGTGCTGAAAAGCGCCTTTGAACTGTTAATAAGAGAAGTTGGGTATTGGCAAAAGACAATCCGAAGGATTGATAAATCAATTGGAGCCTGGCCTTGGTTTATGGTGACAGAAATGGTGCCAAAAAATGTATGAAATATGTCAGACAAAACAGAGGGCGCACACCAAACGTGCACGGCAAATTAAGGCAGTGGCAGCCACTTGGCCAGGAAGCGGCTTACTGGAGGACCAACTAAGATAGGCTGCAAAGTCAGTGCTGGGGCTGTGACTGCGAAAGACGGTAAGGACCTGTATAGAGTGGTCCAGCCTGACAACAAGGAAAGAGACAGAACTCAGAACAAAATACAGCCATTTATAACAAATTTTTGGACCTATGGGGACCAGGGGAGTAGCGCAGTGAACCCTTTCCTCCTCTCTAAGGATGTTCCTACTGCCATGGAGGACGCCCTGGGGGGGGCATGCCATGGGGAGGAGGGCTTATGTGCTGGCAATGGGCTCGCTGAGAGCAGCCTGGACCCTAATAGATTACAAGCTTGCGGGGGGCAAGTAAATGAAACTAAGAGTCTGAAATTACAGACAACACAGTCTGAAAGCCCCACTGCGCTTAATAGCATATAAGAGCAAGAAGAAAGGGTAAAAGACACCCGCAATCTTGTTAAAGAGTGCCCAGAATCTTGCTGTAGAAAAGAGACAGAGAGAGAGAAGGAAAGAACTTTAGGGGGGGAGAGACTGGACATTGGAAACCAGAAAGGTGGAGAAAGACGGGAAGAATATCGACTGGTCTAAGGATGGAGGAGACAAATTTTATTCACTAACTGAAGGCTCAGAAGCAGTTAGTAGTGGATATAATCTGAGTGAAGAGGATGGGAGTGTTTTATCGGAGGCTGAGAGCTTATCTTCGGCAGTGGGACCTACGGTGAGGCAGCATCGGCGGCATTGCACGTGTATAAAGTCCAGAGCAGGTTCAGCTGGTGCTGTAGATTCTTCAGAAAGGTGTGCTGCGACGCTCAAGTGGGATTACTCGGGAATTAGATTATTGCAACCCGAGAAAGATCCCAAGGGCCCCAAAGATACTGCTCTGACTTCCAATTTAACTGGGGGTAAAAACTGCCAGAGTGAGCAGATAAATAATATGGCTAGTACAGATACAAAAATGCTACATTTGATATACAGCACTATAAGGGAATTGCAAACGGAGATACGGGCAGAGAGCTAAAGAGCCAGAATGGCCACCAAGCAACTACAGGTCACAGTTCGTAAGATAGCTAAATCCTGTGCTGAAATTGAAGAGAAGTTAAATACTGTTGAGAGTAGAACCTCGGTGGTAGAGGTGGAAGTTGAGGCTTTGATGGAGCACGTGGAGACTCAAGGTGGACAATTAACAGACGCCATATGGAAATTGGAAGGCTTTGAGAACCTGCAGAGAAGAAATAATCTACGTTTCTTGGGGATACAGGAAGGGGCAGAGGGAAATGATATTAGAGCATTCATGATCAAGCTGTTACGAAATGCCTTTCAGGAGCTTGTAAATTGGGATTGGGGGGTGGAAATTCAAAGAACTCATAGATTCCCTTTGGGTAGGCGAGGGGGAGATCGTAACCCTGGGTCCAAACATCCTAGAGCCATCTTGGTGTTTTTTGGTAACTTCCTGCTGAGGCAACCTATCTTTGAGAAAGCCCACCCCAATGCCCCTCGCTGTGCTGAGAATATCACCTTTTTCACCCGACCAGACTATTGTCACGTAACAGTGAAGCGTAGGTGGTGGTTACGACAGCTGATTAAGCCTTTCCAGGAAGACAGGGGAGGGGAGGCTTCTTTGTTGGCTCCTGCAAGGTTGAAAATGGTGGTTAATGGGAAAGTTAGAATATTCACATCTGAAGTTCAAGTGAATGAATACCTGATGGAACTGAAAGTATAGATGGCACAGGCAAATGTCCAGAGATTTAAGGTTCCCCCTCCCCTTTTTGGGAGGGTTGATAGGGTTGGGAGCAGAGGGGTTGGGGGAGGTATAAAGAAAAAAGGAAAAGAAAGAGGAGATGGGATACTTAAGACTAATGGAGATGAAAGAGAGAAGAGGGATGTTCAAGCTGCAAAAAAGGCAGAGGGATGGCATCTGAGATGTAAAGATGGATATAAATATGGAATCAAGAAATGGCAAAATGGGCATAACAGTCGAAATTTAAGGGGTAAATGACTAGACTGCGAATTGCATCAATTAATATTTGTGGATTAAACAATCCCCCAAAAAGGCAAAAAGTTGCTGAAGATTTGAAAACTCTCAAGGCAGATATATATTTTTTACAGGAGACGCATGTAGAATACAGTAATAGAGGGATTTTGGGTTCATTAGGTATGAGGATAGTAGCCTGCACTGAACAGAATGTCAAGACTAAGGGGGTGGTGATTTTAGATGGGAGTAACAAGTTGAAGTTTACAAGGCAGACAGCAGACAGAAATGGAAGATGGGCGGCCGTAGAGTATCATTATAGTAAGGGATGTTTTACCCTGTGTTCTATATACAGTGCGGTAGTGGATGATCCAGCCCTGATAGATTATCTGTCAGTGGAATTAGCGGAATGGCCCTCTCCTTATATTCTCTGTGGAGATTTGAACATTAATGGGTCTTGGGACGGGTTAATTGATTTGTTCACTACCACCCCTAAGAAGTATCATGGTCATAAACCTCAGGTATATAAGGCTTTGTCTAGCTTGCAGAAAGAGCTTGGGCTGGTGGACGCTCAGGTAAAGCTCTGTGAACCAGACCCTGGTTATACATATAATTCTGCTCCCCATGCAAAGCTGGCTCGATTAGATTATTTTTTAATATCCCCTGAATTATTAGAAAGGGCCTCTCAATGATTCAGAATATTACAGTCATATGAAAAACTGGATAAAGGAATTTTTGGAAATTAATCACGGGACTGCCCCGCTGGAGATTGTCTGGGACACCTTAAAAGCTAGGATACGGGGGGAAACTTTGAGCTTTAGCTTCAGGAGACAGAAGACAGAAGTATGCTAAAGCTCTGATTAAAGAGGAATATCTAAAGCTTAGAGTAGCAGAAAACCAGCTGATCTCGGTTATTGAGAAGGGGGGAGATACGAACAATGCCCTGGAGCAGATTGCTATTGGAAAGGCAGCAATTATTGAAATCTCAGCAAAACAAAGAGCAGAATAAAATATCTCACAAAGCGCTCTGAAAGTTATGAATATGGCGAGAGGTCTGGTCGTCTCTTGGCAGTACGCGCATGCCACAAGGCAGTGGCCGGGGTCATCAGGGAAATTAAAGATCAGGAAGGACGAATCATAGTCGATACTGACGGGATTAGAGAGGTGTTTCGGAGGTATTATGCCGAGCTTTATAAACCGGCCCTCTCTCTAGTAGAAGAAACAATGCTCGGGTTCTTAAGTACCATTAAGATCAGCAAACTCCCGGAAAAACAGCAGGAGGCTCTGGGGGATCGAATTAGTTTAGGGGAGTTGGAAGAGGCAATACGGGGACTCTCTATGGGAAAAGCTGCCGGTCCTGACGCAATTCCTATAAAATTTTATAAATGCTTTATAGTACTAGTGCTACCCTTGATGATGGAATTATTTACCCGGGTGCAAAATGGTAGTAAAGCTAATCTAATGATCTTGAGAAATACAGCAAGAAGTCGGATAGTAATCTTAATAAGGGTGGTATCAAGTTCCACGAATCCCTGGAGCTTGGATATACTATGTTATTGTCTTCGGCATTACAGGCACAGCACTATAAGACATTGTATGATTTATATTATACCCCAGCTCAAATAGCTAAATGGGGAAGGTTTCAGGAAACCCACTGTCCAAGATGTGGAGTATTCGGAGCAGATATCATACATATGTTTGCTACTTGTGAGAAACTGGCATCGTTGAAAGAAGAGGTCCAGCAGGTGCTAAAGGGGGTGGTAGGATATGATGTAGAGCCTTACCCCTGACATTGTGGTTTTAGGGACTTCAGAGAAAGGGGGGGAAATGCATAGGACTTTTATATTTATTGCAATGGCGGTATACCGGTTATGCATATCATCTGTCCCAACAGTGAGTTTAGAGCTGCATGATCCACAAAGGGCAACTCATAAACAGCCTCCCGTACCAAAAGCACCCTCAACGCTCATGTCTGGTAATGAGTCCTCAGCGAGAACATCAACAGATCAGCGTCCAATGAAAGCAAGCGCTGGGAAGGAAGACAAACTTTCAGTGCACATTCCTAGGGGCACCAGAGGCACCAAAACACAGGCTGCACACAATGCAAAACCGGTCTAAATGACAGAGCCCAGTCGTACTCCAATTGCTCCAGGAGTGATTCTCCAAAGTACTGCATCATGCGTTCACGATACAGCTGTGCTGGTGGAAGTGCTTTCAGTCCTCCTTGTTGTAATGGGACAGGCGTTGCGCAGAAAAAGTAGCAATAGCAAGATGCCACCCATTATAGCCAAAGTTATCGGAAATCCCCTGAAAATACTGGAGAATATTGAGTGGATGGCTGAAGGTATTAAGCCAAATATAGAGGAGAAGGTGTGAACGAAACCAGAACCATCAGCCTTAAAGAAATTAGCGATTCCAGTAGTACTGGATGCATTAAATATCCGTCCCACAAGCTCACCAAAATGTCTCAGAAAGTTAGTACTTAAAAGGGACTGTATCTCTGCGGATGACCTCGCAACCTGAAGCGCATAGGTCTCACGTGCAGATGTAAGTGCCACACGTTTTTGAAACAATAAAGCCTTGAGTATGGTCAACTTGTTAAATTTCACATTTGAAGTAATGATATGGGGTCCAATCTCAGCAACTTCCCTCTGTCGTGTAGAAGGAAAAAGTACATTCCCGCAGCATGTAACAATTTTGGAGACCGAAACAACATAAAATATTCCGGCTCGCATCCCACAACAGCTCTCACTATTGTGGAGAACATAGCTGCCATTCGAAAGCACCTGGAACGCAGGTCTAATCAAAGGGACTGGATCTCCCTTCAAATAACAAGCCACGTCCGCTGCCGAAGCGTTGCACCCCCCGTACAAGGACAGCTGTTTACAAACCATCGAATGGCTGACAGAAGTCTCACATTCACTACCGCTAAGAAAGACCTCATTCATGCCACTGAGACATTTGGATGAGAAGGGTAGCTCCTACACCTTGTGTATGTAACTATCTCCTAGCCTTTCATATCTGCCCACTGGAATGTGTTTTAAGCAGGACGTGAATTGAAGTGTTGAAATAGGCAGATTGATGACCCTGTGTAGTAACCACTCAGCAGATGGTATTTTAGCCACAATAAAAGGCAACTTTTCTAATTTCTCAATATTTAACATGACATAAATTGCTTCTTTTGTAGTCATTAGTTGTTTTTGTCGCGTTAAAATGTGGAAAATATGTCCCTCGCGCTGACGTGTTGCCAGGGAACGCGTCCTGCCTTCAGTGTTTGTAGTGTTCAACCTAGCTGCATAATGGATCTTAGTTGACTCTGTCCATGGTGTAAAGAGGACATGTTGCTTTGTACTATGTCTATTGCAGAAGAAACAATGTTGTTTAAGGTGTATATTCGGTCGGACAGGGTAGGAATCCCATTCTCTACAACAGCTAATGCCTTCTGTAAATTTTCCCGATCTATTTGTCTTAACCTCTTGGGTGCCTTGGAAGAGATGATCTCGTCCAAGGCTACAGTTCCCCTGTGCCTTGGACGAGATCATCTCGTCCTAGGCACAGGGGAACATGGGGGCGCGCTAGCGCGCCCCCCGTGCACCCCCCCCTCCCCCCCTCAGGCGGGGATGGAAGGGAAAGACCTTCCCCTTCCACCCCTGCCCCCCCCCACGGCAATCGTATGACGTCAGCGCGCGCACAGCGCGCTGACGTCATCTAGTGTTGCCGGGCGCGCTGGAATCCATTTGCTTCCAGCGCGTCTACCGAGGAGGACCCAAAAGGTGAGTCCTCTTCGTTTTTGGGGGTCGGGGGTGGTGGAAACAGACACAGGGGGAAAGGAAAGGGTTTTTCCTTTCCCCCGGTGCCTGTTTTCATTAGATTCCTGCCCACGATCGTGGAGCAGGAATCTCCACTAGCCACCAGGGATTTATTTTTTTCAATATTTTGGGGGCGACCCCTTGGGCAAGGGTCGCCCCCCCGGGGGCAATTATTTTTAGTATTTCGCCCCCCCTGGGGGCAGATCCGCCATTTTTTCGGCGGATCTGCCCCCAGGGGGGGGCGAAAACCACTAGACACCAGGGATAGTGTTCTTTTGTCATTATTTTGGGGGCGACCCCTTGGGCAAGGGTCGCACCCCCCCGGGGGCAATTTTTTTTTGTATTTCGCCCCCCCTGGGGGCAGATCTGCCGATTTTTCGGCGGATCTGCCCCCAGGGGGGGGGAAAACCACTAGACACCAGGGAAAATGTATTATATTTATTATTTTGGGGGCGACCCCTTGGGCAAGGGTCGCCCTCCCCCGGGGGCATTTTTTAATAGTATTTCGCCCCCCCCTGGGGGCAGATCTGCCGATTTTTTGGCGGATCTGCCCCCAGGGGGGGGCGAAAACCACTAGACACCAGGGATATAGTATTTTATGTTTATTTTGGGGACGACCCCCTTGGGCAAGGGTCGCCCCACCCCGGGGGCAATTTTTTTTTGTATTTCGCCCCCCCCCTGGGGGGGGGCGAAAACCACTAGACACCAGGGATTTTATATTTTGTGTATATTTTGGGGGCGACCCCTTGGGCCAGGGTGGCCCCCCCGGGGAATTTTTATTTGTATTTAGCCCCCCCCCCGGGGGGCAGATCCGCTGATTTTTTGGCAGATCGGTTGAAAACCACTAGACACCAGGGATTTATTTTTATTGTAAAGTTTTTTTTGGGGGGCGACCCTTTGGGCAAGGGGCGTCCCACTGGGGGACACATTTTTTAGTATTTGCCCCCCCCCCGGGGGCAGATTGCCAATTTTTGGGCTGATCTGCCGCCGGGGCGGGCGGGGGGGCAAAATCCACTAGACACCAGGGATTTTGTTTTTGTTGTTTATTTTGAGGGCAACCCCTTGGGCAAGGGTCTCTCCCCTGGGGAGTTTTTTTTTTCTGTTTCGCCCCTCGATGGCAGACCAGTCATTTTTTGGACGATCTGGCCCCGGGGGGGTGGAAGCACACTAGGCGCCAGGGATTGTGTGGTGTGTGTGTAATTTTGTAGGCCCATCTGCCCCCAAGGAGGGCAGAAACCACCAATACGGCAGGGATTTTTTTGTTTTGTGCTGGGGGTGCCCCCTTTGGGAAGGGTTGCCCCCTAAAAGGGGGCACAGAGGTGTTGCCCATTTCGGCTAATTTTTTTACGCCCATCTACCCCCGAGGGGGGGCAGGATCCACTTAGGTACCAGGGACAACTTCTAAGTTCTTGGTGGTGGGGTGTTTGTCAACAGGCAAAGTATTTGTATTTGTGATTATAACAATTTATTTCTTCTTTTTCTTCTAGTTCAACGCTTTTGCTTCCTTTGCTGTGGATCTTAGCGGTTTTGGCAGTAGTTGTCCAGTGGTTTGCATAGCTGCATGTTTTAGGTAAGTGAAAGCAATTTACTCCAAAGGAGTATTGTTGACATGCATGAATGACATGTTTGTAGGTGGTGTACTAAATGCAGTATTGTGTGTTTGACATTGTCCTTAGATTTGAGCACAGTGATGTTTGTGTTGTCATATGTCTAATTTGCTTTTTTCTTTTTTCTTTTTAGTGGGATATCATTGGTGATTGCTGTGTCTGTGCAGAGTAGTTGCTTGGTGAGTAGCTATTTCAGGCAACTGAGTGGTATAGTTTTTTGTAGTACATAACTCTTTGTGATAAAGCTACACTTTGTTTATTACTTATTTTAGTGCTAGTTGTTGTTGGCAATCCATTTGTTGTTAGGATCATGGCTAGCCGCAAAGTGACCGCTCAGCAGGTTGTTCGCATGCTCTTTGAGTCGTCTTCAGACCATGATTACGACACTGATTCTGCATCTGAGGCAGAGGAGGAAGCAGGAGATTCTGGAAGTGAGTTTTCTGTCCAAGAGTATTCTTCTGATGAGGAAGCTACTCTCAGTGCAGATGAAGGGCCTGAGTTAGAGGAGGACATTGATGTGCCAAGAGTGCAGCAGCCTGGGGCTGAAGGGTTTCCCATTAGAAGACCTGACACCTGGATTGCCCCAAACATGGAGCAGCCACAGTTACCTGCATTTACTAGTCTCCCAGGGTGTAGAGTTAATACGGAAAACTTTCTGCCTGTCCATTTCTTTCACTTGTTTATGGACGATGTATTTTTGGAAGAGATTGTGGAGCAGACAAATGTGTATGCAGAGCAATATTTGCGGGACAACGCTGCCAGACTTAAGCCTCAGTCTAGAGCTACTCATTGGGTTCCCACATATCTGGAAGAGATGAAAAGGTTTTTAGGTTTGTCTTTTTTGATGGGGTTGATCAGGAAGCCGTCACTGGCTTCTTATTGGTCTACTAGTCCCTTGATGGCAACTGCTATATTTCCTGCAACTATGACACGTAATCGGTATTTGATTCTTCTTCGTATGCTGCATTTTGTAGACAATGCTTTAGCTTTGCCACGAGATCACCCTGATTGTGACCACCTTTTTAAGATTAGGCCTGTCCTTGATCATTTTGTGGATCGGTTTTCAGAGGTCTATGTTCCAGGCAAAGAGATAAGTGTGGACGAGTCTTTGGTCCTTTTCAAGGGGCGTTTAGTTTTTAAGCAGTACATCCCTAGTAAGAGGGCACGGTATGGGATTAAATTGTATCTGCTGTCAGAAAGCAGTACAGGATATGTTTATAATTTCCGGGTCTAAACTGGTAGGGATTCCAGTATTGACCCTCCTGGTTGTCCGGCCACTTTTGGAGTTAGCGAAAAAATTGTGTGGGAACTTGCTAGACGGCTGTTTAACAAAGGTCACCATTTGTACGTAGATAATTTCTACACTGGAGTGCAGTTGTTCAAGGAGTTGTTTAGGGTGGACACTGTTGCTTGTGGCACAATCCGTTCTAACCGCAAAGGCTATCCAAGGGAGCTTGTCTGTAAAAAACTTGAGAGGGGACAGTGCAGTGCCTTGCGGAATAATGAGCTGTTAGCTATGAAATTTTCAGACAGGAGGGATGTGTACATGCTATCGACCATCCATGATGAGAGTACTTCCCCTGTGGCTGTTTGGGGTCAGGTTGCGGAAGTGCGCAAACCTGCGTGCATTTTGGACTACAATAGGCACATGGGTGGTGTTGATAGAGTAGATCAGAGGTTGGAACCTTACACTGCTCTTCGTAAGTCGTATGTGTGGTATAAAAAGTTGGCCCTACATTTATTTCATTTGGCAACTTTTAATGCCTTTATTGTATACAAGGATTGTTCACCTGAGTCAAGGATGACTTTTGTTAAATTTCAGGAGTCGGTGATAGAAAGCCTTATTGTGGTGGAACCGGCAAGAGTTCCTAGAGTAGAAGTGGTGAAGAATGTGGCTAGATTGAAAGATCGGCACTTTCCAGATCACATTCCTCCCACTCCCAAAAAAGACATGCCCACAAAGAAATGTAGAGTATGTGCCCGGAGATCAATCCGGAGGGAGAGCCGGATGTACTGCCCCGAATGCCCTTCAAAGCCTGGGCTGTGTATGCCCAGCTGTTTTAGAAGTTACCACACAAGCAAAAACTTTTGGGAAATACCGTGAGCGTAAGCTGTCTGTTTTATATTTTCATATGTTTCACGGTTGGCATCTGTCGTGTATTTAGTTTGAGGTTTTGTGTTTGTAGTTTTGTGCCTATTTTATAATTAGTAGTTTATTTGTTGTTTATAAATAAAAAAAAGTGATTGCGGTGTGCGTGGGGTGGCGCTTGGCTGGCGGTGTGCGTGGGGTGGCGCTTGGCTGGCGGTGTGCGTGGGGTGGCGCTTGGCTGGCGGTGTGCGTGGGGTGGCGCTTGGCTGGCGGTGCCAGCCAAACGGCAGTCCACACTCCCATCAGCTGGTGTGATTCTTGTATCAGGCATGTGGCGTATGTAAGTGATGGGCCCTTGAGTGGCGCGGTCTGTCGATGTGAGTGTTGTAATGTGCTGGGCCCGTGGCTGGCGGTGTGAATAGTCTTGTGCGTGTCATGTATGAAAGGTGTGTGAATGGACTGTAAAGCGGTTGGTGCCTTGTCGCGGCTTTACAGCTCACGAGCTGTGAGTCATTGGTTCACTTTTTTGCCTTTCAGTTATTAGCAGTGCATTTCATTTTTGTGAAATCTCTTGTTAATAAAATTTGATCCACTGAACCATCACTCACCCTTGTGCCAAATCCAACCAGTATGTGTTGTAAAAAATGACAAAACCTGCTCCGCTGTAATCAGGCGTCGCAGCACACCTGTGACACGCTAGGTGCCTCGGGTGGGACCCCGATGATGAAGCATGCCACCAACTTGGTTGGTGGGTGAGGGGTCTTCTTCACATAACCTAAGTGTTTCTTTTCACTATTTTAGTGTTTGGCACATCACGGACGTATGTGCACACATCAAAATGATATATTGCAAAAATACCTATCCCTTCTATCTCTTCAGGTTTTGGGCCTTATTCTGTTGCAGGCACCTGGCCCACCCACACAAGTGAGGTGTCATTTTTATCGGGAGACTTGGGGGAATGCTGGGTGGAAGGAAATTTGTGGCTCCTCTCAGATTCCAGAACTTTCTGCCACAGAAATGAGAGGAAAAAGTGTTTTCTTGGCCAAATTTTGAGGTTTGCAAAGGATTCTGGGTAACAGAACCTGGTCCGAGCCCCGCAAGTCACCCCTCCTTGGATTCCCCTAGGTCTCTAGTTTTCAGAAATGCACAGGTTTGGTAGGTTTCTCTAGGTGCCCGCTGAGCTACAGGCCAAAATCCACAGGTAGGCACTGTTTTCTTCCAAAATTTTGGTTGTGTCCACGTTGCGCTTTGGGGCGTTTCCTGTCGCGGGCGCTAGGCCTACCCACGCAAGTGAGGTATCATTTTTATCGGGAGACGTGGGGGAACGCTGGGTGGAAGGAAATTTGTGGCTCCTCTCAGATTCCAGAACTTTCTGCCACAGAAATCTGAGGAACATGTGTTTTTTTAGCCAAATTTTGAGGTTTGCAAAGGATTCTGGGTAACAGAACCTGGTCCGAGCCCCGCAAGTCACCCCTCCTTGGATTCCCCTAGGTCTCTAGTTTTCAGAAATGCACAGGTTTGGTAGGTTTCCCTAGGTGGCGGCTGAGCTAGAGGCCAAAATCTACAGGTAGTCACTTTGCTAAAAACAGCTCTGTTTTCTGAGATATGTCCACGTTGTGTTTTGGGGCATATCCTGTCGCGGGCGCTAGGCCTACCCACACAAGTGAGGTATCATTTTTATCGGGAGACGTGGGGGAACGCTGGGTGGAAGGAAATTTGTGGCTCCTCTCAGATTCCAGAACTTTCTGCCACAGAAATGTGAGGAACATGTGTTTTTTTAGCCAAATTTTGAGGTTTGCAAAGGATTCTTGGTAACAGAACCTGGTCCGAGCCACACAAGTCACCCCTCCTTGGATTCCCCTAGGTCTCTAGTTTTCAGAAATGCACAGGTTTGGTAGGTTTCCCTAGGTGGCGGCTGAGCTAGAGGCCAAAATCTACAGGTAGTCACTTTGCTAAAAACAGCTCTGTTTTCTGTGATATGTCCACGTTGTGTTTTGGGGCATATCCTGTCGCGGGCGCTAGGCCTACCCACACAAGTGAGGTATCATTTGTATCGGGAGACATGGGGGAACGCTGGGTGGAAGGAAATTTGTGGCTCCTCTCAGATTCCAGAACTTTCTGCCACAGAAATGTGAGGAACATGTGTTTTTTTAGCCAAATTTTGAGGTTTGCAAAGGATTCTGGGTAACAGAACCTGGTCCGAGCCACACAAGTCACCCCTCCTTGGATTCCCCTAGGTCTCTAGTTTTCAGAAATGCACAGGTTTGGTAGGTTTCCCTAGGTGGCAGCTGAGCTAGAGGCCAAAATCTACAGGTAGTCACTTTGCTAAAAACAGCTCTGTTTTCTGTGATATGTCCACGTTGTGTTTTGGGGCATATCCTGTCGCGGGCGCTAGGCCTACCCACACAAGTGAGGTATCATTTTTATCGGGAGACGTGGGGGAACGCTGGGTGGAAGGAAATTTGTGGCTCCTCTCAGATTCCAGAACTTTCTGCCACAGAAATGTGAGGAACATGTGTTTTTTTAGCCAAATTTTGAGGTTTGCAAAGGATTCTGGGTAACAGAACCTGGTCCGAGCCACACAAGTCACCCCTCCTTGGATTCCCCTAGGTCTCTAGTTTTCAGAAATGCACAGGTTTGGTAGGTTTCCCTAGGTGGCGGCTGAGCTAGAGGCCAAAATCTACAGGTAGTCACTTTGCTAAAAACAGCTCTGTTTTCTGTGATATGTCCACGTTGTGTTTTGGGGCATATCCTGTCGCGGGCGCTAGGCCTACCCACACAAGTGAGGTATCATTTTTATCGGGAGACGTGGGGGAACGCTGGGTGGAAGGAAATTTGTGGCTCCTCTCAGATTCCAGAACTTTCTGCCACAGAAATGTGAGGAACATGTGTTTTTTTAGCCAAATTTTGAGGTTTGCAAAGGATTCTGGGTAACAGAACCTGGTCCGAGCCACACAAGTCACCCCTCCTTGGATTCCCCTAGGTCTCTAGTTTTCAGAAATGCACAGGTTTGGTAGGTTTCCCTAGGTGGCGGCTGAGCTAGAGGCCAAAATCTACAGGTAGTCACTTTGCTAAAAACAGCTCTGTTTTCTGTGATATGTCCACATTGTGTTTTGGGGCATATCCTGTCGCGGGCGCTAGGCCTACCCACACAAGTGAGGTATCATTTTTATCGGGAGACGTGGGGGAACGCTGGGTGGAAGGAAATTTGTGGCTCCTCTCAGATTCCAGAACTTTCTGCCACAGAAGTGTGAGGAACATGTGTTTTTTTAGCCAAATTTTGAGGTTTGCAAAGGATTCTGGGTAACAGAACCTGGTCTGAGCCACACAAGTCACCCCTCCTTGGATTCCCCTAGGTCTCTAGTTTTCAGAAATGCACAGGTTTGGTAGGTTTCCCTAGGTGGCGGCTGAGCTAGAGGCCAAAATCTACAGGTAGTCACTTTGCTAAAAACAGCTCTGTTTTCTGTGATATGTCCACGTTGTGTTTTGGGGCATATCCTGTCGCGGGCGCTAGGCCTACCCACACAAGTGAGGTATCATTTGTATCGGGAGACGTGGGGGAACGCTGGGTGGAAGGAAATTTGTGGCTCCTCTCAGATTCCAGAACTTTCTGCCACAGAAATGTGAGGAACATGTGTTTTTTTAGCCAAATTTTGAGGTTTGCAAAGGATTCTGGGTAACAGAACCTGGTCCGAGCCACACAAGTCACCCCTCCTTGGATTCCCCTAGGTCTCTAGTTTTCAGAAATGCACAGGTTTGGTAGGTTTCCCTAGGTGGCGGCTGAGCTAGAGGCCAAAATCTACAGGTAGTCACTTTGCTAAAAACAGCTCTGTTTTCTGTGATATGTCCACGTTGTGTTTTGGGGCATATCCTGTCGCGGGCGCTAGGCCTACCCACACAAGTGAGGTATCATTTGTATCGGGAGACATGGGGGAACGCTGGGTGGAAGGAAATTTGTGGCTCCTCTCAGATTCCAGAACTTTCTGCCACAGAAATGTGAGGAACATGTGTTTTTTTAGCCAAATTTTGAGGTTTGCAAAGGATTCTGGGTAACAGAACCTGGTCCGAGCCACACAAGTCACCCCTCCTTGGATTCCCCTAGGTCTCTAGTTTTCAGAAATGCACAGGTTTGGTAGGTTTCCCTAGGTGGCGGCTGAGCTAGAGGCCAAAATCTACAGGTAGTCACTTTGCTAAAAACAGCTCTGTTTTCTGTGATATGTCCACGTTGTGTTTTGGGGCATATCCTGTCGCGGGCGCTAGGCCTACCCACACAAGTGAGGTATCATTTTTATCGGGAGACGTGGGGGAACGCTGGGTGGAAGGAAATTTGTGGCTCCTCTCAGATTCCAGAACTTTCTGCCACAGAAATGTGAGGAACATGTGTTTTTTTAGCCAAATTTTGAGGTTTGCAAAGGATTCTGGGTAACAGAACCTGGTCCGAGCCACACAAGTCACCCCTCCTTGGATTCCCCTAGGTCTCTAGTTTTCAGAAATGCACAGGTTTGGTAGGTTTCCCTAGGTGGCGGCTGAGCTAGAGGCCAAAATCTACAGGTAGTCACTTTGCTAAAAACAGCTCTGTTTTCTGTGATATGTCCACGTTGTGTTTTGGGGCATATCCTGTCGCGGGCGCTAGGCCTACCCACACAAGTGAGGTATCATTTTTATCGGGAGACGTGGGGGAACGCTGGGTGGAAGGAAATTTGTGGCTCCTCTCAGATTCCAGAACTTTCTGCCACAGAAATGTGAGGAACATGTGTTTTTTTAGCCAAATTTTGAGGTTTGCAAAGGATTCTGGGTAACAGAACCTGGTCCGAGCCACACAAGTCACCCCTCCTTGGATTCCCCTAGGTCTCTAGTTTTCAGAAATGCACAGGTTTGGTAGGTTTCCCTAGGTGGCGGCTGAGCTAGAGGCCAAAATCTACAGGTAGTCACTTTGCTAAAAACAGCTCTGTTTTCTGTGATATGTCCACGTTGTGTTTTGGGGCATATCCTGTCGCGGGCGCTAGGCCTACCCACACAAGTGAGGTATCATTTTTATCGGGAGACGTGGGGGAACGCTGGGTGGAAGGAAATTTGTGGCTCCTCTCAGATTCCAGAACTTTCTGCCACAGAAATGTGAGGAACATGTGTTTTTTTAGCCAAATTTTGAGGTTTGCAAAGGATTCTGGGTAACAGAACCTGGTCCGAGCCACACAAGTCACCCCTCCTTGGATTCCCCTAGGTCTCTAGTTTTCAGAAATGCACAGGTTTGGTAGGTTTCCCTAGGTGGCGGCTGAGCTAGAGGCCAAAATCTACAGGTAGTCACTTTGCTAAAAACAGCTCTGTTTTCTGTGATGTGTCCAGGTTGTGTTTTGGGGCATATCCTGTCGCGGGCGCTAGGCCTACCCACACAAGTGAGGTATCATTTTTATCGGGAGACGTGGGGGAACGCTGGGTGGAAGGAAATTTGTGGCTCCTCTCAGATTCCAGAACTTTCTGCCACAGAAATGTGAGGAACATGTGTTTTTTTAGCCAAATTTTGAGGTTTGCAAAGGATTCTGGGTAACAGAACCTGGTCCGAGCCACACAAGTCACCCCTCCTTGGATTCCCCTAGGTCTCTAGTTTTCAGAAATGCACAGGTTTGGTAGGTTTCCCTAGGTGGCGGCTGAGCTAGAGGCCAAAATCTACAGGTAGTCACTTTGCTAAAAACAGCTCTGTTTTCTGTGATATGTCCACGTTGTGTTTTGGGGCATATCCTGTCGCGGGCGCTAGGCCTACCCACACAAGTGAGGTATCATTTTTATCGGGAGACGTGGGGGAACGCTGGGTGGAAGGAAATTTGTGGCTCCTCTCAGATTCCAGAACTTTCTGCCACAGAAATGTGAGGAACATGTGTTTTTTTAGCCAAATTTTGAGGTTTGCAAAGGATTCTGGGTAACAGAACCTGGTCCGAGCCACACAAGTCACCCCTCCTTGGATTCCCCTAGGTCTCTAGTTTTCAGAAATGCACAGGTTTGGTAGGTTTCCCTAGGTGGCGGCTGAGCTAGAGGCCAAAATCTACAGGTAGTCACTTTGCTAAAAACAGCTCTGTTTTCTGTGATATGTCCACGTTGTGTTTTGGGGCATATCCTGTCGCGGGCGCTAGGCCTACCCACACAAGTGAGGTATCATTTTTATCGGGAGACGTGGGGGAACGCTGGGTGGAAGGAAATTTGTGGCTCCTCTCAGATTCCAGAACTTTCTGCCACAGAAATGTGAGGAACATGTGTTTTTTTAGCCAAATTTTGAGGTTTGCAAAGGATTCTGGGTAACAGAACCTGGTCCGAGCCACACAAGTCACCCCTCCTTGGATTCCCCTAGGTCTCTAGTTTTCAGAAATGCACAGGTTTGGTAGGTTTCCCTAGGTGGCGGCTGAGCTAGAGGCCAAAATCTACAGGTAGTCACTTTGCTAAAAACAGCTCTGTTTTCTGTGATGTGTCCAGGTTGTGTTTTGGGGCATATCCTGTCGCGGGCGCTAGGCCTACCCACACAAGTGAGGTATCATTTTTATCGGGAGACGTGGGGGAACGCTGGGTGGAAGGAAATTTGTGGCTCCTCTCAGATTCCAGAACTTTCTGCCACAGAAATGTGAGGAACATGTGTTTTTTTAGCCAAATTTTGAGGTTTGCAAAGGATTCTGGGTAACAGAACCTGGTCCGAGCCACACAAGTCACCCCTCCTTGGATTCCCCTAGGTCTCTAGTTTTCAGAAATGCACAGGTTTGGTAGGTTTCCCTAGGTGGCGGCTGAGCTAGAGGCCAAAATCTACAGGTAGTCACTTTGCTAAAAACAGCTCTGTTTTCTGTGATATGTCCACGTTGTGTTTTGGGGCATATCCTGTCGCGGGCGCTAGGCCTACCCACACAAGTGAGGTATCATTTTTATCGGGAGACGTGGGGGAACGCTGGGTGGAAGGAAATTTGTGGCTCCCCTCAGATTCCAGAACTTTCTGCCACAGAAATGTGAGGAACATGTGTTTTTTTAGCCAAATTTTGAGGTTTGCAAAGGATTCTGGGTAACAGAACCTGGTCCGAGCCACACAAGTCACCCCTCCTTGGATTCCCCTAGGTCTCTAGTTTTCAGAAATGCACAGGTTTGATAGGTTTCCCTAGGTGGCGGCTGAGCTAGAGGCCAAAATCTACAGGTAGTCACTTTGCTAAAAACAGCTCTGTTTTCTGTGATATGTCCACGTTGTGTTTTGGGGCATATCCTGTCGCGGGCGCTAGGCCTACCCACACAAGTGAGGTATCATTTTTATCGGGAGACGTGGGGGAACGCTGGGTGGAAGGAAATTTGTGGCTCCTCTCAGATTCCAGAACTTTCTGCCACAGAAATGTGAGGAACATGTGTTTTTTTAGCCAAATTTTGAGGTTTGCAAAGGATTCTGGGTAACAGAACCTGGTCCGAGCCACACAAGTCACCCCTCCTTGGATTCCCCTAGGTCTCTAGTTTTCAGAAATGCACAGGTTTGGTAGGTTTCCCTAGGTGGCGGCTGAGCTAGAGGCCAAAATCTACAGGTAGTCACTTTGCTAAAAACAGCTCTGTTTTCTGTGATATGTCCACATTGTGTTTTGGGGCATATCCTGTCGCGGGCGCTAGGCCTACCCACACAAGTGAGGTATCATTTTTATCGGGAGACGTGGGGGAACGCTGGGTGGAAGGAAATTTGTGGCTCCTCTCAGATTCCAGAACTTTCTGCCACAGAAGTGTGAGGAACATGTGTTTTTTTAGCCAAATTTTGAGGTTTGCAAAGGATTCTGGGTAACAGAACCTGGTCCGAGCCACACAAGTCACCCCTCCTTGGATTCCCCTAGGTCTCTAGTTTTCAGAAATGCACAGGTTTGGTAGGTTTCCCTAGGTGGCGGCTGAGCTAGAGGCCAAAATCTACAGGTAGTCACTTTGCTAAAAACAGCTCTGTTTTCTGTGATATGTCCACGTTGTGTTTTGGGGCATATCCTGTCGCGGGCGCTAGGCCTACCCACACAAGTGAGGTATCATTTGTATCGGGAGACGTGGGGGAACGCTGGGTGGAAGGAAATTTGTGGCTCCTCTCAGATTCCAGAACTTTCTGCCACAGAAATGTGAGGAACATGTGTTTTTTTAGCCAAATTTTGAGGTTTGCAAAGGATTCTGGGTAACAGAACCTGGTCCGAGCCACACAAGTCACCCCTCCTTGGATTCCCCTAGGTCTCTAGTTTTCAGAAATGCACAGGTTTGGTAGGTTTCCCTAGGTGGCGGCTGAGCTAGAGGCCAAAATCTACAGGTAGTCACTTTGCTAAAAACAGCTCTGTTTTCTGTGATATGTCCACGTTGTGTTTTGGGGCATATCCTGTCGCGGGCGCTAGGCCTACCCACACAAGTGAGGTATCATTTGTATCGGGAGACATGGGGGAACGCTGGGTGGAAGGAAATTTGTGGCTCCTCTCAGATTCCAGAACTTTCTGCCACAGAAATGTGAGGAACATGTGTTTTTTTAGCCAAATTTTGAGGTTTGCAAAGGATTCTGGGTAACAGAACCTGGTCCGAGCCACACAAGTCACCCCTCCTTGGATTCCCCTAGGTCTCTAGTTTTCAGAAATGCACAGGTTTGGTAGGTTTCCCTAGGTGGCGGCTGAGCTAGAGGCCAAAATCTACAGGTAGTCACTTTGCTAAAAACAGCTCTGTTTTCTGTGATATGTCCACGTTGTGTTTTGGGGCATATCCTGTCGCGGGCGCTAGGCCTACCCACACAAGTGAGGTATCATTTTTATCGGGAGACGTGGGGGAACGCTGGGTGGAAGGAAATTTGTGGCTCCTCTCAGATTCCAGAACTTTCTGCCACAGAAATGTGAGGAACATGTGTTTTTTTAGCCAAATTTTGAGGTTTGCAAAGGATTCTGGGTAACAGAACCTGGTCCGAGCCACACAAGTCACCCCTCCTTGGATTCCCCTAGGTCTCTAGTTTTCAGAAATGCACAGGTTTGGTAGGTTTCCCTAGGTGGCGGCTGAGCTAGAGGCCAAAATCTACAGGTAGTCACTTTGCTAAAAACAGCTCTGTTTTCTGTGATATGTCCACGTTGTGTTTTGGGGCATATCCTGTCGCGGGCGCTAGGCCTACCCACACAAGTGAGGTATCATTTTTATCGGGAGACGTGGGGGAACGCTGGGTGGAAGGAAATTTGTGGCTCCTCTCAGATTCCAGAACTTTCTGCCACAGAAATGTGAGGAACATGTGTTTTTTTAGCCAAATTTTGAGGTTTGCAAAGGATTCTGGGTAACAGAACCTGGTCCGAGCCACACAAGTCACCCCTCCTTGGATTCCCCTAGGTCTCTAGTTTTCAGAAATGCACAGGTTTGGTAGGTTTCCCTAGGTGGCGGCTGAGCTAGAGGCCAAAATCTACAGGTAGTCACTTTGCTAAAAACAGCTCTGTTTTCTGTGATATGTCCACGTTGTGTTTTGGGGCATATCCTGTCGCGGGCGCTAGGCCTACCCACACAAGTGAGGTATCATTTTTATCGGGAGACGTGGGGGAACGCTGGGTGGAAGGAAATTTGTGGCTCCTCTCAGATTCCAGAACTTTCTGCCACAGAAATGTGAGGAACATGTGTTTTTTTTAGCCAAATTTTGAGGTTTGCAAAGGATTCTGGGTAACAGAACCTGGTCCGAGCCACACAAGTCACCCCTCCTTGGATTCCCCTAGGTCTCTAGTTTTCAGAAATGCACAGGTTTGGTAGGTTTCCCTAGGTGGCGGCTGAGCTAGAGGCCAAAATCTACAGGTAGTCACTTTGCTAAAAACAGCTCTGTTTTCTGTGATGTGTCCAGGTTGTGTTTTGGGGCATATCCTGTCGCGGGCGCTAGGCCTACCCACACAAGTGAGGTATCATTTTTATCGGGAGACGTGGGGGAACGCTGGGTGGAAGGAAATTTGTGGCTCCTCTCAGATTCCAGAACTTTCTGCCACAGAAATGTGAGGAACATGTGTTTTTTTAGCCAAATTTTGAGGTTTGCAAAGGATTCTGGGTAACAGAACCTGGTCCGAGCCACACAAGTCACCCCTCCTTGGATTCCCCTAGGTCTCTAGTTTTCAGAAATGCACAGGTTTGGTAGGTTTCCCTAGGTGGCGGCTGAGCTAGAGGCCAAAATCTACAGGTAGTCACTTTGCTAAAAACAGCTCTGTTTTCTGTGATATGTCCACGTTGTGTTTTGGGGCATATCCTGTCGCGGGCGCTAGGCCTACCCACACAAGTGAGGTATCATTTTT
Organism: Pleurodeles waltl; assembly: GCF_031143425.1. NCBI lineage: Eukaryota > Metazoa > Chordata > Amphibia > Caudata > Salamandridae > Pleurodeles > Pleurodeles waltl. The sequence goes on from NC_090449.1 coordinate 449,584,535, forward strand.
ATCGGGAGACGTGGGGGAACGCTGGGTGGAAGGAAATTTGTGGCTCCCCTCAGATTCCAGAACTTTCTGCCACAGAAATGTGAGGAACATGTGTTTTTTTAGCCAAATTTTGAGGTTTGCAAAGGATTCTGGGTAACAGAACCTGGTCCGAGCCACACAAGTCACCCCTCCTTGGATTCCCCTAGGTCTCTAGTTTTCAGAAATGCACAGGTTTGATAGGTTTCCCTAGGTGGCGGCTGAGCTAGAGGCCAAAATCTACAGGTAGTCACTTTGCTAAAAACAGCTCTGTTTTCTGTGATATGTCCACGTTGTGTTTTGGGGCATATTCTGTAGCGGGCGCTAGGCCTACCCACACAAGTGAGGTATCATTTTTATCGGGAGACGTGGGGGAACGCTGGGTGGAAGGAAATTTGTGGCTCCTCTCAGATTCCAGAACTTTCTGCCACAGAAATGTGAGGAACATGTGTTTTTTTAGCCAAATTTTGAGGTTTGCAAAGGATTCTGGGTAACAGAACCTGGTCCGAGCCACACAAGTCACCCCTCCTTGGATTCCCCTAGGTCTCTAGTTTTCAGAAATGCACAGGTTTGGTAGGTTTCCCTAGGTGGCGGCTGAGCTAGAGGCCAAAATCTACAGGTAGTCACTTTGCTAAAAACAGCTCTGTTTTCTGTGATATGTCCACGTTGTGTTTTGGGGCATATCCTGTCGCGGGCGCTAGGCCTACCCACACAAGTGAGGTATCATTTTTATCGGGAGACATGGGGGAACGCTGGGTGGAAGGAAATTTGTGGCTCCTCTCAGATTCCAGAACTTTCTGCCACAGAAATGTGAGGAACATGTGTTTTTTTAGCCAAATTTTGAGGTTTGCAAAGGATTCTGGGTAACAGAACCTGGTCCGAGCCACACAAGTCACCCCTCCTTGGATTCCCCTAGGTCTCTAGTTTTCAGAAATGCACAGGTTTGGTAGGTTTCCCTAGGTGGCGGCTGAGCTAGAGGCCAAAATCTACAGGTAGTCACTTTGCTAAAAACAGCTCTGTTTTCTGTGATATGTCCACGTTGTGTTTTGGGGCATATCCTGTCGCGGGCGCTAGGCCTACCCACACAAGTGAGGTATCATTTTTATCGGGAGACGTGGGGGAACGCTGGGTGGAAGGAAATTTGTGGCTCCTCTCAGATTCCAGAACTTTCTGCCACAGAAATGTGAGGAACATGTGTTTTTTTAGCCAAATTTTGAGGTTTGCAAAGGATTCTGGGTAACAGAACCTGGTCCGAGCCACACAAGTCACCCCTCCTTGGATTCCCCTAGGTCTCTAGTTTTCAGAAATGCACAGGTTTGGTAGGTTTCCCTAGGTGGCGGCTGAGCTAGAGGCCAAAATCTACAGGTAGTCACTTTGCTAAAAACAGCTCTGTTTTCTGTGATATGTCCACGTTGTGTTTTGGGGCATATCCTGTCGCGGGCGCTAGGCCTACCCACACAAGTGAGGTATCATTTTTATCGGGAGACGTGGGGGAACGCTGGGTGGAAGGAAATTTGTGGCTCCTCTCAGATTCCAGAACTTTCTGCCACAGAAATGTGAGGAACATGTGTTTTTTTAGCCAAATTTTGAGGTTTGCAAAGGATTCTGGGTAACAGAACCTGGTCCGAGCCACACAAGTCACCCCTCCTTGGATTCCCCTAGGTCTCTAGTTTTCAGAAATGCACAGGTTTGGTAGGTTTCCCTAGGTGGCGGCTGAGCTAGAGGCCAAAATCTACAGGTAGTCACTTTGCTAAAAACAGCTCTGTTTTCTGTGATATGTCCACGTTGTGTTTTGGGGCATATCCTGTCGCGGGCGCTAGGCCTACCCACACAAGTGAGGTATCATTTTTATCGGGAGACGTGGGGGAACGCTGGGTGGAAGGAAATTTGTGGCTCCTCTCAGATTCCAGAACTTTCTGCCACAGAAATGTGAGGAACATGTGTTTTTTTAGCCAAATTTTGAGGTTTGCAAAGGATTCTGGGTAACAGAACCTGGTCCGAGCCACACAAGTCACCCCTCCTTGGATTCCCCTAGGTCTCTAGTTTTCAGAAATGCACAGGTTTGGTAGGTTTCCCTAGGTGGCGGCTGAGCTAGAGGCCAAAATCTACAGGTAGTCACTTTGCTAAAAACAGCTCTGTTTTCTGTGATATGTCCACGTTGTGTTTTGGGGCATATCCTGTCGCGGGCGCTAGGCCTACCCACACAAGTGAGGTATCATTTTTATCGGGAGACGTGGGGGAACGCTGGGTGGAAGGAAATTTGTGGCTCCTCTCAGATTCCAGAACTTTCTGCCACAGAAATGTGAGGAACATGTGTTTTTTTAGCCAAATTTTGAGGTTTGCAAAGGATTCTGGGTAACAGAACCTGGTCCGAGCCACACAAGTCACCCCTCCTTGGATTCCCCTAGGTCTCTAGTTTTCAGAAATGCACAGGTTTGGTAGGTTTCCCTAGGTGGCGGCTGAGCTAGAGGCCAAAATCTACAGGTAGTCACTTTGCTAAAAACAGCTCTGTTTTCTGTGATGTGTCCAGGTTGTGTTTTGGGGCATATCCTGTTGCGGGCGCTAGGCCTACCCACACAAGTGAGGTATCATTTTTATCGGGAGACGTGGGGGAACGCTGGGTGGAAGGAAATTTGTGGCTCCTCTCAGATTCCAGAACTTTCTGCCACAGAAATGTGAGGAACATGTGTTTTTTTAGCCAAATTTTGAGGTTTGCAAAGGATTCTGGGTAACAGAACCTGGTCCGAGCCACACAAGTCACCCCTCCTTGGATTCCCCTAGGTCTCTAGTTTTCAGAAATGCACAGGTTTGGTAGGTTTCCCTAGGTGGCGGCTGAGCTAGAGGCCAAAATCTACAGGTAGTCACTTTGCTAAAAACAGCTCTGTTTTCTGTGATATGTCCACGTTGTGTTTTGGGGCATATCCTGTCGCGGGCGCTAGGCCTACCCACACAAGTGAGGTATCATTTTTATCGGGAGACGTGGGGGAACGCTGGGTGGAAGGAAATTTGTGGCTCCCCTCAGATTCCAGAACTTTCTGCCACAGAAATGTGAGGAACATGTGTTTTTTTAGCCAAATTTTGAGGTTTGCAAAGGATTCTGGGTAACAGAACCTGGTCCGAGCCACACAAGTCACCCCTCCTTGGATTCCCCTAGGTCTCTAGTTTTCAGAAATGCACAGGTTTGGTAGGTTTCCCTAGGTGGCGGCTGAGCTAGAGGCCAAAATCTACAGGTAGTCACTTTGCTAAAAACAGCTCTGTTTTCTGTGATATGTCCATTTTGTGTTTTTGTGGCATATCCTGTCGCGGGCGCTAGGCCTACCCACACAAGTGAGGTATCATTTTTATCGGGAGACGTGGGGGAACGCTGGGTGGAAGGAAATTTGTGGCTCCTCTCAGATTCCAGAACTTTCTGCCACAGAAATGTGAGGAACATGTGTTTTTTTTAGCCAAATTTTGAGGTTTGCAAAGGATTCTGGGTAACAGAACCTGGTCCGAGCCACACAAGTCACCCCTCCTTGGATCCCCCTAGGTCTCTAGTTTTCAGAAATGCATAGGTTTGGTAGGTTTCCCTAGGTGGCGGCTGAGCTAGAGGCCAAAATCTACAGGTAGTCACTTTGCTAAAAACAGCTCTGTTTTCTGTGATATGTCCACGTTGTGTTTTGGGGCATATCCGTTCGCGGGCGCTAGGCCTACCCACACAAGTGAGGTATCATTTTTATCGGGAGATGTGGGGGAACGCTAGGTGGAAGGAAATTTGTGGCTCCTCTCAGATTCCAGAACTTTCTGCCACAGAAATGTGAGGAACATGTGTTTTTTTAGCCAAATTTTGAGGTTTGCAAAGGATTCTGGGTAACCGAACCTGGTCCGAGCCACACAAGTTACCCCTCCTTGGATTTCCCTAGGTCTCTAGTTTTCAGAAATGCACAGGTTTGGTAGGTTTCCCTAGGTGGCGGCTGAGCTAGAGGCCAAAATCTACAGGTAGTCACTTTGCTAAAAACAGCTCTGTTTTCTGTGATGTGTCCAGGTTGTGTTTTGGGGCATATCCTGTCGCGGGCGCTAGGCCTACCCACACAAGTGAGGTATCATTTTTATCGGGAGACGTGGGGGAATGCTTGGTGGAAGGAAATTTGTCGCTCCTCTCAGATTCCAGAACTTTCTGCCACAGAAATGTGAGGAACATGTATTTTTTTAGCCAAATTTTGAGGTTTGCAAAGGATTCTGGGTAACAGAACCTGGTCCGAGCCACACAAGTCACCCCTCCTTGGATTCCCCTAGGTCTCTAGTTTTCAGAAATGCACAGGTTTGATAGGTTTCCCTAGGTGGCGGCTGAGCTAGAGGCCAAAATCTACAGGTAGTCACTTTGCTAAAAACAGCTCTGTTTTCTGTGATATGTCCACGTTGTGTTTTGGGGCATATCCTGTAGCGGGCGCTAGGCCTACCCACACAAGTGAGGTATCATTTTTATCGGGAGACGTGGGGGAACGCTGGGTGGAAGGAAATTTGTGGCTCCTCTCAGATTCCAGAACTTTCTGCCACAGAAATGTGAGGAACATGTGTTTTTTTAGCCAAATTTTGAGGTTTGCAAAGGATTCTGGGTAACAGAACCTGGTCCGAGCCACACAAGTCACCCCTCCTTGGATTCCCCTAGGTCTCTAGTTTTCAGAAATGCACAGGTTTGGTAGGTTTCCCTAGGTGGCGGCTGAGCTAGAGGCCAAAATCTACAGGTAGTCACTTTGCTAAAAACAGCTCTGTTTTCTGTGATATGTCCACGTTGTGTTTTGGGGCATATCCTGTCGCGGGCGCTAGGCCTACCCACACAAGTGAGGTATCATTTTTATCGGGAGACGTGGGGGAACGCTGGGTGGAAGGAAATTTGTGGCTCCTCTCAGATTCCAGAACTTTCTGCCACAGAAATGTGAGGAACATGTGTTTTTTTAGCCAAATTTTGAGGTTTGCAAAGGATTCTGGGTAACAGAACCTGGTCCGAGCCACACAAGTCACCCCTCCTTGGATTCCCCTAGGTCTCTAGTTTTCAGAAATGCACAGGTTTGGTAGGTTTCCCTAGGTGGCGGCTGAGCTAGAGGCCAAAATCTACAGGTAGTCACTTTGCTAAAAACAGCTCTGTTTTCTGTGATATGTCCACGTTGTGTTTTGGGGCATATCCTGTCGCGGGCGCTAGGCCTACCCACACAAGTGAGGTATCATTTTTATCGGGAGACGTGGGGGAACGCTGGGTGGAAGGAAATTTGTGGCTCCTCTCAGATTCCAGAACTTTCTGCCACAGAAATGTGAGGAACATGTGTTTTTTTAGCCAAATTTTGAGGTTTGCAAAGGATTCTGGGTAACAGAACCTGGTCCGAGCCACACAAGTCACCCCTCCTTGGATTCCCCTAGGTCTCTAGTTTTCAGAAATGCACAGGTTTGGTAGGTTTCCCTAGGTGGCGGCTGAGCTAGAGGCCAAAATCTACAGGTAGTCACTTTGCTAAAAACAGCTCTGTTTTCTGTGATGTGTCCAGGTTGTGTTTTGGGGCATATCCTGTCGCGGGCGCTAGGCCTACCCACACAAGTGAGGTATCATTTTTATCGGGAGACGTGGGGG